>NC_089537.1:19744816-20422824 GCF_963924715.1 Thunnus thynnus
CTATAAAGATTTAAAAATATATACATTAAAATGATCATACAAATGAATCCACAGCTCTCTGACAACAAGCACAGAATACAATAAGCTTCACAAAGACAGATTGCATTAAATTTAGCATCTGTAGCTAACAAAGTAGTAAATCAATTCATAATCAGCTAATTTTATACTCTATACCATTCGATATATACTTACTAATTATAATTCAGCAAAATAATTCAACTTGCCTGATATGTCACTTGCTAGAGACATCCTCTGAGCTAATTGAAAATTGTTGTTGAAATGTTGTACAAAAGATTATGTTGAAAATGTTTCTCTCCTTGATGCTTCACTTTCTGTCAGTTTGGTGAAATGGTTTCCACATTCAAGATTCTCTACATACACAGTTTTCTATAAACTGTGACATCAGTGAGTTCTGGTCCAGCCATTCTAATCTAACGCTCCATTCAGTGAACAAAATTATCAACCAAATACAGTGTCAGGGGTATAAAAGTGAATAAAATGATGACAATTACAATCGTATGAACACTTCCCTTCATTTAACAGGGGCAGACACATCAGGATATATTTGGAGGATTAAAATAACACAAGTAAAAACATGAGATCAGTGTTTGACTGTCCAAGTCTGATGAATAAATAATAAACAAATCAATATCAAGCTTATGTTGATCTACTCCTTTTTTATGTTGGTGACTGTAAAGACAGTGTGAAAGTGAATATTTGTTTTTATTCACTCATTTGTTTCAAGTAAGTGTTTGCAGTTCACCATGTTTATTGTATTTCTTGGATAGTTGAAAACCTTTTGCTTTTCAGACTGAAGTCTTCTCTTGTTTCATTGCAAAATAACAGAGTGTATACTATATGTTAGCCCTGTGATTGACAGGCAACCTGTCCAGGGTGTACCCCACCTCCCGCCCAATGTCAGTTGGGATTGGCTCCAGTTCCAAAATTGGAAATGAATTATTAACACCAGATGAGTGACGTCTGTTGTCTACGAAAATGTAAAGAATTCTAGTATAAATTTTCTTTTTGAGTTTTTAGGTTTCATTTTGAATGTCTCCACTCTCCACTTAAATTGTTGACGCACCTTCTTTGCAGGGTATATAATAATAATAAATGGTAATGTTTATACCACTCTATGTTGTACTTGTACTACATGCTATTGATACTGTGCATTAATGACATATTAACTCAAAGTATGCTTTCTTATTAAAGTATGACACTAATCCATATTAAATGTGCTATTATTATTAAATCAAATAATCAGATTTTTTTTTTAAACATTAAAACATTCAATTCTACAACTTAATAGACAGATTGTAGTTACACACTGTGAACACCGGATGGCAGTGTATCCTCATGATTAAATGCTCTCATCTCAGAGCAACTCTGACAAGCGTTATGACTACGAATGTATTGTAAGAAGTTTAATTAATTATTGTATTATTATGTTTTATGATGTGACGACGCTGTGGTTAAGGTCAGGTTAGGTTTAGGCACAAAAAACACTTGGTTAGGATTAGGGAAAGATCATGGTTTGGGTTAAAATGATCAATCTCGCAAGAGCTTCACAAATCTAGGGTTACCATCTAGACACGACCCTTCATCATCAGGGCATTTATTTAACACTGAGTCTTCTGGTATGAAAGATAAATGTCTTGCAGGATTGGAGTGGGGAGATGATATTGCATCTCTGAAATACATTTATGCAGCATTAATAAGATCAAGATTAGACTATGGAAGTATCGTATATGGATCAGCAGCAAGATCTGTGCTTGTAGACCTTGATATTATACAAGCTTGGGCTCTAAGATTGTGTTTAGCAGTTAGAACTTCCCCAGTGTGTGCACTCGCAGCTGAAACTGGTGAAATTCCTGGTGGCCAATTACTGGCTCAATCTAAGGGGGCATGGAGATGATGGAGCCATCCATCCAACAAAAAGGTTGCTGCAGACATGCTGGGAGATGGAGAGGACACAAAAAACAAGTTTTGGCTTGACAGGAGATCAAATGGCAAAAGATATGGGAGTCTATGATAAAGAATTTGGCCTGTTAGACCTGTCTGGGAATTGGAAAATCCATATGTAGATCTGGAATTACTTAAGATTAAGAATAGTGAAAAGACTGCTGATTTAATTAGTGAATATTATGGTTATAGGGACTGAAAGTATAAATATAGTGTTCAGATTTTGACAGATGGATCAAAGGATCCAGAGGTGTGCAGCTGCTGTGCCTAGTTGCCAAGTAGAAATTAGCAAGAGAACCTCTGCTTGTCTGAACGTGCATACTGTTGAATTGTTTGCCATCTTGATGGCATTAGAATAGATTGAACAGGTTAGTAGCAGCAAAATATTAATATGTAGTGATTCTGTGTCAGCTCTTGCAAGCATTGAGACAGGTACAACCAGAGGTCATCAAGATCTGCTTTATGACATCTTGTTTATCAACTCAAGAATAGTTAGGCAAGGGGAAAATGTCACATTCATGTGTGTCCCAGCACATTCAGGTATCCTGGAAAATGAGAGAGCAGACAAACTGGCAAAAGAAGCAGTCAAAAAAGGAATTATTGGAATCAATATTAAATGATCAAAATCAGACAGAAAGGGCATGGTGTGGAGAAAGGTAAATAAACAGTGGCAACAGCACCGGGATAATGCAGAAAATCCAAAACAGAGTATGTATGTTAAGAAGTAGGGTAACAAAACGGAAAGAGAAAGTATTAATGAGCAGACTGAGAACTGGACACACCAACCTTAACAGTAAACTTTTCATCACAGGAAAACATCCAACGGGTCTTTGCGATCAATGCCATGAGGCTGAGACAGTTGAGCATATCCTGAGAACAGGAAATTTAGAAGAAGAAATGATAACAGAATAATAGGGTGGGTACAGGACAAGATTAAAAGTATATTAGAATGTGGAGAGAGTGTTAAAGGGAGGAAATTATTATCTATTTTTTTTAGGACTACTGGACTGGAAAGGCGGCTTAAAAATGAATGAACACCGAGGGAGAATGAAACCTGAGGGTGGCAGTACTGCAACATCATGGATGCCAGTTGTAAAAATCCACAGAAGAAGAAATATGAGGGGACGCGATATTTTTTTTCCTAGGATGGCAAAATCATGACCCGCCCTACTATGCCTCTGATTGGCTTACCCTGATGTTTTCACCGTGAACCTAACCAATCCAACCAACGAAGGTAACGAGTACTCAGAGGCAAAGTAGGCGGGCCATGACTTTGCTATCCTAGGGAAAAAAATTGGCGTAGGAGATGACTTGAGGGGTTTGGTGGATTGTGATTGAATGACTGAGCCCTGCAGGATTTGCAGCCCGTTGATGAATTAGTTCAGAGAACAGTTTCTCTCGCTGTGTACTTTTTATTAAGTAATGCTGCTTGTGATGCTAATGCTAGTTTAGGTTGTGAGATGCAGGTATGTCTTCTTCCGGAGGGATTCAGGGACTTCTTCTGAAACTTCACGAATCTCTCACAGATGAAGACACCCGAGCTGCAGCTCTGAAATGTCACGATATAGTCGGTGATTTGGGACAGGAGTGCATACTGGCACCCACTGAGAATGAACTTGGTAAGGCAATACAGACTATATCAAATACTCTCACGGCAGTGCGCTGACTTCGCGCCAAAGTTCATTAACAATCTGGCAATTTAATGTTAATACAGCTGTTGTTGTTGACGAGCGTTAAACACCTTGTAGGATAAGGTGCTTTTTGAATTGTTACAAGTCGCTAATCAGTTCGTCCTGCAGAAATTATACCGATAAAGTCAATAACTTTGTTTAGTTTGCAGGTATCATATCAGCGTCTTCCGCCAAAATTCACCGTGGTGGGCGGTATCAGATAGTGAGACCACAATACAAACAACACCTGGTTCTCTGCAGGAGTTTAATAAACATCACTCAGTAGAAAGTCTGTGCTATTAACCTTAATCCTTCTATCATGCCAATTTTTCATGACTTTATCAATCAGTTTGTTTCTAATGACTTTATGTCATTCTTTTCTGTTTTAAGTAGTGCTTTAAAAAAAAACAATGTATTGGGGTCCTGGGGGACCTCAGTCAAAAACACCCAGTTCCGCCTGTGCAGTTTTAATCGATGTGACTATTCATTGAGTTCATGTTTGCCATGGGTCCTAATTTAAAGGATCACACATTGTCGGCGGGTGAGGGGGTTTCAGATTACATTAATCACATAATTAATAATCTTTTGAGAAGAAATAAGTTAACATTTTGCTATGATGGTTGTTTCTTACAGTAGTTTATTCTCGGTTCTTTATTCAGGCGGTAGTCCTTGTATGTTAAATATGTTGGTAGGATGAGGGTTAACAGTCAAAACCAAAGATCAGGTGTTGCAGGATCAAAAACTCTAGGTGACACTAGAGGATTAAAACAAGGGTTTCATTTTCATTTATTTTATTTTTTAGCAGGAAAAAAGCAGCACAGCAATGTAGAACCTTTACCAGCTGTGGGCCTGACTCAGTTTAGAAACTGTTTTGTCCCACAGTGAGGACAAAAAGCAATAAAATATAAGACAATACAGGCAGATTATAAAGGTCAACAAGTTAGACAAAGATTATTCTTCATATACAGTATATGGGCTTAAACATACCTATTTTTAAGAGTGAGCCCTGAGCTCCAGAGCTCCACCCCATGTCATTCTAACTAAATCAGTATTTAAATTTTGCATGTCCTCAAACAGACACACGCACACACACACACACACACACACACACACACACACACACACACACACACACAGAGTATATTTGTGAAGTACGGTGGCACATTTATTGTTATTTGGCTATTGATAAGAAGGATATCCTTTACTTTTATGATATCATAACAGTGTGTTTTAATAACTAATGACTTTCTGGACAATGTACTTCCCTGATCAAGATCATTTTCTGTGAAGTTATAATACATTAGTAACACATGATCGTGTTTTTACTATCATGATATAATGTTCAGTAATGGAGGCTTTGAAAATGTACAGATATAATAGTTCATATCGGAAATTCAATGGTGTTCTTATTGTGCAGGTTTTATTGTGTAATGTGATGCATGTCCTTTAAGTATTACTCAATAACAAATATTAACATTTCCACTTGATTCAATCTTTGCATCTTCATCTTGAAGCTTTACAGACATCCTTATTGTTCTCAAAAGACTATGGACTGCTCAGCTTCCTTAGAAAGTCCCTCCCATCAGATGAGGTTGGTATTAAGCAACATCATGTAAACAATAATGTAGCAAACTGAAAAGTTGTTATGTTGACAGAAATACTGTTCTGTATATGTTTTCCAGCTCCGCGACACCCGAGTTGATATCTTGGGTTTTTTGGAGAAGTTTTTGGACAGGGTTTCTCCAAGAGTCAAAGGTTGGGAGAAGACTTACGCCATTGACATAAGAGTAAGTTCTTCATTTAGAAGTAGATTAAATGTTTGTCTTTTTAAAATTTTCCTGAATAGAGACCTGCCAGACATTGATTGTTTACAAAGACTAATGTTATCCAATGTCTGACTGAACCTGAAATAGACACTAAGGAGCCTCTATGTCTAAATAAATCAGTTTCCATGTCTGAAGGGTAGACTAGAGATCCTCCGTATAACACAAGGCAATGCAATAGCACCACACACTATCAAAACCAACTTTTACATTCATACATGTAATTCCACAAATTCATTATGTTGTTTTTTCTTTCCATTCTCTTTGCAGGACACATGCATGGCTGTGTATACAAAGGACAAAGTAGCAAAATGTAGGACTCCAGTGCTGGAGCTTCTTATTAAGGTTGGTTTCTATGGATATGGTGTATTTTCTTAGACATAAGGCCGATGTGCAAGGCGAGCAACATGAACTGCACTCAGACCAACAGAAGAAATCCATTGTAAGAGGCTTGCCGATTCTTATGATATTGTATTGAGTCTGTTGTATATTTGTGAATATGGATTCTTATGATATATCAGGATTACAAATATTTGATTGACCACTGTTGTACGTGCTGGTTATACCTTATACTTATTAAACTCTCTCATTAGGTTCTCCAAACAACAAAGGCTTCCACTGTGGCCGCAGACTTCAGAATCTGTGACATGTTCAACAGATTTTACAGCGAGCTTTGTCAGAAGAGCAAACTTCCAGATTCGGGTAAGTTTTCCTTTGATGCTGTAAACAAGTGTTTGTAAGGAGAATTACTTTATTCAGCCATTGAAAAACTGCAGAAGAATTTATTCTTTTTTTGTGTTACTTTTGCAACAGTCCTTGGCAAAATCTATGAGTTGCTGGGAGTCCTTGCAGAGGTCCATCCCAGCGAGATGGTCAACAACTCTGACAAACTCTACAAAGCCTTTCTAGGGGAGCTAAAAGAACAGGTATGTTTCACATATGATTTAATGTTAACAGAAAAAACAAAGACAAAATCATGATCCATTGTGTGTGGTGCTAACTGTTTGGGTAAAACGACTATCCTCTTCAGATATTGTTTTTGTTTTCTGATTGCAGCATTTGTTCACTTGAGGCAGATATTTTTGGTTGAAGAAATCACATTTGCTTTCATTTGCTTTGTTTTCATTGAGTCTTATTGGTTACATGCACAGTTTGACAGTTTGTCAGCAGTGATACATTGTTTGTGTGGAGAGAACATAGCTATGCACACCATCCTCTCAGCTAATGATCACAGCAACACCAACAAAGTTTATTTAATATATAATAACCAATGATACATATTTTCTTTAAAAAATGCCAAAAAATATGATCAAAAAATATTTAAATTATTTTGAATTTGTTGCTAAATAACATTTTGGAAGCATTTTCTGAGGTGTACTTCTCACTAGAAAGTGTTGCGATCAGCTTTTTCTTGCACCAGAAAAAAACCCACTAACTTTTGGATGTGTAGGGATGTAAAATGTGAGTGAAATTTATTTTACATCAATATGCATCTGTTGGAAAAGTTCACAGGTTTTCTTTCTTTAAAAATTGAAGGGCAACTTTTGCTTTCGTGAATCTGATACGGTCATTGATGTTGGGGCTCTGTGTTACTATTATGTTATTGGCATACAAGTTTTTACAGCTGTGTTTTTTTTTTTAATGTTTTTGTTTTAGATGACCTCTTCGACAAAGGAGCCGAAACTTTTTGTAGTTGCGGGATGTTTGAGAGGAATCACTGCTCTGATGGTCAACTTCACTAAAACCATGGAAGAAGGTGGGAGCTTGTGTGTGTCGTCTGTTCATATTTTTGTAATATCTGTTTATTCCACATTTATACAGCCGTTTACAACAAAAAAATCAGTTCTGTTTCTAAGAGTGCGTAACTAGTGTGTGTCTCTGAACTGCAGACCCAGCAACATGCAAGGAAATTTTCCAGTATGCCCTGAAGGCAATCAGTCCCCAGGTAAATGAGAGCTTAAGCAACACAACAGTATGTCAGTGACCCTCTGCTATGTGATGTGTAGTGATGTGTGGGGCTGGGGAACCAAACTCAATACTTTTTTGGTTCTGACTAAAATGTATCAGTTGCACTGAGAATGAAAAACTGTCACTGTAGGTGTTTGCAGTTTATTGTAGATATTATGATGGCTGTTACTGGACATAGATGGCAATCTGAGAAAAAATAGCCTATGGAAACATAATTCAGGCACTGATTAGAAAGTGGAAAGTGGAAAATCGAGGTGGAAATTGATTGGAAAAAAAACATACTTGAAAGTTCTGAAGTACTCTTGATTTTGTAGACACCAAGCAATAAAGCTTATGCAAAGCTTTGCTGTGTAATATATCACATAAAATTGCTTGTTTTTCCATTTTTGTTATAGATGGAAATGAGTCGCTATGCTGTCACGTATGGTAAGGCTTCCCTTTTAACAGCAAAATGAATTTGGAACTTCCTGAGAACTAATATCTCTTTGACTCTGTTTCTTGAACAGCCGGGCTTAGATTACTGGCCAGGCATGCTTCCCAGTTCAGCAGCTGCCTCATGGACCACTACAGAGCTTTGTTTGATGTCATGTCTAAACTCTGTGGACACATCAACGCTGAGATGAAGAAGACAAGTTACTATGCACTTGAAGCCTTCCTCAAACAGGTGAACACATAAAGACTTTTCTGCACAGACACAAACACAGATGTGATCTAGACAACCAGACTAACCGGTTAGCTGTATGAATATAATTAAATTTCCTTTGATACACTCCTCTTTATTTTTGGCACAGCTCCAGGATGTTTGTCATAATGCCAGCTGAGTTCAAGAGTCAAAATATTTCTGAAATCCAACGCCACTGATGTATTTTTACAATCATTTTCAGGTTGCAATGCTGGTGGCGGAAAATATTGAGGAGCACAAAAGCAAGTTGAAGTTCTTCATGCAGAAGTTCTGCAACATCATTAAGACCATGGAATCAACACACAAAGAACTATCCATCGCCATACGAGGATACGGATTCTTTGCAGCAGTATGTTTATTGCCATGTTTGCTTTTATTGCAGTTGTAAAAGCCAAAACATACAGTACTTAAGAAAACATTTAAGAACAAATATAAAGTCATATTTGGTTTATTGTGTAATCCATCGGACAATCTTAAATATAATCTTTCAGTTCCCATTGTTGTTCATGTACAGTATTATTTATTTTCCTCTGTAGCCATGCAAGAAAGTTTGCCCACAAGACGTGGACTTGATGTACACAGAGCTGATCCAGCGGTGTAAACAGATGTACCTGACTGAGTCTGACGAGGAGGACGACAGCTATTACCAGCTGCCCAGCTTCCTGGACTCTATAGCGAGTGTCCTGATTCACTTGGACAAGGTAACAGTTAGTTCTGTTACAGTTTGTCATTCACTTTGACCAACTGTTGAATCACAACAAAACCTTGAATCGACCTTTGAAGCTTGAGACAGATTCCAGATTTCAGACGGAGCACTTCACAGGTTTTCAGCCTCATCTGTATATGTTTTGCCTAGTCTCACCCTCATGACTTCCTAATCGTAACCTCTGCTTTGCATCCATGATTTCAGATTCCAGAGGTGTATACTCCACTACTGGAGCGTCTCCTTGTGGTGCAGATCGACAGTTTCCCTCAGTACAGTGAGAGAGTGCAGACCACTTGTTGCAGGTCCATCCTTAAGGTGCTGGTGGCCATAGCCTCTAAAGGACCTGTACTATGGAGTTTCATTAGCTCTGTGGGTACGTTGGCCATTGGGATTTTTCTGTGTTTTCAAATGGTCAAGATATTTTACAACAAAAGCACACCCTTCATCAGATACTGTCTTTAGCAGAAAGATGTGTGATGATTCAAAATGTTTTGCATGCCTTTTTTTCTGTCATCTGAAATGAAATGGCATCTAAGAAAATGGCAAACTTGAATTCAGTGTTAAAGAAGGTGACCTTTCAATACAGGCCTTAACTAAAATCCACTTATGCTTCTTTTTCAGTGCACCAGGGATTGATTCGTGTCTGTTCAAAACCCCTCATACTCCCTGAGGTCAGATAGATGTTTTCATTAATGGAATTCACGCACATGTACAGCCTTGTATTATATTGTGCTGATAGAATAAACAGGCTTCACATTTACTTCTGTCCTTTTTTCAGGACAAAGACTCTAGAAATGATCCCGAGGCCTCCCAAGTTCGTGTTGGAAAGTGGAAAGTTCCATCTAGTCAGAACTACCTCGCCCTGTTCAAAAGCCTGCTGGACTGTGATCGGTTGAAGGTACAGTTATGTTAGTAAAGTTTCATCAACATTTTTGAGAAGCAGAGAATTTATAATGTAGTATTTAACTAATAATAAATTCAGTAATGTAATATTTAAAATACTACCAATATGTGTGAATTTAAATTTTCCTACAATTATAATAACAATTGTGCAGGATGTCATATTTGTAATTGTAAATATTTACATACATTATATCACAAGAGATTGTTTCATTGTTTTTGGTTGAACAAGTAAAAGACAGCATGTCTTTGTGGGTAGAAAATCAGACATGTAAAACCTCTAAATTATTACATTTTATTTAATGCCCTCGTTACATTTGTGTCATCCTCCGCAGGACTCAGGGTTTTTGGACGGAGCTTTCGAAAGTCAGAACGCTGCGCTCGTGTCTTTGAGTCGTCTTCTTTATGATGAGCTGGTGAAATCAATTCTTCGTATTGTGGAAAAATTGGACTTGTCTGTGCAGAAAGTCACGCCAGGAGAGGAGGTGAGGTGTCACTCTCAGGTCGCGCTTTTAAATGTTTCACTCACATTCAGAAAAAGTAGTTGACAGGTGCACAGGACTAGCAAACAAACACAACGTCCTATACACCATCTAATATGCTAGTGTACAAGATACATTGATATTATTTCAGTCATTATGATCATGTTGTAAAATTCCTACTTTTTTGACTGTGAGTAAGAATATTCTTTTAGATGGCATGAAAATATTAAGGTTTTTGAATACTGCTAATGGCAGCTTCAGTCTAAACATACCTAATTCATAGCACCTGCCTTCTTGTCTGTCAGGCTCCAGATGACGTGGCCCATGTCCTGCCCTCCTCTGACCCCACAGTTCATCTTTTGCCCAATAAGATCAAAGACTTCACTGCTTTTATCAATCTGGTTGACTTTTGCAGGTAATGGATACTCCCCATAGGTGGCAAAATATGAACAGAGCTGTGTAGGATGCTTCACATACAGTATGTGACACTGTTTGTCCTTCTAGTGATGAGCTGGCATAGTAAGTCTGATCTAAAGTCTGACAGATTGACACTTGTTTTCATTTTCACCTTAATTTACTGCCATCAACATCACAACATTATAAGGCTCTTAAAAAGGGTTAAATTCAACTTGCAGACTTCAGAATTATCATATTTTAATTGAACAATACAGTATTTTATCACATTGACAGCTCATTTAAAGCAGTGTCATAGGTGAACACTTTCTCTTTTTTCTGCATCTGCAGTGACTTGTTGCTGAGTAAACATGTGGAGTATTTTCAGTCTTGGATGTACCCCCTAAGCCATGAACTTATCCTCCATTCTATACGAAATCCACTCGTCAGTGGTTTTTACAAACTGCTCTCTGTCACCATGAAAATTGCCAAGAAAATCAAGTACTACCAGGTAATAGTTCCAATAGTACGAAGCATTTTTGTCATTCATTTGTTGTTTTGTGACTGAAATGCAAGATAAAGGATCATTCCAGAGCTGAAAAGTAGTCATGCAGTGCATTCCTCACATTGAATGTATTATAAAAATGATAAAAATCTGCTTTTCAACAGGGAGTTGGCCTGAGAAGCTCTGCTCCCCCTCAGAGTGACATGGTGAAAAGTGCTTGTTTTTCCCTGTTCTCAAAGTTTGGAAAAGAGGTATCTTCTCCTTACAATATTTCCTGGGAATGTCATAAACTTGAATATTTGGGTGATGAACTAAAAACAAAGCATTACTGAAGAACTTGTGAAGGAGATGTGAGTGACGTATGCTTTCCCACTAGGTGTGTGTGAGAATGAAGCAGTACAAAGATGAGCTGCTGGCATCCTGCTTGACATTTGTCCTCTCGCTGCACCACAACATAGTAGCTCTGGACATCAAGGCGTACTGTCCTGCTCTTGAGGTGGGTTTTTTCTATTTGTTTCATTGTGTATTTGTAGGCTAGATGAAAATAGTTTAATGCAACTTAAAAACAAAACGTCATGTGCGGATGTACAGTAGTTGGTCAAGTGCAATGACTCCCAACAAAGGCTACTTGTACCTTAGGGGGTACTTGTGCAGTTTCCAGGGGTTACGTTGAAGGATTGTGGAGAATCTCAAGTAATTTGATCGAATAGAAATGTATTTTAAAAATGGTCAACGATGAAGGGGTACTTGATTTAATCTGACGATGTGGTTGTACATCAGAAAAAAATTGGGAATCACTGATTTAGTTTTAACATTTTAAACTGTTTGTATGTGTATGTGTGTAAAATTGGGCGTCTAGGCTGCTCTGAAGTTGGGTCTGAGCCACGTTCCTTTGGCCAACACAGCCCTTGATGCTCTAGAGAACTGGTCCTCCTGCATCCCTCTGGAGACTATGCAGCCCTGCTACAAGACCATCCTTCCTCTTCTGGATGGATACCTGAAAACCACCTCCAACAACGGTAAGCCTCTAACAGTGTCAGTTGATGGACAGTTTTTGTTAAACTATAATCTGTTTTTGGTTTAGTAAATGGAGATATCAGCCAAATTCACAAAAAGTCTAATTCAGATGTCGTTGACTTTAGACAAAGACGAGAGCAGCTGGGAGGTGATGTCTTCTATGTCTTCGAGAAGTGACAAAGGATACAACCGAGTGATGACGAGGCTCTTGAAGAAATCCAACCAGCTTGTCATGGTAATGAATGGGTAAACTGGGAAAACAACTTTCAGTATTTTGGAAGCAATTTTTCTGTTCAGTTTGCTTCACTTGTTTGTTTTATAGATCAGTCTATGTTTTAGATTAATAATAAGGTTTGTGAGGATTCACAAAATTGAAGCATAGGGCTTTGTAAGTTTATTAATGCTTTAATAATTTAGTACTGACTGTCAGTAATGCATTGTGGCTCTCTTTTGATTATTATTCTTTTCCCTCATGATGCTGGTGCATAACAGGCCTCCTTAAGAGGATTTTGAAGGTTTTGTGACAAAAGTTTTGTGTTGTTTTCTACTCTGGCCTCACTGGCGCTCAAATCATCTGAAATTAAAGGATGACACTGGGATTATTTTATATTTTTCTTTCGGTCAACAAATCCCAAGAAAAGACCAAAGCCGAAAACATGTTAGTCTGTATCTCAACACTTTCTAACTTTCATTGACTGTCTTTGCATTCCATGGAGCGGAGATAGTTTCATTCCTTAGGACAGTAAAGTATGTATTTAAATGCAGGAAGATGCTCCTCTTGCTATGGTGAGGCTCAGGGTGGTGAAGTTGCTGGGTCACCTGGGAGGAAAGCTGAACAGAAGCCTTGTAACTGGTAAGGATTCACACAAACAAACCGGCCATCCTGTTCTGTTTTACACATTTTGGCCACGATCCCAACAAGACACATGACTGTTAATAGAAAAGTTAGCTGTTTTTGGTGATCATGACCCTCTGTTTTGTCATTCAGTGGTCTCATCAGAGGATATGATGAAGACCTTTGTCGCTTGGGATTCTGAGAAAAGGCTCAGCTTTGCTGTGCCATTCACCGATATGAAGCCCGTCATCTACCTTGACCCATTTTTGCCTCGCATCAGTGAGCTGGCTCTGTCCACAAGTGACAGACAAACCAAAGTATGTCATCTAACATCAAAGAATTTCCTTCATCAGTTCACAAAATTGATTTGATGCAAAATCCTGTTGGTGATTCATTGAAACAACTGATTATAATAATTCACTGATGCAGATAGCAGCTTGTGAGCTGCTCCACAGCTTGGTGGTCTACATGATTGGGAAGAGTGCTCAGATGGTGGAGGGGGAGAATAGTTTACCACCTATGTACAAGCTGCACAAGAGGCTGTTTCCTGTACTATTGCGTCTGGCCTGTGATGTCGATCAGGTATGTGAACTCCAACAAGATTATCACCCCAGATACCGTTAGCACCAAGCATGAAACGTTCTTAAATATTATGGGATTTGGAAGGAAGAAATCAGAGAATATTTGGACATTTTACAGTTATAGTAGTATAGTTTATGGGAGTTTAGAAGGATGTAGTTTCCTTTCCTGTAGTGTAATTCCTTACTCCTTTACAAAATAACTACCAACAAACTAAGAAGAAAGAATATTTTTTTGCCCGTGGTTAATCTTACACAGGTGTTTGGGTGGGAGGTGGGTGATGAAGTCTACAGTACTGTTTCTGAATTTGAATTTCTTTGCCAGGTAACCAGACAGCTCTTTGAGCCTCTGGTTATGCAGCTGATTCACTGGTTCACAAACAACAAGAAGTTTGAGAGCCAAGACACAGTAGCTGTTCTAGAGGCCATTCTGGTAAGTGTTCATATTCTATGACATGCTTTAACAAACCTCAAACAAGATAACACCAGACAAGCTCAGCCAGACTGTAGGTAACATTGTTTATCAGAAATGGAGGTCATTGACCCATTAGTCAATAAATGTTATTTGAGCATTTGAGTTTTCAGACTTTCTGTGGAAACAGTGGAAATAAGTTTTCTACCTCATTTGGTTGTCTTATGTTTTTTTTTGTGTATGTTTTTTTCCTGTTCAGGACGGTGTGGTTGATCCCATGGACAGCACTCTCCGAGACTTCTGTGGCCGCTGCATTGAAGAGTTTGTCAAATGGTCAATCAAACAAACGACCCCCAAGCAGCAAGAGAAGAGCCCCACAAACATGAAGTCATTGTTCAAGCGTATCTACAGCTTGGCTCTCCACCCCAATGGGTTCAAAAGACTTGGTGCTGCTTTAGCTTTCAATAGTATCTACAGACTATTCAGGTGTCTTACTTTTGTTCCTTCTCTGTCAACCCACAAAAGCTGTATCTTTTGATATGTTTTGGTTTATGACAATTTGTCTACTTGTCTTTTCAGGGAGGAAAATTCCTTGGTGGAGCAGTTTGTCTTTGAAGTGCTTGTCATATTTGTAGAAAGTCTGGCTCTTGCACACTCAGATGAGCGGTCTATGGGTAATTCTTCTTCCGCCTCGACTTTATTGATAGTGTTCTCAGATTTTCATACCATCATTATTGAGTTCTCTTTTCTTAAAATAAGTATGTGTTTAGAATTGGTGTGAAGCTCATTTGATTTACATCCTCAGGTTCATTGCAGCAATGTCGCAGTGCCATTGATCATCTGAAAAGAATCATCCAATACAAGGCCCCCAGTCTCAATCAGCACAATGCTAAGAGACGCATCCCAAGGTTGGTACTCTGTGTACACAGATACCTGTTGGATTTTTGCAAATCTTTTTTTTGTATCCATACCTTAGTCTAAGTGAATCTTAGTGTGATCTTGTATCTTTATCTTTATCTGCCCAAAATTGCGATATACAGTTGCTTTGAAATGAATTCAGTGGTCAGGTGAATTGTGTATATTATACATTACATTGCATAGATACATATTAGTATTTATGCACTTCCTTTTTTTTTTTTTTTACAAGAAGCATATTGCTATACTTGCAGTAATGTTTATGCAATGATAAGACATTCTAATTTATATGTATAAATAAGTGTATACATTTCTATTATAATCTTTTGCCCTCTTTCTCTTCTATCAGGGGCTTTCCACCCGATGTAAAGCTCTGCCTGTCAGATGTTGTTTCATGGCTTTTGGAACAATGCGGCCGACCTCAGACTGAGTGTCGCCACAAATGCATGGAACTCTTCTACGAGTTTATTCCTCTCCTCCCAGGTGAGCACTCATACTAAGTACTTCATCTTTCAAACTTAGCCTTGATTAGATTATCAAGGAAAAAACAACAGGTTCAGTTTATAAAAATAAAAATAACATTGATGTCATCCTTTTTTAATTGAATTAAAAATATGCATTAATTTTGACAACAATAATGTATACCTCTCTTTTTTAGAAGAAATAGACATAACCAAAAGCTATTACTTAACTTCTGCTACTGTGACTGAAATGACTTTTGTTATACATGTGAAAATGTGTGTGTCTGAATATAGAAAAGAGGTCTCCGCCTCAGTGGTTGGAGGGCGTGCTGAAGGACCATGGCATGGATTACCTGGTCTCAAGATTTGAGGGTGGAGGTCTCCTCTCCCAGCCCACTCTCAGGGACCTGATGGGTGCTTTCAGTGTGAGAGCCACCCTACAATGGATGGACCTACTTCTGGCTGCCCTGGACTGTTACAATACCTTCATCAACTTACACATAATCAAGCCTCATCACATGCTCAGTGAGTCCTATTTGTGCAAGCGGTGACAGAGTTTCAGTTTTAAATTAGTATCAATTGGCTCTTTTCTTATGTCTAACATGAAAGCTCCTCTGGCATTGTGTTGGCTCTGCAGTGATCTCAGTAAATATATTTTTTCCTTCATTTCCAAGGCTCCAAAGACAAGTCAAGCTTTCTGAAAGCCGCAAGTTTCTTTTTGACTGAGCTGGCAACTCACGAACTGGCAGCAGCGGAGAGCTGTTTTCCTCTTGGTGAGAGGACCTCTCACTTCAGCCCAAGAGAGGTGGACCAGTACAACTACAACAAGTGCACCATCATAGTTCGCCTGCTGGAGTTTGCCACTATGATTCTTGTCAAAGGAGACCAGGAGTTTTGGAAGGTATCACAGAATTACAGGCAAAGAGCTAGTCATTATTCTTTCTTTGAATGGTTTTTGTTCACTATTTCCTTACTTTATTCACAGCTCCTGGAACAAGATATCTTTGGCTCAGTCTTTTTTGAGCTGACTGCGATGGTAGTGTGTGAGCCATCCTCTGTAGGTTTCAACATGGCAGATGTGGAGGTGATGAAGAATCTACCAGAAGTGTGTGTTCCTTTGCTAAAGGCCCTGCTTGCCTCACCTTACTGCTCTCGTCTCGAAAGCAGCTTGCGAACAAGAATTTCACGTAAAAGGTTAGTTTAGTTATTTAATTTTGGGTTCACTATTGGAGAAAAAGAGAGGCCACACACAATGTCTGTCGTTTAAAAAGGTAAAATTATCTGGTCGAGTCTGTATGATTTAGAATCAGTTAATTGATCCAAGGATTGAAGGCTTACACCCCTAGTGAGACATCAGCTTCAGATCAGTCCTAACCTCTACAACCAATCATCCACTCCTCCCATCTGCATGTGTCCTGTGCTCAGAGAAAAAGAAAAATAGAAACATGGATTGAGATAACAGACCTGAGTAGAAAGCTACCCAAGTGGATAACCATGAATATAGTTATGAAATGTCAAAAAAGCAGTTGTAACAAATCATCTGAGGCTTTACTTCTGATTCCATGAGACCATCATGATTTTGTATTTACGTTATCTACGCCACTTAATCGTTTTATTCATTTATTTCTTTATTTCTTTAATGACCCCTCTAGTGTAGAGGAGCTGTGTGCTGTAGACCTCTACCATTCTAGCACTCTGACCCACCATGACCAGATGGAAATGGTTCTGTCTTCCTGTAAACAGATCCACAAAGCCGGCTTCCTCAGCTCCATTCTGCAGTGCCAGGTATTTGGTCTGGGATAGATTACAACGTGATAGAACATAAACCCAAATAAAACCCTAATATACCATTTGTGTTTCAGTCGTCAGTGTACCATTCAGTTAATTCTTGAAATTTCACAGAAAAAAAATAGACTAAAATATTGAAAAACACATTTCAGTAATGCATTGTGCATTATGGACTGATGGCATTTATTGGTATAAGTGTGTATGTCATATGTGGTGTTTTCTTAAGAGTGCTTAGTAGTATTTATTGCATATCCTCCTGCAGTTGCCACAATTTTTGTGTTTTTGTTTTTCTCATTGCAAGGATGCGGTTTATACCACATCCCTTGGATCCCGGCTTCTGATGACAGTGTATAAAGGCATAGCACCAGGTGAGGACAGGAAGGCACTTCCATCCTTGGACATAAATACCAGGAGGCTAGCAGATGACCTGCTTCAGCTTGCCTTTTCTCTCAGTCAACAGGTCAGTGCTACCTTTCTTTAGATTAAGTTCGATAAAATCAGATGAAATTGAAACTACTTATGGGGAATGTAGCAAGCAGGGGATATACAGTACTAGACACAACTGTGAAACACAGTTTCACTCTGTAAAAACATACAATAAAGAATAAAATAACCAATAAAAGAACCAGATGAATATAGTGCAACTTTTTGTTGTGTGTGTTGTTTCACCACTTGCTGCCTCCTGTTGTACATTGTTGTTTCTCTACAGAGTGAACAACTGGTGGACTTGTTGTTGAACACCATCATGCTTTCTGTCCCAATATCTGGAAGTCACAGCCATAAATTCCTGAGCTTCTCGCATGGCGAGTACTTCTACAGCCTCTTCCAGACGACCATCAACACTGAGCTGCTGAGAAGTCTGGACACCACAGTGCCACGCCTAATGAAAGCCTCGTCTCTGAACCCCAGCATGGTAGCTGCTCCTGTCATCTGCTCTCTCTCCTCTTTCTTTCACATTTGTAAATTAGCTTTAGTACATGTTTTTGCACAAAACCTTTCTGCAAAAATTCCCAAAACAAATACATTATAAAGTGAATTATGTTCTCAAGCCTGACAGCTGTGCCAGGGTTGATAGACATGATGAATCACTGAATAATGAGACCCTACACACAGGGTTTTGATGTCTGGAGTAAATTGACCAATGGTACAATCTCACCAAAATGCATTAAATAAAAAGACCACTTTAATATAATACGCTGCAAGTGTTCTGTTAGGGTAAGGACATGTAATAGTTGATGTGAGGTGCTGTAGTGTCAGAGCATGCAGCAGCCGCTAGTATCAGTGTCAATACTGATGTAATTTCTTGTAAAGGTAAGTAAATATTTATAAGCTTGAATTGATCTTGAGAGTATACAGTGCATCATGGCTATGCAGCTGTAAGCAGAACAGTTTCTCTGTATGTGAAATGGAGGATTCATTTTTTATTTTTTGCTGTTGAATTTTTCATCAGGTGAGTGTGTTGCTGAATGGCATGATGGACCACAGCTTCAGAGAGCGCTCTGTGAGGAAGACTCAGGGACATCAGCTGGTTAAAGAGGTGCTAAGAAGATGGGATAGTCTGCAGTCATGGTGGGAAAGAGACTCTTCCACTCCAGAGAGCAAAACTGCCACTCTCCTGTTGCTCTCCAAGCTTCTACAGGTATTTGAGTTCAAGCAACTGCATGTTTCCTAGCGAAATGACTCTTACTGCCACGTTGGTGTTGTCTATATGAATGGATTAACACCCATCATTTATGTGATCAGTCCCAAAAAAACAATACAATGCAGTCCAACGCAAGTTCCATGTTATACTGTAGCTTACCTTTCAGTTTTTCTAATATCTAGTAATGTAATTTCTTTTTAATGTGCTTTTTCCCTCTCTTATCAGATCGACTCCTCTGTCTGCTCCAATATCAGCCATGAAGCGTTCAGACAGGTGTTTTCCACTTTCACCATGCTGCTGGATGACAAGAATCTGCCACTGAATCTCAAGGTATTGGTACAGTCAGTGTAGCGGATTACTTCACATTACTGCACAAGCTTTACTTTTTCTGTTTGAGCTGCTTATTAAAGCGAACGAGGCTGTATGAGTTTCCCTGGCTGGTTTTTCTTCACCTGTGTAGAGTCAGGCCCTGTTGGTGTTGCCCTTCTTCACAACCCTCCCAGAGGAGCCGCTGAAAGAGCTACAGAAAGCCCTTGACGCCCTGGTAGCCTTCCACTTCCCCATGCAGTCAGATGAGTTTGCTAAGGGCTCCCTTCAACGCAACAACTACATGGACTGTATCCGAAAGGTGAAGTCAGTGTTACAGTTCTGAAATGAGGTTCCACTGCAGTGAGATGAAGTGCAAATTGTGATTAAGGGAGATAACAAAGAGATAAGGGAAAAGTTTTTATGTATAGATAAACTATTTTGCTTTAATTTTAGTTAAAGTCTATTGTCACCAGTGGGGATAATGTTTCAAGACTCTTGTGTGGCAAGTGGCTGTTTAATCTAACCATCAAAGACAGGTTTTTCTAGCAATAAGTGCTTGAGACATTGTAATTTTGGACAATAGCAACAAACATTTCTGTCTTTCAGTTACTGGATGCCCTGGAGCTTTCTCAAAGCCCACTTCTGCTCAAATTGCTGGCAGGGATTCTGTGTCGAGACAGAAAACACATCATGGAGGAGCAATTCCAAACCTGCTTCCAACGAATTGCCAAGCGGTCAGTAAAGCCCTCACAACCATGTGTGGGAGAAAATACTTCACACCTGAGGTTTTTTTTTATTTCTTACTTGAGTTTAGATGTAGCTGTTTAGAACTGTGAGGTTAAACATAAGGTGTTAAAATGTTCTTATCAAGGACAGCTGTAGATACATGTGTAGTTTAGAATATTACCAGAATTTCAGAAAGATCAATAGAAACAAACCTCATCAAAAACGTTCATTACACCCTTACAAGAGCTGACACACATCATGACTCAACAAGAGACCTGTAGTGTCCCAGTGTTTAACCTGTTACTGTTTACTGTGTATTATAAATAATAAATAGTACGATATACTGTTTTAATAGGATAATTAGAGCTGCAGCAAAGGAAATAATCAGTTAAACTGTAATTTAACATATGTTGAAATGCAAATACTAATAATCCTGATTCATTTGTTCCTAAATTTACTTCCTGTGACTGTTTGTTTGAAAAGCGCCAGTATATAGAGTTTAAACAAGGTGTAAATTATAAGCTGCACACAGGTTATATCTGTTGCACAGGAGTTATACTGTATTGCATTGCAATATATTGTGCAGGAGTTCCATTGATTGTGTTTGTTGATGTCTGATTAGGTCAAGCAGTGAGCGGCAGCTACAGCTACTGTGTGCAGTATATGGAGTGATCCAGCAGGGTGACGTACCGATGAGCTCCATGCTGCAGGCCATGATGGAGAGGGTTCTGCTGCCTCTCGCCTCTCACTGCGGCACCAAGGCCCTGATTGACTTCTTCGTGTCAAACGTCTCAGACATTATTGCTCTGCTACTCAGTCGCTTCACGAAGGTTTGCGTCTTAAAATTTTTGCATCTAGGGAATCATTTGAAGATGGTTTTAACATCTTGTAGTTTTATTTGTTAACTTTTTTTAGACATAAATCCATAATTTTTCTACATCAACTATCAATCCTCAATGTTCTCCAAAGATATTTGTCTCATTAGTTTGGCTTTTAATCAAACATTTGGCAGTCACATACCTTTTTTTGTCCACCAAAAGCTAGTCTTATTTACATCAGAGAACATCATTGGAAATGTATTTATCAATTTCAGTCTAGTGAAACAGCCTTTGAGATGCAGCTGCTGAAGAAGAATGGCTGCTACAAGCTGATAGAGCTCCTGTATTCTCGGCTTCCCAAAGAAGAGGTTTATTCCAAGGAATCCCGCATCAACCAGGCCTACTGTGGTTTGGACAAAACAGAGGGGAACGAGATGTCCAAGACAGTGATCAAGTAGGACTCCCCAACACCTTTATTCTCTATTTTCCCATGAATAAATGATAAATATTAACTTTATTCATACTCTATTAATTATTTCAATTAGGTCATGTTTTGAAGCATTCACTGAGATTATGGCTGGTGAGACTCAGCTCCTTGAGCTTAGGAGACATTATCACTGTGCTGCGTACAACTGTGCCATCGCTGTCATCAGCTGCAGCTTCAATGAGCCCAAATTCTACTATGGGTTCCTCTTCAGTGAGAAACCAGAGAAGGTACCAGATAGCTTGAATAAATATATCACTCCTGCACTTCACTCATTTTGGTACAATGCAGTACAGATAATGGGTTTCATGTTGTCTAATGCATGCAAAGAGAGGAACGGCCGTATTTTGTACTGATAGTTTCTTTCCTTGTCTAGAATCAGTTCATTCTGGAAAATATCATTGATATCACGAGGACCTACAACTTTCCAATTGAAATTGAGGTATGTTTTTGTTTGTTTGTTTATTTTCTAGTATACTTTCAGTTTCAATCATGGTTTATTCATTTATTTTTTTTCATCAATGTAGGTCCCACTTGAGAGAAAGAAGAAATACGTCATGATTCGAAAAGAACTGAACGAGGAGAATGGAGGTGTTTACTGCTCACAACAATGTTTCTAAACTTCTGGGATTTGACCCAGTTTGTCACAGAAAAGTTGAAACTTTTACTTCCATGACATTTATGTTGTTGTTTTTCCGTAGAAGCACCAGTGTATCTGTCCTCCCAGTCATACATGGCCGACAGCAGTCTGAGTGAAGAGATGAGTCAGTTTGATTTCTCCACCGGAGTCCAAAGCTTTTCCTTCAGCTCCCAAACCCCTGAAGGACAAAGACGCACCATTGCAAAAAGGGTTAGTCATGTGATCTCTTATTACTGTATAAAGCTGCACCGAGCTTAACATGTTTTAGTGTCCTGCGATGGTTTAAAGTTGTTTCAGAGGCTTATTCACCCTACAAAGGGTAAAATCCTGACAAATGATTTGCATCTTAAAAACAGATACATTCTAATCTTTTAATGAGTTTGTTGGTACGTTTGGACATGTAGGAGACAGAGGAGACAAACCCCTCCCAGGATGCAATGGTGGATCTAGAAATGGATGAGCTAAATCAGCATGAATGCATGACAACCATGACTGCTCTTATTGGACACATGCAAAGGAGCAACATTACCCCCAAAATTGAACAGGTCAGTGTTACTGAGGAGCAATAAAGCAGTGTTTGACTGTTGTTTCTATCTATTTGGCTTTTTTTTATATGTGACACTTCAAAACTAAATACATAAATGCGCAACTTCATATAAAGTATTTTTACATCACATAAATTAAAGTGATTTTCTTTAATGAATACAATCATTAATTCATATTATTTTTAGTATGTCATTTAAAGTGCTCTATTTTTTGATGAAACAGGGAAATGTGCCCAGTGAACTTCCTCCATGGATGAAATTTCTACACGGTAAACTGTCGAATCCAGCCACACCTCTGAATATTAGACTCTTCATCTCCAAGCTCATCATCAACACAGAGGAGGTAAAAGTCTGTCTAATGTAATCAATCACTGCCTTTGAAATTATATGTACGTGACACCTCATACTCCTGTTCATACACCTCATGTTCCCTTTTCGTTGGTGGATTTAATCTTTGTCGTTGTATCTTTCCAGGTTTTTCGGCCTTATGCCAAGCACTGGCTGGGCCCGCTCCTGCAGCTCGTTGTGTCTGGAAACAACGGAGGAGAGGGGATCCATTTCATGGTGGTGGATATTGTGGTCACAGTGCTTTCTTGGACAAGCCTGGCCAGTCCCAAGGTTGCTAATCCTTACATTTCAAAGACAAATATGCAAATATTAATCATTATTATGTTGCATTTTTCTCCTATATGTGCATACATCAACATTTGTAGTATTTTAATTGTAAAAATTGCAATATATGGCACAAAATCTGCCAATTCAGTGAATTTTGTATGAGAATTGCAGCCAATTTCAGGTGTGTAAGAATATCATTAAGTGGAAAAAAATTACAATAGAGTTTAAACTGATGTTAAAGCACTGTGGGAGTATCCCCAGGTTCCTTAGCCATTGTTGCATTTATTATTATATAAAATTACTATAGGAAGCACTAGCTGACTATCATTAATAACAATATTTTTTGTCTCAGGGTAACCCCAGAGATGAAGTGCTCGCCAACCGGCTGTTAGAGTTCCTGATGAGGCACAGCTTTAACTCCAAGAGGGCTGTTTTCCGCCACAACCTGGAGATCATTCGCACTCTGGTAGAGTGCTGGAAAGACTGTCTGCATGTGCCATACAGGTAGCACCTGCACACTTTACACTGAACGCTAGATGTATATTTGCCACAAGCTGTATCTCAGTGGAAATAACCAATTTGTGTTGTCTTGAGGGCTGTTCAGCAGCAGCACAAGTGCAGTTCCTCATAACATGCTGCATGTTTCCTGAAGGTTAAATGCTCTACTTGGAGGGGAATAGTTGTTGTGAATAATTGTTTTTTTTTTTCATTTGTTTTTTTTCCCTTGTAGCCTGATATACGAGCGGTTTTGCGGCACCAACCCAAACAGCAAAGACAACTCTGTTGGACTTCAGCTGCTGGGAATCATTCTGGCCAACAACCTCCCTGCTTACGATACCTCATGTGAAATTGAGTATGAGAGGTAAAATGTATAGTTTAGCTTAATGGGAACATGCTGTACACTGTGTCACCTGACAGCTTTATTGCTTGAAACCATAATTCAATTTGCTAATATAAATGTTGATGTTATTTTTGAAGTAGGAAGCTTCAAGTTCAGGTGAAATAAATGAACTGTCAGGAAGAGAAATAGAAAGCAGTGTATTCAGACATTTATGGTTTCTTTTCAAATGTGTGTACATGTGTGTTGTAGCTCACATACTGCCATCTTACCAAGTATCTTCTAATCATTTCTGTGTGATGTGTATTTTCAGGTACATAGAGTCTCTCACCAACAACATTTCCTTTGTGAGGTATAAAGAAGTCTACTCAGCCGCTGCTGAGATTATCGGCCTCGTCCTGAAGAACATGACTGAAGTGAACAACGTATGAGACTTTTCCCAGTTTGGTGAAATTACGTTTTTCTCTGAAGAGAGCTTAAAGCACCTTCGTAGAAAAGATCGTAAATCGAAAATAATATTAAGTTGATGTTTAGGTAAAGTCAGTTGATATATATCTTCATCTTTATCACCCATAATGTCTTTTTTTCTTTTTTATTTCTTGTCTCAGCGTCATCATGAACTTCTCAGTCTTGCTGCAAGTAAAATAACAAATCTGAAGAAAAAAGACATGGATGACAAGTTCATTATTTGCTTGAACAAAGTATCAAAGCACTTTCCTCCATTTGTTGACCGGTGAGTTTATAGTTGTGCTTCATTTATTTTATATTCCCCCTGTAATAAATTCCCTTAGTCCTGACCTAGGCTTTATAATTAACACATTTTTAAACCTGTCTAAATGGTTGAGTTACGTGCGCAAGTAACTGCAGCTTTACTTTAAATTTTACAGGTTTGTCAATCATGTGTTCTACCTGCTGCCAAAGTTGCACGGCCTGTTAAAGACTCAGTGTTTGGAGTGTGTGCTGAGCCGAGCAGATGTCATCCCGGAGATCTTTCTGCGGCTTAAGAGTACAGGCTTCATTCAGATGATGAGCCATAGGTAAGTCCTGACCATACTCCTCTCCATCAGTCATTTCCATATTAATTAAGAGACATTAATCTACTTTAATTACCCAAAACAATCTATTACTAAAAGACTGACAAAACCCCCCAGCCTATATTTTACATTATACTTTGATTTATCTTCTTTTTTAAAAATAAAAAAAACAAGCAGGGCATTTAGGGCATTCTCCATTTGATAAATAACCATATACCTGTTATTTATCAAATGAATAAGATAATTTAATATTTCTTTGTGCTGCAACAACGTTTCTGCTCATTGCTCTTTTTTGCACTCAGGGATGAAGCAAGACAGAGAGTGTGTCTGGATATCATCCACAAGATTATTGTCCTCCTGACTCCAGTTGAGCTTCAGGAGCTCCTGGGAGCTGTGACAGCTTTTGTCTCTCATCCTTCACCAGTGTGCAGAGAGAGGATGTATGACATCCTCATGTGGATCCAGGACAACTACAGGTTTGTCTTTCTGTCTTCTGTTCTCAAGTAGGTTGTCATTTCCCTAAGTTTTCTTGTTATTTGAATGATTTATTCCAGACTAAAATAGTGTTAACTTGACACCATATCATATATCATTACTTCTTATATTCTTTTTGATTTGACCCAAGGGATAAGGACATAATTTAAGCAATCAACCAATATGGGACAAAATAAATTCCATGTGGTAAGATTAGCAAATGGTGTGAATGGTCTTGAGAATGGATTTTGGCTTTTAAGGGTCACTGCATTATTCATGTATTGTGGCAGGTTCACTGTTGTTTGCAGTCCATTGATACTTCTCTGATGTGAATTTATCTGCTATGTTGTTATTTTCTCCAGTGATGAAGAGAGCAGGACAGACAACACCTCCCTGGAGGTTTTGAATGCAGCTAAAGAAACGCTACTTCAGGGACTGTCTGAAGAAAACCAAGGCCTTCAGTAAGCATCAACTGTTTCTCCCTTCCTCTGTTTTTAAACATTAAACTTCTCTTTGTCATTCATCTATATAAGTTACAACAGCAGGAGTTTGTGGTTCTTGCTCAATTCTAAAATTTAAATTTTGCCTAGAAATGAGAAAAGCATGTTTTTAGTTTATTTAAATATGAAAAGTGGTCAATAATGTTTTAGTATATATTATATGTGTTATATGTTTTATTTTATTTTAGCCTCTTAACATATTTTCCGTATTTCACATCCTGTCTTCCTTTTATATTATGCTTTCTTATGTTGTGCTGTGTGATCCCAACAATTCATGTTCAGTCTGTAAAAAGCCATTTTAACTGACAAAGCTGTCCCTGTGATGTTTTCAGGCTTTATGTTCGTAACTTCTGGAGTCAGGAGACTCGCCTTCCCACTGCAACCCTAGAGCGAATGTTAACGGTGCTTCGTTCACTGTACTCCTGCCAAATAGAAAGATGTTTCTTAAGCTTGGCTACCAATCTGATGCTGGAAATGACCAGCCAGAGTCCTGACTTCAAACGAAACATGTTTGAGTATCCACTGTCAGAGTGTACCTTCCAGGTCAGTGGAAATTTCTCTCTGAGTCGGTTAAAAAAAAGTTTCAAAGATTTGAAGTTATGCGACAGATTAACCTGTTGTGTTAATTATTATTAATAATTCTTTTTCCACTCTACAGGACTATGTGATCGATTCCAACTGGCGCTTCAGGAGCACAGTGATGACGCCGATGTTTGTTGAAACCCAAAGCTCTCAAAGCCCTGAGAGTGTGGCGGCGTCCCAGTCTGGAGTGATGAAGGGGAAGCTCCGAGCCACTCAGACGACATTACAGTTCACCCAAACCCAAACAGCAGGTACAGCTATAATTCAGTATCCCAGTAGTGCAGTACTAAAGATAGAAGCAACATAATAATCACTTGATACTATATATTCCTTGTAGTAAATCTACTCTACTTTGCAAGTTTGCAGTTTAAAGTGTATATTTACCATGTTTGTCTTGGTTTCTTTTCACCCAGGTCGACGCACATCATATAACTGGCTGACTGGCAGCAGTGTGGATACACTAGCAGAGTACACACCTGGCTCTGAATCTCTGTCTTCATTGATGGTGTTCGATAAGAAAGTGGAGAGACAAGCAACAGCAAGAAGACCAGTAGGAGAAGGTTTTGGCCTGAGGCGCCTTACGTCATCTACAGATGAGGTGGACAGTCGTACTAGAGGTTAGTTTCTGAGAAAAAACAACACACCTATCCCTCATTAACAATAGGGTTAATGTTTCAAAACTGATTAATCTGACTTGTTATGTGGCCAGTTTTAATGTAAAAGGGTAATTCTGAACTACAAAAGTAAAGTATGGCAGGTAAGAGCCCTAAGAAGCACGAACATGTGTTTAAATGTTCTTCTAGTAATGATTTTAATGACTTGTGACTTGACTGTGTTGAATATTGAATGTGCAGAGTGAGTTGTTAGATGTTGTTTCCAATCACATTTTGCTCTATTAAGAAGTTACAAATGTGTTAATGTAAGTATCTATTGTGTCTTTATGTCAACAGCTGAAAACGAGCAACGCAATAACATCCTGAGACTGAGACGCAGATTTCTCAAGGATCAGGAGAAAGTCAGCTTGAGTTTTGCACAAAAAGAGATCCAACAGCAAAGGCAGAAAAAGGTATTAAACATGCAGGGATTCAACCAGCAGTCCATCAAACCAATATGCTGATCCGTATTTATCATTTGTACATTTTTTTATGTTTAAATCCTGGATGGCAGCACAAAAGGTTTTTGAGATGGACTCTTGTTCAGTCCAGAGAGAGTCTGTCAGTGTCTCTAATCATCAGCGATTCTGTTTGGTGTTCCACAGGAACAAAAAGCTGATCAAAGGCTGCGAAAGGAGGCTCAGGTGACTCTGTATCGTAACTACAGAGTGGGAGACTTTCCAGACATCCAAATCCCATACAGTAACCTCATCACCCCCCTTCAAGCGCTGGCACAGGTAAGACTGCCACTTCATGTTGTAAATATCCTAAACATAAATAAATAAATACATATCAAATAGCCAGAAAACAAAGCTTAGATCACAGTTAATGGAATTTTTATCTATGCATGTTCCCCCTAGAGAGACCCAATTTTAGCCAAACAGCTGTTCAGCTCCTTGTTTGCTGGTATCCTCCAAGAAATGACAACACACGTACAAAGAGGAGAGAGTGCGAGGGTTAAAGAGGAGCTGCGGTGCAACATGAATACATTCCTGAGCAAGAGTACACTCTGCTTCCCACCATTTATAGCATGTGTGCAGGTATGTAAGTCTTGAATCTGTATAATTACACTGGCATTCATTGATAGTGATAAATGTTTACATGGGTTATTACTGAACATTAACATTAATATTCCAGTTTGCATGACAATTAAAGACAAACTTATGTAAAAACTGTTTATAAACTATAATGCTGAATGCTGGTGAGTTAATATTGTGCCGTTGCTTTGTTAAGGACATGTGTTACCAGCATAAGGAGCTGCTGCAGATCGATCCAGCAGCCATCAGCTCCTCCTGCCTCATGAGTCTCCAGCAGCCGTTGGGCATCCTGCTGCTGGAAGAGGGCTTGCTGCATGCTGGCGGTCAGGATGAACCTCCTGCCAAACGGCCACGAGGACGCAAAGAAATCCCCCCGGACACCAAAAAATGGATCCATCTTGCAAGGTATTACAAGGTTGTTTCCCTTCATACTGGTTTTATCTGTTCTACGTAGCTGAATATAGTAACAAACAACTTCATAGAGTTTTGGTGATCTGTTGATCAGCTTATGTGTTTTATCTTTAGTGTATCAAAAGTGGGGAATTTATTTTAATTGCGGTATTGAATGTGATCTTTGTGTTTCCTCTGCTCTTTAGGCTTTACAGATCTTTAGAGGATTATGATGTCGTGCGTGGCATCTTTGGCGGTAAAGTTGGGACCAAGTGGATCACCTGCGCTGCACTTCAAGCTGAAGCCAGCACTGACTTTGCAGAAGCTGTGAAGCTTTACAATGAGGTATGTAAGTTTCTTTTTCCAGTGATAGTAGAAGCTAATGATTGAATCCTATTACACACATCAGTACATTTATTGTACGTGTACAATACAGTAGTCTAGCAGAACGCTTACGTAGCATGTTAGCAGATGGATTGGTGCAGTTTTACCAGATTACCAGCTGTGTGTGTGGCACTGTAGTGTAAAAAGTGCATACTGTCTTCCACACTGGCAGGCTCTGAACACTGAGGATTGGAGTGATGGCGAGCCCACTGACTCTGAGAAGGATTTCTGGGAAATAGCTGCTATGGAGGCCTACAGTCATCTGACTGAGTGGAAGTCTCTTCAGTACTGTTCCACTGTGAACATCGATGAAAACTCCCCACCCGACCTCGAGAAGATGTGGTCAGAACCTCTCTACCAGGTAATGAATCTGACATTTCACAATCTAGGAGTTCTCAGTCATGTACCAGGCAGAGCTGACATCCTTCCTTCTTCTCTTGTTGAACATAAAGCGATTTCTTGAAATGAAAACCCACAGTACACAATCTTAGTCCTCCATGCCCTGCTGAGACGCTTTAGTAATAAAACGTTATGATTATTTTTAGCTTGAATTTGACAAGAAATTCTGTAGCATATCATAACATGGTAAAAGCACCGTATTGTTTATGCACATAAGTCGTAATGCTCTTCTCACGTGAGTCTTTTGCAATTGTTCCAGGACATGTACCTGCAGCACATGATTCGCAGCATGTTGAAGCAGCTGCAGCTGGGCAAGAGTGACCAAACTCTTCTCAGCTTCATCGACAAAGCCATGAGGGTGGAGGAGCGCAAAAAACTGCTGGAAAGTCACTACAGCCAAGAGCTCAGCTTGCTGTACATCCTTCAGGAGGACTATGACCGCGCCAAATACTACACCAACTACGCCATGCAGCTGTTTATGCAGGTCTACTGTCACATCTTTTTAAAAAAACAAACTTGATTATATATGCAATGTATGTTGTACATGTACTGTTTGCAGAATTAGTTAATCTCTCCAAAAGCATATGATAACTTGGCAGGGAACATACTGATTTTTGGAGTGAGTGAACTAAATCTCTTTGCGTCATACAGAATTACTCAAGTGTGGATACGCTGCTGACTCAAAGTCGCCTGACTGTCCTGCAGTCAGTGCAGGCCTTGACTGAAATCCAGGACTTCCTGCTGGACATTAAAGGAGAGGGTGAGTGAAGATATTGTTTTTAAAACTATTTGAAAGGTTAAAGGATGTAAATTATAAGTAATTGGGGGTAGTAATTTAGTAGTAATAGTAATATAAGTCTAAGTAGTAATCTGCAAAATGAGCAAGTGAGTTTTGTAGAACAATGATCCAACTAGTGCAAAAACTGCTGTAAATAATTGTAAGATGCCTTGTACACAGTCAGACACACTAAGACAAAAATGATAATCTGTTGCTGGTGACTTGAACTTAATATGCCAGTGTTTTTTTCCTCCCCTCAAGAATTGTTGAATAATTTCCCTGCAATTGCTTTTGATCAATCTTTGTCCCCTTCTCAAAATTCAGTCATTTTCATTGTGTTTTCTTCATTAGTGTCTATGACGTCCCTCAAGCGGCTCATCAGATTATGGACTGAGCGCTATCCTGATGCTCAAGTGGATCCAGTAAACGTGTGGGATGATATCATTACATCTCGGTAAGGAAAAAAAAAAAGATTTTAGCTTCACTCACAAATCTATTAAATGATCAGATAACAAAACAGCTTCAAATTTGATTTATTCGGTTCAGATGTTTCTTCCTGGACAAGATCAGGGAAAAGCTTAGAGGCCAAGCTCCCAGTGACAGTATGGAGGTGGATGGTGCAGAAGACCCAGCAGGTGACATTGACACATTAGTAAATAACTGCAAGTTCAACATGAAGCTACACATGGCTGATAGCGCACGGAAGCAGGTGAAGAAACAACTGTTGAAGTAACTTTTTTTTTTTTTTTTGTGCTATCACATGATAACCACAAAACTAACCTTACACCACCAATGTTGTTTTCAGAACAACTTTTCTGTTGCTACCAAGCTGCTGAAGGAACTTCACAAAGACGCCAAAACAAACAGAGGCTGGTTTCTGCGGTGGGTCCACAGTTTTAGCCACTACAGCCATAAACGCAGCCAAGCTCAGGGTCCTGTGGAGCAAATCACTAACATGCTGAAGACTATCTCACTTCTGGGTAAGAGGGGAGCAGAGGACTCTTGTACATTATCTTGTGTATTATTACACAACTGAGAAGGATAGACATCTATAACACCACTACTGTATGTGTTATTAATGATGGAATTTCACATTAGACCTGAAAGATTTCATGATAATATGATAAACATTAAGCTTTTTGACTTTTTTTTCCTCTGGAATTTAAAACATTACACTAATTGAAATCAACCTTTCAAACTTTAAAAGGCCATCACTTGGAGGGACAACACAATAACAAGACATCTTTCAAGTTTTTGAATCTTGTTTAAAGGTTCTTAATCAAATTTAAATTAGTTGGGTTAGTTTTATAGCTACAGTTAGTTTTATATCAAGTTTAAGAAACCACATGTACTTTGAATATTAGGTAATAAATATGGTTTGCCACAGAATTTATGCAGTCCCATCAGCAACTGACATGCAGTTATGAGTGTCAGTGTAATTTAAAAGCTGTATGACATTGATGAGATAATTTCACAAAGTGTTGTTAAAAGAAATCATAAGCAGCATGACTCCACTATACCCAGTGACACTAGAGCAAGTAAACTTGAAGCATTAAGGGCATGCTAACCCAAAATGGGAATCAGCAGTTGTATATTTTTAGGAGTTGGAGTTCTTCAGTTTCATTTGTATCTACACATCCACATTAGGATCCACAGTTTAGAATATTTAAATAAATGAAGAGATAACAAATTAAGAAATGCAGTAGAAGTATTGTTTTAAATAGAAATTTGTGCAAGTTGCAATGACGTGCACACAGGACTAAGTGAGACTTCAGCCTGTTGAGATGTTTCATTTCAGCTCTTTTCACTCTGCAGAGGAGCTTCAGGCTGACTGTCAGAGTGCCACAGCTAAAGTATTCAGATACCAAAAGATACTCCAGGGTACGTCTTTCCACATCCTGGCATCAGCTGTAAGCAGAAGCCCCTCAGTCCTGGGAGCTATTGGCGCTGAGAAAGCAGAGAGAGTTGTAAAGCTGTCTGGTGGTTCTTGGCCCACTGAAAATCAAAAGGTAACCCATTTACATTATTTTCAAATTCATTGAAAAAATGTGTGTACAGTCTGAGTAGAGACGCTGGTATATTTGCCTATTTTGAATTGCTTATGGGCCATGAAAATAACAACATGTGGGAGATAGTGTTGCAAGCTGTTCTCTATGATTAATGTATCTGAATTAGAAAAAAGCATAAAGGTATTTAGAACTGGAGTGCAGGACTTTTGTCTCCCCCTTCTGGCAGTGAGAGTAAAGGGGGGGGCTCGGCTTTGATTGCCTGACACAGGCATGCAGCACACTCTCGTGCACCCCCAATGACAGGCACACAGAGAGGGCCGGTATAAACGGATGTTTTGACGGTTAACCAGCCCAAAAATGGTCTACTGGCCCACCGGGATTTGTCCCAGTACGCCCAATGGCCAGTGCTGGCTGTAACCTGCTGTTGCTGCTGTAAAATGGTGCATAAATTGTTTTGAGCATCACACAACCCCCACAAAATGACTCGTTTCACTATCAGAATTTGATCCATCCTGTCCAATAACATTTGTAAAGTCTAGAAGAGCCACACGATTAACAGCCAAACAGCCAGCGCAGGAATGTCACCACCGACATGACATTTAAAAACTCTATACTGTGAAATAGAGAGAGATTTATCTGGTGTTGATAGGCTTTATCAGCATTGTGTGAACTCATTAGGCAAGGGCTTGAATGTAACAGACATTCATTTATATGTAAAGGTTGAGCACTGCACGTTAAGTAACTGTTTACCTTGCAGGTAGTGGAAGTGGGGCTGCAGTTACAGGCATTGGAGTTGCTGTGTGATGCTACCAGAAAGGCTGATGAGGAGCTTCAGTCTTATACTCAGGAATGTGTGGAAAGCAGCAGCATCACAAAGACATACATGACTTTAGCTAACTTCTGCGACAAACGATTACGAGAGGAGGAGCAGAATGATACCAGTGAGTAATAATAGCAGCTAAATTTGTAGCTTTGTTGAACATTTAATTTCAATTTGCTAGTGAACTCATTCAGGTGACTGTTGTTTAACAGACCTCTGCTTGAGTTCAGTGCTACACATCATTTGTTTTCTGGTGTATTCTTCTAAAGGAATTTAAAAATGTATTTTCTCCCTCAGCCAATCATTTCAACTGTTTGTGTTTTTTGTTTTTTTGTTTTTTTTACAGAAAGCCAATTTCCCGACATGTTGACCCTGCCTGTTCATGTCGTGGAGAGCATGTTGAAAGCACTAAAGATGAACTCAGAGGAAGCTCGCCTTAAGTTCCCACGTCTGCTACAGGTCATTGAGTTGTACCCCTCTGAGACACTGGACCTCATGACGAAAGAGGTTGGTGTAAAACTTTGCAGAATATAAGGATCGAAATGTTCAAATAAAGGTGTTTGTATAAAGATTTGTTCATCAAATCTTTACTAAAAATATACATTCCTTTTTTTTTTTCAATTTATAGCAATATTCTGCTACTAATTGTGGGGATTTACCCACCTTTTGTTTTCATGACAGCCAACATGTAATTGCCTGAAGTTAATTATTTGTTGTGATATGCTTTATAAGCAGGGTTCTCATTGGTCAAGACATTTCTATAGTATTGTGGATTTTGACAAAGAATCTGATAAACACTCTGGGAATATCACAGTAATGTATTTATAACTGTTTTTCTGATGGTAAACAATGACACACTACTGTATCTCTCTGTGTATAGATGATGTCAGTTCCCTGCTGGATGCTGATTGGCTGGATCAGTCAAATGGTGGCCCTTTTGGACAAGCCAGAAGCCGTGGCGGTGCAGCACTGCATTCGGCAGATAGCAGAGTGCTACCCTCAAGCTCTGGTTTACGCTCTAATGATCAGCAACGAGAGTTACCAGTTTGAGGACTCGGCTACAGGACACCAGCAGCAGGAATTTGTCAACAGGTAAACTGCTTAAGAGGAAAAACATCTACAACAACCTTGGCTGGATGCCCATTGCTTAAGATCATTTAATTATCAAAATGTAAAAGTTTTAATAATCCAAAATGTGTAACCTTTGTAGAGACATAACTGGAACCTGATAATAATCCTGAAGATGTTTATTAATACTGTTTGTGTGTCAACAGGCTCAGCAGCATGCTGGATAATGGAGGAGCTGTGAAGAAGTTTGTGGATGCACTGCAGCAGCTTACAAATCCTGAGATGATTTTCAGGGTAATGAATGCAAGTTCAACCATGAAATAAGCAGCCACCTGCTGGTTTTTTGGTCTGTCGTTGATAATTGCTATTTGGTCCACACAGGATTGGTGGGATTCTGTGAAAAATGAATGGGAAAAACCAAGCTTTGACAAGAAGCGGATGGGCCAGTTGTACGATGAGATGCACTCTTCACTCGGGGATCGTAACACAGACGGTCATGGAATGTTTCGCAAGAGATTTATCCAAGTTTGTGCTTTACTTTTCTTCTTTTATCTTGCAAAGATCAGATATTACTGTACAACATTTCCAATTACAAAAATGCACTTTTCATTCTTTTCCTCAATTCCAAATGGTGAATTTGCAGCTTCTGTTTTAAATATTTTTATTGAAGTTTGACTTTCTGTACGTCTACGCTTGTATTTTTTTCCTTTGTCTTACAGTGATTATTTCTGCATATGCTGACTATTTTCATAGTTCATAGTTATATATTTCTTTTTACACTCCATTTAAATTATTTAAATAACAATGTGATTTAGTGATTAATTTAGCTATTTTTGAATTGTCTGATTACCTTTTTTTGGCTCCATGCCACATACAACAACTGAAAAACCTTTAATCGACTAACTTAAAGAATTTTTGTGTTGTAGTAGTAGTAGAAGTGATAAAAAAACTATATTTTTGAAGAGTCACAACAAATACACAGAGACTTACAGAGTACAGGTGTAGCTCCTAAGCAACAAAATAACCTGTTATATTATTGTATTAATTTAACAGAAATTTGCTAAAGATGTGGAGAACCTGCTGGGACCTAAAGGCAGCAAGCTGTTTGAGAAGAGAAGAGACAAAACCTATGTGCGTAAGATGGAAGATCTGGCGGCATCCATGCGTGGATTTCAGAGGGAACCTGGGAACCTGAAGGAATACTCACCCTGGCTGAGTGGATTTAAACCAGATCCATTCAGCAATGAGCTGGAGATCCCAGGTCAGTGTTGAAATCTTGGTAATCTGAACTCTTTGTTAGTATTGACATGTCTTTCATTTCTTTAAGAAAGTAGTTAACACATCTGTTTAATGTAGTTTTTAGTTATTTCTAGTCATTACATTGTATTTAAAGGTATGTCTGATAATAAAAAGATTTATTTTGATGATTTCTGTTGTACTCTGTTCACTGATGAAGCTGTTTTCTTTCCTCTTGTTGTAGGACAATATGACGGCAGATGTAAACCTTTGCCAGAGTATCACGCAAAAATAACTGGCTTTGATGAAAGGGTATGTTTTTTTTATATATTTCATAAAATAAGTCAGAAATGTTCTAATAGCACCCTGTCTATGTTGGCCGGCCAGTTAATTGATGTGAATTAATGGGCTGCAGGTAAAGGTGATGTCCTCTATTCGCCGTCCTAAACGTCTGATCATCCGTGGGGACGATGAGCGTGATCACCCCTTCCTGGTGAAGGGTGGGGAGGACCTCCGTCAGGACCAACGCATTGAACAGCTTTTTGCCGTCATGAACATTTTGCTTAGCCATGACACTACCTGCACACACAGAGGCTTGCAGCTCCGCACATATCAAGTCATTCCCATAACGACAAGGTACTGGGCTTTTATCTGTCCTTCCAGTTACACTTAATGCAAAAACTGAATTTTTATGTAGGCAAACTGCCAGGAAAATCAACTTGCCAGGGTAATCACATCTCACTGCCTTTTCAGAATTGGTCTGATTGAATGGATGGAGAACACCTGTACTCTGAAAGAGTTCCTGATAAGCACAATGAGTAAGGAGGAGCAGCAGAAGGCAGGGAGGTACTGTACAGTATATATGATTCACTCTAATAACTTGTATGTACTCCTTCTGTTCAGTAATGAAGTTGAAACATCATTCTCAGTGCTATAAGAAAAACTTTCTACATTCCTTGTATTTTTTGCACAGTCTTTATCAATTATTATGATTTGCAAATCTTATTTTTTTGTCCAAAATATATAAAGTGAATTGCTTTGAGGTTTAGGTTTTCAACTTTAAAAAAAAAATCAAAAATTGTTCTTTTCTAATTACATGAGGTGCTTCTGTCAGGGACTTTTATCTTTTCTCTAATGTTATTATAATAATTAAATGAAGTCAATGTAACCTACTTAGTGTGATAGATAATATTGACATCAAACCTCAGACATCAAAATTTTTATAGCACATATTTTTATAGTACTTACAATGTACCAGCTGACAATAAGCATTGTGGAGCATAAAGCACTGATATTTTTATTTTATGATGATTTTATGATAATTAAAGCTTTTTGCAGGTGCAAATGACGTGTTATGCAACAGTGAAAATGCAGTTTTGTTTTTGTTATATAATATTGGTGATTTCTTCTTTTTAAGGTCCACTGAAGTCTACAGTAAATGGCTCTCCAGCTTCAATTCAAAAGTGTCACCTATCGCACAATACGCTTGGGCTTACCAGTAGGTCTCCTGAATGTTCATTTTTGTTCATAAATTGCTTGATCCAGCTAGTATTTATGACTGACTGAGTAATTTACTATTCAGCTGTCAGCTACAACATGTTTGTTCTTTACCAGGAAAGCAAAACGCGCCGATACCGTCAGCAACTTCCAGAAGGTGCTGCAGCATGTGCCCAGTGATCTCCTAAAGTAAGTTTAATCTCTGTATTACAAAACTGCTCATGAAGGTTAACACTTGCAGTTTAACATTTTTTCCTCGTTTTCAATTTGTAGGAGAGCTTTTCTGAAGATGTGCAACAGTCCCGAGGCCTTTCTATCCTTGCGCTCTCACTTCATCAGCTCCCATGCTTTACTGTGTGTGAGCCATTGGATTCTAGGTATTGGAGATCGCCATCTCTCCAACTTCATGATCAACATGGAAACAGGAGGCATGATTGGCATTGACTTTGGTCATGCATTTGGTTCAGCCACACAGGTAACTTATGTTTGTATCATTTAGGGGTGGAAGAGAAGGTATTTTAACTAAGAGCAGCTGTTTTAAATCACATTTAAGCTTTACTAGGAATTTAGAGTATTACCCCTCCCAAAAAATCAAATGAATATGATACTATTTGACTCTTAGGAGTGTGAAAGTCTCAAATTAGTTAAAACCAGCATTCACATCATATGAGAAAGAGAAACTCTAAGAAGTTCTGTCAACATCATTCAGCACTGCCAAAACACAGCCATGCAGTGTTGATGAAATTTTCTCCGGTGTGAACGTAACGTAACGTAAAAACAACCATGCCCCTGTATAATTAATTCCCTCTCCCTGCAATCTTCTTCTTCCTAGTTCCTCCCAGTGCCTGAGCTCATGCCTTTCCGACTGACCCGACAGTTTGTGAATCTAATGCAACCCTTGAAAGAGTCGGGTTTGATCCAGAGTGTCATGGTCCACTCCCTCCGAGCTTACAGGGCTGAGCCGGACCTTTTGCTGAACACTATGGATGTGTTTGTAAAGGAGCCCTCGCTGGACTGGAAGGTAACCATCACACTATTGCGACAAGGTTCCCACTAAATGTAGAATATCTGATCTGTTAAGTGAACTATAGATCATTTCTGTTAATTTTGCCAGACAGATTGAATCAATTAAATTGGGAAGAGCAAAATAGGGAAAAATGCTGGCTGCAGTCTCTCAGAGTCCACGGTGATGTCTTCGATTACAAATATATTCAGTTTACTGTCTTGTATAACAGAGAAAAGCCGTAGATCCTGCAAATTTTCTGCATTTTTGCAAAAAATAATGAAAAGGATTATTCTATTATCAAAATAGTTGCCTGTTAACATCAACACCTGGACAATATCATGCAATACAAATGAATAATACTGCAATAAATAGTACATTTGTGAAGGATATTATGTTCAGTCTTTGTTGGGATTGCTGTTTTAACTCTGTGCACTTAAATATATTTTCAAACGGCAGTACAAATGGAATTTATCATTGCTTTTATACAGAACTTTGAGCTGAAACAATTGAAGAAGGGAGGCACCTGGACTGAGAACGTAAACACCAAAGAAATCAACTGGTATCCCCTACAGAAGGTGAACTTTGCCAGACGAAAACTTGAAGGAGTAAATCCAGCAGCTATAACCAGGTACATCATTACATTGTAAAATGGCTAATGTTTTTTTTTTAAAGATTAGCTCAGAGCTTATACTGTTGATGTCTGCTGTGGTAAAAAAAAAATGCTTAGATTGTATAATTTACAGTATTATACAATCACACAATGGTACAGTGGTTGTCTATGGAAAGCCCTAATACTGAACTATAGATGATAACACTTTATATGTATGATGAATGGAAATAATGAAAGTAACATCTGGTTCAAGTAACGCAACCTAATATAACGGCTCTACAGTAAATAGTACCTTTGACACCGTGTTCAGTTTTTGTTGTTTTGTATTTTTCTCATGAAAAAGACATTTGAACCTTGAATCCTGCTTGTGTGTGATTAGATGTTGGTTTATTTTGTCAGTGAGGAGCTGAAGCTGGGCTTTGAGAAGGACGCTGCCTTCTCAGGGATGCAGTCCGTGGCTTTGGGAACTGAGGAGCACAACGTCCGTGCCAGGCTTCCCCCTGCAGGCTTGTCAGTGGAGAAGCAGGTGGACTGTCTGCTTGACCAGGCCACAGACCCCAACGTGCTTGGCAGAGTTTGGAGTGGCTGGGAACCTTGGTACTGATTCTTTGATTGGTGGAACATTTCTGAACAGTCATTCACAATAATGGGAAAGAAATCTCATCATAGGTCAACAGGCATGATGTCTAGAATCTTCAAATAATTCATTTATTGTGCTCATCATATTATCTCATACTGCAGACCAGAAAACTAAAGTTAAGAAATTTAAGTCTGGAAATGTGAGAATTATAACACTGTAAGTGGAAACAGTGTGAGCACAATCATGATGTGGGCTATTTCTTGCACTTTGACTCTATTTGATGGAAATGTTTACAGCCATTTATTAATGTTTTGTAACTTCAATTTAAAATAAAAGTATGTTAAACGGTTAAGAAGTGCTTGAGAGGCTGATGTATGAAATAAAAAAGTGCAAAGTTTTTTGCAGCTGATCAATACTGCGATCTTACACTAATTATTTCATATATGAACTGAAAGAAAGGAAAAGCAGAGGTACGTTGAAAGGTCCATAATCAGATTTCTTTAATGCAGTGTACCAGTGCTGTTTAAAGTCCTATCATCCATCCAGTGTTTTCCCTCCTTTTCTTTCAAAAACCAGTCCAGAGACCCTTCACTGGAACAGAGGCTGTGATCAGCTTAGATTCATGTCCACTGGATTCCAAAGAGGCTGCATTGTATTAATAACTCAAGTATCTTCTCTGTTGCAGTGGAAATACTCTGTATCACATTCTGTCACCTGCCCACACAATAAGTAAAATATTTGCACTAGCATTTACAACTTATAGAATGTTCATGTATGTCAATGAGACATATTCAACTCCACTGTTTACTTTCATTGCAGTGAATATTAAACCCTTTATTTTAAAGAAGCAAAAAACAGAAGTTTATTTGAATTCAGATTTTATTAGCTGCTCAAAGCTCAAAGCTGGAAAGAATCTCAACATTTTTGAAGTCTATATAAGATAATTCTGGACAGACAACAGAAAATGACATCAACGTAGGGTTAAGTACATCATCACATCAATAAAAGCAGTCAGTATATTTGTTATATTTTAGAATTGAAAAGTCTAATTGTTTTATGTTACCATTTTCTCTAATCCTTATCTTCAACTTTATTCATGTATTGAGATGGTGAACGTGGTCATCATTTCACCTGACAAACTGTTAATGCGTGCATTGCTGATGTGCTGATAGCGTTTACCAAAACATAAAAATTAATCGACTAAGCGCAGAGAATCGCAAAAACCATCTGCACTTTGCCCTCCCTCAAGTTTCTCCAGCAGGTTTTTCTTGTACTCCTCTAAGCTCTCCTCACACTTCTCACCATAGAACGGGTACTTGCACTTACACATTGCTATGCCTGATACTACAACACATTCGCCATTGTGCTGACATTTGACGTTAGAGCAAGGATCCACACCCATTATCTCTTCATCACTTTTAATGAAAACGTAATAATTCCCGATAAGATTCCCTAACTCATTCCCACACTTCCCTTTATGGACGTAAGAAACTGTTGGAGTTGATTCATCCATGTATGGGATGTATGTTAGGGGCTCAGAGTTCTCGTCAACTGTTTCCTCTATAGAAATGGGAGCAGTTTGATCGTGTCCTTTAAAGGCATGCACTGCTGTGTATGTCTGAGACAAACTTTTTCCTAAAACTTTTTCTTGACATTTTTTTATTGTATCTGCTACGTCAAAACAGATTTGACTCCGAGATAAGCAGTTTTCAATAGCTTTTTCAACAAAGTGAGCCTTGTCATAATGAATCCCTTTTACCTGCTTGGCTACAGCCACTGTGACTGATCCTTTCTCTACCTCAGTAAACCCTGAATAAACATGTCTCCTCATAAATGCTGGCCCATGCTTTGAGTAATAGGTTGTAAATGCAAAAACTATCCAATAGTACTTGTCATATGTTTCTTTCAAAAAATCGCTGACAGTCACTGCTATTTCTTTGTGTGGTTTGGTGTCATCAATGAGTTCAAAAATATCCCTCTCTATGTAAGTATCACTGTCAGATATGCATCTATGGTGCGATTGGACCAAAGCTGAGGCAGACTGGGACGCCATCTCTTGATCAATTTTAACTCTGGCTTTTGTGTCTGCACCCTTGAATTCATAGTACTTATCATTGAGGATATTACTCTTGCATATGAGTCTATTTAAATACAAAAATTGGGTTGTGATATCTTTTTCATGACATCTTAATTTATCAGCCAGAACGTCTCCGAGGTTTTTTGTGATAGAATCTGGTTTAGTTGTCAGCAGTTGGTACAAGAGTGAAGTGCTGTCTGCATACTGGCTGTAAAATGTGAAAAACATGTCTTTGAGTTCTTTCTTTTTTGCACCAGTTTCTTGAGAACTACACTTTAGCTCATGGTATTTAACCCAGGTTTTCTCTATGTTGATTACTGTCGTTTGGTACGCTCCACCTGCCCCGGCGTTCCACTTCATTTCTGCACCATAGATGTCAAGCTTAATATCAAGAGATTTGACTCCACTTTTCATAGCGTCCATGTCCTCCTGTCCTTCTGGCGCAATTACCAGCAGGGATTTGAGTCCGGTAGTAATGGGTTTCCCACTTTCTATGGCTTCCACAATATTGACAAATACCTGTGAAACCTTCTTTGGGTTTTTCTTCGACCATTCGAATATCCTCTTTAATACGTTCTTTTCTTTCTCCACTTGCTCTTCATTATGATCACCGCGTGTCGAAGAGCTTAATACGAGGAGGCAGGCGGACACCAACAGCAGGAGCAGAAGGCCTGGAGACCACATTACTAACAATACAAACAAACACAACACAGTTTAGAACAGCTAAGGAAAGGCTCTTAAAGGACAGGTTCACTATTTTTCAAATCCAATATGCCCATATTAACATTAAATTAACACTGCTTACAATGTAAGTGATGGGTGACAAAATCCACAGTCCTTGTTTTGAGCAAAAATGTATTTAGAAGTTTATCTGAAGGTAATGTGAGGCTTCAGTCGTCTGAGTTAATCAAATAAAATGGATATCTTCCACATTTACAGTCTTTGTCGTAAAAAATTCCCTCTTTATGTCTCAACAGACTGTTTTCCTGTTGAGCACTAAAAAGGCCATAACACTGAAAGATATTCATATTAGCTTCAGATGAACTTTTAAATACATTTTTGCACAGAAGGAGGACTGTGGATTTTGTCTCCCATCATTTACATTGTAAGTATATTATGAAGGGATCTTCTAATGGTCAGTATGAACAGGAGGAATGATTATGACAAGAAAAAACACGTCAATTTGGGCACCTGACTATTGTTTCAGGACAGACTTGAAAAATTGTGAACGTGTCCTTTAATCCACAGAAAATACATAAATAATTTCACCATTCTATCTATATTCCTTCTCTATTCAGCTATACTTCTACTCCTAATTGTGATATTGATGAGGCTGATCTTTATTTATGTGGTTGACAATACATGTGTGATTATGTGCTGGTGGGATGCTCCAACATCGGTTAACTTGAAAGGTGGCTATCTTAACAGTAATGTACAATGAGGTACATTGTGGGACAGTCAGAGCAGGAACAGTCTTACTGTATATAGGATTATGTGAATTCGGCAGCTTCTTGAACTAAAACCTCTGCCGTATGACATAATTTTAAATGTTAGAGCTTCCCACCAGCATATTGGAGCACCAATTAGACAAAACATGTAAAAACACTGGTATGGTTCTTAAAATCCTGCTATAAAATCTGCTGCGACAGAGAAAGGAACTTTAACAGAAGCTAACAATAGATGAACTACTCTATTTGTTGCACCAATATCTAAGCTTTGCATTGTGCTTCTCCAACCATGGGAAAATATCTCCATAGTAAAAAAAACAGTATACTCATGGGAGCCTGGTTATGTTTTAAAATGGGGGAGCAACCCTTAGAGTGAACTTGCAGCTCTCATTTACCCTGTATGAGAAAATGAGAGAATAATCGTAACAATGAAAGCACAGCGCGGAGCAGCTAGATGAGAGGTCAGTACACTGAGTGATGCGTCCTCGTATTTAAAAATAATTCCATCCAAAGTCTGACTAAAACTGAAACTAAAGCAAAGTAGTCCGTAGAAGTCTAAATAAGTCACTTTCCACCACTGAACATTTGGCTGTTTGTTCATTCAGACACTTAAACGCTGTGAAGAAAAGCTCCACTCTGTCTGTCAGTGTGTCTCTCACAGCGCTGTCAGTCTGACCCGATCGATCAGCGGCAGGTTCAAATGTGTTATTTTTTATTACTTCTTTTTGTCAGTTGCTGAAAATAATAAAATGATCATTAATATGAGATGCTTAAATATAATTACCTGACAGCAGTCACTGTATGATAAGTTTATTTTTAGAAAGACAAAAAATGGGGTAGCAAAACCATAACTTTGTTCACCCTAATTGAATAATGGGGATGCATTTGCTCCACTTGCTCCATTCTTCAGGCACCTATGAGTATACTATTCTCACATGTAGACACCACTCTAACACTCAACATTTTGACAATATACATTGAATCTGTCAATAATGATCAACCTTATACTGGTGACTCTGAGTTTTAATACTATAAGTCATCCTGAGCAATCCATGTTATTGGTAAACAGACATAAATTGTGCAGAGACAGCATACCTGGAAGGAGGAGGCTTGCAGAGATGATCTGCCCGTGGTATGGATGCTCGGTCGCTGCAGAGTTCAGTCCTTGGTATGGTCGGTGAGTAGGGTTTGGCTGGCTGGTCTGGAGTTTGTTGGAGTCTTGGAGAAGGTTTCAGTACTGGTCAGCTTTATAAAACAGCTTACCAGGCCCGCCCACTCGATAGATAGGAAATTTGTATTCATTTTTGGCTCGATAGCGTTGAAGAGGGGTGGCTTTACCTTGTAGAGTGAAAACAAAAGAACAGTGGTAACCTGACGCCATACAGGTTGGTTAGTTGGAAACAATAAGGTGAAAAAATAAAGTTTTCTGTATTAAAAGAACCTATTTCATTATCTACTGTCTGATAGCAGCAGGTCAACGGGATGTTCTCACCTGTTGATCGTGTGTAAACGGTGTCTGATGGTTTAGTTTAGCTGCTTAATATTTTGATTACGGTAAACTAGAGTTGAGTTTACAGTGAAACTGTGTGGTATGATATCAGTATAGTACAGCCTATAATGGTCTTCAGTTTATATAGACAGTGCCAATTAAAATGTCCAAAAAATAGTTAAAAGTGGTGTTTCTATTTTTTGATACAAAAATTATACTAATTATGTTTCTACATATTGTGCCATTAACTTTGTCTGTTGTACCTGATGTAATAGCACTGAACAGCTGAGCATGTGAAGAGGGAAGCTTTCTTGTACTTGTGCAGTAATACGTACAGTCAGTCATGTGACACTTTGAGTTAGAGCCACCAGATAGTTAATACACAACACAATGTAACGTGCACTGTTGTGCTCAGTAACGATAATAAGTCATTGTATAATTACATACAATACGTTATACTTATTCTGATACTGTTCAACTTAAACTTTGGTTATGTTCTTTGATCTAGTATATGGGTCTAACTACTTTGCAGAGATAACAGGCCAGTAGCACCTGTCTGTTGAAAGGACAATGACGGACTGTGCAGGTGTGTAGAGATAGGAAAAGGAGTCCAACTGTACTGTCAGTAGAGAATACAAGAGCAAACTGTGTGTGTAGAGATAACTGTGAATATTTTATGACAGCTGCCACCACAAGAGTTTATCTTGTCAGATTCAACTGTCTGTACTAAAAGACATATCAGTGTATTTGAGAGTGATAGTTTCCAATGTATTTTGTATTTTATGATGGAACAGCACTTTTGGTTACTCTGGATTACAGACTGAGCCTTTGGATTGACAAAAACGTCTTTACTGAACTATAAATAGATAGTTTTTGCATTTTGCCTTTTACTGTTTGCCTCTTTTAAATGTAAACATTTACCTTCAAATAATGTTCATTTTCCTACGTCTGGGCCACACAGCGCACCTCTACCTGCGTCTCGCTTGCCTGCGGTGTCCACACAGAAAGCTGCTACTGCCAGCTCTTTCTTTCTACATGGAGTTTGACTTTGATAATGGCCATCAATAATAGAATGTGTCATATCATGTCATTGTAAATTTCATGTATATTTAGTTTAGACAGTAAATGGTTAAGAAGCATGTGCTCAATTGTGAAAAATAAGTCAATAATATGTTGGTGAAATCGTCTTTCTTTCTAACGGGTATGGTGGGGTCTGGTTGGTGATACATCTGTGTCAGCAACATGCACACTTCGCACAGGACGTTTTTTTTTTTTGTTACGTTGATTATTGAGAAAATGAGAAAATCCCTCCAAATGACATCAAGTTCCCTAAACGAATCAAACACGCCTCCAAACTGACTGTCAGGAGGGAAACTGAAAACAAATAAGGAAAATAACAAGCCTGGTCGCCAAAATAAAACATTGTACGTTTCTGCAAACCACAGAAACGTTGAATATCTACGTTTCAACCCTTGTAATACGTAGCATATCAACATTTCTACAAAGTAGCTGACACGTTTGAAGTTTATAATATAGCAAATGGACAGTTCCAGTGTAAATGGTTTCTGATTTATTGGGAAAATTGCAAAACGTGTTACAACTGTCCCTGGTTTTGCCGAGTTAAAAAAGCATCCAAGATCATTGGCAAACCCCTCCCATCAGTTGAATCACTAGCCTATATATCAAACACACTATGAAAAAAGGCAAATAAAATAATCTCTGACCCCTCTCACTCTGCTCACCACATGCTCCAACTGATGCCCCACAGGAGGCGTTATAGATCCATGTCCACCAAAACATCCTGTTTCAAACACAGCTTCCTCCCCACTGCCATAAGGACCCTGAACACTTTGCAATAATTCCTGCCAGATGCACCTGCACTTTAAACCGTCTACTGTCTACTATACTATATGTAATGGGTTGGAAATGCCACATGTTAAGTTTTTTATGTAAACAGACACCCCCTAATTTTTTGTTAATTATTTGAACTAATCTAACTCTGTTTATATAGTTTTGACGTCAGGTCAATACTCAAAGATGTCAGTAGGCAGTGCTCTAATGCCACTGTGGATACCTGAGGGAGGTCACTCGTATCTGCTCTGCTCATGCGCAGCTCAATATTAAAATGAGCATCGGCTAACTTTGGCCCTCTCCCTTATTAATCCACAGGTATGTTAAAACTTGCTTTTCTATGATTAGCTTTGTTTACTAGCTAATGTAAATGCATTGCAAATTGTTCTGTGAAGTTGTGATATGTTTTAGAGATGTATTTGGAACGTATTTTTGTTGCTGTATGCTTCGTGGGCGCCGACATTGATAATAATTACCTCCGTGAATTTCGGTTTTCTACTAGTTTGTCAATGAAAGTTACAGACCTTTGCATGTGGTAACATGAAAATGTGTTTAAACGATTGTTTTAGAGTATAAGCCAGTCAGTCGCGAGTTAATGGTAAATAGAGATGCTATATTCAAACCAGTTTCACTTCCGGACGCTCGTTAACAAGGCAGAGTCGCGCCATTTTGTTAAGAGGTTAAGTGCAAGTGCAAAGGAGTGTTATGCTAATGTTGCAGAAAGGTTCTATGTGCGTCATATCAGTGTAGGATGAGTGTAACTGTGGTGTATGTGTTAAAATAGGAGTGATTGTAGTAATGTCAGTAAAGTAAATGTGTGTTTTGGGTAATATAATTTTTGTGCTGTTATATTTTATACATATATTTTATATATATATCTTAGATATTTTATACTTATATTATATTGTAGTTAAGCCTATTCTTATTTATTTAGAAATGTAAGTCATATTTTGAATTCATGTTATTTTTCTTTAGACAAAATGTTTTATATTGTTTATTGTGAATTTGGTTTCAACATTTATTTTATTTCTGTAACATGTTTTGGTGTGAATGTGAAATATGAACCTTTAAGCTGTAGGTTTCAGGAAACTGATGTAACTGAGAAATATGTACAGTTTTATACTGTTGTGTTCAATATTAAATGAGCATCGGCTAGAGCAAGACGCTAACTTTGGCTCTCTCCCTTATTAATCCACAGTCCACAGACCATGTTTTTATCGGCTACGCAGTGCACCCTTGCCTCTGTAACCTTTGCTGCCGGTCCAGATTTCCCCTAGGTCTGGCACCGGTAACAATTGGGGGCTCGTCTGGGATTGGTGCTGCCTGGTGAAGTGAGTGCTGTGACAACGTGAACCTGTGTTCCAAAGCTTCAGGGAAGGCTGCAATCCTGTGCATCATCCAGAGAGTAGAGGTCACCTTTACAACATCATCATGGCCACTGTCAACCCACGGCGGGCGCTAGTCTACAAGATCCAGAAGAGACTTTGTGATTTGAGTGCGAGTCAGCTGCTGCAAGTTGCAGATTCGATTGATGATGGAAGCATGACTGATCGTGTTGATGAGCCGAGTGAACCAGAACTGTATAATCTGATTGTTGACTACATCAAGAGTGAGAAGTTGGGAGCCCTGGAGGATGGAGGAATGGCCCAGCTCCTCCACCTTGACGATATGTTGAGTGACCTGGTGGCCATGCAAAGTGAAGCGGTTGGGGTTGCCCAGACGGTGCCTCCTGAGAATGAAGGTTCAACAACCATTCAACAGGGGTGCTCCATTTCACCCCATCGTGAACCCAGCCAGCCAACCACACCTCCAGCTACCCCTACTACAGACATACCCTGACATTCATTACACATGGACAGAGACATTCATTCACTGCCACCCTCGCCACGGAACAGAGATGCACACACTAACCCCTCTACAGAGAACAGAGATCTCCAAACATTTCCATCACCTGCCGGAAGAGGCAATGTTATGTTAGCAAGAGACCTTACCACTCCAGCATTAGCCAAGTCACCCACAACAGGTTTTGGTGGTGCTCCTCCTGGTAGGGTGAGTCTGTCTTCCAGCATGGGAGATCAGGCACTGAGGTTTAATGATGTTGCAGCTCTGCTTCCGCGCAGAGAATTTAAGCTACATGGTGGCCAAATTTCTGATGTAGGTTCTGATATGTCATACAGTAGCCTTTGTAAACAAATTGATGAAGGTTTGCATGAAGGTTTTACTGAGTCAGAGATAATTCGTACAGTGATTAAGATCACAAAACGTGGTACATTTAGAGAAATGTTGGCTAATAAAGGTGACCTAACTGTTGATGAGCTAAAGCGGTTTCTCCACGCACACATCAGGGACCAAAACAGTACTGAACTTTTCCAAGAGCTAAGTAATGCCAAGCAACAAGACAAAGAGAGTCCACAGCTGTTTCTGTACAGGATAATGGGGTTAAAACAGCGTGTTCTGTTTGAGTCACAGCAGCCTGGTGCTGAGTTTAGCTATGACAAAAGGCTCGTTCAGGGCACTTTTCTCCACACTCTTTACCAGGGCTTAAATGAAAAAAACAACCATGTCAGACATGACCTCAAGCCACTTCTCACCGACTTGCAGGTTAGTGATGACTTTCTGTTAGACCAGATCACTAAGTCTACAAGCGAGGAAGCTGAAAGACTTAAATGACTTGGCACAGTAAGGAAAACCCAACCAGTGACAGTGAGCACAGCTCAGCTTGACGGTAGTGACTCAGCTAAGCAAGATAAAGTTGACACTCAGCTACAGGCTAACCGTGCTGCTATTATGCAATGACTGTGTACAGCAAAGCAAAGTGAGCTGCCCTCACTGCTTTGTTTGTGGCCAAGCTGGACGCCGCGCCATTGGCTGTCTCCAAAGGAAACTATCGGGAAACGGAATGAGGTCACCGGTGAGGGGCAACCAGTGACCGTGACAGCTGAGGAGCCCCCAACACAGGCTAGCCACCCTAAAGCATCCCATCAGTCTAAGGCAGCCAGCCCTGTAAAAGCAAACACACCATGTCAACCACCACCAAGAAAGCGAATAGCACAGCTCATAGGAAAGCGTTGTATGGTGTCCTGTGCTATCAACAAAGTTCCTCTTCAAACGTTGCTCGATTCAGGGGCTCAGGTGACTATGGTAGAGAGATGGAAAAAGCACTCCCCAACATCCAGATCCAGCCACTCGAAACCCTCCTTCTTGACCAGCCTTTGGACATTGCTGCAGCTAATGGCACAGATGTTCCCTTCGACGGATGGGCAGATGTGGAATTCCAGGTCTGTAGCGAGAACCATGGATGTGTCACCATCCAAGTGCCACTATTAGTCAGCCAGGACAGTCTTAATTGTCCCCTTTTAGGCAGCAATGTCATAGGTGAGATCATTAAAGCAAACCAAGAACAGTTAGGTGAAGCTGATATTTCTGCTTTATTAAAAGAGGCTTTAAGTATCAGTAACAGTGCAGTGGAAGGGCTAGTTTCTGCCCTCCAGATTTTGACCCCTGATGAAACCATCTTTGAGAGTAGTGTGAGAACAGGGAAGAGAGGTGTAACTATTCCTGCAGGGCAGATTTGTGAGGTGAAGTGCAGGGTCAGGGAATGGCCAAGGGGTGGGACAATGCTTTTTCAACCTGATCTAGCGAGTACCTGTCCTGAGGGATTAGAGCTGTTTCCAGCTTTAGTAGATGTTCCAAGTGGGTCTTCTAAAGTTGTTCAAATCCCCATTCAGAACCCAACAAAACATGATATCTATCTCACAAAGAGAACAGTGTTAGGCACATTGGAGGAAGTTACTGAGGTGAGACCAGTTAATTTGTCCCCAGGTAACTCTGAGCCAGTTTTCCCTCCCACTGTAAACACATGTTCAGTCAAACACAGATAGGCAAAAACAGTCAAATGATAGACACAAGACAGCAGACATGACAAAACATAGATGGCACCCACCTGTTGATGTGTCCCACCTGGAAGAGAGTGAACAAAAGATAGTCAGAGATATGTTGTACGAAGAGTCAGATGTTTTTGCCAAGGACGATTCTGACATTGGTTGCATCCCAAGCCTGAAACTGAAAATCCACCTAAAGGATGAAACACCAGTCCAGACATCACACAACTCAGTTCCCAAGCCCTTGTACAAAGAGGTTAAGGAATATGTCCAGAACCTGCTCGACCACAGCTGGATCAGGAAGTCTGCCTCTCCCTACTCGTCACCAGTGGTCTGCGTCAGAAAAAAAGACAAGAGCTTACGTTTGTGTGTTGACTTTCGGGGCTTGAACCTCAAAACCATCCCGATCGCCACCCTCTTCCATGCATCCAAGATTTGTTGGACAACCTTGGGGGCTACTCGTGGTTCTCGATACTCAACCAGGGCAGTGCTTACCACCAGGGCTTCGTCGATGAGAGCTCTAGACACCTGACAGCCTTTAGTACACCCTGGGGTCTGTACGAGTGGATCCGCCTCCCATTTGGCCTTACCAACGCCCAGGCCGCTTTTCAAAGGTGCATGGAGGGAGCCCTTGATGGTCTAAGGGACGAGTGCTGCTCTCCATACTTGGATGATGTGCTCTGCTTTTCCAAGACCTTTCATGACCACGTTGACGACCTGAGGAAGGTGCTCCACCGGCTGCGGGAGCATGGTGTTAAACTACGTCCAAAAAAATGTGAACTATTCAAAAGGCAGGTCAGGTATGTAGGGCGTCTAGTGACCAGTGCGGGTGTCCAGATAGACCCTAAAGATCTTGAGGCAATTTACCATCTGAAGGATAGGGAGCCAAAGTATGTTGGTGAGGTCAGAGCTCTCCTTGGGTTTTTAGGCTATTATAGAACCTTCATACAGGACTTTTCAAGGATAGCCAGGCCCCTGTTTAAGCTCATAGAAAGTCCAAGTGAGTTTAGTCAGGGAGTCACCTCAGCTAGAACAAGAAAGACTAAGCCCAGCAATGGCCAGCTCCCATCCAAGGCACCTGTCCAGTGGACACCAGAACACAGTGCAGTGGTGTCGCGCCTTGTTGACATGTTAACCAGTCCACCCATCTTGGCCTACCCAGATTTTGAGTCACCCTTCGTCCTTCACACTGACGCATCAAATGAGGGTCTGGGTGCAGTGCTCTATCAGCAGCAGGGAAACAAACTCTGTGTCATTGCTTTTGGCTCCAGATCACTCACGCCTGCCGAGAAGAATTATCATCTCCATTCTGGCAAGCTGGAGTTCCTTGCACTGAAGTGGGCGATCTGCGACAAATTTAGAGATTACCTCTATTATGCACCCACCTTCACTGTGTACACGGATAATAATCCCCTCACTTATGTTCTGAGCACAGCCAAGTTGAATGCAGTCGGGCATCGCTGGGTGGGCGAGCTAGCCGATTTCCATTTCACCATCAGATATCGGCCAGGCAAGTCAAACACAGACGCTGACACCCTCTCACGATATCCAGTCCAACTCCATGAACACCTGAAAGAGTACACTGAAATAATGCCCCCAGATGTTATTTCTGCCATCTGGCAGGGGGACAGAGCAATGAGAGACAGTGATGTGCCATGGGTGGCTGCGTTGCAGATGCGCCCTGATGCCGATGAAACCCCTCATGAAGGCATTCCAGTTATCACCCCAGAAAGTGTAGGGGCAGCTCAAAGGGGAGATGTTTCTATCTGTGAGGTGATAAACCTAAAAAAAGAGGGTGGAATCCTAATGACAAAGACAAGAGGCAAATGGGACGAGAGACACGCAGACTAATACAAGAATGGAACAGACTCACGCTTGACAAGGGAATATTGTACAGGCAGACAGGACAAAGGAAACAGTTGGTACTCCCCAGTAAGCTTAAGTCGACTGTGCTGAAACACCTGCATGATGATATGGGGCACGTCGGCGCAGACAAAGTCATTCATTTAGCGAGAGAAATATTTAATTGGCCCTTCATGCAACGCGAAATTGAAGACTACGTCATTCGCCAGTGTCAGTGTCTTAAGCAGAAGCAGCCTTGTATCCCAGAGAGAGCACCAATGGGCTCAATAACAACAAGCGCCCCTTTCGAGCTCATCTCTGTAGACTACCTCCATCTTGAACCGAGTAAAGGTGGCTATGAGTACATTTTAGTTCTAGTAGACCACTTTACTTGTTTTGCACAAGCATACCCAACCAAAAACAAGTCAGGCAGAACAGCAGCTGAAAAGATCTTCTCAGACTTTATTCCACGCTTTGGGTACCCTGAAAAGCTACATCATGACCAGGGCCGTGAGTTTGAGAACAGCCTTTTCCAGAGACTCCAACAACTGTCTGGAATTGCCCACTCTCGAACCACCCCCTATCACCCACAGGGGAATCCCGTCGAGCGTCTGAACAGAACCCTCCTACAGATGCTGCGTACTTTGCATGAGGAAAAGAAAACTGAGTGGAAGGACCATCTACCCCACATAGTCCATGCGTACAACTGTACGAGGCATGAGAGTACAGGCTACTCGCCATTCTTTCTCCTGTATGGCAGAGCACCACGTTTGCCTGTTGATTTGCTTTTCGACTTGAAATCTTAACAAACACCTCAGACCAGACGAGTATGCACAGAAATGGGCTTCTCGCATGCAGGAGGCATACAAAATTGCCTCTGATAACAGTGAAAAAAGCTCAGTTAAGGGGAAGAAACAGTACGACCAGCGTGTTAAAGGCATTGTGCTGCAGCCTGGAGATCGGGTGCTTGTCAGATATCTATGTACAGAGTTCAGCCAGAAACTGGAGACCGAACTCTCCGTGTCCTGCATCGAAACCTTCTGCTACCTGTTAACGATTTGCCCTTGGACCCAGACCAACAGACTCAGTGCACACCCAGAAAAAGACAAAAACGAGGAGAGACACACACAAATAACAGAGAAACAGGAGAGCAAGAGTCAGAACATTCTGAGGAAGAGGAGGAATACACCTACTGTCTAAGGACTATACCTGTGTATGAGAGGAGGAGAGTCAGACACCCAATGCCTCGGTCTGAACCACACAGTCAACTCAGTGCTGTAGCTCCTGAGTTCCGGCCAGTTGAAAAAGTAACAGAGACATTTCAGGACCAGCAGCGACATGAACCTGACCCTGTTGCAGTCCCAGATTCAGTGTCCCCACTAACACCGGCTGCTGCCGGACCGACACTGGCTGAGGAACTACAGGAGGAACAGGCAATGGATGAGACTGGGGAGGAGGCAGGTTCAGAGGAGCATCAGGACTACAGTGAACATGTCACCGAGCCCTCAGGAGAGGAAGTGCCACCTGTGAGGAGGTCAACTCGAGCAATGAAGCCTTGAGAAATGCTCACATATGACCACCTTGGGCAGCCTTCATATCAGCCCTGGGGGGCAGGAGCAAACCTGATGTTTGCTTGTGTCCCCTATCCCATGTCATTTTATCCAGCTGTTCCTGAACCTTGCTACTGCCCTACTTCAGTATGGACATGTTAGACTTGTGATAATGTGCTCCCTGACTTAAACATACATTCACCTGTACAAATACAGCAGACTGTATACTGACTATTAGACTTTCTAAACTCTTGACAACTACACCTAACTTGTGTTAGTTTGGTTCTAGATGTCCGGAGACATCTCTTAAAGCAGGGGAGGGTGTAATGGGTTAGAAATGCCACATGTTAAGTTTTTTATGTAAACAGACACAAAGGACTGTGCAGGTGTGTAGAGATAGGAAAATGAGTTTAACTTTACTGTCAGTAGAGAATACAAGAGCAAACTGTGTGTGTAGATAACTGTACATATTACAGATAACTGTGAATATTTTATGACAGCTGCCACCACAAGAGTTTATCTTGTCAGATTCAACTGTCTGTACTAAAAGACATATCAGTGTATTTGAGAGTGATAGTTTCCAATGTATTTTGTATTTTATGATGGAACAGCACTTTTGGTTACTCTGGATTACAGACTGAGCCTTTGGATTGACAAAAACGTCTTTACTGAACTATAATTAGATAGTTTTTGCATTTTGCCTTTTACTGTTTGCCTCTTTTAAATGTAAACATTTACCTTCAAATAATGTTCATTTTCCTACGTCTGGGCCACACAGCGCACCTCTGCCTGCGTCTCGCTTGCCTGCGGTGTCCACACAGAAAGCTGCTACTGCCAGCTCTTTCTTTCTACATGGAGTTTGACTGATAATGGCCATCAATAATAGAATGTGTCATATCATGTCATTGTAAATTTCATGTATATTTAGTTTAGACTGTAAATGGTTAAGAAGCATGTGCTCAATTGTGAAAAATAAGTCAATAATATGTTGGTGAAGTCTTTCTTTCTAACGGGTATGGTGGGGTCTGGTTGGTGATACTTCTGTGTCAGCAACATGCACACTTCGCACAGGACGTTTTTTTTTTTTTTTTTTTTTTTTTTTTTTTTTTTGTTACGTTGATTATTCCGCCAGTTAAACCCCCGCTGTCACCGCTTCAAATGAGAAAATCCCTCCAAATGACATCAAATTCCCTAAACGAATCAAACACGCCTCCAAACTGACTGTCAGGAGGGAAACTGAAAACAAATAAGGAAAATAACAAGCCTGGTCGCCAAAATAAAACATTGTACGTTTCTGCAAACCACAGAAATGTTGAATATCTACGTTTCAACCCTTGTAATACGTAGCATATCTACATTTCTACAAAGTAGCTGACACGTTTGAAGTTTATAATATAGCAAATGGACAGTTCCAGTGTAAATGGTTTCTGATTTATTGGGAAAATTGCAAAACGTGTTACAACTGTCCCTGGTTTTGCCGAGTTAAAAAAGCATCCAAGATCATTGGCAAACCCCTCCCATCAGTTGAATCACTATATATCAAACACACTATGAAAAAAGGCAAATAAAATAATCTCTGACCCCTCTCACTCTGCTCACCACATGCTCCAACTGATGCCCCACAGGAGGCGTTATAGATCCATGTCCACCAAAACATCCTGTTTCAAACACAGCTTCCTCCCCACTGCCATAAGGACCCTGAACACTTTGCAATAATTCCTGCCAGATGCACCTGCACTTTAAACCGTCTACTGTCTACTATACTATATGTAATGGGTTGGAAATGCCACATGTTAAGTTTTTTATGTAAACAGACACCCCCTAATTTTTTGTTAATTATTTGAACTAATCTAACTCTGTTTATATAGTTTTGACGTAAGGTCAATACTCAAAGATGTCAGTAGGCATCATGGTAACATGAAAATGTGTTTAAACGATTGTTTTAGAGTATAAGCCAGTCAGTCGCGAGTTAACGGTAAATAGAGATGCTATATTCAAAGCAGTTTCACTTCCGGTTGCTCGTTAACAAAGCAGAGTCGCGCCATTTTGTTAAGAGGTTAAGTGCAAGTGCAAAGGAGTGTTATGCTAATGTTGCAGAAAGGTTCTGTGTGCGTCACATCAGTGTAGGATGAGTGTAACTGTGGTGTATGTGTTAAAATAGGAGTGATTGTAGTAATGTCAGTAAAGTAAATGTGTGTTTTGGGTAATATAATTTTTGTGCTGTTATATTATATTTTATACATATATTTTATATATATATATCTTAGATATTTTATACATATATTACATTATATTGTAGTTAAGCCTATTATTTATTTAGAAATGTAAGTCATATTTTGAATTCATGTGAAGTTATTTTTCTTTAGACAAAGTGTTTTATATTGTTTATTGTTTATTGGTTTCAACATTTATTTTATTTCTGTAACATGTTTTGGTGTGAATGTGAAATATGAACCTTTAAGCTGTAGGTTTCAGGAAACTGATGTAACTGAGAAATATGTACAGTTTTATACTGTTGTGTTCAATATTAAATGAGCATCGGCTAGAGCAAGACGCTAACTTTGGTCTCTCCCTTATTAATCCTCAGTCCACAGACCATGTTTTTATCGGCTACCGGTGCACCCTTGCCTCTGTAACCTTTGCTGCCGGTCCAGATTTCCCCTAGGTCTGACACTGGTAACATATATATAATTATTGTTGTGTACATTTGTGTATGTTGTCTGTTGTGCCAGTCCTGTGTAAAACTGTTATCTGTTCTATGTCTGACACAGTTGTTATGAGCTTCCCTATATGCTGTATCGACCTTGGTCGTGTGGTCATTAAATGATTGATTGATTAATTGATTGATTGATCGATTGAAAGGTCCATAAACAGGTTTTCTTTAATGCAGTGCACCAGTGTTGTTTAAAGTCCTATCATCCACCTAGTGTTATCCCTCCTTTTCTCTAAAAAACAACTAATCTCACTTCAGTCCAGAGACCCTTCACTGGAACAGAGGCTGTGATCAGCTTGGATTCATGTCCACTGGATTCCAATGAGGCTGCATTGTATTAATAACTCAAGCATCTTCTCCATTGCAGTGGAAATACTCTATCACATTTTATCACCCGCCCCACTCGATAAGTAAAATATTTGCACTAGCATTTACAACTTATAAAATGTTCATGTATGTCAGTGAGACATATTCAACTCCACTGTTTACTTTCATTGCAGTGAATATTAAACCCTTTATTTTAAAAAAGCAAAAAAACAAGTTTATTTGAATTCAGATTTTATTAGCTGCTCAAAGCTCAAAAGCTCAAAGCTGGAAAGAATCTCAACGTTTCTGAAGTCTATACAAGATTATTCTGGACAACAGATAAGGACATCAACGCAGGTCACACAGAGGGTTAAGTACATCACCACATCAATAAAAGCAGCCAATATCAATATATTTTAGAATTGAACAGTCTAATTGTTTTGTTACCATTTGCTCTAATCCTTTATTCATGTATTGAGATGGTGAACATGGTCATCATTTTACCTGACAAACAAACTATTAATGCGTGCATTGCTGCTATGCTGATAGCATTTACAAAAACATTTAAAAAATGAATCATCTTTGTCTTTGCACAGAGAACCGCAAAACCCTTTGCAATATACTCTTCTTCAGGTTCCTTCAGCAGGCTTTTCTTGTACTCCTCTAAGCTCTTCTCACACTTCTGACCATAGAACGAGTACTGGCACTCACACATTGCTATGCCTGATACTACAACACATTTGCCATTGTGCTGACATTTGACCTTAGAGCAAGGATCCACAAGTGTATGTGTTTTAGTGAAGGAGTCCTTCTGGTATGCGTGAGAGTGAGAGGTGTGTGAATATGTTTGAGTATGGAGGCAAATGAAAGAGGATAAAACATGAGAATGATAAATAAACTGAAAGAAAGGACAAATGGATATCATGAAATGGCAATTTGAAAAGGAAATAAGGGAGGTGTTGTAAGGTGTTGTGCACATATGTGAGAGAAAACTGTGTGTCTCTGTGTGTGCGTGCATGTGTATGTGTTCCCCTTGAGTCTTGAGTCCTGGTGGGTAATATCAATGAATAATATCAATGAATAAATATAACTCATGAACTGCATCAACAACAGAGCCTCACAAGTGTATCATTTATTTTTCAACAAATCAAACTTTTAACATTAAAAAGAAAAGTGTTCAAGTTTAAGTTAATACTTAATTTGTGTCCCCGTAATGCTCGTAGTACAAACTTAGGGGCTTTTTTCCTTGTTATACTCAAGTCTTCAAATGTAAAGTACTTACACAAAGTTGAGCCAAAAAGCAGAACAGGTGTTACCTTTGAACTGTTAGATGTTGACCTGATTGATGTAAGACAGGAAACAGTGGCTGCAAAAAAAAAGGAAAAAAAAGAAAAAGAAAAGCAGAACTGATGAAGCACTTACTGGTTCCTGGAACCACAGACCAGAGCTGCAATTTGTCCTAAAAATGAGGACTCTCTGCAATTTGGCAACTCATTTTGTAATATCTTAAGGCCCAACGCAACTGTGTGAACTCAATCAACATATAAAGAGGAAATAAATTACACCATATAACTAATCCAGGTAGTGCAACTGGTCTCCCTGCTAAAACTGAGTACCCTCACACTGCCAAACCTAAACCCTGTTTCATTCTGGAAGTCTTTAACATCATTATGTCGTGTCTAGAATTTTGTAATTATTTTATGTATAAAATATGTAATATCTGAATGACTTATATAAGTTAAACACTGAAACTGTATAATTAGCTGGTGTGTTGTAATAATTGCTTTTAAATATATTATAAATGTATTATAATATACATATGGTGTGATGTAGACTTAAACAAGCACCCTTAGCAACAAATCCCTTTTGTCATCCAGCTTTTATGATATTGTCAACAGTGCAATCTTGACCTAATTTAATTTGAACACTTCTGAACTGTCACCTGACTTAAAAAAAAAAAAACAGACACACACAAACAGTTAATCCATTTTTAATAGATTATACAATCAAAAATATGGAAACAAGAGTTAAGTTGAAAGGTAACTGAAGATTTCAGTAATGCTTACCAATACTATTCCAAATGCTATCCAACCCTGTGCCGCAGTCATTTCCCTCTTCTTTGCACAAAAAAAAAAAAAAGACAATAATTCACGTAGGCTTCGGCCCAGAGCTGACAGGCATTATCAACATGGAACACCCTTCAGTATTGACTGCTTGATGGTAGTGTATGTTCATGGGACTGGGTCGGTTGTCGTAGTGTGTTCACAGTTTATGTATCTCGGAATTATTCAAGTAAAATGATCGACTTGGAAGAATTCCTTTGGCATGTACGGTCTTCACGCCCCTGAAATTAACACTGTGGCAATTTCAATACACATAATACTCCATTGCCTCTTATTGTCAATCACTGCTTTGTTGTTCCTTCCCATGGCGTCTTTGGAGTGCCATGGCTATTGCATAGTACACTAACCACCGTATCATCATAGCTTCAAAGGACACATGCCATACCCCATTCAAAAATATGGATACTGTGACAAAGTTACAAAGAAATCTGGAAAATTACCTGGACACATGGCTTATTAACATTATTTTGGTCACTGTCCATGTAGTGTGACTGAGGCTGGCAGGTTTATTTCCTCATGAGTGTTATTTTAATGCATGGGCTTATAAAAACCCAAGTAGATCCCAAGTTGCGTAGAATAAAAATATAAACAGAAATTACAGGAATTTGAACATAAGCTTTTTCTCAATAAAAATAAATTCAACATTAGTAATCACTTTCTTTTTTAAAAAAAAAAATCATTAAATTTGCATTTACATAAAATAAAAATGTCAAGTAACATATGTAACACCCCATGGCAACAGGTGTCAGGGGGGAAAAACAACAGTTGTTGGCCAACAGATCAGACCTGGGTTGTATAAAGGCTGTTTTTTGAGGCACCTTCACATATCAGCCAGACAAATGGGCTGATAAGTATTATGCATATTTAGCATTCTGTTAAATGAGTTAAATAACTGCATAAATAAATCAACTCTGAGTCAAGGCTATAGGAAAAAAAAGAAAGTTTGGTACCAATATTTCATTTTAGCATATCATTTTCAATTTCAGCTCCAGAGGTGAAAAAATACCAGCAAAAAACACACTTAACATCATTCCCTCAGTTCATGTTGAGATGTTAATGTTAGAACATATTCTCATGACAAGAGACTGGCAAAATGAAAACGTTAAGCCAAAGTGAATTTTTTTTTTTTTTTTAAGGTCTCTGGGTTAAGGCGCAGGAAAGCTATCTTTGTTTCTTACATTACAGACACTTACAACACATAGAATGACGACAAAGATGAAGTACCATTTTAGTTTTGAAAAAACGTGTAGTGCATTCAATCTCTACATAGACTCTCTTCTTTTATAGGTTTATATTTAATGACTGTAACTGCAATTAATTAGACTGAAATCTACCAAAGTGCATGATGCATAATTTGTATTTTACGTAGAATGTCATGGTTTTTTACCTCTGTTGGTTGTTTCCATATTAGTTTTAGAGTAAGGACATAGTTTGTTAGGCCTCAGGCATTTTCAGTTATAAATGACCTTAAGTTACCTTTAGTGGAGACATTTTAGGTTAAAACAAGTAGTAATATAGTTGAATTCAACTTTAGATTAAAAAGGCCTTGCATGCAGAGACTTGACAAACACAACATCCTGTCAGAGATCATGATAATTGTTGGCGCATTTGATTTGGCTCATTATTAGTAGCATAGGTCCATAAAGTAGGATATCACACCAACAATGCAATTTATGATGGCGCAGTTGGTTTAAATACATGCGGCTGTTTATCTTCTAAAACTATACAGTTAACCAACACCTGATATCAGACTGATGTACAGACAGCTGCTTCTGCATTTAAATTAAAAGCTGACTTTTATTAGTTTGATCCTATGCGCCAGTCTTCAAAAATTACAATATGGGCTAAATTCATTATCCATTTAGATCTTGGAAATTAAATAATATTTAGGTATGTCACAGCTTCCTTCTTTCATTTTTCTCACGTCTATTTTAAGGAGCTGTACATCAGTATGATACCACAGGCTCGAGGGTGAGGTTTACATCATTGCTTATTTTTTGCCATTTGGAAGAGTAGTGAAGAGTGCAGAGCGAACATAAGGCTTAATAAGAGCTCAAAGCGGTACATTTTTAAAAGAACACAAGTATATCTTTATACCTGCTGTCAGCACGCAGGTGGACTCTTCATTTACCAACAGTCATTCGAACCCACTTTGTTCAGAAATGCACTTGCATTGACACTTAATCACATCTCATGAAAAAGGTGCATGACTGAACCCTGTACAGAAAACTAAAAACAGTGCGCATCATAAGACATATTGCTAACCGCATAATTATATGATTGCATATTTGGGATTTAAGCTAGGTATTGTTACGTTTTTTTTAAGATAAAATGCCATAATCGTTTTGGTTACCACATCCTGATGACTGGATACCAGCCTAGAATCCATCTCTTACCGTCAAGCTGTGATATCCATCCAACAACAGCAACTGTGTATCCGCTTCTAAAACCAAAATAATATTTTTTTCATGTATTAAATAAACAACATATACTATAGTCCATCCTCTGGTTTGTGCTCTTTTAAAAATTACCCTTTAAAAACAGAACCATACAATGTCCTAATCAAGCAGATCTCTTTAAGTAGAATGTTTTCCTGTCCTCCTAATTCATGTGACAGTCACATCAATGTTGATTTCCTTTCAATTTGGTGGCTTAAATTAGGATTTGTGTAGCGACATGAACACTAGTGTGTTGTGGATGGAAAAGTACTAAGTAGTTGACATGAAAATGTCTTCATGAAAGTGCCAAATTATTCAATTCAGTTAGCAAATAGCAGTCACAGACTTTAAGTGGGTTGAGAAGTATTACCCAACTGTCTTCCCCACAATGTAGTAACAAGGAAATAGATTCATATTATACAAAAAGAAACTCTTTGTGGCTTGGTGTGCATAGCATATATACTGAAGGCATGACTTTCCCTGCTTTATAACAGGATTTAGTGTCATATAATGTTAGTTATATCTTAGGTCTCCATCCATTAATGAACTGCATGAGTTTCTTCACTTGCAGTTTGCTTAGCTTGAAGTCCTCGGACAAAATCTCTTCAGTGAGCTGCAGGAGTAAATTCCCATCAATCTTCTCAGAAACAAAAAGAGAAACAATGTCATCTGGCAGGCCGATAAATCTGAGAGATTTGGACACCTCTTCAATAGAGAGACCAGCCAGGCTGGATGGGGGCTGCCATTGCGCAGTGGGAGAAGAGGACGGACAGTTAGGAGTTAATGGGTTAGTGGTGGGCTGTATCTCTTTTGTGCCTTCCTCATGTTGAGTAAGTGAGCAATTTGAAGTGTCCTGCGTACTGTCACAGGTTGATCCGGACAGTAAATCTTTGCACTTCTTTACGGCATTTGACTTCGGTGTTCTCGGTGGTAAGATGGGGCAAGAGAGGCTCTGCTTAGTGTTTGATTCTTCTATCGGCTTGTCTCTGTACATTTCCGAATTGTAACTTGAGGATTTGGTGCAGAACTGATTCAGAGAAGCTTTCTGCAATCTGAAGTCTTTACTGCTGTGTGTGTGCTCTCGGCCATCAAAGTCAACAAGGCTGGATGTGCAGGTTTTTGTATTTGGGGATCTCTTTCTGGGGTAACTGTAGTAACTTCGACAGCTGGCTGGTAGAAATTCATCCATACCACGCGATTCTCCTCCACTGAAGTTATTTGGCCAAGACAACCTGGAGGACATCCCGTCTGAGGGCAGGCTACCACTGGGCAAAGTAGCATTTGGCTCACTGGTGGATTTACCCCAGTTACAAGGGTAGCACACTTGGCTTTGCTCTTGTGGTTCAGCCGCCTCTTGCTCGCTTGCTCCAATACTGATGGAAAAATATCAGATTATTTAGTAGTAGAGGAGCAAACCTCATGTGAACCTTATCATAAGATTTGAATATTTAACATTTTAAACACTTGGCATATTTTGCAGCTGTTTGAATGCAGGTTGTGTGATAAAGAGAAACTGCAATATACAGATACTTTGTTATTCTTGACAGGTTTAATTGTTACAAACAGATGCTATGAAATGGTTTCAATTCTTACATGTTGTGGAGCCCAGAAGAATAATAGGAGAGGGTTGGACTTGGAGAGCGCGTCTCCTGCTGCCGTGGTTTGGACAGGATGGGTACCGATGGCATCTGTTTCAAACTTCGTGGCGGAATCGGTGGGGCATTCAAAAGACGGCATTCTTCCTTCACCTAGAAAGGTATGATCTAACTTTGAAACTGACAGTAAAACTAATATTCACTTTTCATTTCTGAAAAACTGGAGGTGTTACACTGCTTAAGTATAATGCATGATACTCACAGCTTCAGACTTGGGTGGGACTGGTGGTGGAGTAAGAGACACATCTGAGCTAGTCACTGCACCAACAGGACAAGTGACTGGGTATGACAGGGCTGCTGTTGTACCACAGCCGTTGTTGATGCCTCGGATTCCCTCAGTTAAAGACGATTTTGGGATCTGGCCTCTCAAGTGATCCAGCCACAGCTCCTCATAGGGAACGTCCGACTTGTTTAGGGATGGCTGCTGGTTTGAGCTATCCAATAGCTCGGGGAAAAAGTGTTCGTTTTCTCCCGAGTCTGAAGGAATGCTGTCGGAAGGCAGAAGAGCCCAATCTCCGCATAGCGTCATACATCCCTGCAAGTTGACCTCACTGTTACCGTGCAGGTTGCTGCCATACACGCACACGGATAGTCGGTGGAAAGACTGGGTGAGTTCATCGCGGGCGTACGTTAAAGAGCTGGGAATCTGCATGTGGTTGGCGCACCCGTTGGAGGTGCTGCTGCCTGCACTGCTTCCGCTGCAACTGCCATTCCCGCTGCTTTTCTTAGGGCTCTTACCGTCGTCGTTCCAGTCAGTTCGCACATCCCGGACGGCACGAGAATAGTCATCTATGTCAAACTGCTCCTGGCAGAAGGAGAACCAGCGATACACCATAGTGTCTAGCCACAACTCTCCTTGCAGCAGTTCCTCTGGAATAATAAATCGAGGCATGGCCATATGAAAGGGAAAATGGATGGGGATAATTTTGTTGCTTCTCAGAATGCAGCACACGACCACTGTCTTCGTCTGAATGTTGACCAATTTGTAACGATGACCTTCCCGGATGAGATGGAGGTCATGCTGGTTGCGGGGTGGACTGCTGGGTACCGTCACATTGACCGGGAGACGGGTTTTCTCCACAATGTTCCTGATGGTGTGCTCCCCGTCCTGCATCTGAAGCTCCAGAGGACTACAGGTGCTGAACCTGCCTTTGCACTGGAAAGGTAGGCTGATGCTCTCATTGGTGCGATGGTTCATGCAGATCAAGCAAGGCATCTTGCCTCGACCAATCTTACTGATGGAATTCAGCTTCCCGATCTTCTTAAAGATAGTGTTGAATCTTGATTTTTCTTTGGAGGTCTTGGCATAGAGGATCTCAGCCTGGCCCATTAATGTCAGTTCATCACCGGTGCTTAGTGTAATATTGTAAACTTCTGTGTCTTCATTGCATTCCCCTGAAGCCATCTGTGAAAAGATGACATATGGTGTAAGCACTAAAGAAATTAAGGAGTGCATTTGTACCTCATGATCTTGATTTTTTTTTTTTAGTAAAACCCCTAGCAGTGTACGTGAGAACTTTTCTTTCGTAATGCATCGCAGCTTCTGTGTAAGTGTGGTTTCACAGCCCTAAACACCACTTACCAGTGTGGACAGAAGACTATTACACCAGTTAAATGTGAGAGGAAGCTAAAACCAAAAAGCGACAATGACAAAGATACTGTGGAAAGGTAAGCTTTAATGCCGCCGAAGCTACAGCTGTTTTTAAAAACAGGCTTTGTGGAACAGACCTTGCTAAAACTAAATCAAATTTACTTAAAAAGTCCAAGGTATATCTAAATATCAGTATGATTTCTAGTCTTAACAGGAAATCTTACGGACTACTGCTCATATCAGAATCGATAGTCAGAGGTCTAGAGAAGTAAATGATAGGAAAAGATATTTATTTTTAATAACACACAAGAAATCATAATAATTCCTTGAACAGATTAGACATACCTTGACATTGAAAGTGATTTCTTCCATGACGTATACCCTTTCAGGGAATGCTTTGGCCACCTCCTCCACGCTGTTGAAGTATTGCACAGGTTCCTTGACATCTCTGTCCTGTTCCAGCAGCTTAAACTGACCTAAAGTAGGAAAAGACATAACAGTGCGACTAACTCAAGCAAGCATTGAAGCCTCATTAACTGGACCATAGTCCCAAATTTCAGCAACCCATATCATCCTTTGCATTTTCAGGATTTAATAGAGCTGCTAAATATATTTGAAATATTCTTATTTTGGGGTAGTTTAAGGATTTGCTGTGCCATAATCTCTAGAAATTATTCTTTGACGGGAAATAATTAGTTTTAAGAAGCTCCTTAAACAGATGCTCTAAAATTTAAAAGACAGGGGCATATGTTCTGTGTCACTGAGTTTTTATCAACTATAAAAATTGTTTCAGAGTTAAAGCCGTAAATTTTCACTGTAGAAGATAATGATCCAATAGACACAAACATACAGTACATCATCAAAATATGATATCAGGCAAATTCAGGGAGTATCTATGCACGTGTATACCTTCATAGTGAACTGGTATCTCTATTTTGGGCCCGATGACATAGTGTCCCTCCTCTAGACTGTGAGCAGTAATAGTCGTCCACTGACGGCAGGAATGAATCAAGAGGTAGTCATTGTCTCTGAGCCCTTCAACCAACTGACCTGCAGGAGTGAAAACAACAAATTCACTTACAAAGCAGAACACATTATACCTTACAGTCCAGGATATACTGTACAACGGCACAGTGCAATAGTCATGGAAAATATCAATGTACGATAAATTTACCAAACCTTTGGTATAACTTTTTGCTGTACTTTTTAGTCAAAATCTTAACAGTCATGAAACACTGAAGCCTGTCTTGTAGAACATGAAACACCACGTGACAGTCGCAGCATCATGACACTTTCAAAGAGCCAGATTAATAGCTAAAGCCTGACTAGACACACTGGGGTGTCTAGAATGTGAGTCACGACAGCATTGAAATGAATCTATAATGACCACGGACAAGACTAATTCTGAATGACTAGCCCAAACAATTGATCATTATCTGCTGTATAAGGAGTGCCGTGGTTACTGTTTCCCTGTTTCATGTAGCTTGAGAAATTTGCAGGATGCTCTTAACACTCATAGGCATTGGATGACTCAGCAACACATCCTCCATGGACTAATGACCTCTAAAAAAAAAAAAAGGAAACGCTTCCATTTAAAAGTAGCTGAGAGTGTCAGAAGATGGGAAGATAAAGATCAAAATAGTAATCACTGCAGATTTCATAACAGCTTCTTTTTTTAAGTACATAATCAGATGCTCGCATGATTCAAAACAGCTGTTGACACTAACCCCTGAGTCATCTGTAATAAGTTTTAGTTTCATCATCATATAACTTTACTGTATCATCTTGTGTTGTTTTGCTTTAGTATATCTTTCATTTTACCTTAAAGTCCCCCTCCACTCAAAAATGTTTTTCTTGTTGTTCCTACAGTTGAATGTTTGAGCTTCACTGTGCAGAATAATGTGTGCAAAGTCCGATACTAGAAGGCTGTTTTCACATTGATCTGCTGAAAGTGGAAAGTTTCTCTGTGCTCACTGACAATCTGATTTTAAGGGGGCGGACCTACGAGCATGATTTGCAACTAGTTTGGGGCCAATCCCAGTACAATATTCAACTTGGACAAACGTGATGTGGAAACTTAAATCCTCCAGTGCACAAACACTGAGAATGGACTTTACAGTGAAGTAGCAGACATCTTGTGTCCAGCAGGAAAACATCTGATATTAAATATGTTTCATATTTATAGATTTAAATTAAATTTTTAATGAAGGAGAAGCAGGAGATGTCATTTTAAGTATTTTAACAAGATAATTGAACTTTTTTGTGGTAAATGGTTTGTGTTTTTTTTTCAATAGAGTATTTTATATATATTTTAAAACATGTCCTTTAAGTTAGGCCTTAAATCAACAAAAATGTTGACTGCAGTAATCTGATTAGGTCTGAAAATCTTCCCACTAGAAATGACACTTGCAGCTCTGTCCTTGTATTAATATATCTTTTAAAAATGTCATTCTGTTGCACATGTGCCTTTACTTTATGCACACATTTTCAAGCAATCACCTTATTGCGCAGTTTTAACAGTCTTGTTATGATATAGTTTTGCTTTATAATCTCCAGTATGCTGTGTTGGAAATGTATACATCTATAAAATTATATTGACTCAGGAAACGTTATTTAGTGAGATTTGTTCGATAGATGCAAGATATAGACGCACATTGTTTAACTTTAATTAGAAGATGCAATCTTTCATGTACTTCTTGGACAGTTCTGTTGATAAATAATAGGTTATGCAGACAAAATCAGTCGCACAAATGTGTATTACAAACGGCTTGACGTTAGTTTACCTTAGCAGCGAGCAAATGCTAGGTTAGGTTGTAAATTGGCTCGAAAAAAAAGTTACTCACCATTATCCAGCTTGGCGATTTGAGGCAACCTATAAGCACTGACAAGTTGATCTAAGGGTAAAGACGTCGTGCTCCATGTAACATCTTTTAAATTGTTGTACAACATTGTTCCAAGCTCCATTTTGCTATCTTACATTAGCCAACTGGAGGGCTAGCTCTGTGTAAACACGGTCACAAAAGGCTACACTAAGCTAACCAACTGAATAATATACCTGCTCTCCATATACAGCTTTGTATTTGCCACGTTTCTTACTAATTGTTGCATATTTTCCCTTTTCATTTGCCTAAGTTACGTATCATTTAGCTCCGTTGTCTGATAATGTAGCAGAGCCATGTTTGTTTAGCTAGCCGCTAGCTAACAGTTAGCCAGACGACTAACGGAAATACGTAACTTTTTCTTACAAAATAAGAGCGATTGTTTACTTTGGGGTACACAGATATTTTCATCTGTGTGAAATTCTTCAATTTCCCCAGAAGAAGTTATATATGGTGTGCTAGAGTGCATGTCAATGGGAGATCATGTGGCATTCACAGACGATGTATTGTTACAGTATCTACCGGAAGTTGTAATTTAACTGCCGTAGACAAGAAGGCAGAATAAAGATCCTTTTTCAAAATACTCCCCCCCTTCTTTAGTTGGAGGACATCATGGTGAAAACAACATTTCACCAATTTCAACCTCATTTCTTTGTACTATTGACATACTTTTAAAGCCTTATGACACTTTTTAGACCAATGGTTCTCAGGGGTCCTTCAGGGGGCTCTAGGGGGTCCCCAGCAAGAAGGAAAAACTATAATTCCACCCATAAGTAACACAATGACAGAATGTATGACTATTTTGGTCATGGGTTTCAGACACCTTCTGTAATTAAAGCAAAAATCTTAAAAGCTTTCAGATAAAATAATGTTTTTAAAAAGAGATTTAACAGATACTAAAGATGTTGCCTGCCTGATCTTACCAGGCGAACTGTTCCACACTCTAACAGCAAAGGCCCGTTCACTTTTGATTACTAGCTGAGACCTGGGAATAACCAGCAGAGCACAAAGACAGGATCATTTCCCTAAAAGTCAAGTCAATTTATTTATAAAGCACATTTAAAAACAACAAAAGTTTACCAAAGTGCTTTACAGAGACTGAGAAATGCAATCAAATGAGAGCATAGAAAAAGTTATAAGGATAAAGGGGGAATTAATAAAAGTGTAGAATAAAATAAATAAAGTGGGAATTAAATCCTAAAAACACAACAGCACTGCACAGGGAGCACATAATTAATAGAGAGAGAAAATAAAATAAAAACAGAGTGTGACTGTTCATGTCTTCATGATGACTATTAAAAGGCTGAAGAAAAGAGATGAGTCTTAAAACGGGTTTTCACAGTATCGAGGGGGATAACATATTGATAATATTAGATCCTCTACCACTAAGAACATGACTGATGTACAACACCCTTTCTGTAATTCACAACCTGTCATTTAAAAGATGAGAAATTGAAAAAGGGAAATTAGCCAGTATCAAAATGAGATTACTTCTATTTAAACACCAACACACACACATGCAACCTCAGAATTTCTACATATGCCATCTGTTAGAATCAAATGGGGGGGTGGAAGTTAACAACCATTGGAGCTTAAAAAGTAGTTGCGGTATAGATGTAAATGTACCAACAGTGACACTGTCATCATACTTCCTGATCTCATTGGTACAAATCACAAGTACTTCCTTAATTTGGTCTGTTGCTCAGTGTGCTCCTAACCGGCAACCATGTCTTATGTGGATACTCTGCGTCAGTGGGACACGGCTGCAACTTTTGTCGACAAAAAAGATTTTTCAGAAGCACTCAAGATCTTTTTGTCTATCCAAGATCCAAACTCCAAAATTCACTTTAACATTGGCTGTCTCCATCTTCTCAACCAAGACCTGGATGCTGCCGAAAAGGTATGTCTGACCTTTGTTGGTAAAATTTCGGCTAAAACATTCTGAATATCTGCTACTTATTTTGTAATATTACATATCAAATAGTACTATCTTGTTTAGATGTAGCTGATAAGGTTGAAATGAAATGCTGTTATATTTTGCTGCCTGAAAGTGCAAGTCACTGAGAAAGAAGAAGTAGTTAACCATTTCTCTTTTCCTCTGAAGGAAGTTACTTTGTTTTATCACTTTTCTTAGGCATTTGATTGCAGCATACGCAAGGATGAGCACCTGGCTGTTGCCTTCTTTCAAAGAGGAATCACTTTTTACAAAAAGACGAGGCAAGACGCACTAGTCATCTCAATAAAATGGACATATTCATTTTTCATATTTTACATTTTATGAACACAGTATGCTTTTTTATCATACAATCTGATTCCTAATCATTACTCCTATTTTACCCTTTTTATGGTTTTCAGTTTGAAAAACAAAAGTAATTAACTTGATTATTCCTGTTCAAAGGTATGAGGAGTCTTTAGCTGACTTCCAGCAGGCCTTCAAGGCTCTAAGAAGCAACCATCTGATAGATTACAAAGCACTTGGTCTCAGATACATATTATATGCATGTGATGTAAGTATTTAAAAGCTTGATAAGCCTCCTTATTATGCTGTTCACAAATTATTAGACTATTAAAGCCAATTCTTCTCCACTCTATCATTGTCGACAGTTTAAAGTCTTAATCACAGCATTTATCCTAAACACTCTTTTCTAATATATCCTAATGACTGATTTAATGTTAAAACCGATGGTTTTTCTCTATTTCCATTTGGCATTGCTGATGTTAGCCATTCTTCAAAACTACAGTTTGACCAATTTCACTCTAGCTAAGGGAAAGAAAACTCTTATTAACATCAGTGATTTAAAAGGCCTAAAGGATTAAAATAGTGACAAAATCCTCACACATTATTGATGTCTCCTGCCACAGGTTCTCCACAATGTGGCCCTGGCTGAGGCTCAGCTGGGTCACTGGGAAAAAGCCCATGAAAACCTTGTGAAGGCTCTCAACTACAAGATAGAGGCCAAACTCAATATGATTGACAAAGCTCTGGACTCCACCCTGGTCAGTTATGATGCTGTCACCATTATCAAGATGCAGTCTTTGGACCCATGGCAAAATCTTGGGATTTAAGCTACCAATAACATATTTTGTACCTTTATTCAATATCTTTTAATGTGACTATACTCATGAAATGGCATGGAAAGTGATTATTTTCATTAGTGTTAAAAGTGACTGCTTAAAAGCACTAGTATTAGCAATTGAATTTGAATGTTCTTCTTGACAAATATATTAAATATCCATTTTAATGATATTTCGCCAACAGAAACAGAAGCTTTTCAAACCAGTTGAGTTCCCAAAAAATGTGCTTTTTAAACCAAATAAGCACTACGTCGCTCAGTTAGAGGAGAAGGACTACCTGGGCAAAGCAAAGGTAATACTATTGTACTACTGTAGTGACTTGGCTTTGCATTAAGAACAAATTCTACATTATTCCCAATGAACTCAATTAAACTGACCCTGAGTGCAGCTTATGCAGTTCAGTAAAATGTCATCAAGCACAAAATCAGTGATTTCATTTTTTGTACAGTTCTTGCAGTACTTGTGACATACATAACCTCAAATTTTATCATCTTCAGGTTGTTGCCTCAGTCATTCCTCAGGATGCCTTCTCTGGATTTGCCCCCTTACAGCCACAGGTGACATATGGCCTCTTCTTTGGCAATTAAAAACAGTACAATCTGATGATAAACCTGCATATGATTATTAATATATCAAAGTATATTATATGGAAAAGATATTTCCAGCTCTACTGATTGCTTTATGTTTTTGTTTACATCTGATAGGTTGAAGATGGTCCCACCGATGGTCCAAAAGAACCCGAAGTTCTGAGGTAGAACAGCCTGAATCTTACTGATTGTAATCACTTTAGAGTTATACAAGCTAGATGCTTTCTGAATACGTGTCATGTGTAGTTTGTAGTTATAATGCCGAAAAATATGATTAGTTTACAGTTGCTCTCATTCAGCCTTGTTGCAGGCAAAGTTGATAACAAATTACCTTAAAATTAGTCAAGATTTTCTGATAGATGATGGATTTTTCTCATTTTCTGACATACAAAGAAAAAAAGCCATTGTCCTTCTTTTACCACTATAGGGTGACCAAAATGGCAAACATCAGCTCTTAATGTAGAAAAAACATATACAGGCAGATCTGTAAAATAATATTCTGGGAAACAAATGAACCATTCTGTACATTTAACTAATAAAAAACAGTATAGAAATGTATTATGTATTAAAATGTCTGGATGTACTGTACATTTAATGTACTAATAATTAATAGTGTATTAATAAAGACCAAGTTGTCATATCCGAATACAAGTACCTCTGTGTTCTGATTGATTCCAAACTTTCTTTCAAGGCTCAGGTGAAAAAGGTCTGTAACTGAGTCAAATCCAATCTTTCAAACTTCAGGTTCATTCAAGATTACATGTGAACAGAGGCGGCTAAGATGTACGTGCATTCTATGGTCATTTCCCATATCACTTACTGTTTAACAGCCTGGTCACAGACTAGCACCACTCCCCTAAAACCATTACAGTCTTTGTATAAATGAACACTTAAAATCCTTGACAAAAAATGGGTACATTGTCATCATTGCCCAATATCAAAAAAATATAACTTGCTGCGTTGGGAAAACATGGTTAATGTGTAGATGTTTGTCTTACGTACAAGATTGCATACTGTATGGGTTGACTTCTCTGCTCAGACAGTTTCTCGACATAAGAAATGCATATTGGTTCACAAGAGGTGTAGCAAGAGGGGATTGCATGATCTCACTCAGAAAAAGTGCTTTTAGTCGGTCTGCACTCTCTGTTAAAGCTGCACTGGAGTAGAACTCCATCCCAGCAACTATTAGACACATACGCTTTATTTAGAGCTCATTTAAAGAAATGGTTCATTAGTACTCAGCACTAAAACTCAATTGCACCTTACTGTCCTCACTCTGTCTGTGCTGAACCTCCCCCTTGCTATCTGCAGTCACCTGTTGCTATCTTGCTACCGCCAGTCTGCCCTCATGTACCTGCATGCATGTCTTATTGTGGTCTTGCCTTTATTGCTTTTTTAATGTCTGTGCTTCTGCTTTGCATGTTTCAGTTAGTGTCTCACAACGCAGTACAATGTGATCTTATTTAGTCCATAATTCTATTAACATTAATATCTCTCATCTTATTGTCTTGTATTATGAGCCTCTGTGTTGCATGTTTTTAATAGTACCTGACAATGTAGTATAAGGGTGTCCTGACATTAACATTCTCATTTCTTTTTATTATTGTTCTGCATGTTTATAAATGATCTCAATAACTTTGTAATTTCAATCTTAAATTCTGTTTTTAGGATGACTCTAACATCTGTCCAGAGACTACAGATGAAAATAGCCTGTTAGCTAACTCTGGCGCATTTACAGCAAAGTTTATTAATGTGCACTGTCCCTGTTAAATAAACCAACAAATAAATAAAACAATAAATAAATACTTAGTATCCCCTTACCATGTGGATGTGTCCTGTCCTCACAGGGCTTTGGAAGGGGAACCCCACACTGTCCTGTTTGAGTTTGTTCCTGAGACCAGTGATGAGTTGGCTGTAGTGCCGGGCAACATTGTGTTTGTACTGCAGAAGGGTGATGACAACTGGGCATATGTGATCTTCAACGAAAGAGTAAGACCCCCACATACAGAATCAGTACATATGCAACCTATCTGCTACTGTGCATCTTATAATCATTTCTCTGAAGACCTCCCATACACTCTTGCATTCTTCTTCTTATGAAATCTGCACCTCTATTTGCATAGTTAACTGAGAGCATTCATTGTTGTCATGTCACTTACAGAGGGGACTTGTTCCTTACAATTACCTGGAACGTTTGGAAATTTCCTTGGCTTCTAAACAGAACGGGGTAAAGAATTTTTTTCTTTAACACATTACCGTGTTGGTGGTATAGTAGATTACTGCGCAGACACTTTAGAAATTATCAGTTGCCATATTTGAATTTTGTAGGTACTCCACAGGCCTCTAAAATGGCACTTGATTAAATGTGGTATCTGTTGTATGTTTTAATCAGGTCATGTCAGAATACAAACAATGTAAACTTCCTGTGTACCCCCTCAAACAGCATCTTTATTTACTTTTTCTGTATTTTGGCATTATTTGGATGGGATAAAACGTGGACAGGGAACATCTGGATCTCAAAGTCGAGAACCACCAACCAGACCTGAAAGGATACCAGGTACACTTGTTTATCTGTCACACAAACTAAATTATCTACATACAACATTCTCTGATTGGTGCTAAAGGCCATTGCATCTGACCAACTACACCCCTCTGTCATAACAAATGCTCTAACACAAGAAAAAGTGTTTTCAAATACTATCTGACCCACGCAGTGTCAACATAATTTTTTTTCCATTCTCTGTATTTAAGGTCTTACTCCAAGTGGAAGCAGTGGAGACTTACAACCTATGGTATGTTCATAAATATGAATATTACTCAGAATATAGGGGAGATTGTCCTTTGATTTCTGTAATGATCCAATTCCACTGATATGTCCTTTTATTAATGCCAGGCTGCACAGTCCACTGACAATTCATATATTGTCAAAGTCCGTTACACATTCACCTTTGTAGTCTCTGTATCACCTGGGTGTTCCTATGAGACACTGATTGAGAAAATCAGTGAGAAACTGAACCTCTCTTCTGCTTCAATCACCTTGAGGTATGGTGCACATTTCAAAAATAAATCTTCCAGTTTAATTGGTATATTGTTTTACTGGCAGAGTACAAAATTCGATCCTTTTCTTCGATCTAGTTTAACCTCTGAGGCAACTGAGGAAAGTATAATCAATGCCAACACAGATATGGAAAGTGTGTGGAGTCGTGCCAGCGGCAGGCACATCACCTTGTGGTGCAGCACCAAGGACGTAAGTATATGATGATCTATTGCTGTTCAGGCTGCCTCATAAAATACATTTACATGTTTCATCCTCTGTCATGGTGCTCCTGTACTACAGGGCAGACGGACGTTACCTCACTGACATTAAAACAAATTTGGATGTAACTAGGGCTGCAACTAACACGATCGATTCATCTGCAGATTATTTTCTCGTTTAATTGATGATTTAATTGATTTTTAAAAACAAAATGTCAGAAAATAGTATAAAATGCCCATTAGAGCTCACATTGACATCTTCAAATGTATTGTTTTGTCTGATCAACAGTCTGAAATCCAAAGCTATTCAGTTTACTATTATGTATGACACCTGCTCACATCTGACAAGCTTCAACCAGCAAATTATAAAAATATTAATAGTATTGAACTTTCATTTGCTTCATGTTGATCTAAAAAAGGCTGAGTGAATAGAATCATAACATAAAGCCAGTGCAAACCGAGATCACTTGTGTCAGCTTGAGTGATGTCGAAATTGAGTGGAGAATGTTAATTCATGTGTGTTTCGTGGTTTTAGCAAACTGATGGAAAGCCACAGAACGTGATTCACTTGGTGGCACTTCACTCCTACGAGTCATCAAATCCTGAGGATCTCAACTTTCAGCAAGGAGACACAATCACATTCCTCTCCAGAGGTGAGACACCATTCTTTCAGCCATATATTGAAAAATTAATCTTAAATTTTTACACACACTGCAATTTGTGTAATGATGATTTTGATTCATAAATTCTTTCTTTTTCTTTAGTCAACCAGGACTGGATGGAAGGACAGTGTCATGGGAAAACTGGTATATTTCCTGCACCCTTTGTGGAAGAAGTCCCTGTGAATGGCCAGTGATCGATGTAAATGTGACGCTAAAAGTTACTAAAACCAGTATTAGAGTTTTGTGGCTAATGCTAAAAAAGTTTTATGATGAACCACATTTTGTTAATTGGGACCTACACGTTTCTTTAATTAATATTTATATACTTTTCATTTTTTCATTAAAGTAAACCCTTGGACAAGTGTAACAAGTTATAACTTTTGGACAAAATCATAGGTCACATACTGTGAGTAATGCCATAATAAAAAAAATAGGGATATCTGGTATGGATTTTTTTGAAAACATTTAATAATTTCTTACAGTTTACAGTAATTACAAGCAATATACATTTAATACCTGTTAACTGCAGGCAGCTTTGATTAAATTATCTGTTGGAGACCTTGTGGATTACTGGAGATTACTGGTCAATTATCGTGATGATGTTCCCTCCTCTTCATAGGCAATAGCTATGCCTCTCCTGCCCTCTACTGCCTTCACCACAGGTGTCTCCCCCAACTTCTGCTCTAAGCCTTGCCAGCTACGACCCGCCAGAAAAGATGCTGAAAGAGAAAGCAAAAAATATGTAGTGCAATACAAGACATTTTCAAAGTTGTACTTTTGTGTATTTGTGCAAGTTTATCATGCAAAATGTTTTTTTTTGTTGCTTTGAGACACATTCACAAAGTGTACAATTACTGTATGTGTACAAAACACAACAATAAACATATCGAATGCTTGGAAAATAAAGCAAACAATGTCTTATATGCTGCAGAAGTGTTTGACTGTCCCATACCGGCTGAGTTGGTGGCTACAGTCAGCGTCTGGTTCCTGAGGACCAGTGAAGAGCTCGATGAGGACTCTGTAGGCTCACTGTTCAATAGATGGTGGCTTCGCAGAGCTCCTGTGATTAAAGACACATCAGTCTCGTCGCATTCCTCCAGCTGATCAGCCAAAGGCACATGACTCTTTCCACCTGGAGAAAGTTTGAGATAAAAAAAAAAAAATTAGATGCAGTAAAAAGACTTCAATAACCTTCATTAGGCTACTGACGATAAATAAATGATTAAGATACAAAACTGTGTTCATATTAGGGACTGTATGAAAATTATTGAGGGGAAAACAGGGGTTGAACCTTACATTTCACTGTTTAAAAAAAGCTAGGCCCTTCCTATTATTATTATTATTAGAACTTGTCTTTGGACCCTCCTCTTGACCTAGAAAAAAGCAACACCTTTCCCCAAATATCTTAAATTATAGTAGTGAGTTGGTGCAACTCATTTCACCATTACTAATTAAAAGAGGAAAGGTGGTGTAATCTAATTTAAAACATATAACATACATACATAACACATATTAATGGAATAATATTCACATTGGCTACCAATGCACATATTAGAAGTGGAATTAGAAATTTACCAAATTATGACAAACATAACAGAATTATTGAATGGATAAAGACTACATAAAAAGTTAAAACTTGAATTTAAATATTGACCTTTATATGACATAACATTCAGGCTCTATATAAGATTTAAAGATCCATATGTATTTTTCTAAAAACTGACAAATTTGTCTTTTAGCTAGTTGGCTGTGATGAGAAAAGTAAAGCCCTGAAACAGACAGACCGTTGTCCTTTGCATACAGCAAAGCACTTCTTTATGACTGACTGCGCACACTAAAACCATCATTTACAATCTTTTTTTTTTTTTTTTTTTTTAAATCCTGCAAGGGACAGTTGAAATATAAATTTGACTTGAGAAAAATGACCCAAAAATGTTACATTTCACCTCCTTCAGAAAAAGTAAAATTTGTGACATCCCTCTCTTCTCTCCCTAACAATTTACATACAATCCCTTAACATAAAAAAAAAAAATCAAGAGTTGATTCAGGGATTTCTTATGTAAATAAAACCAAATCAAACCTGGCAGGAGATGTCGAAAGTCTGTGATGTATTCCTCTGACCACTCCCTGTTCTTGTTGCAGGCCACCTCCATCTCAAAAGGTGTCACTATAGGTCTGTAAAACTCACTTGAGTCCAACAGTGAGTTTTCAGGACATGCTATTAACACAAAAATGTCAATTTCAAGAAAGTTTGCAAGTTTGGCCACGTTGAGCTTCCCCATGGCAAACATATAGCTCTTCTTGCCAGCTCTGTGGATGGTCTCCTTCAACTGCTGGATTATGGAGAGGTAGTCCGCCACCCCCAGGGTGCCAACGAGGATGCCGACTACATTGGCATCTTTGGCTCTTTCTATAGCATAATATCGCTTCATCAGTGCACGGTTGACACTTGGTGACTCAGTCCTGCCGGTCATTGTTATGGGGTCAAAGGAACAAAATGAGCAGCGATTCCAAGTCATCATGAAGTTTCGCAAGGTTGCTCCTTCTTGGCCGACATAGAACATACTGTAATCCGTTATGCTCAAACCACTTTTCAGGAAAAACTGTCTTCCAAACAGACAAAGAACCTGGTTGTTGTCTTCCTCTGACAGACCGGCGTCCTTGTGTATTCTTTTAATCTGGTTGTGACTGAAACACTGCTCCCCCTCCACAACAAGTTCTGAAGAGACAAGGTTTGGATACTCTGGCGACAGGAGTGTCAGAAGATCATCTGAGAAAAAAAAAATGTATTCAGTTACTGACAGGAAGTCTTTATCAAGCCAAGATGTGAAGTAGTTGGATTTCAATACTTTCTGTCTTAACTGAGGATAAAGGACAAGTAATGATTTGAAAGTTGACTGGATAATAATACATGAACATCCATCTAATGTAACAACATAATTATATATTTCATACATTAGGTAAAAGAGGGAAGGGGGGATAGCTAACCGATAGCATGAGCATAGTTGACATCATAGAGGATGATGATGTGACTCTGTGTGTCAGGATAGAGTTCTTTGAAGGCGGAGGTGCACTTCTCCAGGTCCACTGGTCTTTTCTCAAAGACGTACATCAATGGCAACCTTTTAGACACGCTGAGGCAAGAAGTGCCATAGTGCACAATGCAGTCAGCTCCAACATGTTCTGCAGCTACTTCATCCACACAGCAACTGCCCAGGAGAAGATGAATATACACAAATATAACACCTTCGTTAAACAAAGGAGCACCCAAACCACATAAAGCATTTAACTTACATTCTATTTTGTAATAGCCTTGAACTGGCCAATGCTTGTTCTACTACTATTAATACAGGTAAATCTTTTCTCAGATAACATTTTTTCTCAGGTGTGTTACCTGCCATAGGATGTATCTCCCAAAATGAACAGCTTGGCATTACTGTTTCTCTCAATTTCGGCTGCTATGGCAATTGAATCCACCAGCAGGTCATCAGGAAACTGCAGAGCAACCTGTGAACATGAACAAGCTCTGTTGAGACTTTCAAATCTAGGCTGGAAACACATATTTTCACTGTAATTTCATCTGTATTTTTAAATTCCTAACCTCAACCATGTTGTTCTAATAACATTTTTAACTGTGTATGTCTCTGTGTGGGTGCGTGTGTGTATATTTATACATGTGAAGTCCAGTGGGGTTTTTTGTTGTTGTTGTTGTTGTTGTTAATTAACTAAGAAAATGTACAGATACTCGTTGGTGACTGAAATGTGTACATGAGTAAGAAATAAAAATGAAGCCCCTAACTTACCTTTTGAAATTGATGCTGACTGATGAAGTCGCAGGTCTTCTTAATGTGATACAACTCGTCAAGTCTTTCCAGAGGAGCATTTGTCTTCACTGTGACATCTACCACACGCTGAATTACATTCTCCGAGTTGCTACTGAACGCATCAGCCATCACTGCGTAGTGAACATTCAACTGTTCCTACAAAGAATAAAACAAACGACACATCAGCGTGCACAACTGCTGACAATATAGCAGATATTCTTAACTTTTATTCTGCCAGCGAATAAACTAAAATCAAGTATATATTTACTCAAACAAGTCGGAGCACTGGCAACATTCTTACATTCAAGATTAGACGAATCAAGTGTAATAACGTAGCCCACCACCTGCCTATATTATCAGTTGGAAATTATATTAACCTATTTTAAAACTGCACACACGATGGAAACTGTTTAATCCGCTAACTTCAAGTTAGCCGCTAACGTTAGCCACTAGCCACTTCCTTTCAACATGTATCATTACACATTATCATTTACAGCTAATGACGTCTTGTACTTGCAATACCACATTTATATAAACTTACAGTTCAGTGTCATGTGAGTCCTTATTGACTGGTAGATATTTCTTTGACAGCTACACACGTGTTGACAGTAGTTACACCACACAGTAGTTAACACTTCCGGTCCAAAGGTTTTCGGAGGAAATGACGTAATTATATCTTATTTGCTGTTTATTTTTACAATTATTCAACTCATTGCTACTCATGTCATGTTTTGTGGTATGTTTTTCATGACTTTGTCAATCAATTTGTTCCTACTGACTTCATATCATTGTTTTCTGTTTCAGTTTTTATTAGTGCCTTTTAAAAATACCAATGTGTTGAGGTTCTGTGGGACGTCATTCAAAACACCTAATTCCGCCTGTGCAGTTTTAATAGATGGATCTATTTATTAAGTTCATGTTTGCCATGGGTCCTAATTTAAAGTATCACACAACATCAAGGGGGTAGCATGGATGTACATCTTTATAAATCCATGGGGGGTAGGGGCACACCATCACTCATTTTGAAGGCTTTGTGGAAAGATTGTACTTGGGATAAAAACTGCAATTTGTAATAAAGAAAAGTATATATTTTCGTTTTACACAATATGCAAATTAACTTTAACTTTCCTAACATAATAATAATCTGTTTTTTTCATATGACATTAATTACATAACTAATAATGTTTTGAGAAGAAATGAGTTAACATTTTGCTATGATGGTTGTTTCTTACAGTAGTTTATTTTACCAGGCACCCCATTTTAGTGCACAAACCTGCAAATAATGTACCCAAAATAAGAAGGTTACTTTTCTTCAACCCTTTTGATCACAGTCATAACCCTGGTCTCATTTAAACCGTAAAGCTTTAGGTTAATGTACATTTCATTATAAGATCACAATATACATGCTTTACATTCTGTTATTTTCAACATCTGAACCCAGAAGAGAAACAAGACTCATAATGTAGAGCAGACTAAAAATATAATAATATGACCATGTTAGTTTCCCACAACAGCACCATTAAAATGCATCCCTCCATATATCCATCCACTGTAACAGATGCTTCAATAGTTACCACAAAATTTATATTTATTCACAATTAACTTTATTCTATGAGATCAATCCAAGATGTCAGTTATTCAAACATTTCTGAAATCACAAATCAGAGAGATAAAAGTTACATATCTGTGATAATATAGTGAAGTGGTTGAGAGTCACACAAATTCCTCCTGAGTTTCAGTTCCAATCTACAACTTCATATATACATATACAGCATACTGTATTCACATATCATTAAAAATATAAACATTTCAACTTCAAACTGCATTAGATAGTAACATAAGTGGTTGGTATTTAACTGTCTGCAAACCATTTCTGGAATAAGGAGTTTCTTCAGGAGACAGTGCATTAAAACTGGACCAAAGCTTTCACTGTAACAGGTACGTTTATCAAACGTGTTCCACTTCTGAGTTTATAATTCATTCGTAAAAATTGCACCGGTAAACACAAACTGATACTGATCAATAACATGTAACAAAATGAGGTCAGAGGTGAAAGAGATTTGGCCTCTGAAGTCTTAGGATTCAGAGGATGCATTGAAAGTTCAAAGAGTCACCACAGGTAATATGAAAGTCACAATCCTAGTGTTCACATCCAAATACGATAGAAACCCAACACCACAGTGAGACAGGTGAACACTGAACCTAAAAGAGAAAAGAAACACAGGCAATCATTGATCTACTTACTTCAGTAAGTCACAGTATAATACTCTTATTTACATCATATTTATTCTGCTACTTTTGTAGTTTGTCCCATAAATGCAGCTGAAACTTTAAAATGTTCATAATAAATAATAAAATTACTGATGGATGGATTCCATTTAGCTGCTTCAGTTTCAGGCTCCTGGTATTGTGCATGCTGGCTCACTGTCACACTGTCATAGCTAACTGGGACACTTGCATTGAACAGCCTGTGTTATTTATAACAATATGACAAGTCAAAATGTCTGTGGTTGAAAAAGGCTTATGCTTGCATGTTTTAATATGATGTTAACATGGAGCCATAAAGACGGAAGACAGGGAATTTTTAATGGTTGTCCTCATGTGAACTTCTATACTAGACTGCTTATTGGTCTGTGATCAAAGGACATAACAACAATGCACTGGTGCCATGTCCTACCTGCAAGATATTTTATAGTGTCCAGTTTATGAGACTCTAACATAGTTTTCAAACCCGCCACTTCAGTGTCTATCTTCATGTTGGTCTGAGTCAAATGGCGATCTTGCTCTGCAGTCTGTAAAAAAGACAATTAGACACAGACATTAAAGATAGTCCACATGTTTTTTGGGGCTTCTGTGTGTGATTTAACAAAGTAATAATGAATGAAAGGAACAGTATACTGCGTAGTATTACTAGTATCACTGTGTGATTGTATATTATGTAGATTAGCATGAAATAAAAAATCGATGTGATACAGTGGGATTATGTAGGTGTACTGCACATATACAAACCATTTCCATTATCTCTGTTCGTGCTTCTAGAAGCTTCTTCTCATGCTCTGCACTCTGAAAATATAAATATTTTATTTAGAAGAGGAATACAGGGAGTGGATTTCAGGACATCACCTGTCAGGTTCACATTTTACTTTTTTCTTGAGTCCCATCTGTCAATTTAACAGTATATTTGAAACACCACTGGTTTGATTTTTGATATTTGAAAGGACGATGGAATTAAGGGATCAAGATTTCATCTTCCCTTTGATTCAGCATGTATGTAATTATCAAGGCAAACTGGATTATAATGGTTTACTAACTGACAGCTGTAATAATTCAGTGGACGACACAGTGCTGGTGTGTCTTAGAGGTAGGTCATGTCATAAATGGTAGAGTTTGAAAACATCACGTGGCAACAACACTCATCTGTCATTTTAAGCAAACTGAATTCAAGATCAATTGAAAATTAAAAGTGAAGTCAACTCCAAACACTAATTTAATTTTTCCACTTACCAATTCTTTTACACGGCTTTTCTCCAAATTCATGTCCATAATAGTGTCTGCGCGCACTTTACTCAATACATCCTGCAAGATGACAATGGAAACACACAAAGGAAAGTCATAACATAAGTACTGGTTGATAATAAAGCAATAACAATAATAATAATAATAACAATAATGAACATCTTGGATGAAAAAAGGTGAAAAACGCTTCTAAAGGAAAACTTCAACCATAAATAAATACATTTTCAGTTAAATTAAGTTCAATAACAATGTCAATGAATGTTTAAATTGCCGTTTATAAAAGGTAGATTAATTATTATTGTTATTATTATAAATAAATAGCTCCATGACTGCTTTCTTATGAATATGGCTCAACAACTTGCCAATAAAGTGACAATAATAAATCAATAGTCACTTACTGCCAGTTGGACCTTCAGCTGCAATAACTGGATCTTGAGTTTCTGGGAGAAATGTTAACATACTGAAAATGTTAAACGGTGCCATGTGAATGACAGACAGAGGCACTAACACAAACAAAGCAAGAAAATAATGTCCACTTACCTGGGTTTACCTCACAGCTTGGTACAGTTCTAGCTATCCACTTTCAGGACTGATTTTTATAAATCTAAAATTGTATGAATTGTGCATTTAGGATTTTAATTTAGATTTGACCATCTGATGGTCAAAACCTATATTATATTTAGCCAAAACTTCAATTGAACATTAACTTCAACATATTCTTTGTATGACTTGCAAGTGGATGATGCAAGTGCATGTAGTTTTGTTAAAAGTTTGTGAATTCTGAGACCAATACAGTCGTAAGAACAATATAAGAACAATGGGCTCAGATGCAACAATTATCTTTAAGCCTGACAAATACACTTACCTCATTCTCTGCCAGTAAAGTAGAAAACTCACTCTTCTCAAGGATTATCATGTCCTTCTTTACAGCTGCTATTTGAGACATCACACGCTGCAACATAATCTCCTGCCAAAATCACACATCACATATGACATTTAAAAAGACAGAGCAAGTACTATAATGCAAATTATCCACCTGGAGTAATAAAAACAGGGAGGAGAGTTCACACAGTCTGAAACCTTTTTGCAATACAAGTGGGAACTGTAACACTGTTTAAATACTGAGCTACACTCATTTTGCACAATATCTCATTTCTATCAGGTGACTCCACAGAAATGAGAGATCAGTAAAATTATTTTCATACTCCAGATTCCTCAAACATTCCTGCTGTTCCTGTTTTATGTTGCCACATCACTTATCTATTTTTTAATTATTTTATTATTATTTTTTACTATTTGGGATTTTGTGCACTGCTATTGACACACCCAAAATAAATTCAATGTTTTCCAGGAGGTTAATAGTGAGTTTTCTGATATAAAAATACAGAAAATAGATCATCAACTACTAAATTGATTTTCATATGATAAATGTGCTGTGGAGGATAAAGACAGTGATACTGCTTCAATAACATTTATAGTAGTAGTACTATGTGTAGTAAATGTCCAATGACTCACCTGCTGCACTTTGGTTACCATGTCGCTGTAGATAGCATCCATGTTAGAGTTTGTCATCCTCACCAGTACCTGAACCATCACCTCAGCTTGCTGAGTAGTGAAGCCTGTTCATGGAAAAAATAGTAATTGTTATTTTTAATGAGGAAAAACAATTAACAAATCAGAGTAATACAGTGAAAAAATCTTAAATAACAGAAGCAGACCGAACCATTTTCCTCTAGGAGTCGAACCACCGCGTGTGTATCAAAAAACAGCTTCCGGCCTTCAGACTGTGGTACATCTGCTTTCAAATCATACTGGAGGGCTCTGATGGAAGTACTCAACTCTGAAATCAATGTGAAGAAGATGTGAGTGATTATGCCTTTTGATAAGCTTTTCAGACACCAAGTAATGTAAATAGCAACATGTATGCATATATTAATGGCCCCCAGCAGACATGTTAATGTAAAAATATTTGCAAATAATGTTTTTAACTGCAGATATTTCTGCTTTCTCACAGACTTTACACACAATAGTACTTGATTATTTCATAATTTATATACTGCATTCATATCTTAATAGATTATTTATTTACTCAAAGGTAGCTGTGTTCTTTTGTATTTTGCAGAATCGGATTTACTTAAATAAATAATGTATAGCCCATACCTCATATTTGTTATTTTATATAAGTTGAATTTATTAGTGATACAATGTTTAAGTCATGGAATTAAGGTTCATACTAATTTCTTTAAGCAAAAACTCACTTAATTGACTCACATGTGAAAGAATTGTTGGCTTGTAACTCCACGGCTGTTTTATGTTGCTTCTTTTCTATCTTTTATCTTTTGTTTTAATATACTATTTCCTATTTGTCTGCTTTTCTTGCTGCAACAAATCAAAATCCCAACACCATTAATTTATTTACTCTGTGTTAATAAAGCTTCTGAGCATTTCAAAAGGAAAAAGAATCCCCAGAGAACTTCTATTCACCCTAATTTCATAAATCTCATTTATGTAAAAATTTAAAAATAAAAATAAGTTTTATGAGCTGTTCATATTTTAAAACACAACAGCACTCTGTGGTAACGCCTGGAAAAATGGGCGGCCCTGCGGCTTATTATGTAAATACTGTGTGTGATCTGGGCAAAGGTTTCTACTGAAAACATTGTGGATTTAGCATCAGGGTTATATATAATATCTAACACTGAGTTGGTTATGACCATAAAACCGAGACTGGAGAGTTGTTTCAGCAGTTGAAATGTATGTTACTCCAAATGCTTGAATATAAAGCTTAACCAGAGAAACACAAATGCATCATTGTGAACACAATCATCATTATATTCTCTATATTGAAATGAATAATCAAGATGTAGACTAGATTTACACTGGACTAAAGGATATCACACAATGAAAAAAATACTTTATATATTAAAAGTTAATTTTTTTTTCCTCTTTTCATTACACATTCCAATTTAAACATTTAATTTTGCCATTAAAATTTAAGCTTTTCTGCTTTTCAATTTTCAATTTTTATTTTCCATTTTCTCTTAAAATTTTCAATTTCCCTTTTAATTTTAACAATGGCTTCAATTGATCTCCAGGTTCAAATTCAAGTTCTTTATTCTTACATCTCATTACACGAGTATAAGACAATAAAAATCCTAGTTTTTTCTTCTCCTTGACAATGCAGTAAGGGAAAAAAGATACTTTAAATAGTAAAATTAATAGATGAGATGAGTGTGTGTATCCTCCATGTGAGGATTCAATGTGTAGTACTCAATGTGGATGAGCATTATTGAATCAATTCAAATATTGATCTGGGAGGACTGAGTGTGTGTCCATGTGACTGTGTTACAATCTCTAGATCAGTGGTTCTCAAACTTTTTCACATCAAGGACCCCTAAACTGACACAAATTAGACCACGGACCCCCATTTGATAAAAGTTTTGCCTTTAGATATTTTATTACAGAAAGTATGAAACCCATGACCAAAACAGTCATACATTCTGTCATTCTGTTTCTTATGAATGGAATTATAGTTTAAATAAATTATTCCCCTTTTTGCTGGGGACCCCCTGGAGCCCCCCCATGGACCCCTGCGGGTCCCGGACCCCACTTTGAGAACAAATGCTCTAGATTAGCCCTGATCAGTGTTTGGGACCATTTAAATGAACATGCTTAGTTCGCTTGTGGCTCATTTGTGCATTTAGGTCATTAAGGTCATTGAAAAAGTGCCATTTATTTTACTCTCAGTACCTATATTGAGATATGATGCAGCCAAAACTGCATGCATGAAAAAGTGACCTCAGCAGAGGACTTGTCTGTAGACATTCATAAAGGACATAATAATAACGACCTCCGTGAAAACCGTCAGTGGCAGTTTATGGTAACTTAAACTGAAACTGAAAGTGTCGTTTGAGGTATTTTGAAAGACACTTTCATACTTTGAAGTATTTTTCTTGCGGGTGTCTAAAGAAAAAAAGTAGTTCGTGTCTCTTATGTACTGCATGACTGTATTACAGCTCATTTATCGGTTGTCAGGCAGTAGTTAGGAGCCATATTTACATCATTAGTCCAGTTAACATGGGTGTAACCAGAAGGACCTTGTTACCTCTGATAGACATGTGTGTCCCAGCAGAAAGATGCATCGTTTTCGGTCCAGGAGCTCGTCTCCATCTCCACGGCAGCTTCTCCAAGTTGCAACAGGGTGCAGTGATGACAAAGGAGCAGACAGCTGTCAAACTGCTCGGCGGCGCTGCCACCAAACTACTAACTCTGTATGGATTGTGAGTAGGGTCATAACACTTTTCTGCGTGGTTAAAGACAACAACTTTGAGCCGCGAATGACATTGTCTCAGCACCATATTGTGCTCCCCTGCTATAAATCTTGCCAAGACTGTACTACTTCCGTCTCCGTATTCTATCCAGGCTACACTGTAACTTTTCACCTAGTCTCTTAAAGGGCCAGTGTACATGACAGCAGGCATACGTCACTTCCCTGACGTCAGAACGATCAAGCCCCCTTTTGGATGAAAACAAGAAGTGCAAATGGGGGGAAATAAACTATTGCAACATGCCTAAAAGCTGGACCTAAAAGAGCAAAGGACAGTAAAAGAAGAGATCTGTGGCTTCAAGCAGAGAGGGTGAAAATGATAAACTGTGGGATATATCTGTGGCAAATACTTCATCACAGGTTAGTTAATGATTGTAAAGTCAACAGTTATAATATTAAAAGTAGTGAATGTTGATGCTGCATTGAAAGGGCAGCACATAGAACATACTGAAAAGCCAAGGAAATCCCAATTTAATGTTAGCCTGTAACAGCTAGCTCACTGGAACTGGCTGCAGCAAGCTGGCTTTTCCCCTGGTTTGTTGAAACATAGCTACCAAGTAAAATGGCTTCACCTGTCTGTTCCCTGAAGTGATTATATGTCATGATTATCATTATAATACAAATTCAAAGTGTGTCTAAATGCTACATTAACCTCTGCCCAGATGAAGTTGTGACCTGACATGCTGTGGTAAGCATATTGTCTTCTGGTTGCTGGTTGCTTATTGCTGAGAATGTTTATTGAAGTTACTTGATCAAGGAGAACTGTAAACAGCGAACATCCAAGTTGGTGTAACTGGCATACTGTCCCTTCCCATTCTGCCCTCTGACAGTCTGAGTGTTAGTATTTAACCCAAGCAGATTGGCCTACGATATGAAAAATCAGTCTTATCGGTTCACTAGTTTCTATTTGGCTTCACATTCCACCTATCTTTGTTGCCTAGAAGGGTCCTCTCTGGCCTTGGCCTACCATGGCAGTGCTGATATACTCTTTATCAGAGAGGTTTCTGCTTTCACCAAAACATCACAGACAACTGACGTCTTGAGGAGAGATTAAGAATTACAGCGTGACCTCAAGATGTCATCTTGACCCAATGCCAACTTGTAACCCCTAAAGACGGAAAATTCCATAACACTCTCAACCCTGTTAATTTTGCTATATTCTTCATTACTGCGGCTCATTATCTGCTGTACATTTAAACATACGCTAGTTCTGCTCATGCACTCATAGCTCCTTCCTTTTTTTAGTGACTTTCTTGCTAATCCCACAGTTGTTTACATGCTATTCAGATCTTCTACTTACTTAATGACGTTGATCGGCCACGACATAACAATTGTTTGCCTGATTGGCCATAGGATTTGGGCTCCTAATAGCTAAAAAGCAGTACGGTTTTCTTGTTTTATGCCATTAAATTGGCAAAGACCTCAGAATTTGCCTTTAACGTCAGTCAAATTAGAGGGACTGTTTTCACCCAAAAAGGGGCGGGGACATGACAAAAGGGCAAAGTACCCGGATGTGCTGCTCTCATCTATTTAATGGCATCTAGCAGTGAGGTTGCAGATTGCAACCAGCTGAATACACCTTTCCTCCCCCTCCCTTTCCAAGCATGTAGGAGAACCTACGATGGCCACAAAACTCCAACAACGTGAAAGGCCCCCTCATGAACCAGTGTTTGGTTTGCCTGTTCTGGGCTACTGTAGAAAGAGCTCATTTTAAGGTAATGAAAACACAATGATTGTTAGATTCATTTGATTACACACTGATTAAAACACACTTAAGAATATTATAATCCATTTCTGCCAAGTCTGTTGCATTAGATGCCACTAAATTCTACACACTGCGCCTTTAAATTGCATCCATGTTTCCTTCCCTTTTTTTCCTCGCATCTTAGTACCTCCCACTCAAGATACAAGGAGAGACGCAAGTAAAACTTGCAAGAAGACAGGAAACAAGGAAATGTTTTCAGAGAAATAAGATGTCCTTTCCTCTGCAGAGTCATGTGTTGCAGTTTCTGATGACAGCAGCAGCTGATCACAGCTGGATCAGCTGTTAGTCGGCTTGAACAGCTGGAGCAACTTCTGGAGTTTGTATCTGCACATATGTTGACTGTGTTGATAGTTATCACTGCCAGCAGCTGTTTTCTCTCTGCAGTCTGTAACCTGTTTAACAAACACCTGCACATGAATAAAAACCTGCATTCTGTATTTATACTTTGTATTGTGTCCTGCTCAGACACATGAACCATTTCTACTGGCAGAATGCGTTTATATTATTTATTCATTGTTTGTGTCTTTTTATTGATTTTAATTTATTGATAGTCTGATTGTGAATTCATTATTTAATAACCCAGAATATGATTACGGTGTCATTTCAACACTGGAAATGACTTATTTGGCTAAATGTTTCAGGGAAAATGGAAATGATGTAACTCATATCAAACCTGACGCTCAGCCTCATGTGTGACTGAATGGATATGATGAAAAATGATGTCAAATATAAATGTGTTTAAAATGTGGTTTTTGCTGACAGACAGACTCTCCCTGACTTTCATTTCATTCCATTGATAATAAAAGTTAACAAGGGAAATAACAGATCATGAAAAGAAAAATCTTTCTAATAAACAAAGAAAGTTGTTTATGGATCTTTTGTTGATCAGTCCTACAGTTAACACAGATTTTTAACTAGATGATGAATCAGAAAACAAATAAAATATAAAATTTAGGAGTGATACACTCAAGTTCAATCTGTAATCTGTCTTCACTCAGTGATGTTGAGATATATCAGATCAGTCTGATCAACTGCGGTGTCCAATCAATAACTGATATCCAATTAGGGGGCGTGTCAGCCAGTAAAAGACTTCAAGAAGGCTGCTCTTGTGTATCCTTGCTCCTCAGAGCAGAAAGAAGAGCTTTGGGACGGCCTGCAAGATGGCGGACCAGAATGACTTCCTGTTCAAGTGAGGAATGAGGAAATGATCTTGATCTAGATTTTGTTCTGACAGGCGGAGAAAGTCATACCTCTCAAAATAAAGCTCAAGTGTTTTTGGCTGAATGAGGGGGAGATATCTTTTAGTTGTTATTATTTGGTTGAACTGACCCTTTTGATGATAGTAATAATAATGATTTAGCCTATTCATTTTTAACTTAGTACATCTGTAATGTCTATCTGTTCTGAGTCACTCACCCAGAAAAAGGTGCCATCCAAATATTCTTACTAAATTAGGGATGAGCAAAAAAAAAACCTGAATTTGCATTTTTATCACAAGTATTAAATCTATTATGCATGGATTATTTGAGGGAGTTTGAATAATCTTATCCACTCTTAATCACAAAATTTTAGGTTGCATTGCATTATGACCACCTGGTAATGTTATATAATGTATATCTTTAACTTTTTAGAGGTTACTTTTAAGGCATGATAAGGTTTGACTCACAGTACAACAGCTCACATAACAAGCCTTGCAGACATTCACAGATTTGTTGTATTTGTCCATTTTGAAAGTCAAATAAAAATGGTAGAATGAGAAGTTTAATGCCATTTGAATTCTTTTACATTTTCTATTGCTTTGGATAAACTGATTTGGTTCATTACCAAGATGCTAATAAATAAAAATGGGAAAACAACACAGTGTCATATCAAAGTTGATACTTTTATAATGCATAACTATACATCGTAAGTTCTCTACAGCACAGATTATATACACAATAAGTAACACTGAATCAAAAAAAAAAAAGTTTCAGTCATCGGAAGTGAATATTCTGCTTATTACAGTATATTAGCTACAAAGCATCAGCACCTATATCTTCTTCATGGCAAAAAAGGAATACAAGTGTCTTTCTGACAGCTTTTTTTTTTCTTTTTTCTTTTAAATCAGACATTGTTCCTTTCATGTATCACAAACTATTTAGGAGAATGCACTATACAGGAGCAAGGGGAACATAGAAACTATCTTTTTACAATTGTTGTGTAGGTAAAATCAATCACCTGGCTATATTGTAATGATTGTGTTTTAAATAATCAGTTCTAACTGGCAACTGTGTATTTTTATTGTCACTTTTTTTAAACAAAGGTAGTTTAGAATATATGGCAGCTTTGGATTCACTGCAATAAATGGCAAATTGGCTTGCATCCAGATTTATGTCAGTGTATATTAGACAAAGTATCTTATGCACTAGTAGATAAATCAGCAGCTATTACAACATTTTGCCTGTTTTGAGAGAGAATGTAAAGACAAAGCTATTTGCAAAGCTTGCCGTTTTCTTTACATTTTCTGTTACTGAGCATCTTTGCTGAGGTTTTACTGAAAAAATAATAATAAGTTGAGTGTATTAAGGTTTTGCTCATGAGAAAAAGAAAACACAGACAGATAAAGTGGCTGCCACTAAAACAACAGCACATAGCAATAAGAGCACAAAGATGAGACTGCGCTGGCATAGAGGCTGATGTCCCGGCTGCTCCTCGTCAATAGAGAGCAGAGCCAGAGAGGCGCTGTCGGTGGTGCTGACTGGGTCGGCGTACTGCGGCCCGTGGGGCTCCACCATCCAGCGCAATACGTTGACTTTCTTCTCCATATCTTCGATCATGTGGTCAATTTGGCTGATCTCCTGCTCCATGGTGTTGCGTTCCTGGCTTTCTAGGCCATCGGGGAGGGCTGGAGTCTCAGCCTCGTTCAGGTCTGGCAGACTGAGCGCCCGAGCCGCTACTTCACTGCCTCCTCCTGTATTGCCAAAATTTAAATTAGGCATTTAAGTCTGTAAAATACTAAACAGTGTCTTAACTGTTTCTAAGGATGCCAAATATAGATTCATTAATAGCTGCATAAAGTCATATTAATACAGTTGCTTCTTTTTATGGGCAAAAACTGAACCCAGAGAAACAACATTTTTAGGGTGTAGCTGAAAAATTTTAACCAAAAACCAAACATTCCTCTAAATTAATAAAGGACATGGCCTGTTAATGCTGCAGTATCTCCTGTGTTTATAGGGAGTGAGTGGATGAGTGGTACGTATTATACAGTATTCAGTATGATTTTGTATTTCAGTTCCATTTTTGTTCTAATGGCTGCAGCAGCAGTGGATAACATGACTGAATGTTATGTATCACTTTATCCACCAAGCTAAAGTGTAACTGTTGCAGCAGTTCAGAGACTTTTTAGAAATGAACCACATGCAGCTGCAAGACCAACTGACAAAGAGAGACAAACGCTGTTTTCTAGTCACAATTGTAGTAGTTTGAAAAAAAAAAAATGACAAGGAAACAGAAAATATTGATCTCACAAATAATGTAACCCCTCTTTGTGACATACTGTATATGTCACTTAACTCTGAAAAACAGCCGGCAACATTAACAGATTTTGTCAAAGAAAGTCTGCTCAGAAAGCACCCAAATGACAGTATGATGTCAGAATGTAATTTGCATGTCAGGCGGTTTACACATTCATATGGAATCAAAGAGGTTTATATCAGCTGCTTACAAAAGGTTTTTAAATTTTAAAAAGGAGAGGTGGAGTCAATCTGTATTTTAAAAATGTACATGTCATTGACATACAACACATCCTGTTATTGATATACAACCAAATGTTAATCATTGAAGACTACAAACTTCCCAAATCATCCAATAGGCTGGTAGATTTAATAATTTTGCGTTTTGATTTTTTTTTTCTTATAAAAAATTCCATTGCCTGATAGATCACCCAGTGAGTCAATATTGTAACAAATGCACTACATTGACAACACTATACAGACACTGTAAGTGGTGCCACATGAAATGTGTGCAAACAAAGACGTGATGTTGTGCTCCCCCCAGGCTAATCAGTGTGCTATTATTCTTCAAATACTAGAGAACAGAGAGAGTGCAGAAGTGAGGCAGCTTTTCCCACAATGCAAATCTTCATCAGTAGTCTAGATATACCATGTGAAGAAACAAATTAATGGATAGAGACCGATCTGAGGTAACACCAGAAATATTATTAGTGAAAATGTGATTTAAAATTGATACCTTTCTATAGAATATAATAATAAAATATACTTCAACAAATGTTGATGTGTAATTCAGTTGCATATGGTCAACAACTTGATAAATCATTGAAGGTCTCTTTTTTATGTAACTTAATCTTATGAACTTAATTTAATCATGTTGACAGAAGAACATTTAAATCACAATAAATGTTCCTCCTGAGATTATGCATCTCTGTCTATTTACTCTCAAGTTCAAATGTTGTATAACGACATAAACACGTGATCTTTGATTTTAATTCAAACAAGGGAATTTAACAAAAGGCCAAGGTTTCATTTTTGTTTTATGTGACTTAGTGGAATGCGATTCCCTTGTCTTGTTAACCTCCTAAAAAACACAAGTTTGATATACAATACCATATGTAGGGCCACTGTTTACCTTGTAGGCCATTTTGCACCAAAGAAGCCGTGTCAGCCAAAGAGAAGATGTCAGCCATCTTGAAAACTTTGCACATGTCAGCATGGAGGAGCTCCAGGCTGGAGGAGAAGGCCACCCAGAGGAGCTCCATCTCCTTACGCTGCTCCTCAGGGAGGCTCTTGTCCCGGAGATGTGAGGTCAGATGCTGACAGATGGCCACGGCCAACTTTTGGGCCTTTTCTCGTGTTTGTCGCAACTCATCCCGCAGCTGCAAGGTGTCTGTGCACCCGCCAACGCACGAAGCCAAATGCCGGTAACATGCCACCACCTGTATGAGGGCAAATAAATAACAAAGATTTAAATTTCCTAATTAATATTCAGGGCTGGGATTAGAAAATTATGATAGGAACCTGATACCTGGTAGTTGTTTGGACTGAATATGGCCCTCGAGTGTTAGGGATATGTAAGGGAAGTGGCTACTGTATTTGTAAGACTAATAAGGCTGCAGGTAGCTTGGCGCTGCTGTACTTCAACAACTCAGACCTTAATACTGTCTGATCCACAGGCTTTGGAAGCAAAAAATCTGTACTTTTCATCTATAACTTAAAAGGTAGAAACAGGAATGTTTGATTTGCAAATGTAAAAATCACCTGATCAAGTTAAAAGTATATACTAGACCATCCATCACCTGTCAGAAGAGGGATATCCGTACACCTATCAGCCCTCTGAAGAGCTATCTACTAGTGAACACATCAATTCTGTAAGTTATGTAAATGTAAATATGTATTTAAGCCAGTTTTCAATTAATTTGCATGTAATCAGTGCTCTGCAACAGAAATAAATACTATGAATTCTTTTGCGACTGCTAAGAAAAAAATAAGATCCATATCCATGACAATCCCCTAAAGCTGCTTAAAACGATAACTGGGATAAAATAGGACATTTCAGGTTCTATGATGTACAGTAAATGATATGGTGAAGGTATGTTAAAGTGTTTTATTAATAGTAGAGTAAGAGTTTAACCTTGGCGGATTAGTAGGTGTGGTTTCAATGAAAAATATTATAAATAATCAGCTTAACATCTCATTATCTATTTCTAGATAAGCCAAAAGAACCTTGCACACTCAGAGTGCACGCGGCCCATCTCCAAGGCAGAGATAGATGAGAGGAAGAACATAACATAGATACTATATTGTTGATATTATACTGTGTACTGTATGTACTCATTTATATAACTTCATCTCTATATTTGTACATAATTAAAATTTTGGATGTGTCTCCTCTTTTTGTACTATTCTCTGTACTTTTACAATATATTTACTCATCTCAATTCCCCACTTTCACACTATATGTACCCATCTCGATCATAACTGCACAATGACATATTAATTGTCATATTACACTGCTGCTATGAGGCTCAAATTCTTCTGGAGAATCAATAAAGTTAATATATGAACTGCATATCAGACTTAAATATGGAGCAAAATGTGTATTCCATCCTATAAATTGCCTACATGCTGAACCATCTGTTTAAGATACGTGGTGTATTTGAGGTAAAACAAGTAAACACACGCCACTAAGGGGGGTAAAAAAAAAGTGCATGGCTGTGTTATTATCCATCACAGACACTAGAATGGTCACAGAGATGCAGTGGACCAAGAAATTCTTTTCAGTGAGAGTGCTTTTTTAGCCACAGGGAAGAAGATGCTTGGATGTCATGCGTATGTTTAGTCTGTGAAATATTAACACAGGAGTTAAAAAACAACACGGTGAAAATATGATTGCAAGTACAACAAACCTTTTGTTCTACTTTTCTTTACTTTCACTATTTTTTTTTGCTTAAATATAGTGAAAGAGTGATGTGTAAAATACTTCTATCAACCTCATTTTTCTGAAATGTATTAGCTGGCAACTCGCAGCTCATTACAATGTGAACAACTGTGATAATTCTAACAATACAGAAGATGTATACCACTGTATCCAGAGCATAAAACAACTGTTGGAACGGCTTACCTTTATCAAGGAATCCACCAGAGCTTTTCCATCAGCCAAAGCCTTGTCTGTGCCGACTGTGCAATCATCGCCCACTTTGTTATTTACAAGTGGCATGAGGATGATTTGTCCAGAGTCTCAGACTCTGCCACAGCAGGCAAGATTTTGGCCCAGCCGCCCTTCACTTCTCCGGCTGCCCCTGCTCCTCTTCTTCCCTTGGCAGATGCTTCATTCAATAGCTGAGGGTCGTCGTAGACTCAGTCCCAAGGCCGCATGATGCATTGCAATATTCCACTTCAATAACTGAGCTGCAATTGCAGGTGCTGAACATGTTTTAGAGGCTAAAAAAAACGTCCCACTATGAGCCAGAAGTGGGGAAGTCAAAGTAATGGGGAAAAAGTGTAATAAAGTGATGCAACTCTTAAGCAAGGTGCTAATCCTGTGATTGACCCCTTCGCACTGACGCAGCCTAAGACGAACAGCTAATCTCATTAACTATCACTGAGACCAGAGAGATATAAGAGCAGCTGGCTGTCTCTACCACAATGGTCCTTTCACTATCCAAGAGGAGGCTGCGCTGTTACCTCATGCGCACCACACTGGCCTCACCTCATTCTCTGAACTGTAAAGGTCAACATACTACATAATAAATATTTCCTTAGCATGTTAGCTCATAGTTTACTAGTTAGTTACTTTGATTAAGAATTAAGTGATTTTACACTTTTTACTGAGTGTAAAGACTAAAGCAAATTAGTGAATAGTGATGCACTTAAAGTTGTTTGTGGCTTCTTTGTCCTATCAGGGCCTTTTGTGGTTCACTTCCCCTCAGGCTCCAGATAATGGATGGCCTCATTTGACCAGGTTGATAAGATTCAGCATGTACCGGGAATGCATTCCCTGGCGTGACATTTCTATTGTGAATAAAGCTCCCCATGCGCACACACACACACACACACAATAAAATAAAAAATACAGTGGCTATGAAATGGCATTCAAATAGTGCTTAGAGGTGAAGGTATTCAAAAATTGGAGGAATGTGCAAAATAAATGTCTACATGACTAGAAGTGTGGCTTCAAGTCTGGATATTAACAAAGATGATAGACTAAAGCCTACATTCAAACTCATGAATAGGTTTAAAAAGGGAATCAAGTGAAAGAGGGCTTTGCCGAGAGTGAGGGTTGACCTTTAGTCAAAACCAGTGTGTCCAATAACACCCTTTTGTCCAAGTAAATCTTTTACCAATATAAAGCTTCAGCATGTTTCCATAATTGGATTTTATTAAGAAACACGCCAAAAACATTTTAAAAAAATACCACAAGAAACACTGAAAAATATAAATAAATAAGTCCCTCTTAGAGTTTCAGGTACCTGAAAAAGAAACTCTGTCTTTGGGGAGTTTTTTGGCATCAAAAGGATCTCTTATCACTGGAGGACGTGCAGCTGTTAAGATTCTGGGCTTTTCAGTGGTGTGGAGTCCTGACTGATTTCCTGAGTGTTCGGCCAGTAGCACCCTTCCGTGGAGAAGTGACCGCCTCCCTGATGTTGGCGAGCAGGCCTCGCTTGGTCTTAGGCAGCACAGGGGACTTCTGGGAGAGCTTGAGGAGTTCTGCCTTCAGTGAGGCAATCTCCCTGTCCTTATCCATATTCTGTTGTAGAATTTCCTCCATAGATTTTTTCTTGGTGGGAAAAAAAATGAACATTTAAACCATAGTACAAGGTATACAATTATAAATTCCATCCTGATGAAGGTTTCACATTTGCCTGATGTACCTGCATCCAGTCAAACTTTATAGTTTAGTCAAATTTTATTATTGTTACAGCTATATAAGTAGGATTTGGTAGGTTCGGGTGAGTCCTTTAGTAACATTTAAGGTTTGCATTATTTACAAGCCATCCCCAAAACCCTGCTCCTGTATCTTATATATGTATTTAAAATACACTCATACTTTGAATCACCTCACCTGATCGTCAGTCTTCCTCTGCAGAGCCTCCACATCGGCAGATTTCTCCAGGAAGCCATCTCTGACCTTCTGAAGTGTTTCACTAAGATCCATCAGCCTTTTCTCTAGGGACAAAATCAACTAAAGACAAAACATTTGATGTAGACCTGAACAGATGATTACATAACCAGACTGAGACAAAGTTTAACTGGGATACATAATTTACATTTTGTCCTTGTTACCTGTTGTTTGTCCTCACACATCCCTTCTATGGCGCATTTCTCTCTGTAGAGACGTTTGAATCGATAATCCCCTGATGGGATAAAAAAGCTCAATATTGAAACAAAACGGACAACATACAATACAGCACACTAATAAAATCATATAAAGAGACATATTGAAAATACACAAAATATAAAACATCTAAAATCTAAAGTTTCTAAAATCTAAAAACAGCATGTACTTTAAAAGCCTCAGTGAACTTACTTTTGAACCACTCAGATTTAAAACAGTTATGTATAGTTCCTCAAAGACGAGGGATGCTGAGCTACAGTATGCTGGACATCTTCCTCTTCTGTTACCGCAGATTCCCACAATGCATATTATCTAGTATAGACTGAAATGACTGAAGTCATGGAAAAGGAGTCTTAAATCTTCTTTTTCTGTATTAAAGACAGTATGCAAACCTGCTATTTCTGACTCTTTAGATGGTTCAGTCTGGCATGACTGGTCCATTGTTGGAACTGCAGACACTCCTCTGGTATCAGATGAGAACTTCTCCAACTCTGACAGCTTACGTCTGAGGGCCTACAAAGATGGTTACAACAAAATCTGATCATGCATTTATGGCAGGGCCCAACCAATACTGGATTTTGGGGGTTGATGCCGACATCGATATTATGGAGTAAAAAAATTCTGTTATTGTTACAGCCAGTGAAAACAACGTACTTCTACTTTCTCCTGTTCCGCAACAAACTCATCGAGAGGCACGTAGTCGTCTTCTAGATTGTTCATGGCACACTGGTAGGCGTGCTCTTTGATAGCATCCTTGTACATCTCAAAGGTTTTCTCAAGCTTTTCTTCGTAGCTCTCCTTCAGCTTTTCAATCTCTCGACTTAACATTTTAAAGAAAATGAATGTACTCAAGTCTGGTTTACATGGGGAGATTGTTGCTGAAATGAACACTGGCATGAATGCACATATAAAAAAGGTTTATGCAGTCGGTACCAACTTGCCAAACAAAAATCACAAGAATTAAAATGCTAGGTGTACAATGTCGTCTTGCAAAAAAATAAATACAAGTAAGATACCTGCGGAGTTCTTCACTCTCCATGAGCTGTTGCAACATGGCATCTCCCATTTCCTTACGAATCTCCATTTCCTGCACAAGGTTTCTTCTTCGCTCAGCCAGTAGTTTTGTTCGGAGGCTTTCAATCATATTCAAGATCTCCTAAGAAAGTAAAACATTTACTGGAGATAACTTCAATCCACACAGTGCATCTTGTAATGGATGAAGGTTAACTGTTCCACAACTATTGTATTGACTAAATAAAAAGGTAAGAGTTGATAACTGTGCTAGTGTCACAACATGCCAAAGTACATACTGCATCTCTGATACACATATAAAATGTTTAACTGTGACATGTAATGAAGTAGTACACTCTGTGGCATTATAGACATGTCAGCGTCGTCTTCTTCATCAAGCAGCTCCTCTTCAGACTGGTAGCTTTCCAAGGCCTCGTTGTCAATCACCCCGTTCCTCACAAGAGGTTTGCCATCGCGGCCGACCAGACAAGGAGACAGAGACTCCAGAGGCTTGTCTGGGATCACTTGCACCACCTACAGACGGCACAGGTGAGATTCATCGAGCTGCAGGTTTTTTTAAAATAAAAATCCAGCTCACTATGCCGCTTCCCCCTCACACAATTACGTCCTCAGACTAACCTGTTTGGCAACAGCGGAGAATTTCATAACATGGAGAGTCTCGTCGTAGGTGGAGGCACACTGGTTAATGTTGACAATCATTGAAGCTTTTCCTTTGCCGCAGAAAACAGCCTGGAAGAGCTTGGTGAGCTTGCTCTCTCTAAAAGGAATGTAGCTGCTCTTCATTCTGATTAACCGCATGGGAGAAAAAGAGGACTTTAAGAATGCAAAAGCACAAGTTGGAAGGTTTTAGCAATGCAAAAAACATCTAAATCCTCAAAGGTTATTGCTTCCAGATCAGACTGTTATTATGAAGTTTGCTAGTGCCACAGTCAGCATACAGAACTGCTAAGGTCAAACCATGTCAACATCAACCAAGTCTTGTGTCAAACCCAGACTTTAAGCAGACGGACACAAACCTCTGATACATCTGTAAACAACTGTACCTGTCAGTCTGATTGTTTCGAAGGGCACTGATGCACTTCCCCAGAATGAGCAGGGAGTTGTTAATATTTCCTGCTTCTTTTAGTCTCTCTCCGAATGTCTTTGTTTTGTTGCATCTTTCTGAGCCAGCCAGGTCGCACAGAGAAAACCTGAGGACCATAAACAATTTACAAGTTATTCCCTGTACAGTGTGTGTGTGTGTGTGTATAAAGTGGTAAGATTGCGTCCAATGAAGACAGAGACATCATTTCTTAATGCATAATTCCTTGATATTTGAAGTAGAACTTAATTAAATTATCAAGATCATATTTTCACTGTCAAATTGTGTCTTGGAGCTCATTTAGCTGCATATTTTAACTGAAAGTGTTGATATAAGCCATCACTATAAGTTCAGTTCTTCAGTGTTAATACAGTATATTTTAGCACTTGAGTGTTTTTTTTTAATTCTCAGAGTCATCTAGCACTTGCTGGCTCAGTAGTAGTTGATATTTACAGTCACTTCCCTTCAAATCACAACAGTAAACAGAATATTGATTTGGGCGCTGGTTGGATTTCTTTACTCACTTAACATTTAGATACTGGTGCTATGGTGACCTGCAGCAATTGTTTCAATAATGACTAAAAAGAAAAAAAAAAAAGAAAAAAAAAAGTATGGTGCCATGTGGAAAAACTCTACTAGGTTGGATAAAAACACAACGCATTTAAATATAAATGAGGATACTTACTCTGAGATCCTTTTAACTGTGCTGCCATCAATCTTCAGCAGCTTCATGGTAAATATGCTGTGACTGTAAGGAAAGCAAAGAGTTTTGAAAACAGTAAATGACACCAAGTGAAGAAATGATGAAGAGAAACATTTGCCTTCTGCTGGAGGACTGGTTCATCTTAGTGGCTGCAGCACTTCTGTTTTTGTTTCCGAATTGTAGTAACTTGCAGGCTTCGCCCATGTTCTGGATGTTGATCCACCGGAGATCTGAAATGAATCTCTCAGTTTTAAACCTTGAGCAACATAAAAAAAAGCTATTGCTGCTATGTTTCTAGCATCTTCACACATGATAAAGTCGTTCTCACACCTTTCACATAAGCATTTCCAGCACCGTCATCACATACACGAAGGGAAGCGCGTTTCTTGGACTTGGAGCACAGGGAGGGTCCAAGCAGATCATATACACACTCATTGTAGATTTCAAAGAATGCCACCCATAAAGCGAACTGGCTGCTGTCTGTGTCTGTTGGGTCGCTTGCCAACACTAAAAGGAAGAAGAGAGGAAAGGACAAACCCTGCAGTGGCACGTTGCACTAATAGATTTTCATTGCATGCCAGAGAAAGTGCCTTCTGAAACAACTTCAAGTTTCTTTTTTCTGTTTAAAATTGCAAGATATATACGGTATATATTGAATGTGTTGAATTTCTGAGGGCTACCTGTTTGATCGTAGGATGAAGACGAAGATGGGAGACGACTGGTAGAACAGGACAAGGACTCTGAACCACTAGTAGCTCTGAGAGGATCACACTCCTAGAAAGGGGATAAAGACACACCCATGCTAAGGCATTTAACTGCAGAGACCACCATGGTGTCAATCTTTCAATCATTAAATTATCAGCCATATCTTTGGGCAGATCCTGAGGAAACTTGTGTTGGATATGAAACCATCTCACCTCTTTGAATGAAGCAAAAATGGCAGCCTTAGTGCTTCTCTCCTGCTTGACTTGGTCAGGATCCAGCAACTGCACATCATTCCTGAGGTAGGGTTTCAGGTCCATAACCTCATACAGACGGCCTCCAGTGTACTGAAATGTGGCGTCCAGCACTCGAGGTAGTACCCCCGGCTCTTTTGAAGTTCCTACAACATTTCAAAATATACTTAGCCTGCCAAACAAAACTTCGTAGGACTTCTGACATTGACTAAAGCTCATTAAAACGCTGCTGGGTTCCATCCTTACCTTGGATTGTGAAGGTTTTCCCAGCATTGGTTACACCATAGCTGAATATCAGTGCATTCTTCCCATCCAAGAAATCAGACATTTGGCTTTTGACAGTGACTTCAAATAGCTCAGCCTGTGTCGTCTCTGGTCCAAAAATCTACAAGCCACCAGAGAGATTAAGTTTCCAATGCAGTAACAAAAACACTCAAATAGCTCAGCTTGTAGGCTGTGACTTGATCTTTCTCTCAACAAGCAAAGTACATTTTACACTGCAACCATTCTGGCATCATAACATTGCAACACATTTAGTTGGAAATTCATCTATACCTAACTAAAATGGCATGAAAATGTATCCATAATGTTTTAGGAATTCAGGTGTTCAGCCAACAGGTCAACAGTGCTACAATTTCAGGTGTTGCTGACCTGTGAGAAGGAGAATTTGTGGAGTGACATGCCAATGCCCTTCTCACTGCTCTTCATGGTGGCAGAACCTTTTGGCGCATGCAGTGTCACCATCTGGCTGTTTTCAATCACCACACAATCCTGAGCAAAGAAAGAAGAAGAACACTATGTCACTGTGGGTTGTGAAGCAAGTTGAGTTTAGACTTCAATAGAAAAGTAAAAGAGTAGTTTGGACTGGATGATCATCCAGATGCTACACTCTACCTGATCCTCATTGTCAGACAGTTCCTCTTTAGAGAAGGGCCTGACTCTGAGGTAAACTCTCATGGTCTGCTGCTCAGCACCGCTTGGCATTTCACTCTAGAAACAAAGAAAAACTTTCAGAACAGAAAACTAAGCCTCTGAGCAGGAGAGCTGAGTTTTAGGGTTTATTTTAGTCCTTTAGATCAGTGGCCAAGAAACCTGGACAGGAAATTGCAAAATCTAGCTGAAACTACAAAATGAAAAAGAATCTGAAATGTATTAGTGTTTGATGAAAACAAAAGGGAGAAAAACACATTACCTTCTTGGGTGAAGTGCTGACAGGACCAATGCAAGTCAAGTCCATGTCATCAGGCTGCAACTGGACATTTTCTTCTTTGGTTAAATTAATAACGGTACTCATCTTGAGGCCAGAAAGCTCCAAAATGTCTTAATTCATGCGTCTAATTCACGTCACGCGCTGGGCAACGTTATGATCAATTCTCTGCACAAATGAAGGTTTGTCAGCTCGTGACTTGCTAATTGACCATTCAAGAGAGATGTTGGCTATGAAATGACATATTTTACCTTTACAACAGCTACGTACAACTCTGCTGATTGTCTTCCACTGAAAGTCAAGGGGAAGCTCGTAATCAGTTTTAACTGAAAGCAGGTGTGAAGTCAAGCAAATCCCAAGAAATGACCAACCAGCTTAGAGAACTCAGAGTATCAAATCACTAACTAAAAGTCATCTCTAGATATCTCAAAGTGATAAATGATCATATTCTGCTTTATCAACCAAGGATCTGTGTTATATACTACAAAGAATGATGATTTTAAGACAGGGAGGCCATAACATTTTTATAAATGGATACCCAGACAGCACAGGGACCTGTTTGCCATTTGTTACTTAACGCTACTATAGCAAAGATATTTCTTGACTATTGTATTGTTGTATTTGTCATTTTTCATGCAAGTGTCAACCTACAGCCCCAAAAGGTGGTGGTGGGGGAATAATTCATTGAAAAGCTGGTTCCACGTTTTTCGGTGTCTTAAAACAAGTTCAGCTGAAGCTAATAAGATGCTTCAGCTGTCTCTTAGACAAATAAAGAGTGTATCTACCAAAGTTAGTCATTTTTTAACAAGATTCCCTCTTTGCATTATCATCTCTCTGCTGCATCTCAGCAAGGAAACACTGTGAAAAGGGAATTTTCTCTAAAAGCTTTATTTTGACTAACTCAGAATGCTAACGCCTTATATTATATGCTTCAGCTTAACTTTGGAACATATTTTTGCATATAATGGGGACTGTGGGTTTTGTCCCCCGTCCCTTGAATTGAAATCACTATAGGAGCAGATCTTCATGGCCAACTGGAGATGAGGAACAATGACAGCAACCAATAACTCCTTTTCAATGTTGATATGAGCATCTGATTTTTGTTTGTAGACAGACTCAGAAAAATGTGAACCTCTCATTCAATGTCTGTAGCTCATTATTTTTATCCAAGCGTGAAATAAACTAGTATCAGTTACCGTCAGAGAAAAATCCTGACTCCCTCTGATACAACAACCTGCTATACCACTGCTTTCACTGGTGTTTTATAAAGGATCTTAAATTTACATCTATTGTCTGGACAATAAATGTTTGTCTGCAGGTTTTACCTTTCTAACAGGGTGACCTGGTTGTGTAAAAGGTTCCAAGAATGGGGGTGTTCTTCTAAATGGGGTTCCAAATTTTCTCCACTTTGGACAAATACAGATAAAAAGGCTGTTAAAGCTAAAAATGTTAAATGTGCAATGGGCTTTTCTGTTATATCCTTAAATTGGCAATTTTTTCCTGAGTTTGACCAAATATCATAAATAATGGTGATATATCTTAGACTGGATTTCCATATTAGGGGTTAACAGGATGAATACATTTGGATGCCACTGCTTGATTATCACCTGTTCTGATTATGGGATAAACCTATTTAAAAGTACACTATTGCATTAGACTGAAGCCTAAGCTTTAATCAGTAACCCACTGGTGACTGAGAATCTGAGTGAAGTACATATAATGTTCATTCCTTCTTCTGCCTGCAAGTTCAGTTCAATTTCAGGATGTCAGTTTGTTTATGGTAAATTTCCACATCTGTTCCACACACTCCCTTTAGAGACACTCCTTACACTGTCAGAATATACATCATTCAACAACACCACAACACAGTTTCCTTATTTATTCCTTTATTGTCTCATCTGCATTTGTTTATGCGTCTGCGATGGTAACTTCAACCTCTACACCTGGTTCGATGCTGATAGAGGTGATCTGCTTGACGATTTCAGATGGGCTGTGAAGATCAATCAGACGCTTGTGGATCCTCATCTGGAAGCGATCCCAGGTCTTGGAACCCTCACCACAGGGAGTCTTTCTGGTGGTGATGCGCAGAGTCTGGAGGGAACCAGAGGGAACATATTTTAGCTTGAGCTAATTAAAGACACAAATTCATAAAACCCCATCTACTTTTCCCCCCCATCTCCACACTGCACTACTATGTTCATATGCACTACTTAACACTTATGGCAGAAACACAGATGGTTAATATAAAGTGTATTTGGTGTAAAACAGCCCATGTATCTTGGTGTGCATGTATTAGTTTTATCCAAATATATTTCACTCTGTGCATCACAAACATTCCATTTCTGCTGGAAAGGAAGAAACTTTACTATAGTTTCAGTATGAGGTCCCTTCTCATGACCACTTAAGACACTTTCACTCAAAATCCGTGGTGGATGTCTGTCCATAATCTACCACATCAAACCCATTATGTCTGACATCCACATAAAAATGTAGGTCAAATACAACTCCTGTACCTTGGTAGGCATGCGGACTGGTCCCTTCACCTTCAGGTTCTTCTCCTTAGCCCCACGGATCAAATCTGCGCAGACTGAGAATAATAAAAGACAAAGCTTAGTAAGATATGAGCAATCAGCAATCAATTTGTTGTGCTTTTAAAGCCATGGCTCAGAATAGCGTATAACGTAGTCAGTGTTCATCACTTTGGAATTTTTATCCTCATTGCTCAGGTCTTCATGTCATTTTTAAACATAAATATCTTGAACTTAATTACCTTTCTCCAGAGATTTGACGTTGCGGCTGGTGAGGGTGATGCGGATGCGGTGAATGGCCACCTCAGTCTCAACAGGTGCCTTGCCAGTGTCCTTTAAAGCCTGCGTTTGTGGGAAATCAGAATCATCTTTATTAGCCACATGTTTTTACACAGACACACAAATCAAAATAGTGATATCAGACGTATTACACAAAATTGACATAACATTCACCTTGTTATTACTCAATAGTGCAAGCTTTAATCACCTTCCTGCATCAATGTATGGTTTACTATGAGATTGACCACTCAAGACAGGTTAAGTAACATAAATGCAGACTAATCTTCATAAGTTGCGTTGTTACATTTACATATTCAAGCTACTCATTATGCGTCCAACTGGTTTATCCTGGAAGCCCAGAGGAACCTAAACGCAACACCACGTGGAGCGCTTGATGCAGATTTTTATGGAAAATACTTATACTATATACTTATAGCATTAATATACTTAAGTAGAGAATTACATGCGTGTAAAACACTAGAATTATTGTACAGCGACTGTTATTACACTTTAATTGTAAGTTAGCTTATTCCCCGCATCAGTTTCTCCACTAAACATTCACAAACAGCCCAAAAAACCACCACATGAGCCGGTTATTTGTCTACGATAACGTTATATTAGTCTGAACTCGCTGGTTTAGGCCGCCCAACCCTAACTCTTAAAATGAACAGAAACACTTGTTTCTACCTAAACACTTAACTAAGTCACTTTAAATGAACACATGATCGTGGGAGCTGCGATCTAATAGCTTTAAGTTAAGAATGTCCTTAAAAGTCGGAAAGATGTTATGTCGTGTACTGACAGGTCTGATAACTTGCCAAATAAACACAAAATTATTGGATAATCAGGTTTGTGGCGGGACGTCCACTTCAAAGCTAGCAGCTACATTAGCTGTCCGCGCTAGCTCCCACACTCCGTAACATTTCTGTGTCAAATAAGGCTAAATAGTAATCAAATCATTGGCAGAAAGGTTTCGTTAAGGCAGTCACAGCTTTATTGAAACAGCACATACCATTGTGAATATTCCTGACCGACTTATTCGGGAGAAATTCAAGCGAACAGCGGTGAGCCAGGAACAGCGTGGTTAGCTCTACACGGAAAGGCCGGATAGCGGCCCGCTTCCTGTTAATATACTGCTTCTTCTTCTTTGGTGTTTCAGGCGTAGATTTCAACCACAGCGTCATCTACTGGTCTCGATTCACTATTGTTTAGGATCGGAATGGTTTGAGTGTCAAAATAATCCCTCTCCAGAATCCTGCATTCACACAATAGATGTTTAGTTGTGTCTTCTTCATTTCCACAAAAATCACATTTGTTATTGATATCCACAAATCAATCAAGTCGAGTCAAACCCACTGACTCAATAACATGACACATACAAATCCGGTGAAAACCTTAACAAATACATTTGAAAAATAATGAGATTATTATCTGTATGTCTCCCCTCTATGACAAGAAGGCATTGAACAATACAATTTCTGGGGGTTTTGTTGTTGTTGTTGTTGCTTGTTTCATTTTCGTTGCTATTGGTTTATTGTGTCAGTCTTGAGGTCAGAGTAGTTTTCAGAGCACAAACTATTAATACAATTTAACAATACTCAGGAGCGGACTTTACCATTAGGCAAGGTACGCAACTGCCTGGGGCCCCCGACTAAAAGGGCAGATAGATTTATGATGATGTTTAGAAATGAAAAGTGTTGAATTATGTCACTATTTTAAGGCATTGTACCTGAAAGAACTTTCAAAAGGCCCCCAAAGCACATAGAAAATATGCACCTGTATATTTCTACATCAGAGGAAAACATTGCGCCACTACAGACAGATGTTACTGGTTAGTATGCAGATTCAGATTTTTCTCACAAAATATAACAACTAAAATATGATGCCTTATTATTCATTAAACTATCCAGCATTATATAAAATAGTTAGAATCAAAAGCTCCTCCTTGAACAGACGTTAAGTAAATTGCAGTACATTGTGCTGATAATACCCCTTAATACCAGAATTGATACATACCAGAAAAGTAATGATAAGCTTTAAGACTCATCTCTTTTCTTCAGCCTTTTAATATTCATCATGAAGACATGAATGGTCACACTCTGTATTTCTTTATTTATTTATGCTCTATCTATATTAATTATTTGTTCTCTGTGCAGTGCTGTTGTTATTATTATTTAAATCCCTTTTTTATTTATTCTATTCTACATTTTTATTACTTTTCTCCTTGAATCTTATAACTTTGTCTGTGTTTTCATTTGATTGTATTTCTCAGTCTCTGTAAAGCACTTTGGTCAACTTTGTTGTTTTTAAATGTGCTCTATAAAAAAGAATGCACAGCTTTCGTTCGTCTTTATGACCACTAGATGGCGGTGAACACTCATGATACTAAAGTACACTGACTGATGTCAACATCAGCAAAACAATAACATACTTTTAAAACAGGCTTAAAAACCTTTTTATTTAGGGAGGTTTTTTCAGCTTAACTCTTATATTTTCTTGATGTTATATATTTATAATGCTGTAGACCTTTGAGATTCACTGCGAATGAAAAGTACAGTACGAATTAAATGCATATTATTATTATTATTAGTAGTAGTAGTAGTAGTAGTAGTAGTAGTATTAATGATTACTCTGCAAATATTGAAAACATAAGCATAAATGTTAGTACTTACATGACAGTTAACATCAAAGTAAAGTAAAAATCAATAATTTTATTTTATTATTATTATTATTATTATTATTATTATTATTATTATTATTATTTCTGTATTCGTGTTTTTATTATCTTTTACTTTTATTCATTTATTATTTATTCATTTATTTTTCATGTTTGTATGTTGCTTAGGCAGGTGGGGATGGGTGGCGACAAGGGAGGGCGGAGTTCCTGTTTGTTTGATGTTGAAAACTTCAGGTGACATGCATATCGACATACCTGTCGATCAAGATTGAAGAATCATTTATTTGAGGATTGCAATGGAAATAAGTCTTCAGTCTTTATTGTGTTTTCATCCTCTGTGATTTTTAATGTATGTAATGACTGCAGTGCAGTGTTTTTAATCATCTAATAAATTCATTCATTCATTTAAGATTTAAGATGTTTATTGTCACTCCGGTTATACAAGTACAATTGTGCAAAATACTTGACTGACTGAGTGGCTCCATTAGAGAAAAACAATAAATAAATATATATAAAAGGACATATACAATATAATAAGGTACGGAAGAGGATTAGGGCCATATGTGAAAAATTTATTTGAGTTCTTCTGACTTTAATCTCAGAACTCAAATACATTTTTTACATGTGGCCCTTATCCTCCTCCGTCATAACCACTGGTCGTAACAAAATATAAAAATCAATATATGTATTTGAAAAAATATATAAAAAGGTGGAATTAAGGCATAATCTCTATCATTGTTTTCTCATGGTTCAATCTACAATCGTCAATGAATTGTTAGCTAAAAAAACTTTAAAAAAAAAAAAAAAAAAAAAGTAAACTCAATGTCACGTCACTTTCAAGTTATTTGTTTTAACTGAATCATACTGTGAGTTCCACATTTTTGTTATGTTCGGCGCGGTCGTGTCTAGATGATAACCTTAGATTTGCGAAAGATCTCGCGAGAGTGATCATTTGAATTCAAACCATGATCTTTCCCTAACCCTAACCAAGTGTTTTTGTGCCTAAACCTAACCAGACCATAAACACAACATTGGCACACCATAAAACATAATTATGTTTCACAACACGCACAATGAAGGAGCAACGCGTAGAAATCTCGCGAGAGAAATCTAGGGTTACCTTACAGACACGACGTTAGGTACTTTTATGTTGAAGGATTAAAGCGGAAGTCGTGTGGTGTGTTGTAACTTGTCAGATTCCTAAACAAGTAACGGAACCGGGCACAAAGTTGTTTTCTCTAAACCCAGTAACTTATGGCTGACGCGCTGTGATTGGAAACGATTCGTTGTGTGTTGTGTTTGAGAGGAAGATGAGTTAGTGTAACTTTACCTGGACGCCAAACTTTATTTCAGTGTGCGTCATGACTTCAAACACAGGCCGACTGACAGAGGGACAGTCCTGGACCGTTACCATCCATGAAACCAACTGAAGATAAATGGAGACGGAATAACACTTCATAACACGGAGGACATGAATTTCGGTGTCCCCGCTAGTTCGCTGCTGCTGCTCCGTGCCTGCGATGAGGGGGATTATGAAACGGCCCGGAGCATCCTGGAGCCCGGAGCCCCGAAGGAGTCCGGGCGGCAGAGCAGGCTGCGGTCAGAAGCGGGGTCGGAGTGCACCTCCGCCGCGGACATGTTGTCTCTGGTGCCGGTGGACTGCACGGACGAGGAGGGCAACACCGCCCTGCAGTTTGCCTCGGCCAGCGGGCATGAAAACCTGGTGCGGTGTTTGCTACGAAAGGGGGCCTCGGTGGACAGCCGCAACAACTACGGCTGGACCCCGCTGATGCAGGCTGCAAGGTGGGGCTGCGGGCTGGAGCTCAATGCACCCGTGTCCGAAAGTCTCACCAAACTTTATTCAAAAATCTGGACATTTCACTTGTAGCTTCATGTAGTAGATGATAAACTCCTCTAAATTACAGTTTAGGATTTTTCAGAAGTCCTTCTTCAGTTCGGCGAATAGAAACACAAGTATCAGTAAAAAAAGAAATAGCTCACTGTAATTCGTTTGTCTGTTATTAATACGAACCTTTTCTACCATAAAACTGAATGGCAATGTTATAATTGCAGTGGGAACTGTGGCTTCTTGACTGTCACATCTTTTATTTTCATTATCTGGATTTTATATGTGTGAAAACAAAATAAATAAGTAAATAAATAAATACAACCGTTGCACTATTTTGAAAGTTACTTTTTAAATGAAAAAAAGAAGTTATATTTGGTGGATTATCACAACACAGAAGTCTTGAATGTTAAGTGTACAAAGCAAGGGCCTGATAAATTGACAGATGTTTGCATGGAGTTCGGTGTAGCAACATGTATGTACTAAAATTCTATTCATATTTATAAGCTTTTATAATCTATAGGGGTTTTTCTGACTTTGTGGGAATAATAATAGTTATTTTTAGGCAGGTTAACTAGCTTGCACTTACGGCTTCAAATTTGACAAGCTGGATTTAAAATATTCCATAATTCTCATAAAAACTTGACTTAACATTGATTGAAATGCACACATTTGATGTACTTGCTTCCAGATTTCCCTCCCAACCCTCTGAGAATTGAGTCAGCTTAGAGAAGAGGACCCTGTTGTATTTGTAACAAAAGTGTGATGACCTGGATAGTATAAGTCCTGCTCGCTCTTTAATTTTCTGTGTCTCTAACTCTCCACTTAGGTTCGGTCACCTGACTGTTGCCCACATCCTCCTAGAGAACGGGGCAGAGATTAACGGACGAAACAGGCTGGGTGCAAGTGTCCTGACTATGGCTGCTCGTGGGGGACACACCCATGTAGTGAAACTACTCCTGGAGAGCGGGGCATACGTAGATGACTACGATCATCTGGCTGTTGCTGCAGAGGCCGTCTCCAATGGCAACAACAACAACAGCTGCAGGTTTGGGCATTAGACTAAAACAAAATTAAACTGAGAAAAAAAATTTAGTGAAATCTTAAAGTCGAGGACTGGCTTCAATATCTTTGGCTCTGTCCCTTCTCTCCACAGCGCGGCTGGTTTTGGAGGTGGTGAAGGTTGTGCAGGAGGAGGTGGCGGCAGAGAATTCATGGACATCACAGCCCTGATGGTGGCGTCTCAGCACGGCCACGAGGCCGCGGTGCGCCTGCTGCTAGAGTGGGGCTCTGATGTCAACTTTTCCCAGAAGACCACTGGCTGGGGACCACTGATGGTGGCCACCCTCAGTGGGAAGGTGAATGATGGATGGATGGTTGGATAGATTGGACCTAAAATGCATTTTGGGTATTGTAGGTGTCATGTGGATGTGGCAATGTATAGCATGTACATTTACAAGTTTGTTTAAAACACAGCTGCAGCACAAATGTATGTGTTCTTCTTTGTTGTGAGTTTCTGAAGCAGCTGACAAATTAAGTTATGTGTGTTTTGAAGGTGGCTGTGGCTCAGCAGCTGGTGGAGCGGGGAGCTGACCCAGACCGGGTCAATGTACTGTCCAAGACAGCGTTTGAGCTAGCCATGCAGCTGAAACAGAGAGACGTCAAGGCTTATCTTGACTCCATCACTACTGTCCGACCACAGACAGGTTGGTCATCTTTCTCTGTCTTAAATTCAGATTTGCTTTATTAGCATGATCATGATACACTGGTCTGCATTCATTAAGTAGGTTGTACAAGGTTTACAATGAAAGCATAATAAACTGAATGTAAGAAAAAAAGTCAACAAATGGTTCAGACATTACTAAACTACAGTGTAAACAATATGCAATTGCCATATACACAATATACTTGAATGAAAGAAAAACTAATTGTCGCAGAATTGAATAATATCTACTGTATATGTTTGATATGATGAGATGCAGATTAATAATTGGACGTAATAATAATAATGATTAGAACCTTAGATGAAAGGAGATCAGATAAAGACAGGAAACAGATTTTGAAGGAAGCTCCGCTTACTGGTGTGTTTGTGTGTTGTCACAACTAGAATCTAGTCTTTCACTGCAATTAACACCAGTGTGAGAGTGAAACCAACAGGGGTGGTCCCGTCTCCAAAGGAAGAGACAGACACACTCAGCTTCTTTGATCTATGATGTGTTTTCTCACCAGGAGTTCAGGATTCACTTCATTTAAAAGCTCTGACTGTGAAATTAATAACACATAAATCTGTAACCAGAGCTCACTTGTGCCTATATTGTGTGACACTTTTGCTATTAATGTTTAAGATGAATCAGACTCTTTTATGGCTGATCAGGCAGTGATTTGTAATCCCATTTTTTGGCTACTGGTCTGAAATGTAGGTAAAACAGAATTTTGTGTACAAACAGAAAATCACTTTTTCACACTGTACAGATGTTCCAGCTCCACCAGAATGTTTTTACTTCTCACTTTCTTCTTTCTTTCTCTTTGTTCAAGCTCATTTTTATTTTTGTGAGAGCAAACTCTGCAGTGATTAGTATTTATGTACATAGCCCCCCCCCTACACACACACACACACACACGCACACACACTGACTGATAGTGCTGAGCTATGTGGATTCTGGCCAAGTAGGACTGTTGTTTCAGAGGATATCAGAACTCTTTCCTCAGCCTGGCTTGTTTCTTCACAGACGACGAGAGAAGAAGACCAGATGTGTTCAGTGCCCTCAAGTTGGGTGAGTTATATTAAATACTTCCAGAAAAAGCAGAAATAAAAGAACATTTTTGTTGTTTTGTGTTAATAAGATTTAATTGTAATGTATGTGTTTATGGTGATTTAGGGAATTCCCAGCTAGTCAAAGAGATCTTGGAGGAGGATCCCACTCAGGTGAATTCATCCAATCAGGAGGGAGCGTCACCTCTCATGATGGCAGCGGTGAGCGGTCAGTTAGAGGTGGTGCAGCTGATGGTGGAGAAGAACGCTGACATAGACAAACAAGACGGTGTCCACGGTTGGACCGCTTTAATGCAGGCCACCTATCATGGGTGAGTTGATGTTGCTTTCATTGGTTTTCAGTTCAAAACACAAATAAAATGAAAAAAATATGGAATATGAGGAAATCTCGTTTGCACGTTATGCAGTCATACAGTATTTAGGCAGACATAATCAATCCTTTTCTACTTTTTTTTCTTTCTTTTCCTCCTTATAGTAATAAAGATATTGTCAAGTACCTGTTGAGTCAAGGGGCTGATGTCAACCTGCGAGCTAAGAATGGATACACAGCCTTTGATTTGGTCATGCTGCTAAACGACCCAGGTAACCTCACTATCATCGCTCTGTTTTACAGCACTTTGGGGAAATTTGGACAGACTGAAGAAACAGTTCCTTCCTAGTTAAGTTGCAGGATGTTACAAATCTAGTAGAAATCCAGTATTTGAAAATAGTAATAATGCTGCGAGATATTTGTCTTTTATAGAGGAATCATCTTTAGACTTTGACCTAGGATAGTGGAGGTACCAGTGATTTTGAAATATTGACCAATGAAATTTTAGAAGCATATTTAAAAAACTACAACATCTTTCCACATAAGTCATTACATATTGCATTATTATGTATTCTTCTATGTTTGTAATATATTGTTAGAGATGTCTGCCAAACTTAAATTTATTCTCTAATTCATCATATTCTCACAAACGAATCACATTCTAATGAAGGAATGACTCATTAGCCTTTTATGTCCTAACAACTATCAGACAGTAGCACTTAACAGTTTATGCTATCAAGTTTCCACAGTGTCCTTTTACTCATTGAATCCTTATTTTTTCCCCTGGTGTCTGCTGTGGATTTGGTCAGACACTGAGTTGGTGCGTCTGTTAGCGTCAGTGTGTATGCAAGTAGATAAGGATAAGTCCAAGCGCCGTGGCAGAACTTCACTGACGCGCTCCAAAAGCCGACACTCCCTCAACAACGTCCCTGTGCCACCTGATGACAAAGGAGGCCTTAAGGTACGATAGAAGTCTCACAGCTGTCCGTTTATTTTTCTAAATGATTACACATTACATCATGTGATTACAGTCAATTTAAAATGCTTTTCTCTTGTTTTTATCTTGTATTTTTATATCAAAGTCCAGTTACTTTAATATCCTGAACAATCCCAACTGCCGTCTCTGTCTTTTTAAGAGTAAATTGAATTTATTTAGTACACATACACACAAACACACATTACCTGAAGCTGTAAAATGAGTACTGCTCAAGTTCTGCTCTTGTTTAGTGTAGTATTGATCAATTATTTATATTTTATTTAATTAAACTGTAATAAAATTTTAACATATTGCTGATTTGATGGTAATGAGTGGATGATATAAACATTTGCAGTAAAGAAATCCTACCGTATCATTAAAACTCTTCGCTGACATGTTTGACTCTGCTGCAGTCCTGGTGGAGCAGGATGTCTAATCGATTCCGGCGGCTCAAGTTGACTCACACTCTGAGACACGGCCTTTCCTCCAATCGCCTGGCTCCGTTTTCAGACGATGCTGAACCTTCCTTGGACGCCACAATGAAGGCAAATATGAAGCCCGCTGGAGCGTCTAACGGGGCGCTGGCACCAACCCCTGCCTTGGGAGGGAATGACATCAGCACTGCCTGGGCAGTTAAGAGCAAAGATACTGGTGAGCCAAAGAGTAGCTAAGAGTTTAGCAAAGTCAAAAACTAGAGAATAAAATTTAAACCTAAAAAAGGGAGAAACCCACATATATTTTAGCATATATGTGGGGGAAAATGTAAATGATGTTGGTTCGCTTTTCCAGGTCTTTGCAGGACATCTTCAGAAAAGGAGGACTTTCTAATAACCACAATGGTAACCAGCCTTGAGTTTTTATGTTTGTGTAACAACCTTTTATTTTGTACATAACTTTTATTTATATGTTTCAGACTCTGGTTATTGTACTTTATAACTACCATTAGTAGTAGTAGTTGTGTTGTGATTACACTGTCTTTTCCATCTCCTCCAGCTTAGAAGTGGTGCCCCCCTGACCCGGTTGCCCAATGACAAGCTGAAAGCAGTGATCCCTCCCTTCCTGCCTCCGTCCAACTTTGAACCGTGGAACTCAGACCGTTCGCGCCTCCTCAGGGAGGGAAAGAGTGAAGCGCCCCGCCTCCCTATGCCACCCCAGAGGAAGCTAAACAGCAGTGGAAACTCAGATATTGTGAGTTTTTGTGCAGGGAGGGAATGTTTGTGCTGTCTCTAACAGTTTGTATGTCTTTCATTGTTCATATCTTATCTTTCTCTCTCCTTTATTCATCAGACGTCTATCAGTCGTGTGGTTAGCAGGTCCATTAAGTTTCCCAGCATCCCCAAGGGGCCCTCCTCCTCCTCTCCGTCCAACTCTGGTCACTACCACTCCCCGCACTCCTCCGGAGGCTCCAATGGAGTCGCAGGACTCAACCGGGACTCTCACAACCGTTCAGGTTCACACATATACTGACAAACACAAATTACATATTTGTATTATAAAGTACCTGCATCACAATGTGTATTCTTTCCTCTTGCTTCCACCAGGGGGCAGTGCAGACAGTGTTCTCTCCCAGATAGCAGCCCAAAGGAAGAGAGCAGCAGGCCTGATAGACGTGAAGGCTCAAGCTCCAGAGAAACAACACAGCCAGACACAGAGCCCACCTCCACTTCCAGCCTCAGCACCTGGCCTGCCGCTGCCTGACATCAGCCTCCCTGATATCCACTCCCACCCCAGCCTGGTGGCCTCCGACATCCACTCGAGACGGGTCTGTGTTCTGTTTCCTTTCTGTCATTACTTTGGTAAAATGTGTAAAGTTAAGCAAGTGGCCCCATATACCGTTACTATAGCGAGAACAGTGGGAAGTGGGTGTTAAACAAATACTGGTACATTTTTATGGAAGGCAGGTTTTTCCTAAGAAAAGTAAGTGTGATGGGAACAGATCTGAGTTGAAGAAAGAATTTTTTATTGTTAAAGTTGAATGTTAGAGATTTTTTTGTAAAAACTTCCAATGAGATGCCTCTTTATGTCAGTGAACAGGTGCTTATGTCCATCCGCATTTCTTGTAGAAGATAGAGTTGAACAAGAGACCTCAGTCAGGGAATTCCTCCACCTCCAAGAGCACGTCGCCCACTCTAACCCCATCTCCTTCCCCGACGCCCAAGCCTCCTGCTGGGGCAGGAGACTCTCTGTCTTCAGCCTCGTCCCATCCTCGCTCCAAGAGCAGTGGTGGCTCCAGCAGTGGAACCATCACCGATGAAGGTAATACAACACTGAATCCCAGGGTTAAATGAAAATAATCAACATATGAAATCCACACAAATTAAAATCTATTTGTGAGCACAGTGGCCATGGGTATCAAGTTTTAGCACTTTCTCTTAAGTCATACTGTATGTTTTTGTCTTTAATTTTTTTTTTTTTTTAGATGAGCTGTCAAGTATCTTGAAGAAACTGTCGCTTGAGAAATACCAGCCCATATTTGAAGAACAGGAGGTATTCTTTATTTTGTGCCAATAGTCATTCCAAAGCATTTGACTGCATCACTGACCTGCAGTACCTGAAAGGACTGGACAGTTGCTGTTACAATAAACACATAAAATTGCATATGTTTAAGAGATTTGAATCTGTTTTGCTTTTTACTTCCTCTAGGTGGACATGGAGGCATTCCTCACTCTGACAGATGGAGACCTGAAGGAGCTGGGCATTAAAACAGACGGACCCAGACAACAGATCTTGGCTGCCATATCAGAGCTCAATGCTGGGAAGGTGCATTTGGTTCAACATATATGGTTTTGCATTTCATCTTCTAGTGCTGTGTTTCCAGTGCTCTCTGGCCTTAATTTATAGTCTTTCCGATTCCAGTTTTCCACAGTACAACCCAACACTATATTATAATAAATTGTTAACATTATGAGCCAGCAGAGATAGGCAGAATTACTTTGAATGAGGATGGAAATTGTTAAAGAAGAACAGCTGTACAGTGGATACATAAGAGAGGGACACGATATTTGAAAGTATAACAAGAGCATCATCTTTGCCTGAAAATATTGCTGGTGTATAACGAACGTTGTTGGCTGTCATCAGGGCCGAGAAAGGCAGATCCTTCAAGAGACCATCCATAACTTCCAGTCCTCCTTCGGTAGCAGTGCTAGTAACCCAAGACAACCAGGACAACCACGCTGTGAGTGTCAAATGTTAAAGGAATAGTTCAACATTTTGGGAAATACACTTATTCTTTATTGTTTACTGAGCCATGCTAGCTGTCTCCCCGTGTTTCCAGTCCTTTTGCTAAGCTAAGCTAACCGACTGATGGCTCATCTAACTCTCAACAATTAAATGTCATTCCCAAATGTTGAAGTATTTTAAAACTGGAACTCTAATGGAGAAATTGAAGAAAGTACATCCAAAGACAACATCATAATCTGTCTCCTACCTCTTTTTTTCTCTGCTCTTCATCAGCTCCAACTAGTTGGATGAGACACCAGGTTCGTTCCTCCAACAAGAGGTAACCCAGCAGCGCTGATGAGCACCACCTTTCCAGGAAGTACACCAAAGGTACTTAAAATAAGAGTAAAATGCCAGTGACCTGTAGCCAAGGCACAAATAAAATGTCTTCTGGACACCAGTGTCCCAGACCACTAGAGGTGTTGGTGCAAGAGGACGCTGCAGCAAAACGACCAACCAGGCCCTGATAAACCGCCTGTATAGGACCCTCCAGGACAACACCGCATAAAAGTGTTCCTCTTATGGATCCTAAAGCAAGGGAGGGTGTGACAGAGCTGGCTGAGTCCAGTCCCCTGCTGCTATTTTACACGTGATGTGCGGCAAACGATGTTTTTTTGCCATAGTGATGATGCAGTTGCCATATCTACTGCTACAGAGTGGATAAAAGAGCAGGAAGTAGCGAAAGACAATAAGATCAAACACACAGCACAGGGAGAGCGAGAGAGAAAAAAAGAGATTTTTTATTTTAACGGAATGAATGCGAAATAATGTAAATGTGTTGCAAGAGAGAGATTATGAATATAACATGAATAAAGTAGCCAGAGAGACTGTGACTGAGACTTAAAAGCAGTTGTAAGGACTAAAAGGCTGCACTGATGAGGAAAGCAAACAGAGGAAGAGAAAGGAACATTAGCTAAGCAGCATCCAGTCTACTGGACTGCCTTTACTAGTGTGTTTGTCTTGAATTTATGGACCACTATGTAAACAGATGATTTCTAGTCAGGACTGTGCTGACATGAATAAATAAACATGATGATGATGCAATAAGTAAATGTTTTTTTTAACCGTTTAATATCTTACTGGATTTGAGATGAAAAGACGTTGGCAAAAACATTTCAGGAGCATTTTATGAGCAGTATAAATTTTGTTTGAAAGAGGTGCATTGAGCAATAGTTTCCACTGGGCCTGTTCTGTGTTTTCCCATCTGGCTCCACCATTAAATGGCCCGTCTGCATGCAGACAGAGGGAGCGCTACATCATTCCCAAATATCAGTTGCTTGTAATCCATGTCTTAAATTCAGAGCATGAGCAGTGTTCAGGATGTATCAGGATCTGTTAAATATGATATTTGAACTATAAATCATCAACACTGAGATCATGTCCTGTTTTGGCTGTATCTGCATGTTGTGTACTGTGTGTGAGAAAACATGTAAAAAATTAAAATATGTGCCTAGAATTAAATACTGCAGGATGAAGTAAGCTGAATACAAATTGCATTCAGTGGTGCCCACTTTTAATAGTTGGAAAACAAGTTTCAGATCCAGGTTTTTCTGTGTGTATAAACAAATAAACCTTCTTCTGTGCCGTCTATGAAACCGTCTTCCTTCCACAAGATGGCAGTGACCTTCTATTGATGCAATAAATTACCAGAGTGACGCCGACCCGCTGCATTGTTGTACTCCACAGATCCTGGTCTGTGACGTGTTTGTTTGTGTTTATCCTCATGAGCTCTCAGACTGAAGTCTCTCCTGCAGCTGTAGTAGTCACATTAAAACCAACAGGAAATAGTGTAGCTGTCTTAATTATCAGCCAAGGAGGTGTAAAGGCTTTGTCTATGAGCTCATAAGAAGCTTTCTACAACTGAAAAAGCCCTCAGATGGTGTTTTAATTCATATAAAATACTGGAAATTTGTTTCTGATATGGTTCTTCCACAAAAAAATGTAAAATCCAGAATTTAGGACGATACAAATATTTCAAATTTCAAAAGCTTAACTGCTCTCTTCTTCACTGAGAAATCTATTCTCAAGTGTATGTGCAACGGAGGCTTCAAGTTTCCACATCACACTTGTGTAAGTTACATTTTGGACCGCTAGTTGTGATGTCACAAAATCATGCTCGTAAGTACACGTCTTAAACTCAGATTTATTGGTCGGCACACAGAAACTTTCCCCCTTTCAGCAGATGAATGCGAAAACAGCCTACTAGTGTCAAACTGCACATACATCATTCTGCACAGTGAAGCTCAAACATCCAGGTGAAGGAATAAGAAGCAAAACATGTTTGAGTGGACTTTAAGGAAAATCAGTGTTTAGTAGATACATCATTGTCCATTTTAAGCTGTGAAACACACACAACCTGACCTGATTGAAATCAAGATTTTTAAGGTTTTTCAGTAGCGAACGACCTGTCAAATATTTGGTGTTTTTTTTTTTTTAAAGCTTCTGCCACTACGTGAACGCAACCAGCTGATAAATATGTTGGTTTAAAACGACAAACTCTTCAAATCTCTCAACCTAAAGTTCAAAACATCCCCAAACATGACCAAATAGCAACACACTGGCGTTGCTCAAATCATTATTGATGACCTGGATATAGACTGGCCCGACAGGCAGGCGACAGGGATCCTGTACGGTTTAATGAAAAGCATCACTCAGTGTAGGAAAGCTCTCCTCTCCGGGGTTGCGGCGGATCGAGCGCTCTGATGTACAGTCATCATGTGTGAGCTGTATGGAGAGAGAGAGAGAGAGAGAGACAAACTAGAAGGGAGAAAAATACATTTGGAATATATTAACATCGCTGTGGCATGTGGGCAGCAAATGGAGTGACTCATTTAATTTCCTCCCAATTGTTTTCACTCACATAAGGTTTTGATTGGATTGAATAACATTTAATAATATTATTTGTAGCTGTCAATACAGTAGTCCTGCGGTAGTAAGGAACAACGGACGTAGATCACGGTCGCATGCCGTTCACGAAATTAGAAATGTAGATTGTGATGAGAAATCAGACTTTTCTAAGAGAAGATGAAAAATCTAATAACTTTTTATCAAAATAGCAAAATAGAAACCATCTTCTCTTTTCACGAGGCTCTTAAATGTAATTCTTGCTGACTGGATTTTTAAACTACCCTGGTGAGATCCCGGCAGCCTTAGCCAAGATGTCTGCCTCATACTCTGAAAGTGGTCTCCTGTCTGTGGTAAAAGGCTGACTGAAGGAACCTGAGTTAAAGTCTCGGTTAAGATCCCCAGTAGAGATTCATTTTCATTTGCAGTAAGTGCCAGTTTTCCTATCTTAAGTTCCTCTGCTTTGCTTTACAGAAATACATACTGTATTCCTCAACAGAGACACCGAAATGAAATCCAGGTGGTTCATAGAGTGTACACAGAGTCTCAAGAGAAGCAGTTAGTGTCCACGTAATAATAATCACAAGCAAATGTATCAAATTATCCTCCACTGTCAAATTTCATGGAAAACTACAAATATCTTGACAAGTCGGGTGTTGAAGATCAAGTAAAAAAAAATCCAAGAAACTTTATGTTTTAAAATGTATCGGAAAGTGTGACAGTATCCCGGTACGAGGTGGAATACAGTAAATTACTCCACTGCAGTCAGGAAATTGACTCCCGTGATTGATTTTCCTTGGAAACAAACGATTCCCTCAATTTATTTCACGTGTTTAAAGAAAGATTTTACGATTACGAAGTAATAAATTTAATGAATTGTGATGGCGCTGTGCTCCATCAGGTGTGTGTGTGTGTGTGTGGAGAAAGTTTAGGTAGGGGTGACACCAGGTTGCTGCATACAGAGGATTTTCACATCGTTTGGGAGTCTTCTACAAAAGCTTGGGTGCCATTACCATGACATTCACTTTGTGGCCATCGGCCTCCGGGTGAACAAGCCGGTGCGGTTTTCAGACGACACCACCTAGGGCAATGGCTTTCCTACAGTGTGTGTGTGTGTGTGTGTGATTCATGTTCTCTCAGCCTGATTTAGTGGGGAGCAGGGATTGCAGGATTGAGCCGTCTGGAGCTTTCACTCTGATCATAGTGGTGATTTATTTTATTTTATTATTTCCATGCTGATTTATTCCTCTCTCACTTTATCTCCCGCTTTTCCCTCTTCCATGCTGAAAACCTGTCCGCACTTGTACACATCCATCAATCTTCGCTGGTTTTAAACACTTGTTAATTGCAGCCGCAACACAGCCAATAACCAGAGTGCACAAGTCTTTTTAGCCTCGCATATTGTTTGTACGAACTATGTCCAAACAAACAGTCACCGCCTGATTTCACAGTAACATTCCACTGTCAATATTCATCCTTGCAACAGTGACTCATGTTGCTCTCAGGTTTACCCAGCATCCCGGCTGTTACACAACACTGTGGCCCTTTTTCTATCTCTCTGTTCCCCCCCCCCCCCCCCCCCCCGTCTCTCTTTCTGCATACCCCACACTCACACAAGTTAACCTTTTGAAAAACCCACATCCAAATGTCAACAAAAGATTATCCCCACAGAGTCACTCCAACACACAATTTCTCCCTCTCAGACCGATTGACACTAGATATGAGGACTGACTGAAACGTGACGGAGGAGCACAAGTTTGAAGTGTATGCTGACCATCCACGTGAATGTAAAGATCCACACCTCATACCACATCATACAGAGATCATCTATCATATAGTGATTCTCACTTTAAAGGTACGAACCTGCACATTTGGTGGTGTAGATGCTGCGGGGAACAAATTAGGTGCATTATTTTTTTTTTTTAAGTAAGTTTTAAGTAAATGCTCGTCTACTGAATCTTTTTTCTTGGTTTTATCATGGTCATACTTTGTCAGATGATGTTTTTGCATCCCAGGTTATTTCACTCTGTGCCTTTCATGTTTTTTTTTTTTTTACCTTTTGTCCCATTATTTTGGGTTCTAGTGTATATTTTGTTCTGGATTTGGGGTTCATGGTCTAATAAAAACAAAGCAGATCTATCCCTTGTACCCCCAAAAAACATCACTGTGGAAATATTGTGTTATTCACCTCAGGGTCAGTGTGATTGTTTCAGCATTTGTGCTTGTGTATTAATCTGAGCTATTGCTTTTGTACGAATTATAAGGCATGCTGGAATGTGTGTGTGTGTGTGTGTCAGTGTGTGTTTATGTGTGCACATGATTTCCTGCAGGTCCTCAGGGGCAGAACTCACGTCCTGTCTGACCTAACAGGACCTCTTGAGCTTGTCTGCTGCATTAACAGCCCTCTGCTGTCATGGATTATACTCTGGCTCCACAAATCCTGACAAACGCCATTCCTGCTTTGCGCTTGCCCAACAATATGAACCCTCCTCCCGCCTCTCTGAGCTCAGGGTCATCTGCGAGTGAGCTCGTCACCTCTCTTGACCCCGCCTATTGTTAGCACTGGACAAAATTCAGGCCAAGAATTTAAATTCCACCATGTTTTGTCTAAGACTTGCGTCACAATTTCACAACGTTACTGATCTACATGCACTTATCTGTGTGCAAGGTCAAGACACTGTATATATGAATTATGTTTTAAGTAGTCTTGTTTTGGCACATAGCTTTGATTCTCACTGAGCAATCACGCACCGATTAATGACAAGAGGGTCTTGCCCTAAATAACAGTGACAGAGATGAAATGCGTGTATGTTTGGCTCTTTCCGATATTGACCATCCCATTAATTAATAATGTCCATTAGTATCAGACTTGTCATGTCACAGCTCTGCATGTCCCCTGAAATCCCGCAGTGATGCAAACACAGACATCTTAATCAATGAAAGCCACACTATTGCACCTGGCAGATGGCTTTCATTATTCTGAAATGTGTATTTAGATACACACACTCACACACTTGCATAGCAGACATGCTCTAACACACACATGCACACACACACACACGCACTCACGGTTGCGTGCAAAGGTCTGCCCCAGCAGCATTAGCAGGGCTTTAAGCCCGGGCTAATCTGGAAGGCAGATTGTATAGTGTTGCCAGTGGATTTGCATTGATACCAAGAGCATCCCTGACAGCTTTAATAGTAGCCACTGACAGTGTTAACAAGACCTTAGGACCTCTGCAGATCCCTGCTCCACCTGTCACAACAAATAAAACATCAGCCCTGATGGACGCTTTGATACAAGAGCATGATAGACAGCCATCTGCTCTGTCAAAGGTGCAATCTGACCAAAAGCAGACTGTTGTGTACTATGAATAAGATATTTTCACAGGGTCAGGAAAGAAGGAATAAAATAAAGATTGATTAAATGTATCAGGTTTCTTTGTCACACAAACCTCAAGCGTGAGATAGTTGTCCTGCTCGTTGTTTCATACGATTAATGCACTAGTTCTCACATTACTGAGCACCAGTGGCTATTAAACAGTGATTTACTCTGCTCTCACCGTGCTGTCCAAGGGCCCTGAAGGTTTCATTAGCTTGCAGATTAAAATTTTAGCTGCACAAACATTTCTCACAGCTTTTCAGAGATATAAATCCGTGATGATGGAGCCAAAGAACCACAATCTTGGCCATGTGACTCTGAACTGTCTTGCTATCTGTATCTATATTTTCTAAAGGCGAAAATATATGACGATAAGATAAAAGAGTTGTTGAGCAATGAAGAACTTAATCAGTCATATTTCTATAGTTGTTTGTGTTCTCACATCATCACCAGGGGGATTCTGCTTTACGATGTCATCTTTATTTAAAGAAGTTTAGTGTATCCCAGCCATGGGCCTTGCATGATTTATTTCACATAAATATACAATAAGCAACGTGTGCTCAAAGGGTCTATTTGACTGTGTGTAGTGCATGAATGTGTACACTAGGGGGCAGTGCAGTAAACTGCCACACAAACAAACCACACACTGTGTATGTGTTCTCAGCTGACTGTTCTTGCTTCAGTGACAGGACAGATTGCAGTGACATGCTTTATTGGGTTAAAGTTTTACAAGCAACCATAAAAACAAAACATTTAAAAGGTCAAAGGATACAATTAATTCCTTTACAAAGCACACAGAAAAACATGTTTTTGGTTATTTTAGTTAGTGTACATCAGATAGGGTTTTTAAAAAAAAATATGAATCAGATTTTAATACTGCTTATTTGACATGCCATACATTATTTAATTGTGCAGCACATCACCGTACATCCTCAGAATAGAGTCATTTGGTGAGAGGATTCTGCACAAACTGTTTCCTGATATCAGAGCAGCAATTAAAAGTCTGTATCCGTCGTCTGATTTCCACTGATTTTTTGCACGCATGTGTAACTGCAGAGGCGATATACAGATATTACTCAACCACTGGGGTTTTTACCATAAGTGGTTTTGACTATGACTCTGACACATGGAAACATTCCGCTTCCCCATAATCTGTCTGTCTGAGGAAACGTTTTGTAAACGGCAACATATGATGTTGAAATAAGTAAAGCCTCTAAAGTGAAGACGTCACACTTTAAGGTTCTGTTGCCTTCTGCCCTTCATCATAGCGCTACGAGTCATCTTTGTCTTCAGTGTTTAAATTCATATCATAATGCGGTGATCGCATCAGATCAAACCTAAAGGGCGCTTCGTTTTTCTTATCCTGTAAGCTGGGCCTAATTGTGTCTTATCGCTTAATTAATCAATGAATAATTACATTCAGTGTCAATTTTTTTTTAAAGAACTATAATGTCAAGTCTATGAGATCATCACGCACTTCCGGTGACATATATCAAGAGAAGATAAGATTGCAACTTGTTAAAATATGACACATTAGTCAAGAAGAAAAGAGCGCTTTCCAAATTAAGTGAAACTCTGTGCAGCAAAGCGAAGACGAAATGCAACACAGCCTATAACTGTCTCATTAACATGAAAAAAAAAAAAATTGCACACGACTTTTAAGAAATAACATCACCATGGCTGTGATCAGTCCTTTCATTCCCACAGTGACACATTTGATTCCAGTTTATTTCTGCTGCTAAAGCACAGATTCAGAGAGCTGCATCCTCCTAGTCACTTATGTGTTATAAGAAGCCAAGTCCCGTCCGACGAAGAATCCTGTTCAAACATTGCAGGTTTCGTTGTAAAATGTTAGTGTAGTTCTCCTTCATCGGGCTGCTGGAGAAAAATCCTCCGGTCCGCAAGTGCCGCCGACCGCGGACAGGCTCGATGTGAACCCGGAGATCTGCGCGTCTGCTGCCCTTCGCGTGTGATCCCTCCCCTCACCCTGCACACAAAGCGTGTGTGTGTGTGGATGTGTGTGTGTGCGCGCGTGTATGTGTGTGACTATGTCTGTGTGTGTGTGTGTGCGGGTTGGGTTGCTGCTACTTTCAGGTACACCTCGTAAAGTATAAAATCTAATCACGTATTTTAAATGATTTGAGTCGTTGAATAAATTTAGTTTAACGCAGATTTCACACTAACACAATATCTAATGTAGAAGTTGTCAGTGGTGCTTCATTTTTTAAATTTTTGTGTAAGCCCAACACAAGCTTTAGCGACGTATTTAAGACAATATGCTTGTAGACACGGCAATGCTTCCAAGTGTTTATTAAAGTGTGGAAAAATGAGCGACAGCCTCAGTAAGAAAAGTGTAACAATCTAGCTTTCAATGCTGTGAGACATGAAGGCAAAAACGTCCACGCATTTAAACAAAAAACATATAAAAACGCAAACGTCCCACATGCAGACAACACATGAACGCAGCATAAGCCTCGCGTGTGTTTGTGTATGTGTGTGTGGTGTGTGTGTGTGTGTGTGTGCGCTTGAGCGCTGTTTGTGAGGCAGAGAGTTGCGTGCGAAGAGCTCGACATGTCATTCAGAGGAATCCGCCACCTGAAACGCGAGGAAGTGAAGGCGACTCAATTGGGTATAAAGCATCAGCCAACATCTGCCCCGAGCAGTGCAAAAGCTGATGAAAACATCAGCTGGGAGCTCTTGTAGGACCTCTCCGGTTTATTTTATTTCCCTTGGATTTATCATTTGGCATTACGGAGTCGGTGCACCCTGGGAGACGCATCTCTTTTCTGCACTTAAAGTGAATGTGACTGTGAGCCAACACAATACTGGAATTAACTGACAGCCACAGAGCGTTTGGGTTAGTTATTTTTGCTTTTATTTATTTTTTCTGAAAGAGCATGAGGTGATTATTTTGTTGTTTATTTTCAAGGATACGTCATGTCTTATACGCTTTTCTATCTATTTATTAGATAAGCTGCTCTAGTGTGTATTTGATTTGTAGCTTTTAGCAATTATTAGTCTGTTATTAAGCTTTCACGTGCTGTAAATTGTAATATTTTGATCATTCACACGTGTCATTTTGTTTTAATTCTAATCACAGTCTAATTGGTGTTATTTCACTTTAATTTTAGGGATGCACGGATTTACAGCATATTTCACCCCAAGGAATGACCTTTAATGACATAATGTGTAACAACCAGCCTGAGCATGTTTAAATGCTCTCTCTCTCTCTTTCTCTCTCTCTCTCTGTCTCTTACACATGTGTTTAAGTTGCTCTCTTCAGCCACATGTAAAGTTAACGTCCACTCTTTGTCATCCGCAGCGCACCTGTTACCTCCACGGAGTGCAAGATCATGATCCCTCCGGGAGACTGCATGTATGCGGGCAGAAAGAGGAGGAAGCCCATCCAAAAACAGTTAAGAAGCGCTGTTCAGTATTCTACATCTGTTAAATGAATGCACATTTTCTTGGGGCTTTTTTTTTTTTTTTTTTTTGGTAGCTTGGTAAAGTTTAGGGTACAATTCAAACTGATTTATTTGGTTCATAAGATATGAATCACAGGAAGTGATTGAGCGGCAGACACATCAGAGTTTGAAAATAACGGTATAAACGCCACATAAGCCTAATTATCAGTCTAAGGTGGTTATTGCATATTTATTGTTGCAAACATTTTAGAGATAGTGGAGTTCTTTGATGAAATAATAAGCTGACAAGGCAAACTCTGCTTACTGTAGCGTAATATTTGGGGAAACTAAGCAGGCTGAATATGTTGACTTGTCTTCCTCTTGATGCCCAATGATTGTTTGAGCAATAACAGGAGTAACAGTATATAAATATATATATATATGTACATGTGTTTACCCGCAGGCTTGGGAGTCACAGTGTGTATTTGTTTGCTTGTGTTTTAAGTGTCCATACTTTTTGAGGACAACTTTCTTTTTGTACAATCTTGTCTGCTGATGTCATGAATAGTGAATCAGTAAGTTATATAAGATCTCGAAGAGGGAAGTGGTAATTAAACAAGGCCTGTGGCATTCATAAAGTTTTTATGTTTTGCTCTGCCTTTGCTGCGCATCTGAAATGAAATCTTTGCCACATCGAAATCGATTCCGTATGTGTACTGGACAGAAATATAACTTTTTAGGGCTTTATAATTATCGAGCGATCCTTCTTTGTTTATTACTGGGATATTGATGTTGTTTTGGCACCTTGAATGCCTCATACATAAATCGCTGAAGCAAACTTTTATTTTACTTAATAAATCCAGAGCGTTTTACAGTTTATTAAAAGTATATTTCACATCTGACATTCCAATGTCATCATTTGTATATTTTTCGATAGTAACTAGTGGAGCGTATTGATTATTAGTCGGGTCATGGGAATAAAATGTGGTCTGAACATTCATGTAAAAGTATTCGGCCTCTGTGGAGATGTACAGAAACTCTCAGCTGTGGAAATCGGAGCTGACCATTACATATACGGATCATGTTAAGTTCAGCTGGTAAAGCTGCGGTACACCATACAAGAATACACAAATAACTCTGTGCCTAAGGCGCATTTTACATTCTCCGCGGCGCTGAGAAGGAGTGCAGCATGTCCAGTACCTCTAATATCAGGAGTCGCCACAGTGGATTTTAGTAAATACAGATATTTAGCTTTACTGTAAACCTGCAAGATTCACGCCAGGAAGAGGAAGATATTTCGTAAGGGCTGAAACTCGATATGACAAAACACTTAAATCATTTGTTTTGTTTCATTGCGAAGAAGCAAAGTTGTCATTGGAGGAAACACAGATCAGAAAGTGTGGTGTTTGGTGTATTGGGGACGGCTGGGTGAAAAGGGAAAGACAGTTTACAGAAAGAGGGACTTGTGCAGACTGTGGTTTATTTGGTCATGTGTCTCTACTTGGGTTGGCAAAATGCGGTGCATGCCATACTTAAACCAGAGTCAGACAAAGCATGAGCCTGTAGTTTGTTCGTCATGATGAGGAGCGAAACTGACGGGAATCTATTTGGAAGCCATTCTTGAAAAATAAACTCAATACTTTCTTTATAATTCGGCGCTCTATTCTTTCGCGTTGATCAAAAAAAAAAATCAAATAATCACACAATAAACAGAATTATAAGACAGGTATTGTTCCAGTTGTGCCCCTGAGTTGATATGTTTTTGGGAGTTTTAATGCAGGGCGGCCACAGTTTTAGAATTCAGAAAATGTATATCATTAATTATGTTCATTGATCACAATCTGAATAATCTTTTAGACCAAGACCGTCAGGGGTCGGCAAGCTGACAGTGTAAGCTTTATTATAAACCTTGTGTCATGTAGTGTGTATCAAATTTAAACTAACTTTACCTTTAACAATAGCATGGCTCCAACAAGTTCAGTTAATGGTTTTTTCTGTGTGCTACTGTCACTTACTGCTTGTTGAGGTGATTCTCAGTGCAGTCAAGTATGTGTGCAGTGAGATAAAAAAAAAAAACACATGATTAAGTTGGGGGCCATTTAGCTAAAAAGATTCTTATTTTACAGCTGAATGCATGACTTCTTATTGTCTATCTACACATACACACACACCCTGACGCCCGCTCTACTCCATATATCTCTCTCTCCCTTTCCGTCCATCTCATCATCAGGAAGCCGTCCTCCTCCAGTGAGAAAACCAACCCGTCCAAGCGGCACAGGGACAGGCTGAATGCTGAGCTGGACCGGCTGGCCAGCCTGCTGCCGTTCCCCCCGGATGTCATCTCCAAGCTGGACAAGCTGTCTGTGCTACGCCTTGCAGTTTCCTACCTCCGCGTCAAGAGTTTCTTCCAAGGTAATGGAGGTAAAAAAAAAAATTATATTGGCAGTGTCTGTGTGTGTGTGTGTGTGTGTGTCTGTGCATGTTGCTGGGTTAAGGCAGGTCAGGGTTTGATAATCCACTGCTGACATATGGGTATGATACAGCTTACTGGATTACATATTTATTGTAATATTGTAATGTATTGTATTGTGGGTATGGAAGCCCGTTAATATATTAATTGATTCATAGGAAGAAATTTGATAGGAGGCTACATCTGCATCCAAAAATATGTTATTCATAGATACCAGTAATTTCAGAAATAGTAGTAATAACTATTTGTAATAGTAGTAGCTCTTGAAGTACTATTATCCAGTTTTTAGCAGTAGAAAAACACTAAATTTTATGATTTTTTGGCATGGATATGTTTACTAAATATATTCAGTATCATTAAAAATGTTGCTTATGAGAAGCTTAAAAAGTCTTGTTTACTCCCAAACTGTATAAGTCAAACTCTTGTGCTGTGAATGATGTGTCCAACATTCAGGCTGGTGTGTGTGATAGTGAAAGACATTCAAATGGCAGATACAGAAAGAGATTATGTGCAGTATATTCATCTGCATTGCTTCTCTCTGAACTCTCTCTATCATTTGTCAGTAGTGCATCTCTGTCTATTTGTCTTAAATATAATAGAAGGGAAAAATAAGGTTTGCTAACACATGCCTGTTAGGTTACGTTGGTGTGTTTGAGTCTTGATGTCTGTAAAATTGGAACTTTTTTTGTAGGCCTTGTTAGTAAGACTCCATGACATAAAAGTATACTTGCTTATGTTTTTGATAGAAGTTTTATTAAGTTAGTGAAGTGATTTATATGTGAAGCAGGCGTCTGTGATGGACTGGAGACATGACAGCATCCACCCCAAATCCCAAATCATCCCTTTGTGTCTTTCACTCACATGTAATTAAAAGGCTATACTGCAGCCCACACTTGTTTTCCCACCTTCCCACCGTCCACTGAGCGCCTCCCTCCCTCTCCTCGTGTTGCTCCACTATCCGCTTCAAATATTCATGGCCCACTTCAGAACGTATTTTGTTGCCGGTGGCCTCGGCAGCTGCTGTATCAACACGGAGGCTACTGGCGCAGCTGGATGCAACAGCTCTAAAAGACGAGTTGTACTTTTTTTTTTATTTTAAGAAGAAAAAGAATTTCCCTCTGTCCTGCCAGGGAAAATGCATGTGATAAAGTAGGAGGAGGATGAGGGGGAAAGGGAGGGCAGTGGAGAGGAAGCAGTGGAGAGGTCCTGTGAGGCTCACTGGCTTCCTAGTCCTGGGGGCTGAAAGAAAGTCCTCAACGAAAGCTGTTTTCTTGGAGCCTGGCAAGGGATTGTTAATGTTCTGCAGTCACTGCAGTTGAAAAGCAGCTGAATTTAAGGTCAAGCTAACAGTAACCAAGGCTGCAGAGATGTAACAGGTGCATCAAACAGTTTCAAAATAGATTTTTATAAGACTAGCTCAACATGTGTCATAACTAATGTAGAAAAAGACAGTTTGAAATCACACAGGGCCCTTGTGGTTTCAGGCAACATCAGATTTCGCAGCCATCTCTTCTTCCAACACATGTGCTTCTCCTCTGTCACCTTCTTCTTCTCTGATCTTTAATCTCTACCATCCACTGCTTCGGTTTGGCATTGCACCCAACAACTGGCATCCTGTTGGCTGGAATCATGCAACTTTACACACACACACACACACACACACACTCACACACACACACGATCACTTGTTTAGCTTAGCCATCACGCAAAGCTGCAGTACAGGTGCTAATCGGACTTATTAAAGTTGCCTCCCCCCGGATAAGGGATCACGCAGAGGTAAAGAAAAACCGCTGCCCTCGATGAAGTGATGCTGAAAGGAAGAGTTGGAAAATGAAGAGGGTTCGGTCATGCGTGTGGAGCTGATAAAAGTGTCGAAAGGTGTGTTGAATCTGTTGAAAGTGAGGCGGTGGTTGTGTATTGTCCGGCAGCGCAAAGAGTTTTCCAGAAACCTTGACTCTCTCTTAGCTCATCTTCCAGACCTGCACTAAGTTTTGAAGTGTTTTGGTGGCATTTATCTGGAATTATTTTAACACCTTCTCCTCTGAACTCTTTGAACATGCTTTAATATGAAGGCCGCTGTTTGTTTTCGCTCCACCTCTGCTGGATGCCTCGTTATCAGTGGCAGTAGTGACCAGCTTATCTGTCATTTGATGCTAAACTAATGAGATTAATTAGAGTGGAACATGAGGGATTTTGGTTCTGTATACATCTGCAATCTCTGCCCGTTTTCCCTCTGCACATCCCAGTTGTCACTCACAGTTGCAGTTTTTCCACTGATATTTAAACATGTGGCGTGACCAGAGCTCTTCCAGATACAATCAAGATGAGCAACAAATACATGTCCACATCCTTCCTGTGGTTTGGAACAATATTCGTAATCATCTCTTTTTGTTTTCTTTTTCGTACAGTGAGTCATTCACTGAAAACATGAAATGAAACCATGAAACCTGCGACCTTAAGTTTCATTTGCTTTCATAAACCACTTTCATAAAAGAAGAATAAAGATTGTTCCACTTATACTGATGCAGTTGTTCTTTTTGTCCACTAGGGGGACTGTGTGAAGTTATATGAGCAACAATGCTACTGAGTCAAAACAGTTCAGTTAGTTGGGATTGTATGTGGGTGCAGGATTTGGACTCAAGATATTAAAAACTATCAATAAAAATCACAAGCTGTTTGTCTTTTTTAAAGCATGAATTTATTGACTTCATTTACTCTGTTAAAAGAGAGTTGTGGGTGTCTGATGTATAGTTTGTAAGGAGGTTTAGAAAGGGAGGGGAAGAGAAGAAGAAAAATCGTGTAGCAGGTGGTTTTGGAAGCTCCCTGAGATTCTGCTGGTTTTGTCTGTTGCGTGACTGCTCGAGGGTGGAGCACAGTGAACAGTGTGTACCTATGCGCTATATGCAAATGTACCACAAGGCTGTGTGTGTGTGTGTGTGTGTGTGTGTATGTGTGTGCGTGTGTGTGTATCTGTGTAAATAAAAAGCAACATCAGACAAAGATTCACTTCCCCTAGTTTCCCATAATCATCTTTTTTCATAAACTTCCACTGCGGTGCGTTCACGTGCGCAGGGAGATAAACGACCTGAGATGACTCCGTGTGCCATTTTACATTCCTCAAGCAGAAAAGTTAGAAACAGGCGCTCTCTTGCCAGATATTTAGTTTCCCACATTTTTCATGAGGGAGCCTGACATGGACAAATATAATTTATATTTCATTAACCGCAGTCCCTCAGGCTGAGAACTACATTATCTCTCTAAGTGGCTGGATTCAATCTATTATAAAGTTAAACTTACATTTTCTTGGAGTTTAAAGAAAGACACTAATTTTATTTTTAAATAGATGGCCCCAGTCTTTTATTGTAGACTACATTTGTCGTAATTCAAAAAATAAAAAAAGTCTTTACTTGAGAATACATCTGCTTAGTTTTCTTTTTAATTCAAAGGTGTATATTGGCTTTGCTGCCACAGTCGGTTATCTCCAGTTGAGTGGACGTAGTGGGAATGCATATAATAATGTTTCCGTACGCCGTGGCACAGGTAAAGCATGCCAAGCCAGTGAAAATGGGGCACAAGTCCAGAGGGGCAACACCCCCACAGTCCCTCCAAACGCATCCAATCCCCATTAAAAAATAATAACAAGAAGAAAAAAAAAATCTAAATCATCATTTTGTAGCCTACAGGCTGTTCTTTTTGTCCCATGTTTTTTGTTTAATTTTCATTTTAGGTCAGGGTATCCATATTTTCAGCATTTTTAGGCAGATGCCCAAGTGAGTAGGTCCATGTGCATGTGTGTGTGTGTGTGTGTGTGTTGACAGTCAGCAGGCTGTAATTCCCTTCTCTTCCATGTTAGGTCTCTGCCCTCACTGTAATTGCTGAGCTTGTTAAATATTTACCCTAAGGATTAGCTATCCCTCCTCCTTTGTCTTTCTGCCCCGATTGCCTTTATTTCTCCTCCAGTGTGTGTGTGCTTTTTACAGTCTGTTCTGCGCGATTGTGTTTCACTGCTTTTTATCTCATTATTGGAAACTGGAACTTGCTTTGTTTAAAAAATTTAATCAGGTTACGGCTTTACTTTATGAAGAGATCAGGTAATTAAAGGTAAATCTTTAAGAGAAAGATGCATTTTAAATTAATTTGTGTTATTTCGGAGTCATTAAAGCCATTACGATCTCTTGTAAAATAACTATGGAGGAGTCTGCAACCTTTCTTTTCTTTCCTCCTCTTTTCTCTCTATCCTCTGTTGTTGATGCCTGATGAGCTACTATGAATTCAAACTGGCTCTAACAAGACCAGAAGGCAACAGGCCTTGTGATGAGAATCAGATGGGAGATTTAAGGCTGTGGACCTGGAGACCACATAATAAAGGACAGACCCTCTTCCTTAATGCGCAGCCTGCCTTCCTATAAATAAGACTAGTGTGTTGTACTTTTATAGGATTGATATCAGTAGATGTAATGATTCTCTTGCTGGCATGATGTGTATATCTGTAAATCTACAGAAAAATCTGCGTTCTTTTCAAGGGCTTTGTTTGTGTGTGATGTGGTCCTACATTATGTATATGTGCAGTGCTTTGTCTTTGTCTGCTGAGTGTGTGTATAACTGTGGACTTGCCATGCTGGCTATTTTGACCATATGTGCCGTGGTTCTTCGGTGAGGTGCGACGGAGTCTTATTTTGACATCATCTGTCACCATCTTGGGTCTTGACCCTGGCAGCAACTGCGATCTGATTCCCCATCACACCCTTGGAGAAAATAGGCAGCACTGACATTAATCCATATGTATTTCTCATTACCCGTATCCATGTCTGTCTGTGCTCATGATCACTCTTGGTATCACATGAAAGGAATGTATCTTTCATCTTTTCCGGTGTGGAAGTTTCTCCACCCTCAGTATTGAGTCACAGGAACTGGTTGAATCGGACCTTCATACCATATTACTCTCTCTCTGCTTTTTGCATGTTTTATATGTATAGTTCATATATTCTATTCATATTTCTTTTAATATTCTTCCACTTTTTTAACTTTTTTAGACACTGCCCCCATTAGCAGATAGAGTAGCTATACCAACTTCAAGTTATTACTTACCTCACAAACCCCACTTTAACATGTGGACTGCCAGTAAATGTGACTTGTGCACTCCTTGTTTGGCTTTTGACAACTGCATTTTCCTCATTTCACAGTGGTTTTTCAACTCAAGTAACAGCTGTATCACCACTGTCAGTTGGGTCGAAGGAGTTTTTGCCTTGCACCATGCAGAATATTGCATGCATGTGTCTATGTATCGAAATATCTAAAAAAAAAAAACAAATTTGCATATGTATCAGTTGCAAAATAACTTACACTTTGCAACAGCTGCTCATTTATTTAGCTGAGGAACTCACAGTGTGTTTTTATGACTTCTGGTTTCATCAAGTCTGACAGGAAACATTATTTTTAAGTCTTAGCTCATGATCAACTTTTAGAGGGACAACCAACATGATTACCAAGCAGATGATTCTTAGTGTTTAATACACATGTTGTGCAGATTGAGGCTAATTTTTAACAGAATTGATGGAAAGTGGACTCTAACCACTAGCAACAGAAACAGTGAAAACAACACAGAAACCCTCTCTGATAGTCTTTCTTTGAGTCTTTGAAAAACTATACACACCCACATCATTCATCACAATGCATGAAGACCTGCATAGTCCCCTCCGTGAGACGTCAACAACCTGAAAACCATCTAGATGAATTCAGCGCTGTGCTCTTTCGCTTTGAGTAAATGATCTGCTCTGAAAATCATCAGTGTCATTGCAATATATCATAACATCCCCTTAACGTTCCCACCAAAACAAATCTCATGCACAAATATAGATGCTTGTGGTGTGAATGTATCCACGTTGCAGTCAGGTTTATTTATACATTTCTGTGTGTGTGTATGTGTGTGTGTGTATGTGTCTGCAAGCCCTCAATTAAAGCCTCACCTTCCCTCATAGCTGTCAGTCCAGTCAGGGGTGTTGACAGGGTATGAGAACACACACACACACACACATAGACACATACAAATGTGTACCTATCTATTTTTTTTATATGCACAAAATATATACAGCAGCAAACATTGTTTACATCAGCGCTGTGCATCCGCTGCGTTGCTGATCTTCAAATGTGTGCACGCTAGTTTCAGTATGTGTGCTGTCTGACTCTAAATGCTTTGTGAGCTATAATTAAAGAGGAAGAGAAAGACCACAGATCCCGCAGACTCACGCCAGGCATACGCCACTTGTGACGTCAGCCAGCAGACAGGAGACGGTTTTGTAACTAACCATGCAATAGAGGAAGGAGAGAACAAGACAAAACAATCAGTCTAGATCCTTATTCTCTCATCTATGAATTTAAGAGAATTTCATGGATGTAAGCACCCTCTTCCAAACTATTTGGGTTAATCCTTTTCGTTTCAAATCTGTATCAAATGGAGTCAATTCAAGTGCCAAACCATTCAATTTTCCCAAAGAGGGAAGTGCATGCAGTGCGTGATAGGAGCTTCTAAATTGAGTCTTTGCTCAGGCGTGAACATGTGTATCGGGTCACATTATATATGGACTGTTTACTAAACTCTCAGTGACCCCAGACTTTTTCCTTCCCTATACGCCGCAACCCAAAAGCAGACAAGTTGGCAGGGCAGAGGCCAAGACACATCAGCGAGCCGCATGGACTGTAAATGAACTGGAAAGGTTTAGTAATAGAAAGGTCAAAATGTGGTCGATTCATTTTAGTTTTTTAGTTTTTTTTGAGACAAAAGGTCTTTGCTCTTTAAATTTCTGGTGAATCATAGACTTTAACCCACACTTGTTGACACCGAATCATGCGCTGACATAGTATTGGCAGCTTGTTTGCTTTCTCTTAGACCCGTTAACGTCTATTCCAATGCAGATGTAAATTATGCGCGTTACTACTCTAAGCTCAACACTCATCCTTTGTTTGCTGCTTAATTTCTTTACCCGCTGCGCTCCATAGTATATGTATTTAGTGTTGGCTCAGAGCCTACCACATCACGGGCAAACGGAAACATCCTAGACAGGTGCATCACAGCAAACCTCAGATCATCTGTTTAAATATTGATTCACATTACATATTTGGACAGAGGGCAGAGGTAACAACTACTTGAACAGATTTATGACATCCTGCACTTGTTGAAAGTCTGTCTTTGTGTTCTTACAATAAAGAAGCATCTGTTGGATTTTTGGGTTCAAAACACAAAGATGTCACAACAAATTAATTTAGTGGAAGTTGATGGAAATCTGCTTTTTACATTTTACATTGTTTTTGACTGGACTGCAACAGTGGCACCAGCCCTATAACCATGATGGTCCTTCACTGAGTCACTCACTGACTGACTGACTGAGTGATGAAGTTACTCCATTTGTCAGCCGAAGGTGGCTGAAGCTAAGTATCCCAGAATGCATTTTGCATCAACCGACAGCAAGCAGCAATGGCAGAGGTTAAACTGTTGTAATTTTCACTGCAGAGCTGTTAATCTGTTAATCTGTCACTTTATTAAGCTAAATTTTTTTCAGGCGAGAATATTGCCACGATTACCTACTGAAGGAGACTGTTGTGTGACATTTACATGAGAAGAGAGCATCTGTGCACTGTCACCAGGGTAACTTACTGTCAGTTTCCACATGTTACATACTGTCTTTTCAAAATAAAGCACTTCCGTGTTCATGGTAAATAAAATAAAAGCAATATAATACATATATTTATGAATGCAAACTTTACACACGGAACACACTGTATTGAGGTGATGGAGAAAACTTGTACTTAGTCCGATAACTGTCTAACAACAATTTGATGGTGAATAAAGATGAAGAAACTCCACAGACTCCCGTTGATTCTTACTTGAATATATGAGGTTTATTACAAACAAGTATCTGATATCCCAGAAGCCTTTGACACAGTGTATACATGGATCCAGTCACACCAAAAAACTTAAAGCATACAGTAAATAATGGTTCTTATAGAGTAGCTTAGCTCATGCCACCTGGGAGGGGAGAAAACGTGGGCAACTCCGGGTCAGAGTGAACTCTAATTCAAAATAATGAGGATAGCTTTTGTTACCCATCCAAGGCTACCACCTTATCTCCTATCCTGGCGCCCCGAACATAAAACATCTTGCATGAGAGACCGTGAAAGCAAGAGAGGCCCTGTAGATTAAATCATCATGGCATGGCATTTATTAGAACATTCCTTTATGAACATAAATTCATATATTGAACATCTGGTCTTCCACATGGGGTCATTTACACTCAGCATTAATGATTAACTTGATAGTTGCTGTGTTAAAACTATCTTTCTGGTTGTGGATAAGTGAAATAATACATAAAACATATATAAAAAAATAGCCTAAATCTTAACTCAACCCTTCCTACAACAGCACCATATAGTCTACACCCAAAATCTAGCACAATGTATTTTTTTCTTGGGTTACAACTACTGTATGAAAAGTGCTATACAAATTAATAAACTTAAACTTACATAAAAACAAACATCTTAAAAATGTTGCGATGTTCATGTCTGATGGTAACCAGGTGACATACAAATTAAAAGCCCTCTAGTGTTTCATACACAGTCCAGCCATATACTAGCTTTTACAGGGCTGCCAAGTTTTATAGTTAATAGTATCAACCTCCAAACATCCATATTGGTCAAACCACAACCATTTCATGAGAATCAGGATAATCTGAGCCATCTCACCCACAACCTGTTCTCGTTGACCTGTGGCACTAGTGTCACTTGCTTCCAGGTTTTGACTATATTTGGCTGCACAGCTCATTAACGCATTTGTTACATCTGTCCATACCTTTTTTGAAGTGAACACTCAAACCTACTGAAGGTCAAACCCTTTGCCCTTTCCATTCGCCCCTGTACTTTGACCCAATCGCAGTTAATAGGAATCACTGGGAATCAGTTAAACTTCTTTGGTAATTAGTATCAACGTGGCGAGCAGTGAAACAGTGCTGATTTTTTGATGCCTTACTTGCACCGGGTGATTGCACATTTGACTCCTACAGCACGCAATGCATCAAAGCCCAAAGGAAGCAAAGACTTCAACCCATCAGCCCATCATATCAGTTAAATGTCATATGTCACAACAAGCCTGGAGACAGATGTAAGCTGAGTGGCCAGCGTTGTTCTGCTGTTGGTGGCACGAAATCTCCAGTTCACCCCGAGCTGTTGCATTATAAGACTTTTTAAGAGTAATAAAAGGTGACGCTCTGAATGACATATTTTTCTGAAAGTGGACAAAAGTGACATTTTAGCTGTGGTGGCACAGAGCAACCAGAGCTTTAGCCAGCGGGTCACATTCTCACATTTTCTTTTGAGAATTCATTAGACCATTTGATGTAACTTCATCCTGATTGACATGAGTTTTGGGGATCAACACACATCACTAAACCCTTATATGTGTATTGATTAAGAGCATCCAGGGAGATAATGGATCGCAACATCCCAATCTGTTTGTGCGTGTGTGCCGTTGAAGCAGAGCAAATTTGCTCCTATGCATGATTATCATCTTCAAATTGGTGTACCGATTAAACCTGTCACCCCATTTCTTCCTCTCTTTTTTCTTACCTTTGTCTTTTTTTGTCTTTCTTTCTTTCTTTGACCATGACTAACATTTCTCTCTCTTCTTTTTTCACTTTTTCCTCCCTATGGGGTTCTGCCCTTCTGTTTGTTTCACTGACCCCTGTGAAAGAAAATCACCTCTCATCTCCATGTGCTTCATGAAGAGTGCGTGATCAGGCTAAATGCCAGTGCTCAGGCTTTTTCTCCTTCCTCTTTCCTCCACATGCGATGTCTGTAATTCCGTGCTACAAGTTCTATATACAAAGCTAGATGTATGGCCGCTTAATACATTTCCAGTGTAAATGTTAATGTGTTCCTGGTGTTATGACTAACCTAATGCCAGTGCTCAGGATCTTATCATTCCTTTCCTTTATTTTGGCATGCAGAAACCCTGTTCATTTGTTGTGAATGAGCGTAGACAGAAATAGGTTTACATGCTACGCTAATATGTATACTTGAATGAAATGAACGAAACATCTTTAAAGAATAGGTTCATGATTTTTCAAGTATATCTATATCAATAGTCAGGTATACATATGAACATTGAAAGACATTTCGCTTGCTATGATCATTCTTCCTGCTAATACCTCTAATGCCTCATATCAGCTTCAGATAAACGTTTAAATACATTTCTGCACAAAACGAAGGCTGTGGATTTTGTCCCCCATCACTTACATTGAAAGCACATTAGGAAGGGATATGTTAATCACCAGTATGAACAAGAGGAATGCGTACAGCAAGAAAAACCTGTTTTAATGTTCATATGGGCACCTGACTGTTGTTTCAAGACAGACTTGAAAAATTGTGAACCTATCCTTTAAATGTATTTAAATATGTATTTCCATACCCATAAATCTTTCCTCAAGAGTTTTTTTTATGTCAGAGTGAAACACTTCATCAAAGCTACACTAATAAAATTGTTAAAGGTTGGATAACAGCTCCTTAAAGTGGGATGACTGATTTATTGCATTATTCCCCCAAGCTGTTGAGAAAAGTCAAACTGGTATTAGTTGCATGCATATTTGAAATTTAAATGTTGGTATATTAACTTTGTTGTGGCTAACATATAGTTATTACCCGCTCAATGATTCCATGCTAAATTGCGCATTAGTTGCATGTCGGCTCATTCTCCCACCCTCTTGCATGTGTGTTTGCCCCCTCTGCAGTAATCAGCCACACAATAGCCGTTAACTAGTGCGACAGGCCAGCCATGCTAATCTCTTGTATGTGTCGAGAACCATGAATGGAGAAGCCGCCGTATGCATTTAGGATCCTCACAGCTAACTCATTAGTTGCTTGAATCAAAGGCATGACACTGGCTTTGTCCCTGCCTGGCCTCTCGTGCCACAGACACTGAACTCGCTTGAGTGGAGTTGGACTCTGCTGGCCTGGGGGGGCCAACAGAGCCCCCTGGGATCACAAAAGGCCATAAGTGAATTACTCAAATCACTGCCGAGGGGGGCCCCGCTAGACGCTAACTGTAACAGCTAGTGGCGGCTGCGCAGCAATGGGAGGTGTGTTTGTGTGCAAGTGTGTATGTGCGAACAGACGGGTAGAGTGTGTGTTTGAGTTTGAGTGAGTGTGAATAGACAGCCAGGACTCATGCAGAGGGAGCAGAAGCCTTTGTTGGCCCAACACTATTGTTGGAAGCTGTCTTGTGTAATTACTGTCACAGCTACCGCCTAGCGCGCCGCTCTGCCTGAGCAGGGCAAGCATGGAGGGACGAGGAGGAAAGCATCAAGCACACCGAAGCGCCTGGAGTTCAGGTTGATAATTGTATTATGGAAGCACTTTAAGCATGCAGTGGTGCTACAAACACGCTGACAAATCCCAGCTGTTGTTTTACAGTTTGTAATATCATCGCGTTCGATTTGAAATACACGTTCCTCTGAAAGATTTTTTTTTCTGCTATTGGTTTGCAGTGTAGCTATTTTTATAAGCACGCCACTCTAGCCATGCTTAACCCCAACTACACCCCTTTTGGCTTAGATTAAATAATTTCACATTGCCAATTTATATTCATCCCCCCACACAACAAACAAATAGACTTTGTTGATCTCCATGCAAACATGCAATATGGCTTACAGATTCAGCACTGCCCAAAGCCACATGTTGAAAGCCCATTTGATAACTCATTAAGCCTCGGAACAGTCATTTTTTTATTTGTTGTGGCATGCGGGCATTTCTGCACAGAAACAGCTTCCTGAGTTTAGGAAAAGTTCTGCGGCTGTTTATTGTGGGATCACTGAATTTGAGAAAACTGGATCCATTTGAAACAATGCAGGAATGCATATAACCAAAAGAAAAATATCTCTAGATCGGGTATTGATTGGAGCATTTTAAAACATGCATACAAATGTCTTATGAGACTGTTCTGAAGCAACTTTCTTATTGCCATTCTTGTCTGTGTCCCTGTTTGCACGGATTAGAGACAAGCCACAGGGATCTGATTGACGACATGACATGCAGTAGACTCACTACCCAAACCGAACCTTGGCCGTCATCCTGGCTCAAATGGCCTCCAGTTTCCTCCCAGCGAACACCCAAGGCTTATTAGCCACAGCGCAATCAATTTAACATGGCCACCCGCATAAAAAGCTCACTGGTGTCAGTAATGCGATCTGTTGACGGCTAAACCGAGCGAATGGAGAGGCTATTCACAGCGGCTGATGAATGAACTTGGTGACACTGCAGTTCTGGCACGACACGGAGCAAAGTCTCACCAAGAGAAACCACTAAACGGCGGAATAACGACGCGAAAAGATGCCATCATTAGAAAGTGACGACTCAAACAAAACCGCTGTACCGCTCGCTCGCTCGATGTGCGTCACCTTTGTCGCTGCACGCTGTTGTCTTCATTTTTGCGTTTAAATACCAACACTGAGTGATGGAATGAATGGAGTACGGCTTTTACAAACAATGTCACTGAGGATCGAGTTAGTTCAGAGGAAGGCTACTCAAGTGGCACGAGCACCACGTGTACTACATGTCATCAGTTTGTGTCTTCAGGCTTGCTGCTTGGCCGTACTGTACATCAGACCGTTTGTTTTGTCTGTCACCTCCATTTATCTTAATTGAAGCATGCTTCAGTGTGCAGCCCAGTCCCTGCTGTTGTTCCCTAATGTAAATCGATATGTTTCCATGCGGTTGGAAAGATCACTAACCAAAGGTGGCATCTGACCCGATACAGCTCGATAGGCTAACTACCGTCAGCCAGATGAGGTCCCCTTTCATCAGCATTTGATATGGGAAAACTGGAGCACGTAACTCACCCAAGTAAAAATAGTTGGAGAAGGTTTGGGGAGGAGTTACTTTTTTTTCAATCTGAGACTAGGTTAGCCAGTCAAATTTCACTCATACTAACCCCAAAATATCTTGCTGTTAAAGGCATGTACTTCAGTGAGAAAGGGCTAATTAAAGAGGTCCAGAGAATGTGATGCAAGAGGGTGTTTAAAAGGGTTTGTGTGAGTGTGTATGTGTGTGTGGTTTTTTTTTTATTGGCTGGCAGGCCTTCGCTGCACTCTGCGCACCCAGAGCGGTTTGAACTCCTGCTCTCTGCCGAATTATGTTCGAATGAGTGAACCTGACAAAATATTTTTAGGATGGGGAGAGACGCGAGCAGAGGGTAAAGCAAGAGGGAGAGAGGGCATAGACAGTCCTTCCTTATCACACACACACACACACACACACTTCTACTTGGGCACTGCGAAGAAAGAGAGTAGCGAAATGTCAGTTAACAGCAGCAGGATCGTCTCTGACTTGACAGCATCCAGGTTCTGCGGAGGTAAAGGTATCCAGGCAGTCAGGATGGAGAGTGTATTGACTAGAAGAGAGAGAGAGAGAGAGAGAGAGAAAGCCAGTGACTTGTGCTTGACTCAGCCTTCCAGCCATGCAGGCATTATTTGTTAGTCAGGAAAAAGGCAGGTATATCTTAAGTGTTCAACAGTAAACAGAGACATGACAGGGTCCTCATGCTCACTGGGTTTTTTTTTTTGGGATGCGTATGTGCAAAAAAAAGATTTGCAAAACACTATGGGATGTTACATTATATCCCTCACAGATCAACCTCACTTGAAATTTCATTACACTGTTGAAATCATTGAGAAAAAACGCCAGCAGGGACCGATGACTTCATACAATGCACACGCTACAAAAAGAAGTTTGGCAAGAACATCTTTAGACTAGTCAGTCATTTTAAAAGTGCTTCCTTTATTTATAAATGTGTTGAAACTAGTAACGGTTCTATCCAGCAATGTTTTCCTGATAAAAAAAGCCCTGATTTCCCCGAAGTCTGCTTAGTAAATAGAATTGCCATTTCCTTGCCATTTCTTTGTATTTTTTGGTGTGTGTGTGTGTGTGTGTGTGTGTGTGCTGGATCACTGGTCACTGGAGGTTTTTACTTTTACCAGCACTAAAGGCCCACTGGGGGAGTTCATGCTAAAAGCTCTCTGAGGCTTTCTGAGTGGCTTAAACTGTAGTTTCATCTGAGAGGGGGGGAAAAAAAGAAAAAGGGGAAAAGAGTAAAAGATGTAGTGAGTGAATAATAGAGGAGAAGAATGCTATTTTTAAAAGCTGTGTTGCACTCCTTTCTTGTGAAGAGTTGTGGTTGTCATGACATTGCCTACATACACCTTGGAAATTTAGACATTTTGATTGTTCCATTATGGAGCATCATGTGAATCTGCTGTCACAGTCCTTTAAGCAAAAACACAGGAGTAACATTTTCAAAACAGGTATGATAAATGCAGTTTAACAGCCTCTTGTAAAGACCGGTTACCAACATTTTAAAGGCGTTTTTTTGTAATTCATTGCTGCTGTGAGGCATTAAACCAAAAGTGAGCTGATTTGACCTAATGAAATAAAAAGTCTCTTGGCTGTTGCAGCACTAATTGAATCTTAAACACACACTTTTAAAGGATGACAAAACACAGCATCAACATAAACACACTAATGAGGCTTTTAATGTTTTTGCACGAACGTGTTATAAAGTATTATCTTTTTTGCCCAGAACACTCCAAAAATGCACCAAAAACGAGTCGTTCTCTGTCTGCAAGGATCATGACTGAGCTGTTGTCAGTCACGAAGGTTCCTTTGTGTTTGTGACCTTATTAAAAATGGAGCCACAGGCACCCATCCTCTGGACCTTTCAGGGGCGAGCGCAATGCTAATCTAATGACTTATTCATCAGGTACAATGGCACGACCTCTTAAAGATGGTACATGACAGAGAGCAAAAGGATCATCATATCGGATGCAGGAGCTCATCGCAGCTAATGCGACAAGATAAGTGAGCTACGTGTGCGGCACAGGTACGGGCTGGTGCGACAGATAAAGTTGAATTCGCGTTCAAGTCGGCTCAGAAGCAGCATAAAGGATATTTGCGGGGAAAAAACAGGAGAAAGAACAAGACGGAGGGAGAGGAGCAGACTGAGAGAAAACAAGGAAAAACTAGAGAAAGGGAGAAAATGACAGAAAGAGGTGGTGAAGAGAAGTGTCAGACTCTCTTTCTGTCCCCAAGGATCATGTTTAAATTGGCATGTTGCAAAGAGAGCACTGTTAGAATTAGAATTTAAACAGCTGCCGGCTTCACCCACAGCAACACACACACACACACACAGGCACGCACACGCACACACACACAGGCACGCACATGCACACACACTCGCACACACACACTCACGCCGTGCCCTCCCCTGGTCTAAGTTTGCGTGCGGAGCAGTGAAATTCTCCATGCTAATGTGCCAGGGTTTGTTTTCATCATCAAATTGCAAATGTTTTAAATATGCATCACACACGCACACATATACCCACATTTATCCAGAACACTGACAGTCTAATCCTTGTTTTCATACAGTGTCATCTGTCAAATATAGAGCTGGAAGTGGCTTCCACTTATGTTTATTTTTCATGCACCACTCCCATAATTTTTCAATCATATTTGATTTCTAATGCAGCATTTTCTTGACCCATAATAGATGTGAATGCTTTCCCTGGCTGTGTCTCCAGATTAACACATGCAAGGGCTTTTCACAGCATGGGATAACAATTAGCTTCAGTACAGAGAGATTAAAGGGGAACAGAGTGGTGTGTCTGCATCTGTATATGTTGACTGGAGTATAAAACTTTCATGCTATTCAACTCTGTCAACTTTAAGTTACCTTAAAAAAAATCTGGAAATAATAGAAAAAAAGATTTTTCTTGCTTTCAGTGCATCTTAGCCATATTGAAAAAGGTGTACACAGTGTAAAAACTATCACTAGAGGCAAGCCAGAGTTGATTCAAAGTTGATCTGGAACAGGCAAGTAACATTATCTCCAGCCTGGCACATGTATTTATTTACTTAATGAAAACCAAAACTCACAAGACACAGTAGTGGTACAGAGTTATGCAGTGTGATTTGACAAATTAAATGTGATAAAATCCTCATTCTGAAGTCTAACCCAGTTTCCCCACTGTTAAGAGTTAGCCCGGCCCGGCAAACATTTTGACACAGAAAAGATGTTGATATGACAGTCTTCACTGATGTTGAAAGCCTGTGTAAATATAGCATCGAAATCAAAGCTGAGTCACATCCACTCGTCGTCCATAGCTGCCACCTGCGTCATTTTGTGAAACTGAAACTTCAGTATCTGACTGATATAAGTTCAAAACAGTTTCCAAAGCTGTTTTCACATGTATTTTTACTGTACCATATACCATCACATTGTAAAAACTTTGGCTTTGCTTGTGATGATGTTGAACTTTGCTACCTCGTGCACATTTGCACCTGTCAAATGTTTGCTGGGAGGCCTTATTTGATTTTCTGGGGAAAAAACTGCAAATCTTAGCTTAAAGATATGGATAACCCAGTTTAGGATGAGGGAGTGTGAAATGCTTGCTTGCCTAAGGTTAAGAACCAAGTCATTGTAGGGTTATCACTTGGAAAGTAATTGCTTATTATACCATGAGAGCAGTCTTTTCAGAACTTGTGCGTTTCCAATACATCCAACAAAATTATTCTCTTTCACCTATAAAAACAAGGATAATTTCTCATTTTCCCTCCCCAGAAAAACCAAAAAGTTATCCAATGTTCTTATCACCCTTGCGCTCAATAAAATAAATGTTGTGAAAGCATTGGAAAGCCAAGAGAAAAGAAAGTTCATTTTCAACAGGGGAAATGGAGAAAATCATGGCTTTTGGGTAATTTTAAACTTCATTCCCCTTTAGAGGGGGTGATAACAAAAAACATCTTTTTTTGATTGGTCACTGGGATAATAAAAGTGAAATTGAAGCTGAAGATTCGTCCAAGCCTTACCATGAGTAATATGAGGGTAAACAACAGATCGCTGGAGACTCCTTCCTTGTGACTCATGAGCTACAAGTTCTCAGAAAGGAGAGAGAGAGGGAGACAGGCATGGGGGAGGAGGGGGGGGGACCATAATAACATCATTGTGGCAGTTTGAAGTCGCATCAGGCCTATTTCCCAGATACAGTAAGTACAGGCTGTCTGCATGTCTACTGGCCTCTCGCCACTCAAAGGCCACATTCATGGAGGCGCTGCCGCCCTCACAGAGGGCAATTGGATCCACCGGATACCCTTCCCTTCTCACGCAATGTTGTGTAAACCCGGGGAAAATGACCTCAATATGTCCTAAACGAGTTAAGGATGAAGATGCCGCACCCGCTCACATGTCTCAGGCATGATAATGTGGTGATAGTTTTATAAATACTCGCTCTCATGCGCACACACGCACACACAGAAGCAGCAAATACTGATTGTCCTGTGTCTGTCAATGTTTCTCGCTTGAGCTGATTTGCTGTTGGATCTCTTTAAAAGCTAAAAGATCATCCTTACCATCTGTTCATATATAAGTCCTTTGTCTTTCATGTTGGCTTAAACAAAAGAGCTTCTTGTGGAAAACAAGTCCGGAGAATTAACTTCAAAGAATCTAAAGTTACAAACTCGACTGGGTAGTCTCCTTTGGTGAGTTTTAACCGATAGTGATGATTCTTGTGGTGAATCGAGGAAGGATAATCAATAGTAGGGTGCATTAATGAGCGGCACTTTTTCTCTCCATAAGTTTTATGTCTGCCACTCCTGTGTTTGTCCCGATGTTGCTTCATTGGACAGATTTCCTTTGAAAAGTGGGAAAAACCCTGTAAAATAAGGCTAAACACATTACATTTCAATTCATGCTATTTAATTTAAGATAACATAAGAACACAAGTCAGCATTTCAGAAGAGGCTGAATAACATGAAAGCAAAATACTTCAGTGTATCTAAAATACTTTCTTTTGGAACTTCCCCAGTTTTTTTTCATTTCCTTTCTATTAGTTGGGTTCTTCTTTTTTCATACACCCATGTTTTTCTTCATCTATCACTTTCTTTGGGATTCTTTGTATCTGGATCTAAAGGCAGCTGTGTATTCTTTTTTTTTCAACCTTGTTTTGCTGTCTCTGAGCTTGTTAATCTCTCATCTAATCATCCCTCTCTAGTGGTGCCACCACTCCTTGGCCTGGAGGCCTGGACAACCTCAACCTGACTGCTGACTGGTGTGGCTTCAGCCTGCCTCTCTCTCTTTCTCTCTCTGTCAGACTCCCTTGCACACTCACTTTTCACTGTTTTTATCTTAGTGACTGAGGCTGCTAATTCTTTATTTTTGCCACTTTACTTCTCTCACCTGTCCACTTCATGACCATCTCCCCTTCTCACTTTCCATTGACACAAGACTTAGAGATGACCATTAAAGAGGAGCATTGACATTTCATTAAATGTCTGTAAATGTGCATCAGTGGTGTGTTACACAGGAATGGAAGAGGGGAGCACAAGGCAGAAGGTATTTGAAGAAAGACAGAGAGAGAGACCCTATTGCATAATTCATTGGGCCATCACAATACCAATTCTCCATTCATCCATCCTTGGACCACCATCTTTATTAAAATTTCAGATGGGCTAATTCATGTAGAAAACTCTCAAGGTTTACCTAACTGGCAGAACCATATGATTGCTGATGAGGCTGAAGCTGCTGTGGCAGACAGCTAACTGTGATTCAGATTTTCCAGGAAAATGAAACGTCCGGTTGACTCTTATCTAGTCATTTAGTCATGTCAAGTGTTTCTCAGAATTTGCAGAATTTTTAACTCTTTATGGTAACATTACTGCTCTGTATTTATGGCAAAGATTTTCAGACTGGACTTTGATTGGGTAAATGAAAAATTGCACCAAGATAAGGGATCTAAAATCTTTTTTTATTTAGTGACCTGCCTAGACACAAACCTGGCTTCATTTTTTTTTTGTCGTAAACCAAAGTTTAAAAAAACAGTAAAAGCTGTCATTCTGTAAAAATTAGTAAAACTGTTAGGACAGAAGATTAGAGAGATTACAGCCTGTCTCTGCAGCTAATAGATTCTCTTGTAACGCCTTCCATGTTTTCAGTCAGCAGCTGGATGGATAGCAGAGACAAAACACCTGCCAAAAGCCTTCAGGCCTGAGCCTTTTCTCTTGGCAGGCCTCTCCTCCCTGCTACTTCAAGTCCTTCTCCTTCTCATGCAACCTCCCAAAGCCAAATTCTCAGTCAATTTCCAGGCCATATTGAGGCTGTTTTGTGGCCTCCCTTCCCCTGCTGGTGATGTCATGACATAAAACACAAACTGAGATTTGATGAGCTGGAAAATCTCATTCCAGCTTGTACAGAATTATTGTTCACTCTGTGTAGAGAAAGTGTCAAAATGTCAAGTTTGATTATACAGCTAGAGTGCAGGTAATAATATTTGAAATCTGCAAGGGTTGTGTGTTCATGCATATTCACAGTACATCCATGCATTTACACTGTTTGGGCATATGCTTGTATGCAACAAATGAACACTGAGCCTCTCAGATAAAGTAAAGACGATTGACTGTTTGCTAAACCCTTTCCCCGAATAGCCAACCATAGCTTAACAACCATAGTCACGTAAGAAAGAGCAATACTCTGTATATGTAAAGAATTTGGAACCTTTTTATACCTTGTTGAAACAAAAAATATAAGGAAAAAGTGTAAAAAGTGGATTAAACAGTGTCTTTGTCTTCTCTAACATAAGCTGTTTAGTTTGTGGGGTTATAGCTTCACCTAAAAAAAAAAACACGCAGTTGACGGCAACACTGTGCAGCATTTCTTCACTGTATGGGAGTCATTTAGGATGTTACTACATAGTGTGGGCTAACATTAGCTGCTCTGTCCTGTACTGAAACAGAAACATTAAAAAGTTAGCCAGAGATGCCGTTTTCAACCAACCCATGAAGCTAATGTTAGCTTAAAGGACCAGTGTGTAAGATTTTATTTATTTAGCAGTGAGGTTCATTGCAACCAACTGAATATACCTCCCCTCAACCTCCCCTTCCAAGCGTGTAGGAGAACCTACAATGGCTGCGAAACTCGTGAAAAAAGCAGAAGTCCCTCTCTAGAGCCTGGGTTTGGTTTGTCCATTCTGGGCTACTGTAGAAACATGGCAGTGCAGCATGGCGGTCTCCACAGAAGAGACCTGCTTCCTACGTAGATACAAAGGGCTCATTTTAAGCTAACAGAAACACAACGATTCTTAGTTCCAGGTGATTATACACTGATGAAAACATAGTTGTGAATTTTGTATTCCATTTCCTCCAAGTCTGTTCCGCTAGGTGCCACTAAATCTTACACACTGGACCTATAACTAGCTAGCTAATAACAGCTGATAAAAATCTGCTAGGAACAGGTGTCATTGCCGACAGTTGCAGGCTAGAAATGAAAAGCTGCTGTTGTATCCCACAGTTTGAAATCAATCACCCTTTGTTAGGAAAATAACTAAAAAATTTCAAGTAGTAAATCTGCCACCATTATTGTTGTAAACTGCATGACGTGATGTGAATAATTATGGGGGTTGAGACTTAGCAAACGGTCAGTTAACAGCACAATAGATCAAAAGTCTGACTCTTCCCATTTGTGTCTTGCTAATCGTCTCAACATGTGTCCCAAGGAGGAGTAAGGCTGACTGAAAATGACAACATGGCTTAGGTAATAAAAGATGCTAAAGCTATGTGGGAGTAAAATTAACTTAATTGACATATTTTTGCAGTTGCAGCAAAATTAGCAATCGAAAATTGCTATCTTAATGAGTACTTGGGAAGACGCCAATTTAGTCAAAACTCAAAGGTGCAAACTGAAACTATGAATGTGTTGTAACAAGTAGGAGAACTGTAGGTACAAAAAAGAATGTAATGTTATCTTCATGCTCATCTTTTCAACATTAATGTCAGTTCACATTGGTATCCAATCTCAGACACATTCTTCAAATATATAAGAGACATCCAACAAATCAGACCTTGGTAGGAATTTGAACACATTTTGGAAGGTCTGCAATGAAGAAGATCTCTTTTTTTCTCCGTTTTTCACCTGTGTGGCTCTCTCTAAACCCCCCTTAAATCACCAGCACTCACTTTCTCTGTGTCCACTGACTCTTCCTCTGGCTCCCTGTCATGCTCAGTTACTGTATATCCCTCCTTGGGCTATCCTGGTGGTAGGAAGGTGATGAGAGGATAGAGAGGTGTTGGGAGAGGCAACAAGCCAGAAACAAGAGGACATAGAGAGAGAGGGAGATAGGCCCTGTCAGGACAGGACAATGTGAGGCTCTGTCCTCTGGCCGCCAGAAGAATTCAACTGCGCCACATGGTCTCCACCAAAAAGACCGTCAGAGAAATCACATCATGTTTTCCCTTTCAATAACAACGATGTTTATATGCATTGCTATAGGACTCTCACCTGCAGTAGCAACTGGCCCCATTAATTCACATGCGGTTTATGAGGTAAAGGCAGAGCAATTGCTTCTTAAGTATGCCCTAACCACATAAAGAGAGCTTTCTTATGACTCCCTTGAAGCAGAATGTTACCAGAACAGGCATATCACCACTGTAATTAAATCACTGTTTATGTCTTTTGCACACATGAAAACATGTTATATTTACATCTTCATACTAAAGAAAATGTAAAAAAAAAAATATCAGCTTCAGCCAGTGTTGCATTTCCACTCTGCAGCCACAGGTTGCATGTGTGCTGCCAGCAGCAGAGGAATGCTTTGAGCACCGAGCCAAAAATAGACACGTTGACCCTTTAAAGCGGAGTCTGTAACATGTTGTGGCTGCTCGGTGAGAGCCGCACACTGTCTCTTTAAGACAGGGTTTTGTGTAGTGTAGTATTGCTGTGGTAGAGTGTGTGTGCGTATATACTGTGTGTGTGTGTGTAAAGCTGACTGAGCAGGCGAGGGGTTGCGTGACTACTGCAGACGAGGCTGTGACCTCAGAAAAGTGGTTATGAAAACGATCTGTCGAACCGAGCGGAGAGAGAGAGAGAGAGAGAGAGAGAGAGAGAGAGCGAGTGAATGAAAGAGAAATGTACGGAGCGAGAGACATAGAGAAAAAGAAAGAGAGAGAGCTGGACCAGCCCTGCAGAAATGAGTTCATTTGCTTCCTACACTACACTGTCACTGAACGACACTTGAGAGCTGCCTACACACACATATTCCTAAAGATATTCATTGCATACGCGCATACACCAACTCTCACGCACATGTACACGCCTTCTGGTCTACTCCACACTGTGGAAGCAGCCTCTCTCTTTGTACTGATCAGAGCATTTAAACAGAGCCATGATCACGAGGGAACAACAACACCAAAGGCCAGTTCACAGAGGGGAGCAGATAGCGTGCTTGGACAGAAGCGATACAAAAAGCCAGAGATAAAAAAAAAGGAAGAGGAAGGGAATATTTTTGTCACTGGAGAGAGAAAGTCAGGTATCATATTCCTACTGTGGCAGTGGCATGCTCTGAATATCCAGGAGAAATTCCTGTGGCTCGAGCTGTGATGGAGGCCGACCACATGGAAACAATTGGAGACGGACGGAAGATAGGAAGGACTTAGAGTATACTGTTAATTATATATTGCTGTATATTTGCACAAATGCTTCTTAGCATGTACTGCTTTATGCTGGAATTCGGTTAATTTACACTTAAATGCCATTAGGGATCATCAAAGCATCATTCATGAAGACTTTTACATAGATTAATGCAACTTTTTCTCTTATTATTAATTGCTATAACATAATAGTGTTTCTACATATATAAAGTTCCTTAAAGGTTCAACTTTTCCCCCCTAAAAATAGAGTGACATACTGTGTTTTATGTTTCCGGTGTGTTTGAAATAATTAGATGAACATTAGGTTTGTTCCCATAATGTGATTGTGGTGAGACTGTTTTTGCTCATTGCTTGGCGAGCAGAACAAGGCCGTAAACCTGTACTGTGTAATCAAAGAAAGATGTAAGCTATTCATTTTCTTTGTTCACAGCAGATACTGCATATTTTGCTAACCAAGCTTTCAAGACAAATGAGTGCAAATGTGGCTGAGAATGTTCGCATCTGTGAATAGAGCTGGCTTCCTTTATCACCACAAAAACATTTTAGTCACTTGAAATAAAAATGAATCAAAGGATGGCTTTAATTTTAGGGGGTGAACTTTCTTTATTGGAGTAAAAATAGGGATTTAGTAGACAACACGTTGTTGTGAAAAGTTTAAATATTACTAAAAGTCTACCAGCTCTGTCTTGAGAAAGAGGTTAAAAAAAAAAAAAAAAAGATAGAAAGGAAAAAATGAGAAGGGGGGAAACATATCGGTGTTCGGTGCAGATTGCGTGTGAACAGTAATGCTAGCCTTCAAAGAGCACAGTGGAGCACATTGTATCCATGCATGAGTCGCTCAACAGGGACAGCGGCATGACGGAGGGAGGGAGGGCATACCAGGACAAGGGCTGAGAGAGAGATGGAGGAAGAGCGAGGGAAGAGAGGAGAAGGGTGAACGAGTCTGTGTCATGACAATTGTGATCTTTGTTATGAACAGGACTGCCAACTCTCACGCTTTTGGTGCAAGATACACACTTTTTAAAGCTCTGTAGCGCGCTCTCACGCTCCCCACTCAGGTCCTGCGCCAAATCATACATGGTAAATATAAAACAAAGCTGGACTGTGTAAAAATATGTATTTTATATTGACCTCAGTCAGGGTGAAAGAGAAGCAGCAGCAATATCAGATGTTCTCTGTAAATATCTGTAATTGTAACCTTATGTTACTGGCATGCTATAATATGGAATCATTTCAGTGAAAATTAAAATGATGACAGACAAAACAGACTTGCTATAATGTGGATTTAGAGCTTTTCTTTTTCTATTCTGGATAAAAACCACCCAAACTAAATGAATGGCTTAATTAACATTCATTTTCACATACATAAAAGCACACATACACCCAGAATCTTTCTCCAACCAATGCATGAAAATTGGAAGCCCTGTCCATGAACCCTTTTCAGCAAACACTGTTACTGTTGAAAGTGCTCTGTAATGAGGCGAGAGTAGGTGAAAACTAGCTTGTTAAATCCTGGGCAGCTGTGCGTACCTTGGCAAATAAAAAAGTAATCACCGATAATAGCTCCCTGCTTAAAAATAGTTGTTACAGCTAACATATTAATAATGCAAAAGCAAACTAGACAGTTTGTCAAACACAGCGGCAGTTAAAAACACATTACATAAATGTGTATTAACAGAAATGAACACCTTCCTAAACTAAAAGGAAGGCTGAGATTGATTGAGACTGATTGGAGCCTGTTTAAAGAAATCAAAGTTTGTGGTGCTAGTAGACGTCGTGGAAGTGCATTCCAAAGCTGAGTTAAGCTGAAGGTTCAATCCCCCCATAATATTAGGATTAGCCACGGGGTGTAAAGGGTCAAGAAGTTATCTGATTCGAGGCAGGGCTTTTAGGCGGGCTGCTGCATATCCACAAACAGTGACATGAAGGAGTCAGGTAGCTAGTGCGTTTGTGGTGTTTCTTCACTCTCCTTGGTATATTGGAGCTTCTGGAGATTCCTAGTTGAGTAAATTGCAATTGTGCATAATGCATTTATACAACACTGATTTAAAAGCAGAATTCACTGAATACTTCACTTTTTTTTTAATTAAAATGTTTGTTATAAAGGTTTTAACAAAGAGGGAAGTTGAACAGCCTAATGTGTCCAAAAGCAATTTAATTTCTATAGTCGCTGTATGTGATGATAGAAAGTGATCTTACAGTGAAACAATGATGAAAACCAAAAGAGGAAGAGTAAGTTACAGGCCTGTTAAGGTTTATACCGCAGACATTCCACACATGGCTATTTAAAAAAGGATCTAATGCAGTCCGTCAGACTCTTCAAGCACATGGAGATTCACAAAAAAAAACAAAAAAAACAGTGACAATAAAAGCAGTGAAGCTAGGAAAATGAGAAATGTAAAACAAAACAGGAAACTTGAACATAAACCAGCAAAGGGGACGGCAAAGTCCTGATGGTGTGGTTAAATGCTTTGTGCTGTAGCCTTTTAGGAGACTCCCTAATGTCTTAAAAATAATTCTCAGAAAAATCTAACAATCAGTTTTGAAACTAAACAAGCAACCACCGTAATGATTCTAAAACCAGCGTGATGTTTATCTCGGCTCAATAAGATTCATAGCTGCTGCATTTTCCAGCCGGATGAAGAACTTGAACTGTGTGTGTTTATGCATGTGTGTGTGTGTGTGTGTGTGTGTGATATCCTCTCCCTGCTGGTGCAGCATGATTGTTTTGCCCACCTCTCCAGGGTCAATATTTACAGTTCATCCTCTTCTGCAAAATCACTCTGTCACACTGCCTTATTATCTCTCCCTCCCTCCCCTCCCTCTCTCTCTCCCTCTCCCTCTCTCCCTATCTCTCCCCTGCCTGTCACTTTTACTGTATGTCTCAATGGCTGAGCGTGATCAAGGCCAATTATGGCTTGTTTTGAGCGTGCAGGGCATCCTGTGGAAGCAATACATTACTGGCAACTCGTGCCAATCCATCGCTCTCCCTCCATATGTGTATCCTCCCCTCCGTCTTTCCATCCCTCATGCTAGTACTACATGTAGTAATTCATTCTCCACACAGCTGTTGCATCCAGTTGGAATGTGGGTAAATGTGAATTTAATGGTGTGTCATTCGTAATGTATACTGAGGACTTTCTCTCTAGTCCTGGTGCATATAGAGGATTTTCAATACCCCCACTTATGTTTTTCCAAAGAGGATTCTTGTGTAGCTGTGTCTTGCATGACATTAAGTGGATCTGGTAACCAGACCTGATAAAGTTGCACCTTAAGTAGATTTTGTACTTGGATGTTGCAGAAAAATGCACAACAAAGTCACATGAGACGAGTGTGGTTCGCAATGTAAAATATCCAACATGTAACATTAGGAACACCTGGCTTTTGATCCATGCTCTGAGTCCAAAGTTGTTGTGAAACTGTTGCAGCCTCAGAGACTGAATGTTATGAAGCCCGCTGATGTAAAATCCAGATAGCGAAACACAACAGTTCACATATAGGCATATCATCGAAACCAGTAGTTTCCAACATTTTTGTCTGATATCCTCCCACACACAGCTCAGTCAGATGAACTAAAGTAGCCCCTTCATCGACACCACCCGTCATGTTCCAAATGCTTTCATGTGAATCGATTTTAAACTAACTTTTGGAACTGTTTGGATTGGAGGAAGGAAAGAATCGATGAATCAGATTGCTTTTTGAATCCCCAAGGTAAACAGTGTGTTACATGTATTTTGGTATTATAGAGCATATAGATCTTCAAAAAGTAGAAGTTTTTAAAAAAAATCATTTTCTATTGTTGTACGTCAATCTCAGTAGAGGAGTTGATGAGGCAAGAGGTAGGAAGGAGGTGTCGGCACACACCGGTATGGTTTTGCTCTGTTTCTCCACAGGATGCTGCCTACACACGTGTAATACACACAAACGAACACAGAACAACGTATCCACACATGTTGTTTCCATTTGATTTACTACTGCTGACTCTTCTCTCGTAAAAAAAACATTTAGTGTGTCGATTCAAATCACCTGCGGAATCAGTTCTCAAATTTCCCTTAAAATGCAGCGTCCATCTGCCTCAACAGACAAGACAGGATATTTAAAACAAACGGAGGAATCTTGGATTATTTACAATGTTTTTACACCTTTGTTTACACTTTTATTTTCCCTGTACTTCATATGACCCACATTCAGCAATCAGAGAGGTGGATAAACTATATATTGACCCTTTTTAGGAGTGTTTTCCCTCTACTACACCCCTTACATCTCATTTCTTATTACCATCTTTTGGGGTTGTTTTTTGATATAATCACTCCTGCTTAAATTCAAGATGTAAAACCATGAAATCTGAATTGCATAATAATACTTGGTTCCTGAGATTAGTATAATCAAATCATGAAAACACATTTTCAGTATAAACAGCTCTTTGTGACAGGCTCCCCACACAACACCCTCACACAAACTGAAGTTTTAACAGCGCTTAGTTCCTAAATTGGCAGAATTTTGGCATCTGATTGTTTCATTGGTCAATTATGCCACAATTAACCCATTTTGGGGGCTTGTTTTGACTATGTTCTGACTATATTTTTGCCCAGAGACAAGTTGTCTGTGTATGAAATACCATTGGTTAGTAAGGGTGAGGTATATTAGAGCGGTTATAAAATCTGCAAGACACTGTCTGGCTTCCTGCCACTCCAGTGTGGTAACGATTACACGAAAATTACACAGCATACAGTACCTCAAAGAAGCAGTCACATGTTTCTTATCAACCATTAAGTACATGCTTTAGTTCAGTTCAGTCGCCTCGCGTGGTCTCAGATCATCACCTCATCACCAGGATTGGTGCCATTTAATATTGTTACATACATTGTCATTTTCTGTTCTCTTTTCTCATTCAGTCCGACTTGCAGATTGCTCTTATTTTCATCAATGGCTCTAAAAGTAGAGGACATAGCGTGTCCCTGCCGCAGTGTGAAGTCTATTTAAGGCCTCAACTTATGTCAGGAAAGACTCAGTGGCATGTTGCTGAGCTAATAATGTCTGACCGCTTTCCCCCGTGAGCTGCACAAGTGCTCCTTTGGGAATAAGAAGAGTAGAGAGAGAGAGACGGAGAAAGCAGAGCAGCCAAACTCTCCAGTGTATAAAATGACCTCTCTGCCATTGCGTGCCACGGTTTGTTTTCAATACTGGCCACATGTTTGAACATTACATAACTTCTCAGATGCGGAAGTATTTTGGGGTATAGAGGTGTGTGTGTGTGTGTGTGGGTGTGTTGACAGCCACCTTACCTAACAGCTGTAACTTATTTATCTTTGTGTAAAACTTTCAGTTTATCCTTATATATCCTTTGCATACTACAGCATATTTTACACACACTGTAAATAACAGAATCATCATCTCTTTTTGTACTTTTATTTCCCCAGACAAGATTAACTGAGCATGCACAATCTTTTTTTTTTTTTTCTTATAGAAAGACCACTTCTTAATGCATGCAGTTCTCATAAATGCTGATCACACAACTGAAGATGTCTGATTACTAACTGGTTGATGTAGGGAAATGTAATTTTCCAGCCATTCACACAGTTAATCTCGCTTCTCTTGCTCCTGTTCGTTCCACAGCTGTCTGGTTGTGTCTCACTGTCCTAACTGTGGGAGCTGTGGCCCAATTAAAGGCTAATTAAAGGGCCAGTCCATGAAAACAGGGAAGCCTTTGTAGTGCTGTTTGCACAGGTGGTGTGCATGTTCACATGTTGTAATGGTGTCAAGTTCACACATCAAGGCTGCACACATGGACACGCATCAACGCATATGCGGCGTACACTTGACGCAGGTTGCATACTTTCTAGCATTGTTTCTTTTTCCTAAATCCTGTTAATTTCCATGCAAGGCCCTCAGACACTAACTGTTTAACAAATCAGTCAAACTGATAAACTAAACAGCTCTGAGATTTTCCAGTTTGACTGTGAACTGCAGAGCAAAACACCGTCTGCATGGGGCAGTAAATCTGTCAAGAGATGCCATTCCTGGACCTCTTTATCTCCACTACCTGTTACTGACTACTTTAGCAGATACGGTTCATGTCCACTACCGTGTTTCTCCAGGTTATTGAGTTGTTTGTTGTGATATTATTCAGCGAGAGAGCAGAACATCAGGTTACAACTGTGCAGCTCTCTGGTTTCTAACAAACCTACCCTACAACAGAGGGGCATTTATTCTTGAGAGGGTTTTTTTTTGCACTGACAAGCTGTTCCCATGCGTACATGAACACCTAATGACACATGACGTCAGGACTGAATCAGCTTCCATAAAAATGCCAATTAGCCATTACAGAGCTCATGTTCAGGTGTTGTGGATGTGTTATAAACCACAGTTCAGGCATAATGTTTTTCGGAGGGCTGGCTTCAGTTGGCAAATAAATAAATAAAATGCTTAACCACAGCGTTTCAGACATTACAGAGGAAACATAGGGACATTTAAAGAAATTCTTTCCAGAACAGCTGCCATGTTTTTCGAGATTTACACCCTGAAGCGAAGGCAAACGATGGCCCAGCGAGTGGTTCTTGTTGATGGGTGAGTGACAGAGAGTACAATGGGCAAAGCGAGTCTCACTGTCGGACCCAGAAATATGAGAAGTTGCTGATGAGAGTAGTCCTCTCCCTCGGTGAATCTGGCGCTGGTATGGTTTCAGTGTTCTCCCGATGAGAGACGGTTCCTCCAGTACAGCAGGTCACCTCGATGCCAGTGTGGAAATCACTGCCATGACCCTGTGCCATTTAGCAGCATTTCCACCAAGAACTGACTGAACTGGGATTCAAATTTCATCACTCTCCAATTTGAAAATCCAACTCCACCAGTAAATATTTCAACAATCCAGTAAGGAGGAAACAGCCTTTGTTTATCTGCACTTTTACAGTAGAATACGCCGTTCGGAATGAAAAGCTGTCCCACTGGAAATAGCTCTGAGGTGGAGAACCAGCCATTTCTCAGCAATGACATGTTTTGGTATAGTCGGCCATAATAGGCTGCACTCTCACCCTGCGCCCTCCCTCAAACACACGTCTACCACCGTGACACACTCTTGCACACACAGAGACAGCTCAACTGTTTTTTCTTGTCAGTGCTCTGATCCATTGTGGACTGACCACCCACACTGCAGCTGAAACCTCCTCACCATGTGAGACTCATCAGCCAAACCCTGTTCTTTCACTGCAAAACCCCATTTGTCTTGAGGTGTTTCGGTCGTGACAAAATCACAAACATATTTAGAAAGTAAAATAGGGAAGATGAATCCAAAGGTGTTCTTCACAGAGCCAGGTATAACGGATCATTACTCTCACATTTACATGACATAAGTATCATTCTGCTGCTGCGAGCATACAGGGGATATGCATTTCCTCTGACATACACCGTGGAGAGAAAGCGGGGTTGAGGTTAACCAGACGAGGGCTGTTATAGAGATAAGAGGTCTCATTTGGTCACGGAAGGACCAGCTATGGATTTAATGGGGATGACAGGTGAATAAATGGTTGAAATCCATTAACCCTCCCACGACACCAGGATAAGCCTTGCACCTAACCGTTGTGCTGGCCTCTGTTACAAGTTGTGTACTGTATGTATGGTGAGTATACGTGTGTGCGTGCATGTGTGCGTACGGGTGTGGTTTAGCTCGGGAGTCCCACCCTATTGCACGCAATTCCTGGGAATCCGTGCCGGGTGAAGATTTACTGCACACGCTTTAGGGAATCCCAGATCGCTCACTCCCACATAGGCACACACACACACACACCGCCAGAATATAGAGCTGACATAGTTAACGCTGATCAGGTAGAATCACTTACGAAAATGGCGCTCGTGCACACAACGCTCGGATACAAAACACGGATGTAGTGCAGCGACACATGTAAAGATTCACTCTCCCAAACACCTTCAGGATGCTGAGCTGTCATAGCTGACACTGATAAGATGAAATCACACACAAAGACACAGTCATCACCATCACACACACACACACCATCTGCACATAGAAGAGGCAATCAGAAGCTTTCTCCTCACTTTCCTTTTCACTTTCTCCATGTCTTTTATTTTGTTCCTCGTGAAAACACTGAAGTAGAAGATGCTGTGTGATTATGTGCCAGATTAAAAATTTACACTCAGCTCAGGTGTGATTTAAGTTTTAAGAAAGTACCGTACAAAAGAAGGTAGAAGCATAACAGTGCGGTTGGCAGCATATCAAGCAGCTTGTTTGGCTTGATGTCAAGAAACTGAGATGGAAAATGAGATACAGAAAGGAAACTATAGCATCTTTACTATAGCAGTGTTTCCACCCAACTGTCAAGCTCTTATAAGCAAATGTTTGACATATCAGAGAAGAAGAAAGCTAAATATGAATCTGTAAATAAATTAACCAACTTAACAGCAACAAAATTAAGTCTTGATTGTTATTGGGCAAGTTGTTTTTGTTTTTTCATGTCTGGGATTATATTGTGATGAACATTGCTTGTCAGGAATTACATACAAATAGCATACAAACTTCACCAGAAAATGTGATTAAAATGTGCTTATTTACAGCTTATTTATAATTCAGTATTCACATAAGAAATGCTTTACTCCGCTCCCCCCCCCTTGTTTTCTTGAACCTCATCCCTGCCTCAGTGTTTCACCGCTGGCGATCAGAGGTGGATTTCTTCATTGTGGCATAATGAGACTAAATGTTTAGACAGGGAGAAGCTGTGATCGTCGAGCAAGGGGAAGAGGAGAGAGACAGGAAAGCAGAGGTGATGTCAGCCGCTGACTTTCACATCAGGGAAGTGTTGAAATGAGGGAGGTGTTACAATATCCTCTGCATCTGCTGGAATGGGTTTTTCCTCAAAAACACAGGTATCTAAAAAGCAAATAAATGCATTTAGTCTATAAACAACGATACGGTGTCAAATTACTCTTGTCGAATCACAAGTAAATTAGCAGGGGAGGTGGGTGTAACATTGTCTTTAAGGAGGATAATTTGACAATTAAGGTTAAAACTGTTGCTGTCTATCTCTCATGTGCTAAACATATGGTTCTGCGTGAACACGGGCCAGACTGGATAGGGTTTAATACAAACCGCGGGTCTGCTTCACTAAGACCCTCTAAGTATCACAATGAAATTTGAAGCATGTTTGAGACACATCTGGAGCTCTCTCTGACTTCTCCTTTCCTTCTAACACATACTTTTTCATGTTTTATTGTCCGGTGGGGAAAAGACTTTGAATTCTCTGTTCATTTTATGACAGTTCTCTCTCTGGCTTCTCTTTATCTTTTCCTCTCTGTCCTCCTTTTTCTTTTTCTTTTTTCATCTTTCAAAAGGATTTTCATTCTTTTTTTATTTTTCTTCCCACCTCCTTCTTTGTTAGAGTTTTGGTTGGTAGCATGGGAATTGATGCTTGAATTGCAACACCATACAGAGCCACGCTTAAGTTCAAATTCAAGTGTTCTTCCATAAACAAGTCCATGATTATTAGCCCACACCCAAACAGTTTGTCAAATCATTATTCCAGAGAAATGTTGATTAAAAGCATTTCGTTCTGCTCAGAAAAACACATTAAGCACTTTTACTTTATCATTCTGACATTATTATTTTGTGATTGAATAGATTGTGCTTTTAGGGAACAGTGTGCCATTTAAATGTGCTTCAACACAAGAAGATGTTAATGACTTTTCTACAGTGGGAAAAAGTGAAGTTAAACGCCGGTGATGCACATAAAAAGCTCTCCTTTTCCACTGATGATAACCCTCCATCGTCACGTGCACAACCCCGAAAGCAGATCTGGGCTCAGATCTTCCAGCCCGCTCTGAACGATGGATTTTAAACTGCGCAGTGCTCTATAAAATTTGGACTGAAACTCGATGTGTCTGTGCTTGAACGGACAGATTATAGTCGGCTATTTAAAGATGAGAGGCCGCAGTGGAAACAAAGCCTGAATGACAAGACCACACACTGTTATGGGAAGAGAATGATGGAGCTCTTTCTGTGTGTGTGTGTGTGTGTGTGTGTGTAACATTCCTTATGTACGTCTAGTCATTTGTTTGTGCAAATGCAGGCATGCGTGCGCGTGATTTGTCACTGATAATTCGGTGCAGGATGCATCAAGTTTGCGTAGCTCAGTGAAGCTTTCGTTATCTTGGGTTTCATTTCTCCAGAGACAGTGATATCATCAGCTTTATTTAAACATCCCGGCCATGAGCACATTAGGAAGCCCTCAGTGTAAAGTTGCACACCAGGTGTCCTCTCGGCTCATCCTACCCACTCTGGACTGATACAAAGGTGTTTTGCCAGCCGTAAATGGCTTTGCGGTGCTGGTAATAATCGCTGGTGTCAGTGAAGAAATGGATTGGCTAACCGCAAAGCTTTTGCAAAGCATTTCCTGCTACACTGAAATGTGAATTGGGAAGGGGGGGGTTGACAGAGCTTGGGGGTGTCCCATGACTCTTAGTGTTTACTGCATTTAACATATTCCTACAAAATTTTCCATGAAAGGCCCTTATGCCAGGAACCAGCCCTCTGTTGTGCTGTATTTTATGTATTCATCCTTAGTAATCTCTTTATTAAGACAAGACAAATTGTCTTTCATGCTGTGATGTTTTTGCAAGACTCACTGCATTTTTCTGTGATGATGAAGTTTGAGTTTCTGTTGGTGGCGTTCTATATAAACTTCATTTCCCATGTGCAAGAGGATGTTTCTCAGGAAACACCTAACAACAGATGAAAGAACGACAAATTGGCAGTAGCTTCTTTTCTCTTCTCTTCTCTTCTCTTCTCTTTTCTTCTCTTCTCTTCTCTTCTTCTCTCTTCTCCTCTCTTCTCTTCTCTTCTCTTCTCTTCTCTTCTCTTCTCTTTTCTTCTCTTCTCTTCTCTTCTTCTCTCTTCTCCTCTCTTCTCTTCTCTTCTCTTCTCTTCTCTTCTCTTCTCTTCTCTTCTCCTCTCTACTACAATGGAAAAACCAGTCACAGTAATTAATAATTATAAGCTGTGGCAGACGATAAAAAGAAGCATCGGAGGGAAAAAAGAAAGGAACAGGTTTCTCTCTTTTCCCTGTGCCGTCCCTTTTGACATGTAAAGCGTGTAAACTTGGCAGGGCCAAATTTGTTGATTGCGGGCTACTGATGTGACCCATCTGGGGTTGAAACATTGCATTAGGTCTTCGCACGCTATTCCACGCCACTCCCTCAGCTGAACAGCTCACCCCCCTTCTGTCACATGAGAAACAGTTGCAGTACTGTTGTTGGGTGAGGAGGATGTGGGTATTCGGTGTGTTTATTTTGTGTGTGTGTGTGTGTGTGCAGAGAGTGTGTGTAGCGGGAGACTGGCCCCCAAATGGACGGTTCAAGCCCAGCAGCAGCCATGTCTCCTGTTTAAATATCCTTAAGAGCAAGACACCACATTTCTGTGTGTGTCTCAATGAGTGAAATGTAAAGTGTACAGTAAATGCACCCATGCTTGCATTGTGTTGATGTGTGAGTTTGGCTGTGTGAGTGTGCATTCTTAACTGTAAGAGGATCAGGATCTGAAATGATGTGTGACAATTTCTACAAACTGTGAAACTCTCTCTCTTTCTCTCTCTCTCTCTCTCTCTCTCTCTCTCTCTCTCTCTCTCTCTCTCTTCTGTACACAGTCATTTTTCTCAAGGAAGAGTTTAAGACACAAATTCCATTTTTCCAGAAGCAGTTGTTCAATCTTAGATCCAGTTTTGTCTGATGTACTCCCAAAGCCCTGTTAGATGAACTCCTTCACCTCCCAATATGGTAATATGAATTGATTTTAAACTGGATGTAATTTAACCCTATTAATCATTTTAAAGTGGATTTTTTTATACAGTTAAACTGTTTGGTCAAGTTTGCATTCATACTATTACCACTTGGACTTGGACTTAATGTATCCATTACTTTTAGCAACTTCAAATATTTACTACTTTTTTTTCAGCATTTTTTCATTACTTTTGTCTGCATATTTCAACCATTTATCCATTTCTTTCATCTTTCAAGCCCTTGCCAAACAAGATCACACAATGTTGATAAAGCCTATCCCAGCCAGGTAAATCTCTCTGTATTTCGCAATGTTGCCACAGGCACCAGATTTAAAAACTTTGGTGAGTTTTTAAATCTGGTGTCTGGTGCAACTTTCCCACGCTGGCACACCAGTAGTGATGCGTTTTATGTTGGCCAGCAATGATTGGTTTCTGACTGTCAACCAGGGCGGACTGTCTTCAGCACGTCCTAACCGTGTTGCGTTGCCAGGGAGGGGGACCAGCTCGCGTAAAAAGCATCAGGGGTCTGCGGCAATGACATCGACAGTATTTGTGTAATTACTCTTGCTGCCAGAAGGGGGAGATAAAAAAGTCCCATGCTGCAGGTTTAACTATCTACTATGTAGCCATTACTTTTAGCTAACTGTTTTAACTAGCCATCACGTTTAGCTAACTCTTTTAATTGTTTAGCCATTACTTTTATCTAACTATTTTAACTAGCCATTACTTTTAGCTTACTGTTTTAACTAGCCATTACCTTTAGCTAATTCTTTTAACTATTTAGCCATTACTTTTAGCTAACTATTTTAACAAGCCATTACTTTTAGCTTACTATTTTAAGTAGCCATTACCTTTAGCTAACTCTTTTAACTAGCCATTATTTTTAGCTTACTATTTTAACTAATTAGCCATTACTTTTAGCTAACAGTTTATCCATTACTTTCAGCTAACAATTTTAGCATTATCCATTACGTTTAGCTTTCTATTTCAGCCATTTATCCATTACTTTTAGCTATTACAGTATTTAGCCATTAAGCCATGTGTAGCTAATTATTTCAACCACTTATCCATTATTTTTAGGCAATTTCAACTGTTCATCCATTACATTTGCATAACTATTTGAACTGTTGTTGTTGTTCACTACTTTTAGCTATCAATTACAACCATGTAAACATTACTTTTAGCAAACTATTCTGTGTTACAACTGAATTATATTGAAATGATAACATTCTGTTTTGTCAAATTAGTTTAGCCACTCTATGATTGTTCCACGGATACATGTACCCTTGGGATGGGAATCACTGGACTAAATGATAGATGAACAGCAAGGTGATGGGTGACCAAAAAACTGAGGCTGTTAGAATAACCATCAGGATGTAAAACTATTTTTGTTTTGTTTTGTCAAGGTAAAAAAGCATAAGCATTTAGATCACAGGTCACTAAAAGAAAACCATAAAAATGACACTTCATGCCATATTAGAATCCACTCAAATACTTCATACTCAAGTATCAGTAAATCAATATATCAACCCAGTCCTGGTAATTGTCCAGTCTATTCACCTGACAATCGTGGAAAATCACCCTACCAGATTTTATAACAGAGCTGATGAGTAAAACAGAAAACAAGCCATTACGTACAATGTCCTAGACTGGGCGGAAGACATGCATGGCCTCGCGTGAGTTGATCACAGTGACACCACAGTGTTTTAGGCTGCTAATACTTTCCAAAATCAGAGATATTGCTCTTACCCTGGAGACATCCTGAAACTATTGCTTAGGAATTCCTGTGGTCCTGCTCATATTCACGTCAGCTGCAAGCAGAAAATAGGAGAGCTCGCTTGCATGGTGACATACAGCACAGCACAGTGCAGCTCCAGATAAACTGCTTTGGAAACACATGTTCTTCACTTCTACCTTGGACATGTTTGGTTTGAGGTGTCTCAGTTGCGGTTTTCCTAGCCTGGAAATCACATGCTGTGTTTATATCGGAAAAAATATATATTACTGATCCTCAATTCTTTTTAAAATCCCTTTTTTATTTAAAGATTTATCTCAGCAAGAATGGGGACTTATAATATGTGATTTATGAAGTTTCAAGCTAAGCTAAATATTCATGGTTAAACCAAGCCATAATACTGAAGTTGACTTTGGAGCTCTCAACGGACAAAGCAGCTACTTCAGCTTCTGAGTCTGGGTTTCAAACCACAAGACTTCAGTGTGTTTTAAGAGCATTTTGTCTTGTAAATTCTGCCATCTCACATGTCACCCACCACCACAGTTAGATTTGAGTAGATGAAACTGATGATTTTGGTAGGAAATTGGGCCATTGCAACATCAGAGAATAGATACTGTAGATAAGAGTAAGGCAAATCGAGAAGTAGACGTTTGAAGTAGATACCACAATTAGTGTGCAACTGCAACTTAAGTAAGAATTTGTTATGTTTATGTTTATGTGTATTATGTTTATGGATGACATAGGAACAGAAGGACTGTGATAAACATGTATTTCCAAAGTTGTACCTCATCTGGAGCAAAGATAAACAGCCTTAATTATATTTTCGTGTCACTTTGCTATAAAATGGGTTTTCTAGAGTTTGAAGGGAATTTCTTTGACCCTTACAGCCACAGAGAAGCGTGTTTACAGTAATCCTTAAAATGGAGTGAGTTACAGATAGGCAGATGTGGGCCCTGGTCCAGCGGAGTTGCCCGCAGGTCTCAGCTGTAGGGCTCCACCAAAGAGCTGAAATACAAGTTTATATGCTTCTGAGCCCAAATGGTGGTTTACTGACACAGGGTGTTTTGTGAGATTCATTAGTATGGAGGCGATAATTGCGAGGGTTGTTTGCGAAGTGTGCCGTACATTACGCCCTCTTGTTCACCACTTATTCTTTCCATTTGAAAGACTTTCTGAACCTTGATCTTGAGTATCCCCTTGATAGTTAAACTGAATAGCTTCGAAATACAAAACTTCCAGGAGTCATGTCAGGACTCTGTGCTCTAACCGCTGTTGGTTTTGAAGACTTTGACAGATACACGCATGCATCTCTGTTTGATTACAATTCTATCTCCAGCATGAAAACAAATATCAGATGCACATGATCTCATCTCATCATTTCAGCCAGGGTTTAGATGCCTTTTTAAGTAATATAAATCCCAACAAATCAAATTATATAATGACTGGATGTTACCTACTATTTACATGAATCAAATTAGCCTGCAATATTTCCCCTGAAATGTTTTCCACATTTATGCCTTGCCTTAACATTGCAGTGTTGTTCTTCACCATCTGCAGATTTCTACAAAGTCTCATGCCATCATCCTGCAGCTATCAACCATTTAAAGAAGTTAATATAAACATACTCCGTTTCAATGGAGAGTTTTATTTTCCTATATTGGTCTAAACGTGGTTTCAGAGGCTTTTCCACCATGACAAAAATATGTTAATTTTCAAATATAATGTATATGTTTGCACAAAATATTGGCAATCATCTTCAAGACCCTCTATGGTCAAAATGCATTTTAGACTGGACTTAAGTTGAAGGCAGTAAAACAAAGAGTTAAGGTTTTGTGTCTCTGTGTGTGATTCAGGGACACAGAAGCTTTTGGGTCAGTGAATGGAGAGACTTGATTCTGTCTGTTGACCCAGCTGTGCCCTACTGTACCCTGCCTAGCTGTCCAAAACAATCCCTCTTTTTTTCTGGTCCAAATACACTTACAGACAGACAGACACACACACACACACACACACATACACACACACACCACGTCGTCCAACTTCACTTCCGTGAGAAGCAGAGTCTCATTTTAGGACACAAGGAGATTTAAGCACATGGTGATGAGATCATCACCATGTTGAAACACAGAAATGCACGCAAACAATTTACTGTGTCATACCCACAGTCACACACAAAGAGCAAAAATGAAGGCTGACCAATCCATTAACACAAATACACAGTGCAAATATGGGCACACTTATGCACACACAGAAAACATTTTTTTGTAGTTTTGTCAAGATTTCCATTGACTAAAATCCCTCCCTAACTTCTAACCTTAGCCCTACTCCTCTGTATCATATGACTGACCTTACCCCAGTTTTTGCAAAGCTTGCTACAGTAACACCTCCACATGCAGTACATTGTGTTAAGTAATCTACCTCTACCCAGAGAGGTAGCTTGTTGAGGGCATCGCTACAGTAAATAATGGTTATGTGATGACAGAAGGTGTTTGGACCACAGCTTCTTTCATATACACAGGAATTGCATAAAATTGGCCAGAAAGCTAGTGTCAAGTTGAGACTTTTTATGATACTTTACAAATCTACAGTTCTTATAGTGACAAATGATACTACTTTGGATTTGAAGGGATACTCAAGTGATTTAGTGTTCACCAGAGGCCAAGATATGCTAATTTTAAATCCTTAATATGAGTCAGACACTGAATCCTACATTTCCCATAATGCACCTTTTTGTTAGATCCTCCACGTCTAGTATATACCCACATCTTTCCAAATCCACACCTCCGGGTTGTGACACAAGCTTTCTGGTATAAATTTAGCCTGCAAACCCAAGCTGAGACCCTGATGACATCACTGTGACATCATTAGGGTTATTTTCGTGACAAAGCTCCTTCAGAGCCACAGAAGACATGATACAACTGTGTCCACTAGACCATCCCAAGTAAACTTACCTTCAAGTGTAAAATGGGTGGAATGCCCCTTTAATATAAAACTTAAACCTTTGGATGTCTATCTGCACCAGAATAGCTGAACTCAAAGTGTCCTCACTTTAAAGGATAGTTCATATTTTCTTTCATTTTCCTTGTATGGCTCACATCCCGCTCAGCATTGGTGAAGCTTCCCTCCATGCAGTGTATTCAATATTCGAGTGAGCTACAGTTGGCAGCTTTACATGTACATATAGTGAGTAAAATAGTCTTCCTATTCAGAGCGCCAGCCTGTTTGGAGAGGGCTGACAAGTCGGTGTTTGTTTACACTCTGAAAAAATCTCTTTAGTTGGTTGGGAATTAAACATAACACACACATACATATATAGACACTCATAACATCACGCTAACACCAGATGCCAGGAAGTGGAGTAGTGACTGAGTGGCATCTACAGCAAAGCCTTACCATGCGTGACTCTCCCCTGACTTTGCCTCTTTTAGCAAGCTTGCGTGATCCCACGATCACTTCCCATCAAGCCCTCCACCCCCTATATCCTTCCGTCACACACACACACACACACATATTGCCTGCTGGGCAATAACACAGGGGGTATATGTCCTCCCTCCCTGTGCCAAATGAAGTGATCGGAGCAAACACTGTTAGTATAAACAGGCTTGGATTAGAGTGTTGTGATGACATGCAAGGGGCACAGATGGGAGAATGTGAAGTGGACAGTCACGATATGTCCAGACCTGACAAAGGACATCTCTGTGCACCTCTAATCACCTCACTTATTTTCACCTGTCCTCTCAAAACTCACACCAACCAGGGTCCGACTATTATGGATTTTGAAGAGCAGTTAGATTTGTTGTTGGACTGAGCTTTGCTGTTCCTGTTGTCTTGTCTTAGTGTTCAATACCTTACAAATTTGACCACTGAGTCATAGTTATCCAAGATGTGTCTTTATTCCAAGTTTTGCTCTTATCAGGGTGGGAAAGCCTCAGAAAGACCAGTTAAACCCTCATGAGACATTAAAACTCTGCACTGAAAACTAGATTGTGGTATGGTAACATGGATTTTTATTGCAAGTTTTAACAGTTTCCAACACTAAAGCTGTTGAATCCATTCAAAATATTATAGCCGGATCATATTAAAAGCTGATATAGGATTTTTAAGACAATCTTTTATGAAACAGATGAAAACATATGAAAACACATCCACATAAAAACATTTTGAATCTTACAACATACTGCTACTCACAATAATTCTTTGAAGTAATCTGCCTCATTTTAAAATAGAACAGATATTTTCCTGTTATTTTAGAGATACATAAAATATCAATTTATTTTGCCGTGCATGGTTATAAATCTGTCCTCACTTTTGCAACAATCTGGCCAATGTCTAAACTCTTAAATTGTTTTTTTTCACTAACATGGACACTCTGCAGGCAACATCATATTTGAGGTTTGGATGTAAAAGTAGCTGAGATGCCTCTGGGATGTTTCTGCAAGCATCCAGCGTTCCCCTGCTGCCCCGGCCTAATACCCTGCAATACAGGGACGAGGTGTTAGGAGAAAGATAATCAGATTACTGTTGGGTTGGCGTGTCGCTTAATGAATTAGCTCTGTCAGAGGCCAAATTGTTGTGTGATATTGTTGGTGAGAACTGCAGGAGATGAGTCACTCGTGCTAAACTGAAGCTGACAGGTGATGTTAAATAAAATCAAATCAAAGTGAAACTGTTAAGCCTTGAAATACAAACAGGGTTTGTCTTTGACAGTCAGTCAGTCTCAGTGTTTTCCTTGAAACTGTAAAGGAAAGCATGACATTAAATAACACAATCCAGTGATGCAGTTACTTGTTTGCCAGAATTTTGAAATATGAGATCAGATAGATGACTTTTTCTAACAAAAATGATGTTTTTATTGCTGTATGTTGAGAGAGAAGGGGAGAGAAAGAGACCTTAAATACTGCATCATGCTATTGCTCTCGATTACCTGACTCACAGATTGGTCCTGGATACACACACACAAGTGCAGCGGATACATAACACCTCTGATAGTGTCTACTGACTGACAAGTTAATGGCTTTCATGCATAAAGCATGATCAGCATCACGGCTATCACTTGATCCTCCTCAACCCTGGGCACATTAACCACCTCACACCCATTTAATTACACATTGGTGGGCCTACTCTACGTGTGTGTATGTGTAGTGTTTTGGTGTGGATTCTGCAAGAGATTGTATACACATTAACTTTATGTTAATACATTTTTATTTATGCTCTGGTAGACTTTCAGCAAAGTTAGTAAAGTACTTCTATACTGTAGTTTATCCACCCTGCTATCATGGTTAGCATTGCGTGCTCTGGCTTCATTTAACTCAATATAACTTTACTCATTAGCACATTTAATGAGCCACTTTGTACTTTTACTTAATTCAACCCCCCCCCAAAAAAGATGCCTGAAAGTGCAGCAAATCAACACTACTTGTTGAAGTTGTAAAGCAGTGGTTAGCATTTGATTAGCATTGCGTGCTACAGCAGCATTAGTGTAGTTTCCCTCCCATATGGATTCAGCCCGAGGGACCATCTGCCCATTATTATTTGCCTCAATGGGCCGAAACGGCACCATAATCTTTTTAACAGATTACCTTCTCGTTATGGAGCGGCTGTATGGATAGAGAGGGAAAAAAATGCTAAAGGGATCACTGCTGAAATCAGCTTTTCATGAAAGGTGTGGTTCTTTTCCAGAAAACCTGTTGAACGTTCTATTTACAATGACCACAAAACAGGCAACGACTGCTTTTGACAGGGAGGAGAATACCATACGCGAGGGATGATCTAAGGCTTGTTGTGTGTCTCCCTCCCTGTTATTTTGAACAATGTGAGTGACACTAGCTGGCACGCAATACAAGAAACCAGCATTGTGCTAAAGTGGAGGTGCATGAGGCATTGTAACCTTCGCTCTCCTCTCTGTCTTTCTTTTGCCCTCCTCCCCTCTCGTGCAGGAATGCAGCGAGACTGAAACACAGGGGTAGAAAACTAATAATTATTCCCTGAGTTGTTTGACTTGTCTCAAGTATTTCCTTTTTCAGTATGAATAAGCAGGAAAGCCAGAAGTGCTGTTGCTCTTTCTAATGAAAAACTCAGCCACAGTAGTAAATAGTGCAGGACGACTGAGAGACATGAACGAGCTACATAATAAACACTTTATGGTTGTTTATTCTATATATATTGTGAGCCAATGGTTCTGTGCTCTACAGGACATTTGTTCAAGTCTACATTCTGTTTAAGTGAATTTACTGTACTTTATGTGATGTATCTTTGGAATGAGTCCTGGACCTAAATAACTCACCATATACGAGACCAAAAACAACTTTTATCCTCTTCATCCCTCTCTTTTTCCCTGCATTTTCAATCATGTTTAATTAATGGAAAACATTAAATTCACCTCTCATGTCACATCTGTTTCCAAGCTTCTTGTTTGTTTATAAAGCCTGAGACGTTTTCATTTCAAAATGACCTCCTATTAAACTCAAAATCAGCGAGATGGGCTTTACAGCAACTAACAAACATGCACTTTACAGTTTAAGGGGACACACTGTATGTTAAGTTCGAGCCCCGCCACAACAAACAGCTCTTGAATCTCAGACTGCTCGTGAAAACGGAGATTGTGCGAGTACAGAAATAGAAAGCCTGTGCTTTATTGTGGCCAGGTGGGGTTCCTGAATGCAACTCATATTAACCACTGACTCCTTGAGAGAGCAACAACCCGCAGCCATCCTCATCAAAACAGGAATCCAAGGAAAAGCTATTTATAGAGCAACCACGCAAACAGATATAAGCATGCAGGGGCTGATGTCTAATGCAGTGTATCTCAAATGTGCATATTAAAAGCAACTAGTTGGCCTCCATCTTTAAAATAGATTTTCACCAGCGTTAACCACATATACAATATAAAATCCTCTCCTTTGTAAACCATTGTTTTATACATTTTTTAGCATTATTAATGTATCACTTCTTGCTAATAATTTAAGAAAAAATTGTGCGTTGAGTGGGATAGAAAGTGAGCTCCCTGCAGAGGGGTGAGTCCATTGTTTTCTTTATGAGTCTGGACAATGAGGTGCCCCACAGGGAAAAGTATTATGTCACTATTTGAAGGACCCTATCAGAGGAAGTTTGAGATAAATATAGAGTCAGAGGAGACAAGCTGAAGAGAGTGGGCCTCTGCCTAACAATGGAGTTTCCCCTCGACTTATTCGGAAAGCATTTCCAGCATGTGCGCGTTTTTTGTTTCTGCAACTGCGTATACACATGCTTCAAAGTGTGTACAAGCGTGTTGTCATTTAGCCTCCGGGCGGGATATATCGCTGGGATATGTGTGACTCATGAGGGACTCTGTATCCTGGATTCACCCCCCCCGCTGAGCAGACTGAGGGGGCCAGGGTCGACGTTTGTGCTGGTGGAACATGTCAGATCCCCGGCAACGGCAGGAAAACGAAAGCGTCTTGTTGTCTTCAATTAGGAAAAAAAAACACTGTTGCATTCATTTGGGTACAGTCAAATAAAAAAAAAAAAAAAGCTTTTCCTGAATAAGTGGCTCATCTCACGCAACACATGCCTGAATGCAGTCAGTGTGGAGCAAACGGAGAGCACATCATCATCATTCCACGCTCAAGCACATTGTCCTTGGGCCTCCATCCATTTGCATTCTGTTAGCTTTTCTAATTGTCTGTATAAATATTGCACCACGTTGGCCTTATGTTGTGGTTAATTTTCCCAAGGCTTGACAAGCCAAATTTAGGAGTGTTTAGACAGCCCTTCTGCATGTGTGTTACTCTTTCAACGGGTTCATCAGACAACCAATATTCCCAGCAGACCAACATCATGCTCACATAAAACATGTGCGCCACAATAAGTCAAGTTGTCTATTTATAGAGGCAATTAGATGACTTTCATATTATGATTGCTATAATAGTCCTTCAGTGTGTGTGTGTGTGTGTGTATGTGGAGAACACATGGCGCCAGTTTTATGTGTAGTGAAGCCACATACAGTAGCAGTATACACGCTGTAGATACAAGATACATACAAGTCTGTTTTGCCTAAGGGCTCTTGTGTGGAGACATATTACTCCTGTACAACATGGTGATTGGTATGTCTGCTTTCCAACCAAAACAGAGAAGTGGAAACAATCGACTATACATCTCGACCTCCATTCTGAGTGATCCTATTTGCTTTGTCATAATATAACTTCCTCCTTACTTTGGTATCTAGATGCACAACAAAGACCTTTGTTTAGCTTCTATTCAGGAATCAATTTCAATCTCTCTTCAGTGATAGGCTTCCCCTAGCAGACACACACGCTCCCCGCAAAATCACTCACTCGCATTATAATCTCATCTGAAAGATGAGTATTTGTGATTCCTAACCTGCCTCCAAGAAAAGTACTTTTTTGTGGATGTTGTTTTGTTAACAGACAAAGGGAATTGCTCTTAATCCTGGCAGTCTATTCCTTCTAATGTAATCGTATACCGTATGTCACAGTGGAAACAAAACACTCCCAGCCAAAACAATATCAGAAAGATTATAAACCTCAATCCAGTGTTAATATTGCTGTCCAGGATGATTGAAGGTCGAATCATTATACATATACATATAGCTAAGCAGTTCCAAAAACTGGGGCAAAATTAAATGGAAAACTCTGCTCCTGTTTGTCTTCAGAAAATTATGAAAATGCCAAAAACTTTCTTTGAGTGAATCTTTTTTTTCTTTGCCTGCCATCCTTCCATTTGAAGCCACATTGCAAAAACAAGAAAAAAGTTGAAATAGTAAGGGTTGGATTTGGACAGGGCGAGATCCGGACATTTGATCTGTGGCAAAATGAAGTATTAGCTTCCATTACAGTGCAGGCTTAACCTTTTTGCGGAGCACCATTGAGCGCTTGCCAGCAGTCATCAATATTTAACAGCTGTTGCTATTATGAAATTCTTTATGGGCTAATGTGGCTCGCCGGCTTGCACGCAAGGCCTTGGCCGGCTGCCAGCACCCTGTCAGCAGGAAGGGGGGGGAGATTGACAGACGGCTCGCTCGCGTGACAACCAGCCCTTGATCAGCCAGCTTCTCTCTTTCTCTCCCTCCCTCTCTCTCTCTCTCTGTTGGTGTTGCTCTCTCCGCTGTGGATTTCCTGTGCCTGCGGAGAGAGAGAGAGACAGAGAGACAGAGAAGAAGAGCGCTGAGGGAAGGGGGCGGGAATAGGCAAAGGAGGTGGCTGTAAGCCAACCCAACCTCAACACACACAGATGCACACACACACACACAGTTTTCTCTACTCACGCAAGCCTTGTGGGAGGGGAGGGACTGCTGCGCTGCACAGCGCTCGCATGTTCAGGTCCAGAGCTCTTCTTTACAAGACAAACACACGGATGAAGATTGGCTGCCAAAAGGTGGCACCCACGCTGCTGAGATCAGAGTGGCGGACGGCATGAACACAAATAGATAACATGGATGTGTTTGAGTGTCATTCCCACGTTTGTGGAATTTAATGTCACTGTCAGAGAGTTGAGGATTTTCACATGTCTCCATATAATATCTAAGTTTAAGTTTGACTTTAAACTGGTGGATGTTTAAGTAATGAAACATTGCAGCAATAACCACCTGTTTGACTTGATTTGGGGCACTGTAGCATGCAGGCTGGAAGGTCCTAGGTTAAAACCGTGCAGCAGCTGGTGTTGTGTCTCTGAGCAGCCATGTATGAACACTTTTCTCCTGCTCACTGCACATTGCTCTGGATAGGAGCATGAGCTAAAGAATGGACCCGGAGTAATATCTACCGTACAGTTCAAAATGCATGCTACTCTCTACTCTACTCATGAATAGAACGCCGGCGCCACAACTTAGAGTCATGTAACACTCTTCAGCACTCCCCGATGTAATGTCATGCCATGCCATTTTCCGAATCTCCTCTAATGTATAGAGTTGTACTCAAATATTCATCCCTGCATTTTTCATTATTTGCGAGACATCTCATTGTGTTTTATCTCCATTATCTCCAGAATAACAGCATGTCAGTGACACTGTGGGCCCACAGAGACATTTCTCCCCCTCTTTCACCCCTCCCTTAAGGACAGTTGCTTCTTTTTCTTGGCTGGTTTCTTGTCATATTTTCTTTTTTTTTTTGGCTGTTATTGGGAGTGTGTAGAGGAAGTGGTTTTTGAGGAGTGGGGTGTTGAAAGCAGACACAAACACAGCCAGACTGTGCTGCACACATCCGTATGCTACATGGCTAAACTCATCTCACCCCCTAGAGGCTGCAGAAATTAATACCTGATAACTCTCTCTCTCTCACACTCACACACTCACACACTCCTCTTTCTCTTATGTGTTCATGTCTTGGCACTTTACAACCAGCCTCTTGAGATCTTTTCTCACTTCTAATCTCCTTCCATCAAGTTCTCTTTCATAATATCAGATTATCTTTTCATTTCAACAAATCAAACATTTGACATTAGAGGCTCACCCAGGGTGTTCTCTGACTACAGTGGGGCAATCATGCATCTGTTAGGTTTCTGAGTCATCCTAATGAGCTCTCCACTCCTGCGACAATTGTGACTTAAATTGAGCCTAATAATTTGGTGGGTGGTCTTATTACTTTGTGTACTCAGTGGAAGTGGAAAGACAGACCAGGCCGACTGAAGGAGCTAGACTTTCAGCCTCACCCTTTGGCAGCATCTACATCCCGCTACTTGTCACTTTTTACTTAACACGCTGTCCTCACTCAGAGCACATAAACGCCTCACCATTACCTACTCTGTTTTCCTTTTTAGACCAGAGAAGGAGAAAATAGAGGCAAAGAAAAGCAAACCTCAAGACAGGAGCGGTGGCGAATAAAGCCTGTATTGTTGGCAGAGGAAGTGCCGGTGCCGATAATTAATCATCCCGTGTGTTTGTCTTTCCTGACGCCGCATCCTCTCCAAAAGCTGCCGTAAGAGAGAAAACAAAAATACATGAGGCGTTGAAGGAGGAAAATAAAGAAGCTTATTAGATTCATTTCCCCCTGCAATGGTTTCCACTGGTTGGATGATAATGCGGTGATTGAAGAGCATGGTTTTGTGTGTGTGTGTTTGTGTGTGTTTGTGTGTGTGCGTGGCTGTCTGAGTCTGTTTGTTTGTATGTGTTCGCACCTAGCGGAGGTGGTGACAAAATACTTAACATTATTACAGGCGTATATGAGTTCATGAAGCTGCCGTGCAGTTCGCTCATCAGCGTTTAACCTGTTTTTCAGCGGCTGAGACGCACATTATGGCCTATATTTTCACTGGTAGATTGAATAAGCCCACTGTTGCAACTGGGGGAATAAATGGTTTAAAAAAAAATTAATCCAGACAAAATGTATGGATCAAAAGAAAAAAAAAAACCCATTAGCTTTGCGTGCTTCAGAAAGGAATTAAGAGAAGGGAAACTCTTCCAGCATCACGAAATCAGGTTGTCGATTGCCTGCGATGCTGAGTTGAACAAAGAAAGGGTGGAGAGATGAGGAGGAGGAGGAGGGTAGAGGAAGGGTGGATGAATGGGGGGTGGGAGGGGGAGGGGAGGGGGGGGGGGACGAACAGGAGGACAGGAGAAGGAGATGGTAGAAGGTTAAAGGGGGAGGAATAGAAGCTGTAATGGGGTTATCCGTTGGGGGTGGGGTCAATACCAAGCATTGGAAGATACATATACTTAGATAGTTTTTCATAATGAGGCTGTGGTGTGTGTGTTGCGTGACTAATCTGCGCCTGCTACAATGAGTACCGGAGCGAAGGGCTGATCTCTTAGAGTGAGCCACATGCCCCCTGACAGCACACCCATAAGAGAAACACGCAAACATGCCTCCAACACGCAACACACACGTCACCAATGCACATGTGACAGTTATGCACGCCACAGTTGTATAGGCTAATTGCATGTACAAACACTCGTGGTAGTAGGTGGGCCTTTTACTCTATCTACAGGGGAGAGAATGTAGCATATGTGCAGCGGTCGATGGAGTGTGACTTATTTGTGATATTTTTATAGCTTTCAAAGGTATTTCTGCTTTATAAATATCAGATAGAACAGAAGAGCAGGAGAGTGAAGCAGCACAACCTGTGTGTAAAGATGACAGATTCTTTTTTGACATTATTCGTCTCATTTCTGGCTGATTGAAATATAGCAAAATGAAGTATTCTTCAGCTCTTCCATAAGGAGCCCTCACAGGACCCCACTTTAAGATCAGTAGGGGAAATTTTCTTTTGTGTTGTCGCCCTCCACAAAGAGGTCAGAGGTCAGGCTCAACAAGAGCACTGAAAGCCTTCACTGCTTGCTCAAGGACATTTCTCACACAATTTCAACAGATAATCCCCTATTTTGTTTTAAAATGTTGTTTAAATCAAATAAAAACTCTTGAAAATGCCTAAAATTACTTTTTTTAAATGCAGTTTTACTTGTATGACACTTTATTCAGGGAATCTTTTAAACATGATGGTTTTCAGTAGAAATATGACAAATTACCTCATTTCATCAGCAGATTGTATGATTTATAGGCTAAACTTTTTGCTAGATTTAATAAAAATGAATAAATATATATTTTTCCCTTCATGCCACTTATCAGATTTCCTAAATGCACTAGACGCTGCCCACTATCTCGCTCTATATCAGTCAGCTTTGCATGTGCATGTGGCTATATCGTGTGAGAGGAATCCTGTAAAGTCATGAAATCCTCCACTGTTTTGTCTTGTTCGACAGGCCCACCGCACACTAATACCTGGCATTAGTGCAGTTAGTGCAGTGCAAAAGGAGACTGTTTGCCTGATATAGTTAATGTGTTCGCCACATGTGTGAGAGCTGGTCCAACTCTCTCACTGCCATATCACAGGGGTTGTCGGAGAACTGCCAAACGTACTTTGGAAAACATGATCATTATTGTTATCATTCTTTACTTTTTCTCTGTGTTGACACAGCTCTCGCTGAGCCTCAGCGCAATATATTTAAGTCAAGAAGTTGACCGATGTGATGTGATTTTACTTTCCAGAACTTGAATATGTTTTCATTTTGATCTGTTCACTGACTGACACCAACAAGGTGTTTTTTCCTCATTTGCTTACATCCTCAAACCCGCTGTCTGCTACCAGTATATTGTGTTAACATGAGTTAATCTTCTTGTACCAGCCTGTTTACTTTTTTTCTTTTTCTTTGTTTTATTATAGGGAACCAAGACACCAAGATCTCCAGGAAGCACATCATCAGCACCGCATCCTCTAACCCTGAACCCAGGAAAGAGAGCCTTCCACTGGGCACGGGCGTTAATGAAAGCAGCCTCCTCCTGGAGGTAAGAACCCACATAGCTGTTGTCTGTTAGTGATTCTGTGTGTGTGAATCTCCCTGATTAGTGAAATATTTCAACTAGATGTTGATATGATGGTTTACATCAGTTGAAATCGGTATGAAATTGGACACTTAGAGTTCTTAAAATCAGGGCTTAAATATATAATTTCAAAAGAGTTCTGTTAAGTCGTACTCTTTTCGGTTGAACGTTCCTGCTTCCTGCACATCACTGTTAATGAAACGCTCGCAAGCTTTCATACGCGCCATTCAGGAGACAATTTGTGTCTGAGTGAGTGTGAATTGGGGAGGGGGGGGTGGGGAGGGAGGCTTTTTTTTGTGTGTGTGTATGCGTGTGTGCCCTTCGCCCTTTGCCCCGACCTCTTTTGCAGAGTTGTGGTGTTGCGTGACATCAGGGTGAGACGGGAGTGTCAGAGCTGATGAAGGAGGTGGGGACTCACACACGCTGGCGGCTTGAGCAGCCGGTGGAGTGTGTGTGTGGTGTGTGTGGTGTGTGTGTGTGTGTGTCTGTATGAGTGCCTCTCTGTCTGAATACATGTGGTCGTGTGTGAAAGTGAGCAGAAGAGAGTGAGAAGAACACACCAAGACTGTCAACAGTAATCAGGGCAAATAGAAGATCTGTTTTTTGTCAGTTGACCTCAGACCTTTTGAGCGGGCCTTGAATCAAGATTGTAACTACAGATTAATTATAAGTGCATATAATCACTTATCGACTTAGAACAAGTACATGATATCAGGACATCTCGTTGTACTTGGCAGTGACCAATAACACACACACGCACATATTTGCATATTTTGAATAGATTTTACATAAAACCTCGTGAAGCTATGTTTGAATTCCTAAAAAGGCAAATGCTTCCTTTGAAGGCAGAGCAGACAGTTACAGCAGCACGCTACATGGGAATTGCCAGGGCATCAGATCACTGTTACAAACTCAATATCCTAATGGCTATCTGTCAAACAGCAAATTATGACACTGATCACGGGCCAACAACTGCGAGCACACACACACACACACACACACACACAGAGGCGGGCTGATCCACTGATGCTTCTGTTAACGTGTTAGGTTGTCTCAATGGGATGGTAAATAAAAGGCTAGATTGACCGTAGTGATGTGCTGCCTCCCGTTGCGTGACTCAACCAGCACCGCACTGGGGCCTCACAGCAAACTGTGCATTAGTTGTTATGGTGATGGGATCCCAAGAGAGGGAGGAGATGACTCTGTGTGTGTGTGTGTGTGTGTGTGTGTGTGAAAGAGTGTTTGTGTCTGTGTGTTTGGTGGGATTGCATGTGTGATTTATGGTATGTGTGTATGTGATATGTGTGTTTGACAGGTACATTTACACATGCTTGTGCGAGTCTGTGTGTGTGTGTGTATTATCCAGTGTGTTTTTTTATGTGTGACTAATGAAACCAATAATACTGGAAGTTGAACCTCACTGCGGCTGCAACATTCTTCAAAACATCTCTCTATATATATGAGAATTCCTATATTGTTCTAGTATGTGTGTGTGAGGGATGTGGGTGTGTTCCTGGTGGCAGAAGGTCTCCGTGTTTGTCATGACCTCATCATCACTGCTTTCATCTCACTCTGACAGCTAGGCAGCAGGAAAAGCGAAGAAACTCTGTCGAAACAATGAGAAAAGGCTGCCCTACCGCCGCCATCCCACCACCTCCTCTTTTCCCCTCCCTTGCCTCCAAATCCAGTGAAAATATATTTTATTTTGGGCTCTGCGTGCAAAGCGCCTCTAAAGTCAAAGCTTTTATTCTCCCAGGGGCGGTTATGGGAGCCGGGGGCGTTGTAGTTGCAGATATGTGGCGGAGCGGGCCAGCAGCAGGTGCCTGTTTCCATTACCTAAAGGCTTCAGTATGTGAGGAACTGAGGGAAATGTGAATGGAGAAAACATGCAAAAACAGCATGCAGCAGAGTGCAGCAGTATCAATACAGGCTTTCTTTCTTTCTTTCTTTTTTTCTTTCCTTTTTTCTCTCTTTCTTTCTTTCTTTCTTGCTTGCTTTCTTTCTTTCTTTCTCTCTTTCCGTCTTTCTTTCTTTCTCTGATGTAGTTGTATAGGTTGTTTTCCTTTAAATTTCTGTGAAATAAATGTAAATGTCTTATTCCAACATGTTCCCGTAATGAAAATAATATATTTGCCAGACATTCCGTTTTGGAAAGCCAATTACTGTAAAGAAATCAACGCAGAAAATATACTGTTTTTGCCTGCACACAACCTTTTGGGTCACAAGTCCGAGGCCTATTTGTTCCAGAAGAATAAAAATGTCAAAAGTGAAGAAAAATGAGTGAAGAAAATGGGTTGCAGAAATTTATTGTGGCATTTCAATGACTTGGAAGAGGAATAGAGGAAGGTGAACTGGCTAAATAAACCTAAATGAACCCAACATGTAAATTTTGGCCTTTTTACAGCCTTATAGGCAACATCCCATTCCAGTATATATATGTCATGTTCGTTTTTTGGTCAGGTTCCCTCAAAACTCCCACATCACTGAGTCATTTATAAGAGTTTCAGACGAAGCTTACTATGCTACAAGCTTTCATATGCTTGGTGAAAACATCCCCTATAACTGAATGTACATGTTTAGTACACTATATGAATGAATTATATACTAAGATGTTTTAATTGGACAAGCTACAACGCCTCAACACCTCACATTCTTTCGATACATATCCCAGATTGTTAAATTCCTGGTCTTAAAACCAGACGTTTTGGACAAACTCCACTGTTTTTATAACTATATTAGATTTGGCTCTAGCATGCTGTTACCAGATGTTTTGCAGCCCCAAGTGACCAATAGAATGCTTTCATCAGCAGTGAATCTATATAGATCACACATCACCTTATCGCAATTACAGAAGCTTCAGAGTGGTCCAGAGTGGTCTAGAAGGTGCTGTTGGTTTCAGTGTGACAGGCTCACTGTCCAGCTCTAGCTCAGTAAGCGCTGAGTCAGGTTCAAAATCAGAAAGTGGCCCTTTGTATTACTTGTCATTTTTTACTTTTGAGTGCTTGCAGGAGAAAGCTGTGTGTGTGTGTGTGTGTGTGTGTGTGTGTGTATGTCAGGGGAGGGGGTCATCCTCCCCCTTGATGTCATGAACGTTCGCCAGTTAAACTTGTCAAACAACATCTGCCTCTACACCACCGAGAACCTGCGTCAGCTTCCTATCTCTGCTCCCCCCGCCCCGTCATACTTTCATATGTCTTGCGTATATTGTCTCGATATTTTTCTATCACACTGTGACTCAAAGTGAGTATGTGAATGAGTGCATGAGTGTGAATTTAGAGGCCACAGGGATAAATACCACGTAAAACACACACACACATACACGCACACAAGGGAAGACCTGCGTAGTCTCGCAGTAAAATAAAGGTGACAGACTCTGGCAGCAGCAGTCACGCAAATCAAGTAGCCTTGCAGTTGTCACACTATCACAGCTGTGTGCGAAAACACACACCCACACACACACACTACGAGTCCACATCTACTTCCTGTACTTTCTTCTCCCTCCTCTGCATTTTTCTCTCACACTCTTGCTTCCCACTCCATCTGTGCGTCCCTCCTCATTTGACTGCTGTATATTTATTTAAAAAATTTCGTTTTAATCAACACTTGTCTCTGTAAGCGGTGTTAGCCAAACACATTATTTCCCCTTGTGTGCACGGGCGTGTGTAAAGAGGGAAAGTGGGAACGAGACTGTGTTTGTGTCTGGAGTTTATCTGCTTTTAATCCATGTGTTTGGTATCACAAATCAAAGCATGTTACCAATCAAACAGACTTAGCTATCAGGGTTTCAGACTGAAAATACATAACTGAGTCATTACATCTCTTTGGGTGTGTACTGTATATCATCTTCAAATTAACTGCTTTAAAAATACAGTTAATCTAAATTCTAGCAGCTTTTTAAAAAGTCTTTCAAAAGCAATATTTTGCGTTTAGAAATCAGCAAGTTTTATTTGGCCCACTCAGTTCCATAACCATCTGTATTTCATTCCTCCTCCAGTGTTGTATTATTATATCTTTTGTTCCATTTTTACTGTTATTTGCTGTTCTGAGAATTATGGAAAGAATGATATAAATTGAACATTTTGCTATAAAACGTCTGGCTGGCGTCAAATCCTGGCTGCGTTTTGTCTCTGGCTTAAAAAATAATTGTACAATAATGACTGTAACCACAGTTGGGTAGCAAATAAAACCATTTGACTCTGTTGCACTGTGTCACTGCTGGGTGCATGAAAAATATGACTAATGGCTTCTAAATTTAGCTTTGCAAAGATGGCACAGATAAAATGTTTGTTTGCCAATTACGTATTTGTTGCACTTGAGTTTATTTGCTGCATGAGTTCCTCTGAGTCACCACTTATTTCTCTATGTGTCTGTGTGTGTGTGTGTGTGTGTGTGTGTAGTCTCTGACAGGATTCGCCTTGGTGGTGAGCAGCGATGGGATGGTCTTCTATGCCTCCTCAACCATTGTGGACTATCTTGGATTTCATCAGGTGGGTTGAACCTTTCAGTGATACTTTAGCTGTACAATTACTGTAAGTAACACATAATAAATGTAGCATCAACAGATGTACTGGGAAGGATTTTGTTTTCTACGAGAGCATCAGTGTTTAATGCCTTACAGACTAGTAGGCAGAGGCAGCTTTCAAGCCACATTATGTTTTCTGAAAAAGGAGGTGAAAGAAAGAATGATAATATTCATCAATTTGTGGTTGGGGTCTTGTGTCATTAATATGTTCAAGGTTCTTTCTTACAAAACTTAAGTTTTACAGGAGGGTTATGTGCCATACTATTTCTTGGCTGGGACCATTAACTACCTGGTTTCCAACTATTGGAGACAGAGATATAAAATGTAAATTATTGAGCTTTACAGGTGCTGGTTGGCAGATTTTGTTACCTTTGGACATAGCAAGGCTAGCTCTTTCTCCCTGTTTTCAGTCTTTCTGCTGAGCTAAGCTAAGTTTCCAGCTACTGTACTTATTTAGTGTAAAAACTTTAGAGTGATATCCATATTCTTACCTAACACTCAGCAAGAAAGTAGAAAAATGTATCCCAATATATTGATGGTGAAAGACACTTATGAATATATTTTTATCACATACAAGCTAATAAATAAAGCCTCTCACATAGCCTGTTCAACAAGTGTCAGAGAAGGATCTGATCTCTGCCATTACTCAGCTCGTTCACCATTTTTCATCAGTCAGTCAGTCCTTTACGTTCTCTTCCATCCATTCCTTTCTCTTCATAAAGTCTCTCTGCTGGCAGAGTGAACCAACTAACTCACAGCTAAGAGGCCACAGAAAGGTGAAGACCTCTGTTTCACCCCAAGATACACCCTGCGGGTGTCTGAATGTGTGTGTGGGCAGTGATAAGTCACCAACGGTTTAACTTCCTCCCTCTCCGGCAGCTATATCCAGTCGGTCATTAATTATGGATGATATCAACACGGCCTCGCCTGTCCTGCGATGCTGAAATCATCCTTCTCCTTCAAAAACCATGAATAAAGTGCTTTTCACTGTTAAAATCTCTCCTTTGCCCTCATGTCTGCTTACACACACACACACACCAACACTTTGGGGTAGAAATTCTTCTGCAACAGTGCTCTCACTTGGCTTGCAAGCAGACGGGGGGCAATAACCCAGCGCCATGAAATCGACATGAAAACCAAAGCGGACTGAAAGATCTTGCCACAGTGTGTGTGTGTGTATGTGTGTGTGTGTGTGTGTGTGTTCAAGGTGGCATGGGAGCCAATAGAGACAGACAAAGAAAATTAAAACCGTAAGGTGCATAAAATATGTGTATGCATGTTTGTTTGCAGCTCCATGAACAACTTTAATAACCTTTTAGTTTATAACAACAACAAAATAGACAAATATTGTTGTTTTTATTCAAATTAGAAACAAATGAACTTTTTGAAAGAAAACTGTCAGATTTCATGCTGTCTGGTACAATGTCAGATGTAAACAAAGATAAGGTCTTGATAAAATTCAAATTCATAAACTCAGACCAATTCAACCACAACAGGTGCTTTTTTTTGCATGCCAGCCGATGACGGTATATAAGACATTCCCAAGCCAATTTTGAGATTTTTCTGCAGTCATAACAACCCATTCCTAAGACCAATCAATGCATATCAATAATTTTAAATGACAAATGCAAAAAAAATCTGAAATCTCAATAGAAAGAAATAAGATACTGACAGGCAACAGGCATGTGTGTCAAAACATCCCAGTATGCAAAGCAGCCAAAGCATCTCGTGTAATGAAGTGATGGATGATCACCATAGGCAAAAAAATCATTGTTTATCTATACACAAGGCTAACTTGAAAGTTCAACTTATGTAGTTGTCTCTGTACTAGTCAATGCTGTCAGCAGTGAGTGAGAGCTAAGAGCCAAAATATTGTACAGGTGACTTTAAGGACATACTGCTCTTTATGTACAACCTTAAAATAAATGTGCAGTTGACAGTAAACATTCTTTCTTTGCAAATACATAAAACAATGAAAACCTTCTAACTACTCACAGATCATCATGTTATATTTCAGAGACTGTCATCGAAACATTCCCTCAGCCTTTCCCACATGTTCAACTCCTGCAAAGGAGCTATTGCTTGTTTTTAAGTCACACAGTTTGCCTTAAAGGCCTTGACAACAAGTCACGTAATTCTGACTCCACAATTGCAGTCAGAGGGACACTTATCCCTAATATACCACAGGGAAGAAAAAAGAAAAGAGAACGCTTTGCTAAGTAGCACCACAAGAAAGCCCTGGAGAAGAGCAGAAAACCTCCACTGGCCTTTGATCCCATTTGTTACTGGGGCAGTTAGCCTTTGAAGGTCAGCGAAAATATCACTTATTCTCCATTTTTTTCCCTCTTCTTTTCCTCTCTCTGTTTTTTACGAGAAACATAAACAATAGTCACTCGATCCGTCTGTCTGCCTGACTGCCGGTAGGGAACCAAACCACAGGACGAAGCGCTCGTCGAAGACGGTGGGAACAGATTGTGTTTTCAGAGGCAGGCGATCAAAAGCCCTCGCGTGCCACCAGTGTGGAAATTATGGAGAGAGTACAGGGAGGAGGGAGAGAGGGAAGAGGAGAAGGTTGAACATTTTAGTGAGGAATCTGTCATGGAATGACAGAAAGCAAAGCTATTGCTGGAAAAGAGAGAGAGGCATGACGAGAGTGGGCTGGAACCCGACTCACTCGCTGTGTGTGTGTATGTGTGTGGATGGATGGGGAGGGTAAGCTGGGCTGGACTGCTGTTCGGGAGCGGTGTCACGCGATGTTTGACAAACACAGCTGCCCTCACTGGCCCTGCAGCTGCCCTTGGACTCTAACTGTAGTGGGTATATGCTCCTGCATGTGTGTATGAGCAGGCGTAAGTGTGCATGTATGTTTCTGTGACTTCCATTGACTTTGTTAGTACAGTATGGCACTTGTGTGTGTGATGGGGGGGAAGTTAGCACGCTCCCTGTGAATCCTGAGGCAGACTGAGTGTATCTGAGCTGCAATGACAGGAATTCCCCCCCTCTTCAAACAGCAGCTACCAGCTGCACTGATGGCACTGAGCAGCAAAACATACCGGCTCAGAGTCAGTCCAATGATGGTGCTGTGAACACGTAATCCCATGTGTCTTTAAGACTTTCAGGAGATGACGTGATAAAACTAGAAATGTTTTCTTGATTAAATGTATTATTCAGTACATTTACTTAACAAACTGTACTCAATTTTCCCCACAGACTGATGTGATGCACCAGAATGTGTTTGACTACATCCACATAGACGACCGTCAGGAGTTCAGACGCCAGCTCCACTGGGCCATGTGTCCTCCACAGCACCAGGGGACGTCAGCACACCAGGATAACCAGATAGCTGCAGGGGCTGGTGGGTAGCTTGCTGGGAAGGGCGGGAACAATACTCTTGAGCAAACTGTACATATGGTGACCTTCTTTGTCATATTTTCCATTGTCTTCTTTAATTTAATTTTGGGGTTGAGCCAAATCTACAGTACAGTATGTCATCAACCTTCAAACAAGACGAATGTTAATTTGAAAATTAAAGGGGTTTCTTTTGTGAGCATTAAAATCAGAATAAACTCTCAGATTGCTTCTTTGAATGTCAGTTCAACCTATGAGTTAGGTTACCTACCAGTATTACAGTATCTTTGAAAACTAACATAATATGTTTCATTTTATTGCCTCAGATCACTTACTTACAAAATAACTGATTGGATCCTTTTTCCTGACTCTGAAGCACTTTATAGGTTTGTCATACAAATTGCTATACAAATTTGAATTATTATTCTTCTCCTCTATGTCTCTTTTTCAGGTGAGGACTTTGTAGTGAGCAGCCTGTTCCATTCACCGGAGGCAGGGGGAATTCCTGCTGACCTCTCCTGCTTTCTCAACAGATGTTTCATAGCCAGAGTCCGATGCCTCTTGGACAGCACCTCTGGATTCTTGGTGAGTGGTGGCTGAACTGAACAGGAACTTCATAAAAGTGCAGAATATGCAATAAAAAATGAGAAAGTGTTGCCCACTCGCAGGCCTATAAAATTAATATGGCCCCTCATGCTGTAGTAAAACTACATTTTTAATCGTAGTGTGTACAGTTATTTATAGTTGTATTGCAAGTTATTATAAGGTAATTGGGTGCCTGGACAGGGCAGCATAATATGAGCCCGGTTCATCCCTCACGGCTGTGACTTGAGTGGTTTGGAGAACAGCAGTGGAAAAGCTAGAGGCCTGATGACAGAGGAACAAGAATAAGGGTTTGGACCGTTTTGTCAGGGTCAGTAGAGTTCACTGTCACCAAGTCCACTCTGGTTGCACTGACGTTGGCCGCACAACAGAAATTCTAGATGGCAATTTCCTGACATGTACTGGTGGAAGCACTTGTAGCCAAGTAGTGAGTGAATGTTGGTAATATGCGTTCCTCATCAGTCAACATAATTGCGGCAAAGACACAAAAATTGTAATATTATGTATGATCCTCTTTCAGACAGCCAGAGGAGCTTCATTCCCTATTAAAAGAATAAGATTAATTGCTTTATTGCATATAACTGCTAGTGCTTTTAGCCACTGTATCCGCTCTTTGGACCACTTTGGTCCAGACTGAAATATCTCACCAACTAATGCCATTCCTGTCAACCTCAGCTGTACTTTGTGCTTAGCGCTAATTGGAAAATGTTAGCTTTTAGCCAACATCAGTGCCTGAGTACAGCTTTGGAGAGCTGCTTGCATGGCTATAGACTTTTAGTCTTGTTTAAATACTAATGCGTGCAGTATCTACTGTATATTTATTTTTACTAACATTACATGAAGACACAATGTATCTACAGTACAGTATGTTTCAAGAAGTAAAAGGTTATCGCATTCTAATGTTTCCTGGAATCAAACTGATAACCAGTTTAAAGATTATCATCGCAAAAAAGAAGAGGTAGATATTAATTTTCAAGGGACATGAAGCCCATATGAGTTTAAAAAAGCATTAATCATACATTTTAATCTAGGAGAGGACACAGGTCAGACTTTTAAAGACCATTGGATACTCTGATGTTCAAATCAGTAAATTCATCTTCTCTTCTGTCCCAGACCATGCAGTTCCAGGGTCGGTTGAAGTTCCTCCACGGGCAGAAAAAGAAGTCAGCCTCCGGGGCTCTACTGCCTCCCCAGCTGGCTCTATTCTGCATAGCTGTACCCCTCCTACTGCCCTCCATTACTGAGATGAAAATGAAGAACATGTTAATGCGGGGAAAGAACAAGACTGGCGGAGGAGGTGTTATCTCTGCACTGGAGCATGGGTAAGAAGGAGTGAAACCTCATACATGAGCAACATCCTTCCAACTTAACTAAAGCTGGAGGGATGATGTACTGTATCTTCACACTGTGTTCATGTGTAAATCCACTGATTGTCTTAATGGGGGTGCTATAATTAAAGGTCATGCCTTTTAACACAAATTTGACGTCTCGGACACCACTGGTCAATTTGACGAAACGTGAGACTTGATGCATTTTGGCACCTTGTTATGGCCTCTGGAAAGCTACACCAATGTGCCTGATGGGGGAGCTAGAAGTAAAGGTCAAAATTTCAAACCTTGAAATGCCACAGCCGCTGCATCATCAGTCCAGATCTGTTGAAGCTTGGAGTTATGATGCACGTTGTCACTGGTCAGCCCTCATAACTCATAAAGGATGACATGTTTACTTTGCTATTGGATATATAGTACGTGTAAAAATACCACGTGATAACTGCCTTGACTAAAATCCATAAGGCAAGAGTACAAGAAACTCATTCAAAACTGTTGGAGTGCTGAAAAGTTACATCAGCATTAGTCCTCATGTGTTTTTTACTGATTTATGAGGTTATTGTAGAGATACCTGCTTATTGCCAAGCAACAGCTTCATGAGCACACAAGCGTTTACCCTGAAACCCAGTTACCAACACAAACATAAGCCCTTTTCTCACCCAGCAGGCTCTGACACCGAACCAACTGAGCGCTGGATGCCTTACCTGTGGCCAATTAGGAGCAAATACATGCCTCAGCTTGGATAAGGCCCTCTGAGCTTCATGCATCATTAACAACTTTGCAAGACTGAGAGGCCAAGAGTTGAGCTTTAGTCAGTGTAAGCAGAGCCCTACCACCCTCTCTGCTATTCATCCTTTTTCAACATCATCCAGGGCAACATGGATGATGTTAGTTTCTTTAACAAAATACCAATTTCTTGTAAGTGCACTCCAGCTAAGCTGGTTAGACTGGGAGCCATGAAGTTTGTTAAGAGTTGAGGTTAAATCTTCATGAGAAAACTGCCTTATACAATATACATGGCATCTGATTGGAAGAGAAAGTACCGCAGGTTAGCTATGAGGTCCATCTTTAGGTAAACTGCAATAGGCAATACTTGAAAATGTGTGTATTTAAATATACAGTATGTAATGCTGTTGATAGATAAAAAATTACTACCATACATATTACTGTTTAGTTTCTCCACCTGTGCAGCTTTTGCATTATAAAAGGCCTCACCTTGATGCTGATATGGAACAAGGAGTGATTTTACTGAGCACAGATAAAGCTATAAAACATACAGTAGTTTAAATATACTCACTTCCAGAGCTCTGATTCTACTCCATAACCTCAGCTGTTATTATCTTTTCTAATCATTATAGAGTGTAACGATCCAGTCGAGAAAGCAGAGAGAAGCAAAGTGGAGAAAGATGGCTGTTGTTATGGTGAAAAACATGTTTTGAAATCAAACTTGCCACTATAACCAAGTTTAAAATGACTTGCTTAAAATGGCCTTTTTTTTCATAAGGGCATTATGCCATTAGAGTTAAAATGCATTTGTGAATAAATAACAGGCTAAACTAGATTACCTCAGCAAAAGGTTCAGTCATATTGCAGAAAAATATGGTTGTGCAGTTTTCAAAATGTTCTTCAGACAGCAGTTTTTTCTAAAATGCAGATGCCACAGACGGCTTTCTCATTACTAACAAAGTTAATTAAACACTTGGGATATCCCACATTTTTTGGTGTACAGAAGGCCAATTGATTATATTTAACCCAGTTAGTGAAAATTGATTCCTTTTATTGTTCACAATATTTTGTAAGTTTGTAAAGTACAGTCTACATAATCTTCAGCCCTTTCCTTATTAATGGCTTCCACCTTAATCAACATAATTCAATGTGTTAGCACTTTCCATTGATTGGTCACAGTGCAAAATGTTCAATGGTTAATGAATCATCCCAAATGAGGACATCGTGAATTGAAGTGTTAGTCACTAAAAATAACCAAAGGCTGAAATACATTTGCCTTTAGCTACTGTGCTACAGTGTTTTTAGAATAAATGAAGATCTACTGCATTGTACTGCATTAGTCTATAAACTTGGCCGTAATTGATCTTTGCGTTCTGGATGTTGACTCTGTTCTCAATTTTCGAATAAGACAAATCCTGGAAAAGATGAGTCACTTCTGGAATGATTCTCTCATGAACTAAAGTGAACCAAACCTAGATATTTGTGCTTTGAGTCATTCATCAATCAGTAGAAAAAACATTGTTTGTGGATATTCCATGGATATCTGGGTGGACCAGTGATATTTTAGGAGACCACCTCTTCTTTCTTTGAGTGTTGTCTTGTTTCGTGACTAATGATCTCATTCTTCTTTTTCTATGATCCCATTCTCCTCCCCACCCCACCCCATTTTTCATACCCTCCCTCTCTCTCATAGTGAGCGAGGAGAACACCTCCGCAGGCACTCCTTGAGTGGAGGAATGGGTGACGTTGCAGACCCTCTCCTCCTCTCGTGCCCCATCCCTGGCAGTAACCAACGAGGTCACCACACTCCCTGGACCCCACTCTCCAAAGACAACCTCAAGTACCGCCCTGATGGTTACTACAGCCAGGAGGAGCCTCTCAACTACTGCAAGTCCTCCATGGATCCCCATAAAGGTCTCAGCCCAGGCCTGGGAAGTGGCTGGCCTATGCGACCGAGCTCAGGGCCCCTCAGAGGTGGCCAGGGTGTCGGCTACATCCCGTCTAACCGTCTGAACAAGGCCGGGCAATATGGGAAACCATACCGCCTTTCCCCCAGCTGCCACAGCGGCAGAAATGGTGAGGTGTTTGTCTCTAAGCTCTACGGAAGCCTCCAGATTCCCTCGGACCCAGATGCCTACTGTGTGGACCTGGTGAAGAGCGAGAATGGCTACGGCGAGTGCTACGACGGCCACCTGATGCCCGAGATGCCATCCATCAAGGTGGAGCACGACTCGGACTCAGAGAATGGCTGTGATGCCTATGGGCGACCCTGGGGTTGCCGTGACCCAGAGGCCATGGACCGTCGCTATGGTAACGGGGTATATGACCAGAACTCTGGCCTCCAACTCAAATCAGAGCCCGAATATTATGATCCGCAGTACTCGCCCTGTCAGCGGGGGAAAGCAGGCATCAGCCCACCATACAACAACGGCAACTATCAGAACTATGCAGTCAACAGCGGACACAACGGCGGACACAACGGCGGACACAATGGCGGACACAACGGCGGACACAACGGCGGACACAACGGCGGACACAACGGCGGACGTCTGTTAAAGTGTGACAAAGACTTGGGCAGTAACCCCAACAACAGCCAGTTTAGTCCTCAGAGACTCTCTCACTCAGACTCTCTATGCAGCAACCAATCTGTCAACCTCATGGACTCGCACGTCTATCCACAGGAGCCTCACAAGGCCTATATGCACCAGGACTACAACAAGCATGGCACCTATGAGTTCAAAGGTCATGGCCTGATCCATTCGATCAAGCGGGAGCCCATGGACTCCCCACCGTGGTCTGAGAGTGGTCACGACATGAGCCAGTCAATGATGGTTGGTCCAAGGAACGTTATGCCGTGTGTGATGAGCACTGGGCACCACAAATCCAGTCCTTACATTTATATGCCGTAAGAGTGATTGGGGCATTACCTGTGCCGCAGATAAACTACCCCCCCATACACACACACACACACAAACACACAACAATCGGTGTGCATTATAGTACTTTGTATTATTATCATTTTCATAAACATGCACCAGCATTACAATAGGACAGTCTTCATAACGAGGATTCCCAGGATGTCAACATTTAAAGTACTTCTTCAATTTGACGAAGAGGTCACAAAAGAGGCTCAGGTTCTAGTATTAGTGTTGTGACAATCAAAAATAATACTTTGATGATTTTGTTTTTAAGGAATACATTTTGTAGTTGGTTCCAAGCACTTTTGGATTTAGTGACAATGAGACAAATAATGTCTAGGAACACAGTTTTGTTTTGATGTATGTGTTGTGCACACCTGGCTTTTGTGGGAGGAACAAAGATTTTGCTGTAAAAAAAAAAAAAAAAGAGAGACTTTTTCTTGAACTTTGTCCATAGCAGATGACTTACACCTACCACCTGGGTTCATTCAAGTGAGACGGCTGATTATAAAAACAGAGTCAGTGATAACAATTTAAAGAATAATCTGCATTGAAGATTTAAAGGACCTTACTTGTTTTGCATGTTTTAGCGCTTTTAACTACCTTTTTCATCACCGCCTCCAGCAATGTGTGAATGGAAACTACTGGTTCCATTAATGCATTTTAACATCATGTTAAATCAACTTGCAGAGACTTGAAACTGCTGTAAAAATGTTAATAACTATTGGAAGATAAGTTTACAACCAGGGTCTGATTGGAAAATACTCATTTGTGCATTCAAGGACACTCTGATTTATAACATTGAGCAGCTGCTGAAAAACATTTTTTAATGCATAACACAACCAAATTCAAATGATCATTTTCACAACATCCATGTTTGCTTTGTGTTTATGCTCTGAATTGGATTTTCCAACAGCACAGCTTATCAATGTAATGCTTTTCAGTAGTCAATGTTTGGGTGAAATCATCCTTGAGCACACCACGAAGAACCATTTTGGAAATGATTCCTACCACATAACCCTCTGAAAAACTTAATGTTAGTAATGTTAGTATATGCAATTTGTAGTTAATGGACCAAAACATGTAAAACTATTGGTATAGCCAAAGCTGTTACATAGTATTTGTTTATTCAAGTGTATGGTCAAGAAACAGCCTAATTAAGCATAAGGATGATAATAGCAATTTAAAAATAAGTCAGAATTAACATTTAACTGCATTAAGTTGACATGAAAAATGTAAACAACTCCAATCAAATCACACTAGAACTGTCCTTTAAATTGCAGGGCCTAGAGAACCGTTCTGCACAGGGTTAAATGAGTAGATGATCAGTTCAAGTTTGTTTGGAAAAGACAGAAGTGTTAGTTTGAATTGAAGGAAAATGCAGCATTGTATTGTTAATGAGGTTCGATTTAGATTTTTCTTTCAATACGCACAATAATTTAATCATCTTAAGTCATGAAACTCCTGTTGAAAGTACAAACAATATTAATTTATATTATCATGTCATTTTATGTCAAAGCTAATGTTGTACAGTTTGTACAGTGTTTATGGCGAGAGCCGCATTTCAACTCCATGCAGCCTATCTCACTGCAGAAATGACACATTTCCTTTGAAATGAATATACACTTTTCATGTTGTCTTTTCAGCCAGAAAACATCGGACATCATCTTCACAATCAGTAATTTTGCACAAATGAATTAAAAGCACCAAATTGATTCAATGTCAGAGTCTCAGTTCTGTGAAGCTACTGTAGTACAGTAGTTTCTAAATTGCACTACTGGGAGTAGTTCAGTTGAAGTTCAGCCTACCCAGACAGGTTATTTGAGTCAACACGCACAACTGTACATGGTGTCACTGTTTTGAATTTTTCTTTTTCTCTTTGTGTGTGTTCATTTCAATAAATGTTTGATAATTCGTATTTATTGTAAGAGGCAAAAGTGTATAATTTAAAAACTACAGTTTTGAAGGCTTTTCTCTTTCACTAAGGTAAATCAATATGGCTTTTTTCCTTGCTATCTTTTTGATAATTGTTAAAAAAGACTGTCATACTTGTCTCATGGAGGAGGTAGCTGCAAGGTAGCAAACACATGTACATATGCGGTGTCTTCCAATGTTTCTACGTGTTTTTTGCAAATGGGACTTAACTATTAAAAGACTTTTCTTTATATGGAAAATCTGGGCGTTGTGTTGTGTCTTTTGCCATTAGACAGATAAGAAACAAGGCAGCAAATTACTGCCAGCTTGGTGAATTAGTAGCATATCAACATCTATCACAAAATGAACCATGCCTGTAGTAGCCAGATTACAGACAGGTGATTAGTTACTTAGAATATGAACATCACACAGCTGCAATTTCTATTAATCATTTAAAATGTGCAATAAATGAGTGAAAGCAACCTGACCAAAGCAGATGTTGTGTTCCTCCAAAATAAGCTTAGTATAATGTTCAAAGGACTTTGTCATAGCATTTAAGTATATTAGATACACCAAGTCACTGAAATAATGTACAATGGTCATTCTACTAACTCAATGGTTTCCAGAATGAAAAGTGGATAAATTCAGTTGTTCATTTACGCTCTTGTCTCTTTAGTAGCTTCTGAATTTTTTACGTATACCAAATGCAGTCTCATCCTTCAGATTTGTGTCTCTATTAATAATAAATACTCAGCAGAACAGGATACAGAGTATCTCTAGCCACATTGCCTGTATGATTAATGTGCTGTAAAGCTGGCATGACAGCTCCTTCACACGATCTATGAAACTTAACACCGTCTCTCACCACTGTCTGGGACAAGAGCTAGAGCCAGGGGAATGTTGGCGTCCGCAGAGAGGTAGAGGGTTGAGAAAAGAGGCAGGGGACAGGAGGAGAAAGAGGTGTAACCTAAAAGTTGTGGTTGAGTCCTGTTCCTCGGGATCCCCTGTAGAGCTGGATTTCTGTCCCGCTTGGTAGTTAATTGTTTTCACTTAGCACATCAGGTTTTTAATAATCCTTGAACATTCACTGGTAATATGATGGGTCTTCTTTATCTAGTGTTCCTCACTCTGCAGTGGGGCAATTTTAAAATGACAGTTTGGATGTACAGTTCATAGCATTTTTCAAACCTTATCCAAAAATCTGTTATATAAAAGTTGCATTGTGACAATAAGAATGAGGACCCGTTCTGCTAAAAGTACAATTTTGGAGTCAAGCGAGAGATCAAAGTAAAAATCCATCATTTTTACTCCTACTCACAAACTTAAGAATAAAACCTACTTGTCAAACGTCTTTTGACTTAAATTTAAGAGAGCTCCAGAGGGGTCTTTGTTAAGAGCAGATCCTAGATGACAGCTCTGTTTTGTGTCTGATTGTACAAAACATCATTCGTCATGATGAATAATACATAAGCTGAAGCAGTAGCATTAAGAATAGACTAGTTTTAGCTTTATGTATCATTTGCATTTGATTGAGCATTTAATAATCACCCCATCCATACCGTGGATTATAGTGGATCTGAGGCCAAACTTAGGATCTAAAAAGATAATTTTCTACACCATAAAAAGGTCTATGCAGACTCATATATTGCATTAAACCACTGTCACTGTTTTTGGTGTGGGCTGTGCTGTATGCAGATCTTCATTGTGGTTGGGTCAGCTCATACAACTTCAACATGAAATACAAATGTTCTCAATTTTTAAAGTTTAGGTTTCCATCAGCAAGCCATCTAATTCTATTATATGTAAATTAGATCAATAGAAACTTCCATGTCACGAGGTTGCAGATGATAGAGCCCATGATATAGAAATAAGAATAGAACAAATGCAGTTTTTCAAACAGTGGGCAACTAACAGTTACACAGACATGCAAACTATAATTATTTTATTAGAGACATATTTGAATTTACAGCACAGAACAGCTATTTACACAGGTCATATGACACCCTGGGACTGAAGGCAGTTGTGTGGGAAACTGGTAGGTATACGTAGAGCCAGAGAAAGACACTGATATATGCGCATGTTATTGGCGCAATAGGAAGTGATGATGTTATTCATCATTGCAAATGTGCAGTCAAGTTTGTCTCCCTCATCTATTGTTTACAGCCATGTACAGTTGAGCTGGACCTCTGACATCTACCGGGACATCAGAGCTCAGTACCTCTGTAGCCAGTAGTGACTCGAGGTCTTGCTTAAGTACTTCAGCACAACTCGCTTCACCAGTTTTCTGCTGCTAAAATGTTCTTGAGATAAGAAAAACCTTTGGTGACCTAGTAAATGTCAAACATCAAACATATTTTTTATATGAGGATAAGCAGCCTTAAGAATTCAGATTTTCTACAACTGTACTGTGAAAACATCACCTCCTGATCCTAGATGACCATTACCTCTATAGTGGTTGATTTCTCACTTATATTCTCCAGTTTGAAGGAACAAGCCCATCCTACTGATTCCACAGCCATCCTAATGCCTCACGCTCACTTCTCCTTTGCATTGTTCTGACTCATCTAATGATCTAATCCCTCTCTGAACTTTTTTTGAAAGGATTGGTGTGTTTGATTAATTTTATTATTATATTATTTAATATATGAAGCAGCAGAAATACAATGCTTAAAACTTCCAAAAAAATTAAATTATAGACTGAAATTTGAAAAATAACTTCTGTAGCTAAACAGTTTCTAGTAGATGTTAATCCAATGAAGTGTTGTAATTTTACTCTGCAAAAACAGTGTATTTATTAGGTTCACTTACTGTATCCTGCCTTAAGGACCACACTCAATATGTGGAACTATGTATCAATATATCATTGTCAAATTAACTTTGATAAGTCCTGTAAACAAAACTGACGATGGTTAAATGATTGATGTCCTCAAAGCTGGTATTTCTCTATTTGAAACTACACTTCCTATTGACCATGTTTATTCCTTTGGCGAAGAGTATTTAGCTGCTTCTCTGTGTGATAGGTTCAATAGCCATTTGCGTGTCAAGATTGAAGTTTTGTACACGCATACAGACTTTGACAGTTGTACAGATGGATCTGTCTCTTCCTCTTGGCTTAAAACAAGTACTGTCAAATTGAGATCCTACTTCCTCCTCCAGTTAAAGTCCTGAGAGGAAACACTGCATTCAGTTTTTTGCACCTTAACAAGCAGTTTCCAAGGATTTCCTCTCGTATGCAGAGTTTGCATACAATACTGCAAGGCTGGTTGCGCCATGGTGGGGTTAACTGCCATAAAATTAATGAGGTTCATTACTTGGCAGTTGGTAAGGAGTAGGAAAATACAGTACAGGAGGAACAGTAAAAGCTAGATGATATTCATAACTCATTCTGATTGATAATAATCCATGAAAGCTGACTGTATTACAGTTTCATACTGTAGCTCTGGATGAAAACACTCTTTACAGGAACGTGGGATTTCTGTGAAGGAATCTTTATTTATTTGTAACTTTTTTCACAGAAAGACATACATGAATACTTTTTCTTTTGCTAACTTGACTTAACAACACACACCACTAAGTGTATGAGTCAGAACAATGCAAAGGAGAAGTGAGCGTTTTTTGCAGCACTACAGGGATCAACCTCTATGAATGAATTACATGAATTACATATGCAACCATGTCTCACTTACACACTGTACACACGCACAGTTCTCTTCGTAAGTGAGTAACAACTAACTCACGCGAAACAGTGTGTAGTATCTCTCTCTTCGCCAAAGGACTACTTTGCTTTGTATCACTGTAGTTTCATGACTGATGATGTGACAACGAGAGGAGGGGGATGGATGAGGCTGTTTAAATGTTTAATATTCGTCAGCATGCACGCGACCTTCCATCACACCATCTGTATGACACTTGTCCTGTACAGGGAGGGTTAAGGGTGAGAATGGCAAAGACAGAGAGAGGTGGAGTGAGACAAAAACTAGAGGTGAGAAAAGAGAAGTTAGCTCAGGAAAGGGGTGAAAACAATGAAAAGAGCACATCCAATCAAGAGAGAGGGGTGATCGCTTAGGGCAAGTGTAGTGTAAGCAAAGTGTTTGATGCTTGTTGACAGCTGTATCTGTGAGGGCGAGAGTGTGTGTGTGTGTGTGTGTGTGCAGACCAAGACCTATAATCCTATACCATGCAAGGTTGCGTGACCGTTCATACCCCACTCTTTGCTGCTCCGCACACCATTTGCCCTAATTGGTCACACCCACTCTCTGTGTCTTTCTCACACACACGCTAATACACATGCACATAGGCAGATGCACCAACGCATACATAGACACAACAATGTCCGCATCTCCTCTCCCATATCCCCCAATGACAATGAGGCGAATCCTTGAGGGTATGTCACAGACACGCATGTACATATGCGTGCACATTATCATGCACATAAACACACACCCTACTAAGCATATGGAAGACAGTCACGCAATCAACCGCCCAGCCTTCAACCTTGCCACTTCTTGCTTCCTGACTACAATTAGCTAATGAACACTGAACAGAACTCCTTGCCTTATTGCTCACCTTCGTCAGTTGAGTCAGTGCCTCTAAACCAGTAGTTTCCAACCTTTCTGATCTGATGAACCCCCATAGCTCTGTGAGATGGACTACAGTAACCCTCCAACGGCACCACCTGTCATGTTCCAAATGTGTTAAATTGGCTTGATTTTAAACTGTATATTATTTAATGGTAATTACACTCATCGGCCACTTTATTAGGTACACCTTGCTAGTAGCGGGTTGGTCCCCTTTTGCATCAAACTGCCTTAATTCTTCATGGCATAGATTCAACAAGGTGCTAGAATCATTCCTCAGAGATATTGGTCCATGACATGACATGATGGCATCACACAGTTGCTGCAGATTTGTTGGCTGCACATCCATGATGCGAATCTCTCGTTCTACCACGTCCCAAAGGTGCTCTATTGGGTTGAGATCTGGTTACTGTTGAGGCCATTTGAGTACAGTGAACTCATTGTCATGTTCAAGAAACCAATTTGAGATGATTTGAGCTTTGTGACATGGCATGTTATCCTGCTGGAAGTAGCCATTAGAAGATGGGTACACTGTGGTCATTAAGGGATGGACATGGTCAGCAACAATAGTGAGGTAGGTTGTGGTGTTTAAACGATGCTCAATTGGTCCGAAGTGGCTCAAAGTGTGCCAAGAAAATACCATTATAGAACCACCTCCAACCTGACCCATTGATATAAGGCAGGATGGATCCATGCTTTCATGTTGTTTACGCCAGATTCTGGCCCTACCATCTGTATGTCACAGCAGATGTTGAAACTCATCAGACCAGGCAATGTTTTTCCAATCTTCTATTGTCCAATTTTGGTGAGCCCATACAAATTGTAGCATCAGTTACCTGTTCCTAGCTGACAGAAGTGGCACCCAGTGTGGTCCTCCGCTGCTGTAGCCCATTTGCTTCAAGGTTCAAAGTGTTGTGTGTTCAGAGATGCTTTTCTGCATACCTAAGTTGTAACTAGTGGTTATTTGAGTTACTTTTGCCTTTCTATCAGCTTGAACCAGTCTAGCCATTCTCCTCGGACCTCTGCCATCAAAAAGGCATTTTCGCCCAGAGAACTGCCGCTCACTGGACATTTTCTCTTTTTTGGACCATTCTCTGTGAACCCTGGTGATGGTTGTGCGTAAAAATCCCAGTAGATCAGCAGTTTCTGAACTACTCAAACCAGCCTGTCTGCACAAACAACCATGACATGTTCAAAGTTACTTAAGTCACCTTTCTTCCCATTCTGATGCTTGGTTTGAACTTCAGCAGATCGTCTTGACCATGTCTACATTCCTTAATGCACTGAGTTGCTGCCAGGTGACTGGCTGGTTAGATATTTGCAGCTGAACAGGTGTGCCTAATAAAGTGGCCAGTGAGTGTATATGAAAGTGGATATTGAAACAACAAATGTTTCATACAAGTGAACTATCAATTTTTCTGTTAGTTTGGTCAAGTTTGCAGTTGCTCTAGCAACTAGGAGTGGTGGAAACTGGACAGCTATCCATTTAGCTATTTGCCACTCATCTTTAGCTTTTTCACCATTTTCTCAAAACTTTTAGCTAGCTGTTTGGACTATTTACCCATTACTTTTTACTATTTCAACCATTCATCCATTAGTTTTAGCTAATTATTTCAACCATTTAACCATTATTATTAGCTAACAATTTCAACAATTTATGCATTAGTTTTAAACAGTTTGAACCATTTATCTATTTTAGCTAACTAACATTATTCAAACCATCTATTCCTTGCTTTTTCTATCTATTTTAACAATTTATCCATTAATTTAACTCAACTGTTCATACTTCTCAGCTTGTTAATTACTTTTCACACACTTTCAATCACAACATGATGAAGTGTTCGGGTGTTACAGTTGACTCAATATATACTTTTTTAAATTAAATCATAATTTCTATTTTGTCAAATTAGCCAAACTACTCCACAATCCAATTCCAAGTACCCTTCCCCAAAAACTGCAGAAATAACTCCTGCAGTACATGTATCCCTGGTTGGGAATACGGCTCTAAAAACTCTGATGAAAGGAGAATGCCATTTTTCAGTCCTAAGACATTAAAAATAAACTGCTGAATGTGATGGTATTTGGTCGGATGCAGTGTTGAAATGAAATGGTTTATGTATGTGCCCTGGGGCAACTAGCCAACTGGCCAGTTGAAAGGTTACTGAGTGCAACCTGGTGATTCATAAACTAGATATGCAAGCTGCAGCTGACCGTGACTCATACACACAGGCATACACACTCACACACGTACACAACACACAAGAAGGCAAGCTCTTGTGCTGACACAGATAGTGCAAAAATGTCTTGCCATTACTTTAACCTTAACAACTGTGTATCTCAAATTTTCTTGCACAAGCACAAGCACCCACACTCACATACCTGCAAGTTATTATTATGATGCACTCCCACAATCAATCCCATGGGGCAGGGCCAGCAAACATGCCCAGAACCTACAGGACTAAAGTGAATGCTCTAATAATTTCCATGTGAGATTAGGGGGCAAGTACAGTGAGATTAGGGAGCCATTGCCAGAACTGTTTTTGGTTGTGTTCATGCTCCAGTTGACTGATTAATCTGTGAGGGTTACAAGAGGACAGATGTTAAATCTGCTTCGTCTGCTGGTGAATGCCTCTACCTACTGGTCACAACTGCACACTGCAGCTGAGGAAGAGTCAAATCTTATATGCATCACATCCCACAGCATGAACATTCAAGCTATAATTTACATAGAAAAATGGAGGTTACTGCTACAGAACTACGGTTTTTAACTCCTTGTCTGCCAGAGGGTTTCTCTTGGGAAAGAAGAAGAGGAAAAACCCTGAGTGTTTCATAAGAACTGGCTACATGTTGAATCACTGTGTGCTTTATGTGACCACCTGAGCTCAAAGTGTTAAAAAAAGAAATTGAATTATTATTTAATCTGGATGATATATCATGTCCTGGTCTGTAATCACACAGCTGATAAAAATCTAGTTTCAGTCAAGATAAGATACTTGATTGTCACTGTACAAGCACAATGAAATGACGTTTGGAGCAAGCCTATAGATGCCTAATTAAGAATAAAAAACTAAAAAATATAGACACTATACAGGATAAGATACAAAAAATATAAAATAGATAAGAACAAAATACTGTATATACACAGAAAAAAGTCAAATATCTGGTACTGGGGACAAGTGGAGCTAGTAGTGCGGCAGTTTGGAGAAATATTACATAGACTAGATTATTGCACTTGAAGACATATTGCACAGAACAGATTATAGTCAAAGAGGGGGGGTGAAATAAATAAAGGACCAGTCACAGGTCAATAAATAATTCCATTATTGCACTTGAGGAGAGGTAAGATGACTAATAAACAGTCACAGTGGTTGAGATATAATACAGACAGTGCCAGTACGAACAGTTGCACATGATCAACATGTGTAAGTGTTTAAATGTGTGTAATGGCGCTGAGGTCCAGTTCAGTTACACTGGGGGGGAGTGGGTGCTGTGTGTTCAGCAGTGTTACAGCACTGGGATAAAAACTGTTCTTGAGCCTGGTTGTGCGAACATACAGGGCTCTGTAGTGCTTGCTAGACAGCAGAAGGGTGAAGATGCTGTGGCTGGGGTGGGTCGGGTCTCTGCAGATGTTCATGGCTTTGCGGCTGCAGCGGGTTCTGTAGATCTCTTCCAGTGTTGGAAGCTGTGAGCTGATAATCCTCGGAGCCATTTTGATGATGCGCTGGAGGGCCTTCCTGTTCTCGGAGGTGCAGCCAGAGTACCATGCTGTAATGTAGTATGTAATGATGGACTCTATGGTGCACCTTTAGAAGTTGACCAGCAGCTGTTGTGGAAGTTGTGCTTTTTTCAGGCACCTCAGGAAGTGAAGCCTGTGAAGACCTTTCTTGGCTGTCACTGTCATGTTGATGGACCATGACAGATCCTGGCTGATGTGGACTCCAAGGTATTTGAAGATCTGAACTACCTCCACCTTCCCACCATTGATGCTGATGGGATTGTGGCTGTTACGTTTCAGTCTCCTGAAGCCCAATATCAGTTCTTTTGTTTTCTTTGGGTTGAGAACAAAGTTGTTGTCCCAGCTCCAGCTCTGTTGGTTCTCGACCTCTTCTCTGTAGGCTGACTTGTTGTTGTTGGTGATCCTACCTATCACGATGGTGTTGTCCGCAAATTTGATGATTATGATGATTATGATTATGATGTTGGAATCATAGATGGGTTTGCAGTTGTACGTGATGAGAGAGAATAGGAGGGGGCTCAGCACACAGTGTTTACTAGTGTCACACTGCAACCAAATATGTTATACTTAATAGAGTAGTTTTCCACTTACACAGCGAGGGAATGTTTTTAGTTTTCATTACATTGTGTCGACTAATGGACCAATAACTTCAACCAAACTCTAGCTGTAAAAATGTGTCAGTTAAATATACCCAAAAGCCAGATTGCCCCCTTACTCATCAGAAGTATTTGCGTGCAGAACACAGATGAGACATTTGTTGACACAGACTGTGATGAGCAACAACAGGGGAAAAAAATCCACAAGCTATTAATCTTATTTAAATGTCTCCATGACAGACATTTGACATTACTGTTTTTCTGTTGGATCATACCTCTTAAATAAATGTGTTCAATTAAACCATTCTAAAAACATGCTGAATTTTCTTTCATTTTGAGTTATAAATGCCATATTTTGCTCCAGGGTATCAGTGCCTTGAGTCACATTAAAGAGAATCTCTTTGGATCAGCGAGTGTTGAAGTCAACTGGCATTTCTTCACAGTGATTCATCAACACATGCATTTGATCTGCCAGTGCAATGAACACAGCATTTCTTCCCAAACCAAGCTAACTTTCCCAATTCCTTAGATTAATGTGCAGACCAGCCTACATTCATACTGGTCACAAACAATATATGATTTAGTTTAGATGTTTAAATGTTGGATGTGAGCATCAGCATGAAAGTGAGATACCAAACTATAAGCAACCGCCAGGGCAGTAAGAAGGGGAAGAGGGTGTGTGGAGCCAGTAACTCCCAATAGGTACATAAGTGGTCACGATCTGACTGTTTATCCCTCTGGAGTGAAAAAGTTTCCCATCCTGATGAGGTCACAATGCCAACTCAAGACTGTATAAAATATTTTGCCCATAGTTCCTGTGGTTGTTAAAAATGTGGGAGAACTTTGTGTGATCTCTGATCTACAGCAGATATTTTGCCCTTCGCGGCAAATGGGCAAATGGAAAAAATCTGCTTTGGCAAGCATTTAATCAATGGGTTTAATTCAAACTGACTGAAAATACAACAGTGGCTTTGTAAGTCAGAAAATGACTCTGCTTTGTGCTAAAATTATTTAGGTTACATGAGAAAGTAATTACCAGTAAAGCGCCAGGAAGACTGAGATTTAACAAAATACAAACTTTATTTTTCTACAATCATCCAGAGTCCGTCCTTCTCAGTTAAATTAGTGGTTTGAAATATGGAACAACTTTTAAATTTTAATACTGAAACTTTAATCAAAGTGAGAAATTCTTCCACATTCACATCACTGGAGTATCACTCAACCTTCGGCCTCTTTGGAGTGTGTGTTGGTTTGTAATGGGCTATGACCTGAATCAAGATGAAGCAGTTGATGATCAAGAAGAGCAATCCAGCCAGCCAGATCAGCAGGAAGGTGTTGTTGCCTTCAAACTCCAGGAAGTAGGCCGGGCCCAACCAAATACCCTGATAGTGGAGATAAAATAGAAATATTTCTGCATAATAAGATCCATTTTAGTTATTTCACTGAAAACAAAAACTTTAGCAAAACAATTTCAGATAATATTTTGTTATATAGTTAGGTATAGTACACAGTTATATGTTGAATATAGGAAACTTTAATTAAAAGACCACTGACAGACACCAAACAACACTCTAAGTGATGGGAATGCATCTACCACTTATGATGCACCATTTTCAAGACAGTATAAATAATGGTATTTTGTTATGAGATTTTGTTAGCAAAATGTATATCTGAAGTCATAATTAATCATAACTCAAGACGTGATAAATTGAGTCACCTGTCCAGCAAACCAAAGGAGCAGCAGTCCCACTCCCTGTTTTAGTGACAGACTCAGGCGAGGGATGACCAGAGGGAGTAAACACAGGTACCACAGGAAGTACTGGAAAAGGATAACAAGCAGTGTGAGCTACGTCTATAATATAATACTGTCACACACTCTGTTTTTACAGCTCATCAGACAGGAGAGTGATAAAGAGTCAGGGGAGAGATTGGCCTGATCTTTTCTTCACATCAGTTTAAACTTCAGATGATAATAGCTGCAAGACAATGCGATGATGGTTTATATACCTGTGAGGTGCAGACTTTGTTGAAAGAAACAAAGATGGCGGTGTGCAGGAAACAGCAGAAGGCCAGGTCACGGTGAAAAGCCCATGATGCCACCAACAGCAGGATGAGCTGCGGCAAGAAGGCTGCCAGGCCAAGCCACTGGCTCCACCTGCTGTCTGTGCAAACAAAAGACAAGATAAAAGAATTAAAACCTTGAAGGCTGCATAGCATAACAAATATACTTCCATCTGCATTAATGATCAAGCTAGCACTTTTTGCTACTCTTTGCTCTGTAGCTGTATATGCAACAAAGGTGGGGAAGCACAGCTGGATGGTGAATACCTGCAGTGAGGTAGAGCATATAGAAGTAAGGAGAGAAGTTGTGTCTGATGTCCCTTCTTGTTAGATGGTACAAGTAGGTCTCGTGAAGGAACTCCCAACCATACCTGATGACACATGAGAGGAGTCACATGATTTGAACATTTCCATTAAAATGTCCAATAAAAGTCAGTGTATTTGTTCAGATAAGGGAGGATGTGGTTACTATGTTCATTCCTAAAGAAATCCCAAATACTTAAATGAGATATTTCAAGAACCTCATTCCATGTTTTTATGCCATCAGAAGACTTAAAGGGAGCATCATTTTAATACATCTCAAAAATCCATACTAATGAAGTACTTAGTTTCATTATGAGACGATTTAAAAGTTCCCTGAATAACAGCCAATCATCTTCAAAGTAACATTTATTGCATCTGATTTTTAGCAACTCATACTAACTCTAATAAACACTATTTGCAATTCTTAAAGGTCTGTCTTAAAACAATATTTAGGTGTCCAGATTAACATGAAAAACCATTTTTGCTCACTGTAATCATTCCTCCTGTTCATTCCTGTTCATATAAACTTTTAAATACATTTTTGCACAGTAGGAGGACTGTGGATTTTGTCCCCCATCACTTACATTGTAAGTGCATTATGAAGGGATCTTCTAATGGTTGGTTTGAACAGGAGGGATGATTACAGCAAGAAAAACCTGTTTCAATGTTAATATGGGCACCTGACTGTTGTTTTAACACAGACTTGAAAACTTGAGAACCTATCCTTTAATACTTGCAATACAGTGTCAACTCTCAATCTCAGACATTGGGAATCAACTACTGTGTGCTTGCATGTCGTTTCCTTGTTCATCTCACATGTAATAGAAGAATGCTGTGAGGATACAGAAAACTCCTCCGGCCACACTTGCAAAGAGGAACAGCTCTCGGTTGAGGAAACTTCCACAAAACCCAATGAACTTCCTCCACTTCTGTTTGTCTTGCCCTGCTCTGGTCTCTGGTGTGCGCAGGGTCAGAACAATGGGCAGGACATATGTAATGGGGTAGATCTTCATATGGACTGACAAGCCATAGAGCATAGCTGCCCACATCAGACGCCGGCCTATAGGGAAAAAGGTATTCAAATATTATGTAGCATATATTCACTAGTTTATAGACACACACACACACTCACACTCTTACCTTCCATACAGAGTAACGTCCCCAGCACCAGGGCTGCCAGGATGGACTCAGCGTTCCCTCGGCTAGATACTCCCATGGGCAGCGGGTTGAGGAGCCACAGAGAAGAAACCCGACGTGCAGTCTAAACATAAATCCACAAAAAAAACAACACAATTTAATCTGCACTGTGCACTTCCAAAAAGCCTCTAAGCCTCTAAACTCCCCTGACCAACATGTAATGCTGAAAAGTCTGATGTTCATCAAAGATTTCTTGATGAAAAGTGTCTGCATACGAACCTCAGAGCCCAGACCTCGCAGGCAAAGGATTCTGTAGATGAGCAGTCCTGACAGCACATCACATACAACGAAGAGGATCTTGCCAAACACCATGCTGAGATAGATGTTGGGGGTGAGTAGCCAGGCTAGAAGAGGGGTGTAGCGGTAGGTTGATCTGTTGTACGGGGACTCACCCTGTGCAAAGGTTTCCCACATTGAAATGATGAGTGTAATATCAAAATGAAAATGAACTAAATAAGAAATCCAGCAAAAAATTAAGCCATACACTGCAACTCTCATGAGCAACTTTTTAAATTTGGGTTTCTGTCGATCAGGTTTGTGCACGTGGATATTCTGGGATTTATTTCTGATTAATAAAATCATATAGATTTACTTGGTTAAGCTGTTTTTTTTCTATATCCTGTGTTCTACTCTCCTTTAGCAAAAATGCTATACCATACATGTTTTAAAATTTGGCGAAACAAAGTGCACGGTAACTATTACTCTAGTCTGAATTGGTAATATTCTTATCGTATGCTTCCCAAAGACAGTGGAAGAAGAAGAAAAATTACAAGCCAATATGAACTGTAGTAAGATAGACTCAAACATTGCAGCCCCATCCAGATAGGGTTACAGATTTTGACAGCAGAAACGGCCTGTACAATAAACAAATTTTCCAGCAGTGGCAGAAATATTCAGATCATTGTACAAAACCCCCAACAGAAACACAATCAATTACTTAAGTCCTGCATTTAAAACATATTTCTGTAAAAGTACAGAAACATTAGCAACAAAAAAAGTCCCCCTCCACTCAAAATGTGTTTTGCTTACTATTGCTTCACCTGAATATTTGAGCTTCACTGTGCAGAATGATGTTGGTGCAGAGTTTGATTTCACATTCATCTGCTGAAAGTGGAAAGTTTCTCTGTGCTCACCTTGAATCTGAGTTTAAGACGTGTACATAGGAGGAGGATTTGTGACATCAAAACTACAGTTGCAACTTACACAAATGTGATGTGGAAACTTGAAGCTTCCAGTGCACAAACACTGAGAATGGACTTTACAGTGAGGTCGGAAAAAAATTGGGATTAAACTTTTGAAATGAACAATATTTGCATATTCATAGATTCTGCATTTTCCAAAAACAAGGGAGGAGGATATGTAGTTTTTAAATAGTTAGTTGAATTTTTTTTGTGTGTGTGTGGAAAAACTATATCAGACATAAATTATTATTCAAATCATCTTAAAACATGTCTTGAGGGGGTCTTTAAAGTATCAAAAGTAAAAGTACTCAGACTGGCTCCAGTCATTGCTATATTATTATATTATTGGATTATTATTGATGTTTATTGACATGTAAGCAGTACATTCATGTTGTAGGTGGGCGAAGTGGAGCCATATTTCACTGCTTCATACAATGATGGGTAGTTTAATTTAGAACAGTGAAAAATATTTTATAAAGTATGTTTAGTATGCAAAAATCTTTATATGAAAAATAACCTATAGATGTTAAATGACTGTAGGGGAGTAAAAAGTACAATATTTCCCCACTGGAGAAGAAGTATAAAGCAGCAGAAAATGGCAAATGATTATCACTTAAGTGTAGCAAATGTACTTTATTTTCCACCACTGGTAATTTCCATTGTTGACTCACATTGGGAGACATATTCAGGGACCTAAAAGCTTCATCTGGCTGCAGTTACACAAGTTATGAGACTGCTGTTACCTTCGTAATGAATCTTGCAGCATCTGTGAACACATGGTAGTCAATATCAGTGTACTTAACCACCATGGTCCTGTCCTGGTAGTCTCCATAAGCGACCAAAGCCAGCCGGATAGCGAAGGAAGCCGTGAAAAGGACATGTTTCCCTGTGAGTTTGGATATTAGCCTCTCCATCAAACAACCAAGCAGGGAAAACCAGATTATCAGGCAGCACTTAGAGCTAAATCAGCTGATTAGCTGTCTCTGAGCTGGGATATGTTAGCCGAATTGGCAATGTTACTGTCATGTCTTTTTTGAAAACTTGACTAACCAGATTTCAAACATGACAACAAGGAAGCTACCTGGAAGTACATTCATTGGTGTTAGATTGGAGCAGCCGGAGCTACGAAACTCGCGAGATTTTAACCCTAATCTTAAACTAACTCTGACCCACGGATGTAACCTCGCGAGAGTACGTCCTTCCCAATTCTGAGAAGACCCGCCTTACTCTGCGTCTGATTGGCTAGTATTCGTTGCCTTCGTCGGTTAGATTGGTTAGATTTAGTCATGCGGCGTGAGTATATCAGGGTCAGAGCCAATCAGAGGCATTCCATGCATTCACCTGGAAGTGCATTTCCTTTTTCCTTTTTTTTATTGAGAACATGATATAAACAAACAAACAAGGCACATTTTAATGTCTTATACATAAAAAAAATCATTCTTTTTTTTTATTTTATTGGCTAAATTTCATATTCATAAAAGCAAATTTACAGGTAAAAAGCCAAACTTCTTCAAAATATTTCAAACAGTACATTGATTGATTTGATTTGATTTTCCTCTAATTCAAAAGCTGTAAAAACTTTTAATACCAGTTTTCTGTTTAAAAATCTTTGTATGAACTTGCCCAGAGTTTGTTTTTTTACTTATCTTCTGCAAACCATGAGATGAATATTTTGTATGTGATCATTTTGTGGAAGGGTATACAAAGCACTCATATATTACACTGCTTTCCTGTTATCTGCTATGTAAAATTCAAACTTCTTCCCCCCTGTTTCTACCTGCAAAATATTTCTACAATATAATTCAACACTGGTCAACATATTACTGAAGTTATTACACCTTCATACTTGGATCAGCCTCAGGTGTTCAACCAGTGTTGGCTTCTGTAATATATTTATTCTTCCTTGAATAAAACTGAGACATTAATCGATAAGCAAAAGTAATATGTGAAAGGCTTCAACCGTGTAGTATTAACACTTCTAACTGTTGTGTATTCATATTATCAGAAGTGGCTGAACCAGATATGATAAAATATCAGATCTGACAAATTATCAATGAAAGGCAAACAATGTAACATGGGAATATAAAAAATGTGACACACGATATTTGTGAACCACACACTTTTATTGCATATGTAAAAGGATTAGGATACATAAAAATAATCTGGATTTAAAGCCAGCTCAAACCTTCATGTACACACTTGTTCTTTATAGTCTATATTCATTATATGAATATGGTACAACTATATATACCTGTACTTCACACAATAATAATTCTCATCAAGAGCATGTCTATGTGACTATGTGATTTTCTCACATTATTCTCTTTGGTTAACTGCATATATAAAATGGTTAAAATATGTTCTCTAGCTAAAGTGCAGAAAATTTTCTGCCACCTGACATTCACATGGTATGAAGGTATAAATAGACATTGTGATGAAGGCAAATTCCTTTAGAGGGTGTAAGGTATAAGATAAACTAGACTTTAATGGTATAGATGGACCACTGTTGGGTAGGGAGTGTGAGTGCAGCAAATAGGGCCATACATGAATTGCAGACATAAAGTAAACCAGATCCTAAAGAAGCAATGAGGTGCAAAGAATACAGTAGAGTGCTGGAAGGCACAGTATTAACACAGAATCACTTGCATGAGAGGTGATGCACACATGATTAAGCCACGGTTTAGAAAATCCAACACCACTGTTGATAATCAAAGGGTCCCTGGAAACATCCTGGTGTTGAAAATATAGGACGGGGGCGCAGGGCATGATTAGCTAAAGGAGACTCTCAAGTGGTGACACTTCCAGTAAGGCCTAGAAAAATGTGATACTTTTGCAAAAGCAGATTTAGTGTAACACCCCTTCCAGTTTAGAAACACTGCTCTAAAGGATTGTGGCGCTCACTCAGGGGAGCAGTATCGGCCAGCAAAGAGAATGCTCATAGAGGGGTTATGCCGGATGAAGAAGAGGAAGGGGTGGTCTGCGATGAAGGAGGCTGGACGCAAAGCGCAGCGCAGCATCATGACGGCACCGGAGGCAGCAGCAGCCTCTGTTCCCTCCTCATTGACTTCCACAAAAGCCTTGTGGATAACTTTTGACAATACCAGGTTGTTGGCTGGTGACATGCCTGACAGCAAAGGAGAGAAAGAGAAACATTTTAAACAGCTATAATGTAATGCTTTCACCATGATCCTGACACTTCTGAGGTGGGACGTTTCATGATTCTGAATATATCTGATATGTTCCAGGCGCGTGTCCTACCAGAGAAGTCACTTATGGTGAAGGCGTCCACCATGCCCATGCTCATCAGGACTTCCTTCATGTCATACTTCTCCTCCATCTTGAATCGTGGCAGGCCCACCTGGACCTCAATTTCGTCCATCATGTCTGGACGAGTCCATTCCACAAAGTTGTCATAGGTCAGCTCCTTCTCCATCTATGGTGGATACAAAATCCATTTTTAGTTTGTTGGTGTCAGTATGTGAGTTTGTTTATGTCTGCAAGTGTGTGTATGTGTCCTACCTTCTCCAGACCAGTTGAACTGTCCTCCATCTCATTGGGCAGAAAGATGAGCATGCTGAGCTCCTTCCCTTTGTAGGGCATCTCTAGGATCTGTGCAACAAAAGGTTTCAAACATTACAGCAATTATATATACTGGTATTGCAACAGTTTGATTTTTTTGTGTATGAACAATATAGCTGATGGCACTATATGCAACCAACAAAACTAATGTTTCATAGTTTGTTTCATAGTTATGATTAAAAAAAACAGCTGTGGAAGGTCACATCTCATAAAAAATTATATTTTTAAAGCCCTCCTTAACCTTGTAAGCAAATGATCGATTCAGTTAACAGTGGATTGATGGACTGACTGAAACACTAATTGAAATATCAATTGACTGAATAGCTTATCAATTGCTCGATTACCTGGCAGTTGGCCTCGGGGATGTAGGTCAAAGGGAATTTAGTTTTCTGGTACATCATCTTCACTGGCTTGGACTGATTCTGAAGACGAGAGCAAACAGAGGAGGCATTATTTAATCATTTCTAAAACACATAAGGAGCAACTTAACACTCACTTTAAATCTTGTCTCTGCTGACCTCCAGCAGATTAACCTCTCACCTTGCCGCAGTGATGTAGAAGTGTACTCCAGGGTGTGGTCAGTACACTGTGACATCACTGTTAGGTGTGGTTAGAGTTGCAACACACTTGAAGCTTTCAGCCAGAGAGGGCAGTGAAAACACTGCTTTTCATACTCTTAAACATACTGTACAGCATATTTAAAGTTGCATTAAGCTATGTTTTGGATGTTAAAATTAATTTAAGTAACTTAATAATAATAAAGGCTTTCTGGTCCCAGAAAGGTATAGGTACAGTTGAGTGGCTTTGGACTTTCATCAGGTGGTGATTAAAAAAAAGTTATTTGATGAAAAAGAACTTGATAAGTATCAATGCTTGCTTGAGTTTCTTTTTTTGCTGTCTTTCTATCACCTGCTGGTTAAAAATCACTTCACGTTTTTGTCGAGCAAAGACAACTAAACTAAGTCACTTTTTATTACTCTGAGGAAAATCCAACATCTGAACTTACAATGGTGAGTCATTTGTCAATGAGCAGTGACAAAGATCAGATGACAAGTGGTTCCACTATTTAGGTGTGTCTACAGACTCAAACTTTGTCCACACTTGAGCAACATGCATTTTTTTATGCATGTGATATGAAGAAAGGTTCTTCCTCCCTTTACCGAATGGAAGCATCATGAGTTCATTTTTGTCTGCAACCATGATTAACACAGAGTAGATGTATTTACAGTTAGTAGAATCTTGTGACTCAAATGTTTTAAAAAACAATTGTGAAACGCTTCCCTCTAGTCTTGACAAATACATAACAAATAATATTCACTACTTTTCACAAAGGGTGTAAGTATTGTCCACAGCCTAAAAATATGATTTCTGTCTGGTCAATTTTGATTCCCCAATACAGCCTGATATCCCGCAGACAACTCAAAATGTTCCCTTTTTTCATTTAGGGATGACTTTGACTAAAAAACGATGAATTGTCTTCAATATTCCTGCAGTGTGCGCACTAACACTATCGTATTCACTGACTTACTGAGTTGTGGACTGATCAGAGCACATACACGATGTGCCAACGGCCTGCAAATGCCAGAATCTGTAGTTCATGGTATATACTACCATCCAATACAGTTCCCAAAACCCAGACTAACTGACTTTAGTTTACTGTTACCGATCAGTGTTCATCCATTTACTTTGTGCAGTGTTACCTTGTTGAGATTAAACTTGGCATCACGTGTGGCACTCTCTTGAAACTGCTTGTTCCAGTTGCCTTTGAAGTAGATGGCGTTGACCAGCACGAGCCTTGTCATGTTGTCCACCGCGTCCTGGGTCAGTAAATCCTTAATTTTACCTGAAAATTGGCACATACAGTACGTGAAGCAATGTCACACAACTGAAAACAAATGAAACACACTGTAACAACATTTCTATCCGACAGTCAAGAGAATTTGAAGCACAAGCTTGAAATGTTGGAGAAATGAGAGGCTCAATTGCCCTATTTTGTGTGTAGTTGTCATATTTATTATAACACACACCTGAAAGAGTCTTGCATTTCCGGAGCAACATGCTGCATAATTTATTTTTCAGTTCTTCATTACAATTTCACTGGATAAAGGGGACATGCAGCTCTATTAACAAACTTATAAGTGTTTATGTTAGCGTCACCTTGTGTGTTCTTCTCCACCCAGTTGTTGATGTTGAGCCTGGCTGCCTCTGATTTGTTTATGAAGTCCACAGATTCCAGCTCTGCACTGTAGTGCTTCCTGGTCAGTGTTAAGAATTCCTGGAACCATAAACAACACATTTATTGATTCTGATCACCCAAACAAAATAATCTCTTTGTTTAACATCGATAGCAGAATTTAAAGTCACTACAGCCAGAATAATATTTTCAGAATCACTGTTTTACTTGCTAGTATGCTGGCCTGCTGTCCACGCCCTCATTCATCAATCTTTCTTACACAGATTCCTATCTGTGCCTCTCATTCAGTTCAGCCCACCTTCATGTAAACAAAACCTAACCTATTCATGAAGGTGCATACACACATGCTGAAAGACACACACACCTCAACAAACTGGTAGGACTGCTCTCCGTACAGCCTGTTGGCAACACTGAGGGCATACGGAGCGTCTGCCTTGTTGAGCTCGCTCAGCAGTTTGGCAAAGCTAGCGTGGATATCATCCTGGATATTGTGGGTTTTCAGGCACTGTGGACAAAGTAGAAAAGACGTGTTAAAGAAAAGTCACTGAGCCAGTGTTAGAACAGTTGAATATGTACTGGCAGGGGTGGTCAGCTTGCCTGCTAAGTGATAAGAATATAGACATTATAAGCAATGTTTTGAGTATGATGAGTACACTGGCTCACCTAAAATAAACATGATATCAAGAGCTCTAAATCTTTTTCTTGAAAATCAATTACTTGTCATAAATGGCAATGTAAAACCTTGACTGAAAATTACAGTAAAGGCAAAATAAAAAATAAAACAAGAAAACTGACATGGAAAAAAAAGTAGAGAAGAACCTTTAACACCGACTTCAAAGAGACCCATGAAGGTGCCAGCTGAAACACTCACATGAAGACACACACCATCCAACCACCAAGTTGTTATTTACTTCCTTTTGGACAAAAGCAGAAGTTGACTTTTGATAAAATGATCTCTTTGATAAGACATAAACCGTCATTTTCTGTCAACAGTCAGGATGAAATTTGCTAAATTTTGGTGCTAGATAACAAGAGCACTAACAGAGTAATATTGTGCAGTTTCCCAATGTATTTTTAATGCATTGTCATGGTTTGTCAGTAAGGACTATTTCTTAATCCACTGTGGTTTCCAGCAGCTGCTTATAAGAGATAAAAAAGCACATCAGAAAGGAACCATAAAAAAAAAAAAAAAGACAGGACTACATTCCAGTGTATTAGGAAGTACTATGGGGTTTGGAGCTGCCGGACAGACACACACTAAACCTTCAGTAAACAGCATGCAGGTAGAGCCGCTCCCTTGCATTGCTGTTTCTTTCAAATTCATGTCAAGACAGCAGCAGCTTGGAATTTAGCAAACAAAGCAGAAAATAAATGTGAAACTGTAACTGGAACCAATATCTCAGAGTTTCCTAGGATCCCCTCACCACACGACACCGCCCAGACCACCTGTTAGTAAAACACCCCTCGGTTAGTTTGTCATTCATGTACTGTTACCACCTTCCGCAGATGCTGTGGCAGTTTGGACTGGACCTGTTGCTGCATTTGCATCTGCTGCGCTTCTGCCTGCGGTGGCTTCTCTGCCTCAGTGAAGCAGAGGACCTAAGGGTGCAAGTTGTAGTGTTCACTGTTGAGTTAGACGACATGAGTCTGGTTGTGTACAGGAAGCGATAAGCAGTGATGTGTGGATGGAGTCATATTTCTCTGGGCTTGTTTGTTACACTTAGATAGGGAAGATGGATCACAAAATGATGCACTGTCAAACAACTGATCAGAGAGTAGAAAGTACAGCTGAGGCTGATGGGAAAGTCATTAGTTTAGGAATTATTTTGTCATAAACCAAAGTCTTAAACATATTGATAATTAGCATCGATGAATGTCAAAATTTCATGGCGATCTAATCAATAGTTGTTGAGATAATTCAGTCTGACATTAGCATGGCAATGGCTAAAAATCTATTGTATGGACATTCTATTTATTTGGTATATAATTATTTCACTTGCCTTTTGTCGTTGCAGTTTATGAATAAATTACGTAACTGGTTATTAGCTCACTTCTTATTTAATCATTCAAATATTTTCATGTTCTTATTTGGTGTACAAGTTATAGTAGGTGATATGTAGAAGATCACTGACACAGGAATTGAGCGTATTTGCATGAACAGGTGGATACAAATCTCCAAGCTGGACTGAATCATTAGACTGATGGCAGGCAGGAAGACAGGTTCTCACAAAGTCAGGTGATGTCATCGCCGACCAACTCATTTCCCATCAACAGACTCTGGTATTTGTAGGACAAATGATGGCCAGCTGGCTAATGAACAGGTTATAAAAGACCAGTTTATGCAACTGCACCTTCTGGTAACTGGCTGCTAAAAAATTCTCACAGAAGCCGCGTGATGTTACAGTCACCTCTGCTCTCTTTCATACATACGCAGTCACACATCTACTCTATCTTACTCACCAAGTCATGCATGCACACATAGTTTTACCACTCACCAACCCATGACCTCTGTTTTGTTGCCCCTCATAATTAGAATGACTTACAAGAAAGATAACATGGTAACATAGTGAGTCTATCAGGGACTCTGCTTTAAAACACTCACTGACACTGGTACTGGTCATCTACAATAGTCCAGCCCATCCAAACCCAACCTTTATACTCAAGACACAATTAATTCAAAACAGGCTGAGTTGCAGCTTCTGGGTGAACTCTGCACTAATAGCACTGTATGACGGTGCATTTATAACATGACACCAGCCTGGTGATAGTGCTACTGCTATTGCAATAGATATCAGGCGAACAAAATACAGAAAATACTGCTATTAAATTCCACTACATATTAACATAAAGTCTCACAACCAGTGAATGCTTTGAAAATGTATCACTATTGATAGACACCCTGGTCTTCAAACAATTACTGAATAGAAGTTTATGTACTCTAAATCTGTCTAAATCCATCCATTATCCATTGTTATCCAGAAGATAATCCTTTCAAATGACTCAAGTTATTTTCTAACAACAGAAACACAGTGAATTTACGGTGAGGTGATGCCTCGCCCACATACTCACGCTTTCCCCAGCGCAGAGTTATCTGGGTGTGGCTTTGCTTTAGCAATCATCTATAGAAACATTACTAAATTGTCTTGTTTTACATCATGTCAGCTCACACCTACATTCCAACTACCTCCCAATTGCCTCATCAGGTTGCTTATCAGTAGAGCCCATATGCTCTTTATTGCAGTAAACAAACTGCCAAAACTGAAGAGTGATTTCACTGAAGACAGTCTAAACTTAATATCAATGTCTGACCCCAAATATAATTTTCATTTCACAAACCACTGAATAGAGACACAAATTAGGCTTTTACAAATTTCTTCCAAAAAGAACAAATGAATAATTACTACATTATTAATTTTAAGATTATAACTGTTTTAATTACTACTACACTACTTTAATTACTGGTAAGTATTAGTGACCTGACCATGGATGACTAGACGTGCTGACCCTTGGCTAGGTGGAGTGGTTAGCACAGTCGTCCGTGGTCATTACTCTCTAGAGGGAGTGGTCCTACACCGTGACAGCTGTTATAAATGCAGTGGTGGATGAGGTACTCAGATACTTTACTTAAATAAAAGTAGAAATACTGTAGTCTAAAAATACTGAATTACAAGTAAAAGTCCTGAATTTTAAACTTAAGTAAAACTACAGAAGTATTATCAGTAAAATGTACTTAAAGTATCAAAAGTAAAAGTACTAGTTATGCAGATTTTGTTATATTATTATAGTATATTATATTTTTTGTTTCTATCACTAACAAAAACATGAGAGAGCATTTTCATGTTGTAGTTTATCAATGTGGATCCAATTTTAGATACTTTGGGTAAATTAATAGTATTTTTTAAAGAAAATAAAAGAGTGACAATTTAAACAACAGTTAGAACATTAAAATACCTTAGTTTATGTAAAATCTTCATCTGAAAAGTAACTAAAGCTGTCAAATAAATTTAGTGGAGTAAAAAGTACATTTCCCTCTGAAATGTAGTGGAGTGGAAGTATCATGTAGCATCGAATGGAAATACTCAAGTAAAGTACAAGTACCTCAAAGTTGTATTTTGGTTGTACACTACTTCAGTTACTTTCCACCGCTGTATACATGATAATAATAATCATTATTATTTATTGTCTAATTGGAAATAATCAGTTCTAAGTTTAATTACAGTGGATTGCAACCATCCAGTGGCTCAACTTTAAAAATAACTCTCAGTCAGACAAATAGACAAAATATTCTCCTACTGTACATAAGGAGGGAACTGATAAGGTGTACAGACTGCTTTGCTTAGATCTTTATTGCCCATACACTTCCATATTATGTATCACGTTCCCATAGTAACACAACACAGACCTGCCCCCCATAAAACCTAGGCAGAGCCAGAACAAACAAATCTTTGCCATTTTGCTGACGCTGGAAGACACAGCTGGTGATTCATACTGAATGAGGGCTTACAGTAGTTTGTCCTTTTTTCCTGTCAAATGTAACCCAATGTTTTTATGTAAATCCAGGAGACACAGGATATTTTATATATTTTATATACAGTATCTGTATATAAAAGTGTGTGGATATGTACATTGTCACAGGCTATATACAGGGAACAAAATGACATGAACATTTGAACAGTATAATTAACTGTTGCTTGAGAGACATATTGATTTCACTAGAGCAGCAACTAACAATTATTTTCATTTTTGATTAATCTGCCAAGCATTTTCATGATTAATTGATTAATCAGTTGGCTAACAAAACACCTGAAAACAGTGAAAAATGTCCGTCACAGTTTCTTAAATGCAAAGGCAAGGTCATCAAATTGCCTGTTTTGTTCGATCAGCATTAAAAGATATTTAATTTATTCTCATATAAAACTAAGAAGAGCAGCAAATCCTCACAACCAACTGTCAGGAGCTGGGGAACGTTGGGCGTTTTTGCTTTAAAAATTACTTGAATGATTGATTGCTTATCAAAATAGCTGCCAATTATTTTCAAGTTGATCGATTGCAGCTCTAGATTTAACTTTATGGTACTTTCTGCAGTTTGTGGTGGCGTTGTAATGAGGTGCGTTGTTAAGTCTGAAATCTGCTTCCTTTTGTCCACGAGATGGACAAACCTATAAAACACCTTAAAAAATGTAAGATTATAAGCTGAATCGGGTGCACAATGTTAATATGTTACTTCTCATAAAGACAGCTGGTGTGTGTGTGTGTATACTGTACCTCTGACATCTGTGTGGCTGTGTTGCCCCTGGCCCCCAGCAGCACCATAGCCAGGGCTGAAGAGATGCTAAACGGGGAGAAGAAGATATTCGCGGTGTTGTTTTTCTCACTCAGCTTTTTGAGTAAAGCCATGGAGAAGTCAGTGTTGGCCTTGGACAGAGGGGTTATTGATTCCATTGTGTCTGATACAAAGAGAGGGAGGGCAGAACATTTATCAATACATTATAAACTCACATCGCTCTGATCTCTTCATCTGATCTCTCTCATCTCTCTTGTTGGGACAAACTCATTGAAAAAGTTTGTTAATGATTGTATGGGCACATAAATACCTTATAGAGCATAATTTAAGACCATTTCAGCACTGGTGGGACTCACTCTTTAATTCAGCAACCATTAAACACACCAAGCAGGTTTAAATCCATACACAACTGAATCTATTCACATCTACCTTGACTTTTCTCCACCTATATAATCAGTTCTTATCGTGGTTGGTTGTTATTTAGAGAAAATAAAGCAATTAGCTGTGTTCTCGGTGGTGGAGGGTATGCCAATTTAGCAACAGATAATAATAAATTCACAAAACATCACACTTTTACAAGAAATTATTAAACGTCCATATTTTTCAATGGAGTATGGTAGAAAAATAAAAACATCAAAAGGTTCATATTGCCCTTGGATTGACCAAGTATTCATTCTGATATTCAGTATATAGTTATATATTACATTTACATGTAGTGTTCTTTACAATTAACATCAGACCGTAGTCAACCAGGTTAGACGAGAAACTACTAAATTACCACCTGTAACTACAATGTCTGTCCGGTGAAACTGATTAAAGAATAGCTGTAAAACTTGAATGTTACAACAAATATCTACAAACCAAGAGAACAAATTCTGCTGTCACAGACTGAAGAGACACAGTTCTACTTACAGACGCTTTGTTTGCAGTCCTCAAGAGATTAAGAGCCTTTCCGTAACAGAAAGAGCTCAGTGTGAAGCATCAGTTTTTATTATTTACACGCCGACACGCCCCAAAGCCTCGTCACCTGTACTTCCGCATTCTCATATGTTATATGGAAGCCGAAAAGGGAAAAACAGCGCAGTCCCTTTTTTCTATTGATATCTTCCTAACTTTGTTTGGATAATAATACAGGAATTCCCCAATTATTACTGTAATAATAAATACAAGTTTGGTTTTGTGACTTCCAAAGACAAAGCAGTTGTAGTGCGAAATTTACCAATCACTGAATTGATTTGTAAATACATAAATATATTCCTGTTCATTTTCATAGTGGCCTAAGAGCATCTGAAACAGGTTAATCTCATGTTTTCAGCCTGTGTAATATGTCCTCGTGGGTTGATTCCTGCCAAAAATATAATTAATTTATTGTAATTATTATTATTATTATTATTATTATTATTATTATTATTATTATTACTATATTTATCTTGGCCAAGGATGTCATACAGTTAAATCACTATGGGATAGAGGAAATTTAATCATTTTGCTGATACATAATAGAATCAGTAATGCAAAGGTTAATTCTTACTTTATCATTTTAAAAATTAACTTATTGTACCTTGATTTACGCAATTGTCATCTGTATATCACAACTGTACAATGTGATATGGCTAATTCGCAAAACTGTAACAGCTTCAGTGACCAAACAATATATATTTATTGGCTTTAAATCAGACTAATATTTTCATGGTCTTATTTTGTGTAGTTGGCGATGTATAGAGGCTCACTGACTTACATCCTCAACTGCAACAGAATATTAGAAACAAGCTTGGAAAGTTCTCTTCAAATTTATTTTTTGTCATGACTGAGTGACAATAAGAAGGGAAGACAATATAACAGCAAATATCAGATTATGTAGATTAAACAGTGTCATTTTTACAGTTGTTTCTTATTTTAAAATTTAAAATTTGTTGTATTGAGGCATTTTGTCTTTATTGACAATGATACAAAAGCCTTTTTCAGTGTCCTCTGTCTTACTGGCACGTCTCTTTAGACTTTTGACTGTCTTGGCATGAGCAATGATAAAGGGAATTTTTTATTTTAGTGGCAACTCTGCAGTGGTTGATGACTTTATTTACTGTAACATAAGTTAAATGTTCCAAGAGACCGGTGGTCTTTTGCAGGAAACATGTTTCACAGTACAAGTCGATGTGGTGATTGCACTTAATGTTTTGGGATTTGAAAGAGTGTTTAAGAAAATGTGCCTGAGCAAAATGCCAAGCTGTAATCTGACTGTGACCAACTATTCTTTAGCTGAGTCTACATCCACAGTGGGAGTCTGACACAGAGGCAGGAAAACTGTTTATCCCAACTGTTTATCCAGGCAGTTGGGATAATGTATGTGTGGTGTACTTACCACAAACACACATATTGTATATCCTCATTTGCAGTTGGCAGAGAAGATGATGTTTTACTACACTGTGGCACTTTGACAGATCCACAGGCAGAAGCTTCCTCTACTGGCCTGCTGGCCTTACTGGTTCCCTCCTGAGGAAAAGTTGGAAGGCTGCACCATGAAGCCTGAGGGAATTCACTCTTTTATTCCATCTATACAAGCATAAGAATACACACTGCAGCAATAGTCTGGATTCATTGGCTAACAAATCTTCTATCATTATGCTCCATAGCAAAGGGATACACAGTGATTTTCCCACTCAACTACAAGCAAAGACAATTTCAAAAATACACAAAATCATCAGCAAATTCATTTATAAGAATTTGGGATTCAGCACAAGCACACCTGCAAGCAGCAGACTCTGGGACACTTACAATTTTGTAATAATGGATGTAAATGTGAGGGAATAGTTTTCACTATAAAGACACCCTGCAAAATCGTGGTCTTGAAAATATAGGATGGGAATTAAGGTGTCCCTCAGATGGGAAATGTGCTTTATAGCCAAAGCAGGGCAGAGGTGCTGTGTACACACTCTAAAGCAGTGATTCTCAACATTTTTGCTACTGAAGCCTAAAATCTTTTACTGTAGCTGCGTTAAATGTAACTCTCCACACGTTGAGTGTCACTGCTCTAAAGGACATAGTGCTTACACAGGGGAGCAGTATCGGCCAGCAAAGAGAACACTGCAGGTGTCGGATGACGAAGAGGTGACATGCCTGCCACAGAGGAGAAAACAAAGAATTGTAAAAGCTTCAAGTAATATTCATCACAATTTATTATTATTATTTTGAAATAGTGATTATAGCAGCTTTATCTAATCATTATTGATCCCCTTTTGAACTGAAAAAGTTGAGGTGACCAGTACCGCTATAGTTATTTGGGTGAGCGGCTCTCGAGAAATATATAAAATTACCTCATAAATAATGTTGATTTTCTTCTTCTGCCCGTGGAATCAATGGTGCCACTCTGCCATTGCAACCCACATTGAGATTGGAGGTGGGATTGCATTCATAGTGTTTATGATTTGAAAACGTTTAAGAGACTTAAGCTATTGAACTGTGTAACGTTACTGTGAACGAAACGTGGCATGTGTGTGCAAAAATTAGTGCTCGATGTCTCAGGCACGTTCAGAAATATATAAAAAATCCCTCATAAACAACATTGCTTCTGCTTCTTCTGCATGTGGATTCAACAACAGAAAATATGGACACTGCCATTGCAACCCACATTGTGGCCAGAGGAGGGATTACATCTATAGTGATATGAACTAACATAGAGAATGAATTGAAAAAGTTTAGTTTAGTTTAGTTTAGTTTAAGAGAGATAAACTCTATTCTCATTGCTCACACACAGGAACTTTGTATGTATGTTCACGACATAGTGCAGGATGTCTCAGGCACGTTTTAAAAAGGCACTACAGTTCATCCAATCCATGTGAGGCGTTAAGGGAACACGGGTAAATTGTAGTACCTGCTGATAGCTTATATTTGAGGCGTTCAGAAAACATGAGGACAGGTACAACAAAGCAGTATGGTTGTTTTCTGAGTCTCAAACACAACAACAGGTGGGTGTAGGTGGTTCAATAGTGGCCTATCAAATTGCAAGTTGTGAAGAGGAAAAAATAGTTCAAAAGTGTCAAACATTTGGCACTTTTTTTTACGCACAAAACTGTGTAAACTAAATGTAAGAGAAACAAGCTTTTAATCAAGATTGAATGCGAAATCATTCATAATCAGGCTAAATAATGGATTCATATGTCAGAGACAACCTCAGAAATGATTATATTTCTAATTTTGGCTAGAATTTCCACCTTTATTGTGTGCCACACTATTTCTGTCCCTTTTCCAGAGGTGATCCACTATCAGCTCTGAAGGAAACACTTATGATTTTCATGTCAGATCTAATCTTCATCTTGTTGATTTCTAAGAAGTGCTTCAGACAAAAATATACAACTAAGTATTTTTAATATTCAAATTTGGAGTGTGGATTAAACCCAGGGTCTTTTTATGGACTGTATGAGATTTTGTTGATTGTATGAAGAGTTTTAAGAACACCATCTTTTGCAAACTGGAACACATATTTTGGTGTTTGTCACCTTTTCTTAAAACTAGACCTTAAAAAGAACACGTTTAGATTCAGAGAGGAACAAATTGGGGGTAAATAATTGAGGAAGAAATGGTTCAGAAATCAAAAAGTAAAATTTTCTTTTTTCATTATTTGATTTGATTTGTTTTGATTTTAATTTTGAAGTGTGGGACACAGGGAGAAACTCCTCACAGCAACAAGAGTGTGTTTCTCTGGATGCTGTGAGGCTACTGTGACGCCCCGACCTGCTCTAAAGCAGTAGCACCGCTAAAATAAACATGCTGGCCAGTGTAACTGTGGCGATAGCAAAGAGCTTCACTACATCACTCCAGGTGTCAGGGGAGGCTGCCTTCTTTGCAAGCCGAGTGGAGTGCTCTCTGATGTTGACCAGCAAACACTGGACGATGACCTGGTCCACAGCTTCATCTGGTGTCGCAGACTCCAGCAGGCGTTTACCGCCCAACTGCTTCTGCACGTCTTTAACAATAGATTTGCTGAGTTTCTTGGCGGTCTTCAGGTCCGGACAGAAGCCTCCAGTAATATCGAGTCCCGCCATTATTTCGTATATGACACGTTCGGTGCGAGCGACGCACTCTTCCAGGGTCCGGTTCTCGTAAGCCTGACACTTGTTCAGCACTCTGACGGTCAGCACCTCCACGACCAGCCGGAGCTGGTCTTCACTCTCTGCCTCGGTTGTAGAGGCAGGAGGATCAGGGAACTCCATGGCTGCTTGCGGCTGATTGATGATATTTGCCAGGTCGTCTTCCCTTTCTGGGACTCCTGACTCTGGCTTGTGTTCAGGTACAGAACTTACTGGGAGCTCCGTTGTCTGTGGCTCTTACTGCTAATGATTATGGTCTCAGTAGTGAACTCTTATCCTGACGGCAAGTCTGATTGCCTTTAACACGTCATATGGTGCTGAATTCACAATCACTGTGACGTGACAGACATGCGAGTCTGTCACGTGCGCACGTATTTTTTAAAAATATAAAAAATGGCGTTCAATAAATCGTTCAAAAAAAGCGTTACGGTGCTTTAGATGAATAACAGTTTCCTTTTCTTACACACATATCAGACAAGTCAGTATATTTAAAAAATGGATTTCCTTGATCTTGTTTGTTAAAGCAGACGAAACATCTGTATTCAGTGGCCGCTGATATACCCTTGATTTCATTTTCAGTGTTTGCATATGATAAAAAATTACAGTACATTTAATTGAACTTTCATGAGTATAATAATTCAGTGTTTAAACATAACATACAGCCTCAGAAGATTATATCACCTGATCCTCTTTGGTTCACTCAGTGCATGAAACAGCTGGTAGAGGAGATCTCAGGGCCATAGATGTATACTCTTGCTGTTAGATAATTAATAGTGCAATTTTTGCCCTACACATGCCAGCAGTAGTATTGCAGACAGCCTGTGTACTATCATGCAACATCATTTCACAAATCAAGCTGCATTGGCTCCTCAGTGTTTCTCCATCAAGTGCTGTCTTTGTGCAGTGTTACCTTATTTATTCTAAACTGAGCATCAACAGTATCATCCTTCATGAAGTGCTTCTTCCAGTTGCCTTTGAAGTAGATGGCATTGACCAGCACCAGCCTGGTCATGTTGTCCACCACGCCCTCAACCAGCAAGTCCTTGATTTTACCTGGTGAACAGTAAAGACGAAGTTATCATCAGCATTCAGACAGACAGAGGCTAGGATTCCATCCAAAATTCAGGATTTCTCATTACACTTCAGCTTAGATGCTCTAGAAATTACACAGCGCTCAAATACAAAATCAAAAAGAGTTAAAAGGGAAATAAAATTGACTGAAAAAACAGGAATAATAATAATGAAAACAAGTATAAATGTCTTTAATTAAATGGGGATTAAGAACTTGATGGTCTGATTTCTTCCAGCAGGGTGCGCCAGAGCCCTAGCTTTTGAGTCTTGACCTGTGAGCCACTGATAGACTTTACCTGTAGATCTCATGCAAACAGGCTCATATGGGGATAGAAGGTCAGCAAATATGTTTAGGAACTAACAGTCAGGCTTTAACAGTGATATTTAAATGTCAAAATCAATTCAAGATCCTGACTACACACAGGTAGCCTGGATGGAAATACCATGCCTACAATACCATGCACTCTCTTGTTGAATCTTGCAAGAAGTTCAGATGCTACAGACACTCATGCAGTTTCATTTCTTTCTACTAGATAGTTTTGTTTTGTTTGTTTGTTTTTTTAAAAAAAAAAAAAAAACGACAGTAAACACGAATGCCCACTAAATGTCGAAGACACTTCATTTAAATTAGATGATCAGCACAGAGTGAAATGCACATTTTATAATAGGCTCTACATTTGTAAAGATTAGGTTTTATGGCAGAGCAGGGCAGAGGTGCTGTGTACACACTCTAAAGCAGTGATTCTCAACATTTTTGCTACTGAAGCCTTAAAACCTTTACTGTAGCTGCGTTAAATGTAACCCTCCACCTGTTGAGTATCACTGCTCTAAAGGACATAGTGCTTACACAGGGGAGCAGTATCGGCCAGCAAAGAGAACACTGCAGGTGTTATGTTGGATGAAGAAGAGGTAGGGGTGGTCTGCCATGAAATAGGCTAGATTGCGACTGTAACACAGACACTCAACATAGAAACTAGTTGCAGCAGCAGCCTCAGTTCCCTCCTCATTCACCTCCACAAAAGCTTTGTGGACGACTTTTGACAAAAGCAGGCCTTTGGTCTTAGACATGCCTGTCACAGAAGAGAAAACAAAGAATTGTAAAAGCTTCAAGTAATATTCATCACAACTTCTCAACAAAGTTTGAGGCCCTCGATCTTCAATCACAAGCTTATTACTTTCTTCTTCTTCTTCTTCATCTTCTTCTTATTATTATTATGAAATAGTGATTATAGCAGCTTTAAATAATCATTATTGATCCCCTTTTGAACTGAAAAAATTGAGGTGACCAGTACCGCTATAGTCATTTGGGTGAGCAGCTCTCGAGAAATATATAAAAATACCTCATAAGTAATGTTGATTTGCTTCTTCTTCTGCCCGTGGAATCAATGGTGCCACTCTGCCATTGCAACCCACATTGAGATTGGAGGTGGGATTGCATTCATAGTGTTCATGACTTGAAAACGTTTAAGAGACTTAAGCTATTGAACTGTGTAATGTTACTGTTAACGAAACTTGGCATGTGTGTGCAAAAATTAGTGCTCGATGTCTCAGGCACAGTCAGAAATATATAAAAAATCCCTCATAAACAACATTGCTTCTGCTTCTATGAACATAGAGAATGAATTGAAAAAGTTTAGTTTAGTTTAGTTTCAGAGAGATAAACTATTCTCGTTCCTCACACACAGGAACTTTGTATGTATGTTCAAGACATAGTGCAGGATGTCTCAGGCATTTTTTAAATAGGCACTACAGTTCATCAGATCCATGTGAGGCATTAAGGTAAGATAAAAAATTACAGTACATTTAATTGAACTTTCATGAGTATAATAATTCAGTGTTTAAACATAACATACAGCCTCAGAAGATTTTATCACGTGATCCTCTTTGGTTCACTCAGTGCATGAAACAGCTGGTAGAGGAGATCTCAGGGCCACAGATGTATACTCATGCTGTTAGGTAATAGATAGTGCAATTTTTTTCTATCAAATGGGTGTAACATGTAAGATACATGAACTAGACTCTCTAGGTGTAACCTTCAAGATGAGGCAATAGAGTGGGATGGAACATTCACATCTATAGTACAAATAATCAGTAAGCCACATGGAAGCCGGGTATTTGCAGAACCCCCCTGCACTCTGACATCAGTAACAGGAATCTTCTGAAATGTTAAGCTGAATGTTTAATAGAAATTTGGGATTTAGCACAAACACACCTGCAAATGACAGATTCTGGTAAACTATTGCAACACTTTTGGTTTTGTGACAGATGAGTGAACGACATGATGAATGGAATATGAGGTAGCAGTGTGTAGGACATGGATCACAGATAAGCAGAATCCGGGCAGGGCGCCTAATGCAAAGCAGTGAGAGACAGACAGAAACATTATCCAAATGAGGTTGATGGATTAAAAGCAAGCAGTGTAAGAGTCCAATTTGTATAAACACAGGATCACTTGTGTAAATGCATGCACACAAAAGATTTTAACAAAATGGAAACCTTATGCACTTTTTTTTTTTAAATCCAGTGCCATTGTCTCATTGTCTCCATTCAAGGTTTTCATGCAAAATCCTGGTCTTGAAATTGTAGTGCTCACTCGGGGGAGCAGTATCGGCCGGCAAAGAGAACACTCATGGTGGAGTTATGACGGATGAAGAAGAGGAAGGGATGGTCTGCTATGAAGGTGGTGGGAATCGTGATGGAGCAGTTCGAGGCGATGGCGCCGGTGGCAGCAGCAGCCTCGGTTCTCTCCTCGTTCTGCAAAATAAACTGCTACAGTGAACTTTGATGGTTGTCGGGTTGACCATTCTTGGGCCTGGGAAGAGCAGGGGCTCTAAACATGTTATGGCCAGGTTTCCCCTAGACTAGGGATGTAACAATTTCATTTCATTTAAATAAAATCTGATCTCTGAAAAATGTGCAGTGGCCTCCTATAGTTTCATAGTTATAACTATGGAAATGTTCTTAAAAACCACAAGTCTGATGGTTTCAATCATTGCCAAAATGGAACCAATTGTTCTTTGGATCAGGGCAAATCTATCCACCATATTTCATAGAAATCTGTTCACAAATTGGCAAACAATAAGGCATGGGCACACTGTTGAAAAACATGGACATTACCTGGCAGTTGGCCTCAGGAATGGAGGTGAGAGGAAATTGACTTTGATTTGATTTGATTTGACTTTGACTCTGGCACATCATCTTCACCAGTTTGGTATCATTCTAAAGACAACAGCAAACACAACAAGCACTTTTCTTGCTGAGTCGGTCATTCTCTTGTTCACCACAAGACATCCCTAGGGTGATTTTCTGAGGAAACAACCCACACTGGTGAATCATTTCTAAGGAAACATATATGTTCATTTCTCCCACACCACTGAATAAATCACTGTGTGAACAGTATTCGTGTAAAAACAGGTTTGCACTCCCACACTACAAGGACTTAACTTAGAGGTTTGCAAAAGTCCTAGTTGTAGCTTTGTAGTTTTTTATTTTACTTTCTTTTATTAGTGGCAAGTAGCCAAGAGGTGGTCCGGCTGTGTTGGGGGACACCAAACACCAGGAAGTCAAAAAGAAGAAGAATTGCTAAGCTGAATGTTTAATAGAAATTTGGGATTTAGCACAAACACACCTGCAAATGACAGATTCTGGGAAACTATTGCAACACTTTCGGTTTTGTGACAGATGAGTGAACGACATGATGAATGGAATATGAGGGTGCAGTGTGTAGGACATGGATCACAGATAAGCAGAATCTGGGCAAGGCGCCTAATTGCAAAATCCTGGTCTTGAAATTGTAGTGCTCATTCGGGGGAGCAGTATCGGCCGGCAAAGAGAACACTCCTGGTGGAGTTATGTCGGATGAAGAAGAGGAAGGGGTGGTCTGCTATGAAGTCGGTGGGAATTCTGTAGCAGAGGGTCACGGCAATGACGCCGGTGGCAGCAGCAGCCTCGGTTCCCACCTCGTTGACCTCCACAAAAGCCTTGTGGACGACTTTTGACAAAACCAGGTCATTGGCTGGAGACATGCCTGACAGCAAAGGAGAGAGAAAGTTTTAAACAATTAAAATATTTTGCTTGATAATACAGAATGTCTTATTTCTGATGTGCTTGTCAATTGCTTTACTTTTTTTTTGTTTTGCAAAATGTTTTAGACTCACCAGAGAAGTTGCTCATTGTGGCATCAAACGCGTCCACCATGCCCATGCTGGTCAGGACATCTTTCAGGTCATATTTCTCCTCCATCTTGAATTTAGGGAGCTTCACCTCCACTTCAGTTTGACGCATCACATCTGGACGAGTCCACTCCACAAATTTCTCATAGCTCAGCTGCTTCTCCAGCTGAAGCGGATACAGTATCAATTATTAGTTTGTCTGAGCAGTCTGTGCATTTGTTTACTGTATGTGTGTATGTGTTCTACCTTCTCCAAGCCTGTTGTGTCATCCTCTATCTCTTTGGGCAGAAAGATGAGCATGCTGAGCTCCTTCCCTTTGTAAGGCATCTCTAGGACCTGTGCAAAGACATTCTGTTTTTCATTTCATTTCATTTAAATAAAATCTGATTTCTGAAAAATGTGCGCTGGCCTCTTATAGTTTCATAGTTATGTCTATGGAAATGTTCTTAAAAACCACAAGTCTGATGGTTTCAATCATTTCCAAAATGGAACCAATTGTTCTTTGGATCATGGCAAATCTATCCACCATATTTCATTGAAATCTGTTCACAAATCGGCAAACAATAAGGCATGGGCACACTGTTGAAAAACATGGACATTACCTGGCAGTTGGCCTCAGGAATGGAGGTGAGAGGAAATTGACTTTGCTGGCACATCATCTTCACCGGTTTGGTATCATTCTAAAGACAACAGCAAACACAACAAGCACTTTTCTTGCTGAGTCGGTCATTCTCTTGTTCACCACAAGACATCCCTAGGGTGATTTTCTGAGGAAACAACCCACACTGGTGAATCATTTCTAAGGAAACATATATGTTCATTTCTCCCACACCACTGAATAAATCACTGTGTGAACAGTATTCGTGTAAAAACAGGTTTGCACTCCCACACTACAAGGACTTAACTTAGAGATTTGCAAAAGTCCTAGTTGTAGCTTTGTAGTTTTTTATTTTACTTTCTTTTATTAGTGGCAAGTAGCCAAGAGGTGGTCCGGCTGTGTTGGGGGACACCAAACACCAGGAAGTCAAAAAGAAGAAGAATTGTTAAGCTGAATGTTTAATAGAAATTTGGGATTTAGCACAAACACACCTGCAAATGACAGATTCTGGGAAACTATTGCAACACTTTCGGTTTTGTGACAGATGAGTGAACGACATGATGAATGGAATATGAGGGTGCAGTGTGTAGGACATGGATCACAGATAAGCAGAATCTGGGCAAGGCGCCTAATTGCAAAATCCTGGTCTTGAAATTGTAGTGCTCATTCGGGGGAGCAGTATCGGCCGGCAAAGAGAACACTCATGGTGGAGTCGGTCATTCTCTTGTTCACCACAAGACATCCCTAGGGTGATTTTCTGAGGAAACAACCCACACTGGTGAATCATTTCTAAGGAAACATATAATATATGTTTATTTCTCCCACACCACTGAATTAATCACTGTGTGAACAGTATTCGTGTAAAAACAGGTGTGCACTCCAACACTACAAGGACTTAACTTAGAGGTTTGCAAAAGTCCTAGTTGTAGCCTTTAGTTAGCAAAAGCTGAACTAGTACTTCCCGGCCCTTGTTTAGAATTCTCAGACTTTTTTATTTTACTTTTTTTATTAGTGGCGAGTAGCCAAGAGGTGGTCCGGCTGTGTTGGGGGACACCAAACACCAAGAAGTCAAAAATGTGTACAACTATCAATAATGAGTAAAAGAAGAAGCAATATCACTCAAACAAACTAAATGATGATTTAAATATCCTAATTGTGCAAGAGAGAAAAATAAAAATGTTGGCAGCGTAGATCGCTCAGCTGATGTTTACACAATGTGTATCTGTTGTGTGTCAATTACATTCCTTCCTGTTTTATTTTTATTTTTTAGTGACCAATCAATAAAATGTTCCTTTATTCAGAATTAATCAAATTCCCTGTCCTCAAGATCTAATTCCAGGATATTCCATAAGTTCCATGACTAATGGGGAACATTGGCATTGTCCTCAAGCAAAGTTTCATTCAGGGAAGAATTGGACAAAAATTGGCTTTTCTAATCTCCTTCAGTTTGCTCATCAATTATTTCATTTTAACCTGACTTTGCTGAGCTGTGAGTTGCGGGCAGATCAAACTACAAACATGAAAACCATAAGTATCATTTTCAAACTCCAAGCTCTAAATTTCCATCCTAAATCAGCACAGCTTTGTCATGCTCTACTATCACAGTGCCCTGCACATGCCAGCAGTAGTATTGCAGACAGCCTGTGTACTATCATGCAACGTCATTTCACAAATCAAGCTGCATTGGCTCCTCAGTGTTTCTCCATCAAGTGCTGTCTTTGTGCAGTGTTACCTTATTTATTCTAAACTGAGCATCAACAGTATCATCCTTCATGAAGTGCTTATTCCAGTTGCCTTTGAAGTAGATGGCATTGACCAGCACCAGCCTGGTCATGTTGTCCACCACGCCCTCGACCAGCAAGTCCTTGATTTTACCTGGTGAACAGTAAAGATGAAGTTATCATCAGCATTCAGACAGACAGAGGCTAGGATTCCATCCAAAATTCAGGATTTCTCGTTACACTTCAGCTTAGATGCTCTAGAAATTACACAGCGCTCAATACAAAATCAAAAAAAAGTTAAAAGGGAAATAAAATTGACTGTGAAAAAACAGGAATAATAATAATGAAAACAAGTATAAATGTCTTTAATTAAATGGGGATTAAGAACTTGATGGTCTAATTTCTTACAGCAGGGTGCGCCAGAGCCCTAGCTTTTGAGTCTTGACCTGTGAGCCACTGATAGACTTTACCTGTATCTCATGCAAACAGGCTCTGATAGAAGGTCAGCAAATATGTTTAGGAACTAACAGTCAGGCTTTAACAGTGATATTTAAATGTCAAAACCAATTCAAGATCCTGACTACACACAGGTAGCCTGGATGGAAATACCATGCCTACAATACCATGCACTCTCTTATTGGATCTTGCAAGTTGAGATGCTGCTTTTTTAACAAATTTAAATCTGGACAGGTTTTCAGTTGTAGAGACCAGTCTGGGATTAAAATAAAACTTTAAAACTTTAAACTTTAAACTTTAAAAAACTAAACTTCATAGACATCAGATTTCTCTCCTCACTGAGGCAAATCAGAGGGTTTGCTGGATTTAGAGAGAAATTAAACTGGAAATTGAAACCGGAAAAAATGGAAATAGAAAATAATATAACCCCTGTGGGTTATGCAGCACCATAGTAACATGTAAATAAAACATACAATAACAAAGGACCAAGCACTGATCCCTGAGGATTCATAGAGGTTGAGGAGGATTTACAGACACTCATTGCAATTTAATTTCTTTCTACTAAATAGATTTTTTTTAAAACACAAATGCCCACTAAATGTCTAAGACACTTAATTTAAATTAGATGATCAGCACAGAGAGAAAGGGACATTTTATAGTAGGATATACATTTTCAAAGATTAGGCTTTATGGCAGACTCCATTAATGCAATGCAATGCAATGCATCCAATCACTGTAATGTTGAGACTGATGAAGACCTACCTTGTGTGTTCTTCTCCACCCAGCTGTTGATGTTGACCCTGGCCACCTCTGCATCGGCGATGAAATCCACTGACTCCAGCTCAGCATTGTAGTGCTTTCTGATTTCTGCTAAGAAATCCTGGAACCATAAACATCACATTTAGATACTCATATTTACCAATTCACAGGCAATAGAAACCAACATATTATAGCCACCAAAGTCTTTTGAGGATTCTTTATGCATTTTCATGCATGCTGACAGTTTTCAGTTCTTTAAACACAGGATGGACTGGTCATGCCTGGATAACAGCACTCTCTTGAAATAAAGATGTGGAGAGTTGAAACCACTCATACTGTATAGATTCAATAACCAGAAATGAAACTGCATGAACGGTCTCCAGTAAACTCATTCAAGTAATGTATCTAAATGTCATAATTAAATGTAATGTTTTCAGGTTCCAAAACATTTTGTTAGAAGTCATCTGTCACTACACCAAACTGGTTCTGTTTTAGCTAAAGTGATTTTATTCAACTGTATTGTTTTTTAGCATGTAGCCCATTAACTATTACCACCACTGTCACTATCATTTATTTTACTTTTTATATTCTGTTGTTCAGATAGCCTCACTCCTCACTTGAAAAATGAACAAAAATGACTATTATTATTATTGGCAACTTAAATTTAAAATTATACCAACAGATCTCAACTAAAATCATGACAACTTTACTTATAAAGAAAGGAATGGACCCAAATAACTAGCAATAACATTTGCACATTTTCAGGTGTAATTTAAGGCCATGTTGCAAAGCATTTATCCAAATTACATTAAATACAGGGCTGTAGTTCACTCCCTCACCCATTCATTCCTTTATGATGAGCACAACAGAGACACACACACCTCAACAAACTGGTAGGACTGCTCCCCGTACAGCCTGTTGGCAAGGCTGAGTGCATACGGAGCGTCTGGCTTTTTGAATTCATTCAGCAGTTGGGCAAAGTTAGCATGGACATCATCCTCACCATTCTGGGGTTTCAGGCACTGCAAATAGCCAGAAAAGACCTGCGTGTTACAAAAACACACCGAGCCAGTGACAGATAAAAGACAATGTTGTATTATGTTAATATGGATCATTGGCCTTGTGGTTAGCTTAACTGTTAAATGATGAGAACACACACCAAAATAATCAGTGACCCTGGTGCTCCATGCTACACTTTTGCATTCACTGAGTCGAAGCAACCATCATCAAGGGAGGAACACTTCTATCTACATTTCATGAATCCTTCCGAGGCCAAAAATCTAATATCTGTTGCAGTCAGTTTTATTTTTGGATGGCATGTCCAGTGAAGCTGACATTAAATGGATGATTTTGGTTTCAGTGTTTCAGTGTTCTCATCATTTCCTGTAATTAAAATGACTTTTGGCAAAACCTCCCAAAATATTGAAGATTTCAGTAGTTTAATTTCCTCTTTATGAGACCCCCTGCACCTTTTGAAATTGACTGAACGAATATGGAAAAGGCAAAAACAGACCAAACAAAAGCATTAACACCATTAACATTAACATAAAGTAACCCATGGAGAAGTCTTTTTTAAAGCATTTACACACACAATTACCCACCACCATGTTGTTTCACACTGTCATCTAAATTGTGGTGTGTCAGGACACACTACATTTTAAATCTGCTGCATAAATCTGTTTTTTTTTTAAAAATTTTTTAGCTGTTTTAAACTTCACATTTCCAAAGTCATACAATTTCCAATTGTTTTAAAAGATTCAGCAAGAGATTGAAAATTAGCAGTGGGAAATTAAGTATGAAATACTCCAGATCCAAAACCCAGCCGATCATTAATCATTCCTTTATTGTTGTTACCACCTTCTGCAGATACAGTGGCAGTCTGCTGGACTGCTGTAACTTCGTCCGCATCTGCATCCTCGTCTGCATCTGCGACTGCATCTGCGACTTCATCGGCGACTGAACTGCCGACTCAATTGGTGTCTGTTGTGTTTCTGTCTGCTCCGGCTGCTCCGGCTGCTCCGGCTGCTCCGGCTGCTCGGCCTCACTGAAGCTGAGGACCTGAGGGTGCAGTTGGTAATTTCTCTCATCATTAGGGTCACTGTAAAGCTCAACATTTTGTGTGTGTGTGTGTGTGTGTGTGTGTGTGTGTGTGTGTGTGTGTGTGTGTGTGTGTGTGTGGGTTGGGGTGTGGTGGGGTGGGGTGGGTGTCAAATTAGGATAATAGAAACAAACTTATTGCATCTGCACTCTGGTAATGACTAGTGAAAGGAAATCTCTCTGCAGTCTCATGTTACAATCACCCATACACACCAAGGGATGCATGTACACACACGTTTTCTTCATCTCAGCTGAACTCTCCGACAGCATTACACTCTTTTATCGACCTACACAATCAGAATCACTTAGGAGTCAAATTCCATACGAGATACATCACTGTTATTGTCTACTTTAAAACATTTACTGCCACTCTTGTTGAAGCTGTAAAGCCTCCCCTTGCTTTGCCTCAGCTGGTTTCATCAACCTCTGGGAATAAAACCAGCCTTTATATTAAAACCAGGTTTCAAGGTTTACAATGTATCCAATAAAATAAAATACTATGAAATAAATCAAAAGGTGAAGCGACCTTTTTGCAACTTTTACAGCTCTGATTTTAGCCTCTCTTCACCACACTGCTTTACTATGCTGATCATTTTTTAAGGCTGCATGTGGGCTACTACTTTCAGAGGAAGTGAACTATTCTGAATCATAGACAGTATGAGTAATTAATGCCTGTCCAGGCACTTTCCTCTGCCACACCCGACTCTGCCAGACAGGTTTAAGTTTTTCAGTGGAAATTCTGACCAAATCCCTCTTATCATCTCTAACAGCAATGTTAATCAGATTAATCAGATCTTGATATTACTTGAAAGATATCTTTTCTTTCATTAAGAATTTCAATGGACTTTGCTCCCTGGTAAACTGAGCCCGCTGCTTTTTCATTTCCTTTTCATGCTGTAATTTTGTGGCACAATTCCAGAATCATGCTGAACCAGATCCACTGACTGACGTTTGAATGTGTGCTTGTATAAACTCCTTGGCCCAAATGGGTGTATTAACATGAGAACTTTTGAGAGAAAACTGTGTGTGTCTGTGTGTGTGTACTGTAGTGTGTATACTCTACCTGTGACATCTGTGTGGCTGTGTTGCCCCTGGCCCCCAGCATCACCATAGCCAGGGCTGAAGAGATGCTAAAAGGAGAGAAGAAGATATTTGCAGTTTTGTCATCCTCACTCAGCTTTTTGAACAAAGCCAGAGAGAAGGTGGTGTTGGCTTTGGATTGAGGGTTTGATTGTGCCATTGTATCTGAAAAAGAAAGGATGGGAGAGCATTATTCATTGCATTATGAACTGTATTACAGCATATCCTTTCATCTGATAAGTTGTACTGTCAGACAAAATTGATAAAATTATACTCCCCTGATAAATAGCTTACAAAAAATGCTACATCTGATAGTAGTCAGCCTCTTTTTCAGAATATAGAGGTTAGAGTGCTTCTTCTTCTGCATTCTTGCACTTTTAATGAGGATGCCAGATGTTTCTTATATATCTATTAAATTAACTACATGTTTGATTTGACAACTGTTAAGTATTTAGAAGATTTTAAACATTTTAAATTTAAGCAGCCTGTGCAAACCTTAAGAATACTCTTCTTCATTGGTGTTTTATTTTACAACTTAGCAGTATTCTCCAAAAATGTTATCACCTCCTTTACATATGTAGACAAATAACCACTTTTCTCTATTTTAGTCACCTACAAATCGAAATTGATTTAGATGCTTAAACAAAAGTGAAATATTACCAAACTCAATAAAATAATGTGTTGCTCATCGCTACTACCGTTGCCTTTGAAAACTAGGTGATTAGGGCATAAATCAAGCACTGCAAATCGCATACACTCTGGCTAAAACCCTGTCAGTCTTATCTTATCTCTCTTATCATAAAAACCAAGTCACAGTGACTAAGGTGTATCCTGTACTTACTGAGAGACAATCTTCTTCGAGTCAGCGAGTGATCCAGAATGTTTCAGCAAAAGGAGGATCTGTTGTGTTTGAGCTACTCTGTGCTATTGTGACACACCCTAGTTCAAGGAGGTCTGCCTGGAGCCTGAGAGAGTGTCTGGAAATCACACCCAGTATTGAAAGACACACCCGCCTGCATTATGGTTTGGACAAATAAAACAGTTTGTTTTATTTATACAAGTATTGGACACTGAGATGAAGAGAAAGTGCAGTCTACAGTTGATTGAGCAATAACCTTGTCAGTGTACAAGTGTGATCAAGAAATCAAGAATAATGCATCAATTGATTCAAACCAAATTCAAATATACTTTATATAACAAAGTTTAACAGAATAGTTTTAACACAGCTCAAAAGTTATGTTATTAAAGTCTGTAACAGTCAAGTTGATTTGAGATGACGACTGTAGTCAGACATCATTTTCCATCAATGAGAAAAATCTGTGGGTCTTTTTTTTTCAGAATACCGAGTGGACGCGCACACGGACAGCTGCGGACACCACGGACAGGTAGTTAATGTGTTTATATTACCTTCTAGGGTCCTTGTGCCACTTGTACCCTTAGAGAGAAGGGTCACTGCTGATCAATACAAAGTTGTTCTGAGTTATCACCTTTATCCTATGATGAAACATTTCTATCCTGACTGGAGTGGTCTCTTCCAGGCTGACAATGCCCTAATTCTTAGGGCACGAGGGGTCACTGAATGGTTTGATGAGTATGAAAATGATGTGAATCATATGCTATGACCTTCACAGTCACCAGATCTCAACCCAATTGAACATGTATGAGAGATTTAGGACTGACCTCCACCATCATCAAAACACCAAATGAGGAAATATCTTTTTGAAGAATGATGTTCATTCCTCCAGTAGAGTTCAGAGACTTGTAGAATCAATGCCAAGGCACGATGAAGCTGTTCTGGTGGCACATGGTGGTCCAACACCTCACTAAGACACTTTATGTTGGCTTTTCCTTTAATTTGTCACCTGTCTTTATGTACAGCATGTTTGTGTGTGGCTTAAATTTAACATTAGTCAACAATTAGGTATTTATTCATCAACATTGTAGCATTTGTAATATGGATCAAACATGAACAGTGTCTCTGGTCTCTAGAGTTTTGGGGGGTAAATTGAGCCATTGACTCAACTTGCCCCAACATCACTGGTACGTTTTACCCCACAACCTCCACTTTGACAAAACTGTTTCACATAGATCCACTCAGATCCACAATTATGCTAAGTTTATGACCTTGTTTTGTAACTTACATTGACTTAAATTAACATGTAATAATGTCCAAAACTTGTCCAAAACTTAAGATACAAGACTGATAACTTTAGTAACATGATGAATTCACTTGGCATGACAAAAATCTTTTTTTTGCTCTGTTTTGCTGACCACTCTTTCATGTGTTTGAGTCCAAGATGGATTGAGTAATGTGAACTATTCTTTCTTAATTTGTGGTCACATGATTACTTTTGTTTATGGTTACCTAGATAAAGGGGGTGGCTCATTTTACCCACTGACTCTATTTACCCCGTTCTCCCCTATAGCTTAAGTATTGTAATGTTTATAATGTATATAGACTGAATTCCATTTACTTGACTTTTTATTTTGTTGTGTTTATTACTCCTAGTTCTTATCTGTTTCTTTGTTTCCTGCACTGTTGTAACATGTGAATTTCCCGTCTGGCGATTAGTAAAGTCTTATCTTATGTTTCCAGTGTTGAACTTGTTTTCTGCAGCTCTCAAAACCTGCATCCAAAGAAACTTGTGTGTTTGTATACTGTACCTCTGACATCTGAGTGGCCGTGTTGCCCCTGGCCCCCAGCATCACCATAGCCAGGGTTGAAGAGACTCTAAAAGGAAAGAAGACATCTGCGGTATACATATATATTGTATATGCTTTTTACTTCAAATATTTCATGATCTACAAAGCTGAAAAGGTTATTGGTTACATAAAACAAAACCTAGGAATTATCTTGATGAACATTTGGGATCAGAATGGACTTTTGAAAGTTATGATAAATGGACTGCATTGATACTGAGCTTTTCTAATCTACCAGCCACTCAAAGCACTTAACAACACATGTCAACATTCACCCATTCACACACACATTCATACACTGTTAGCAGAGGCTGCCATGTAAGGTGCCAACCTGCTAATCAGGAGTGATATATAGCGCCTTACAGTGTTTCTAATGATCACTCACACAATTTTGGGGTTCAGTATTTTCGACATTTCACTTCGACATGCCGACTGGAGGAGCCGAGGACCACCAACCCTCTGATTAGTGGATAAGTAACTAAGTACCTAAGTACACTAAGTACACAAGTACTGTACTTAAGTACAATTTTGAGGTACTTGTACTTTACTTTAGTTTTCCATTTGATGCTACTTAATAATTCTACCCCTCTCCATTTCAGAGGGAAATATTAGACTTTCTACTTCACTATAGTACTACACTACACATTTATCTGTAAACTTTAGTTACTGGATAATATAACAAGCTTTTAAAATACAACACATTGTCAGATGAAACCAGTGGTTTCCAACATTTTTGGCTTTTAAAGTCTTACAAAAAGCAATGTGTAGTCGGGTCACATTTCAGATGTCTATTAGTCGTTAACAGCTTCACCAAATAGTGATTTTTCCCTCTAAACTTCTCACATGGTTTCATTTCAATAAATGATCCACTATTTCACCAAAAACCAAATATTAGAGAAAAAGTCCAAAAACTGAAAACAGATTTGTGTATCAGAACTTTGTTTTTTCTTCTTTCCCATTAATCATCTCACGACCCCTCAGATTTATCTGGTGACCCTTCAGAGGGGCCCGATCTCTAGGTTGGGAACCACTGGACTAAACTAGCTAACTGTATATGAAGTAGTTGAAACTAGCTCCACCTCCAGCAGCTACAACAGTAACATGCTGCTCTAACACTGATGCTTCAATATTAATAATCTAATGTCATATATAATAATATATCATTCAGAGGGACCAAACCACTTCTTTTACTACAATACTTTATGTATATTTAATACTTTTACTTAAGTAGGATTTTTCATGCAGGACTTTTACTTGTAATAGAGTATTTTTACATTGCTGCATTGGTACTTTTACTTAAAGGATCTGAATACCTCTACCACCACTGCAAATACCTTTATAGTATAAACATTGGTTGGGCATTGTATGAATGCTATACAATGTCCAACCATTGAATTTTTTTTTTATCTATCTATCTATCTATCTATCTATCTATCCATCGAAATTGGTAAACATAATGTGTGTTGCAGCGCCCTCACCTGGCTGTTTTGGAGCGCTGCTGCTGTCGTGGTCTGAATTGAAAGTAAGCTAACATGAGCAGATCAGGGGAGGAGATAAACAGCAACAGGACAATCAGGCACCGGACTATATGTGTGAAATAAAATCTTTTATCTGAAGGGGAAAGACATTGTCCTCTTACGGTAAGTGAAAGTCCTTCATCTTCAGCTTTGTCCACAGTGGCTCGTTTGGACTCTGTAAGTTAGCTGTAACGTTAGCTGTCACGCTGATACTAAAATTATGATATTTTAATGAACTGTTTCACCTCATTTGCACTCTCAATGCAGACTTTATTACAGTCGTCACCGTTGTATTACTGTCGTGTAAAGTTTTAGCGAGCCAATAAGCGAGGAAAGGTTACACTTCACTGCAGCTCCTCTCAGCCAGTCATTTAGCCAGCTATCACAGTTAGCTCACCGGCTAACTTAACCTACAAAACGCTGGTGTCATTTGACTTAAAAACACCCAACTTGACTAAAAAGTAAGAGGCAGCCAGCGCTTTGTTGTCATGTGGACGTTCAGTAGCTGCTTGCGTCATGTTTCAGTGCACCAAAAAAAGCTGCAGGAGTCATTCAAGAGTGAGTGAGCCAGTAACAATATTTAGTTTGTCATCTACTTTACATCTATGTTTTTCATTCGTCCTCTGGCCTCGATATGACACTGGATTAACTGACTTTGTTTTGTTTCTTTTTTCATACACCCCCAATAAAATGTGCATTACCAGCCTGTTAATAGGCTTTTCTCTTTTGCTCATACAAAGGCGCACTGCTGGCTTCTCTAAGCTCCATTGCTGCTTAATTAATTAGTTTGACAGGTAGCTGGCAATCTGCCAGTCTGAACAGTAATCAATTTCAGGCCTATCCCTGCACCCCATGCAGGTTCCTCTTCCTCCCTCTCAAATCAAAGCATTCTGGCTCATTACTAGTGGCAGCGTTCACAGGAAAGGGTTAGACTTTTTATGGATAAAAGTTAATCAATTTACAAGATGAATTGACACACTAATTATCTACAGAGCTTAACAGGCTTTTTCCATCATGAATTTTTCACATAAATGCGCAAATCCATTAATTATGAATGGCGTGGGGCTCGTGTCAATAATTCATCTTGCCCTCAGAGTCTGGTACACTTATTTCAGAATAATGATCACTAACAGATTTTGCTCCGTCAGTGTAAGTTTAACTCTGAAGATCATTACGCAGTTTATATTTAGGAAAGCTTACAGTCAATTCTGATCATGACAAACATATCAAATAATCTTGTTTTATATCTACAGGGTGACCACAGTCTTCGTCAGCCACTCAGGGTGAGCATTACTGCTAGACTCCATCATCACACAGCACCACTGAAGCAAGTAGTCCCAGTCAGTGTGTGTGTGAAGTGCGTTGTTGTTGACTACTGCGGTGGCGGGGCAGGAGCACGTAGCTCAGGAAGATGGCATCACCCTTTGTGCCTGTCCCTGTGCCCTTGGACAGAGTCTTGTCAGGAGGTAGCAACAAGCTGAGGCGGCCTCAGCGAGCTTCATCACTAGGCAGCGTCTCCAGCAGCTCGGAGTCCTCTTCCCCTATCACCAGGTCGGCAGGGGAGGACCGTGGAAGAGGATTAGGTTCACAGCGCCAGTCCCGCGGCATGGACAGAGGCGGACGGAGTCGGACCCCGCCGCCCCCCCAGAGCCCTGTGACACAGGCCAGGTTGAACGGGACTCATGAGCACTCTGTGGAGTACTCCAGCTGCCCTCGCTCAATATCGGATCCTGCTGGGAGCCAGCAAGGCGAGGAGAGGCCTATCACCCCCACTGTGCTGGGTTATGAGGTCATGGAGGAGAGGGCCAAGTTCACGGTACGAAACCAGAAAACGGCTAACATGACATCATGACAACCTTTAGGACCTTGTGTAGTATCTGTGAGCCATTAAGTTTAAACGCTACATCGTTTAGCCTAATGCCCAGATGTTATCAGCCAGTCTAAAAACAGTGTGTAAGTTGCAGCGACAGGACAACACCTTTTTTTAGCAGTTGGGGAAGGAATGCTCGCTGACAGGATATAGATATGCTCACTGACGGCAAACACCCAGCATGACTCATGCTGAGAAGAGCTTCATGTCAACATTTACTCAGCATACAGAGCTTTATTATTTGGATACAAATTATCTACAAATACTGTAACAGAGAGACAAGTTGTTTTGCACTTCCAGCAATTAGAGATGAGTTTTTGGGGGGTGTTATTGGTGGCTGTGTTGAGGAAAGAAGAGGACAGGAAACATTTATGTTGATATTGTAGTCCAACATGTCAGAGTACAGTTGTTGGAGTCCTTCATATCACGAGAAGGTGGTGTGACTTCATTTCAGCTGTATAGCTCACACTTAGTGTTAATTTTTAAGCAGGTAAAGTCAGTACAGGGCTATTTCTCACAAGTTACCCTGGAAAAAGGGAACAATTCCTTATCTTTGCTGTTGTAAACAAGGTGTTAAGATTGTGTGTGTGTGTGTGTGCGTGCGTGTGTGTGTGTGTGCGTGTGCGCATGCGTGATGTCTTATCTCTGCTGCAGGTATACAAGGTCCTGGTCAGGAAGACTCCAGATGAGAGCTGGGTTGTTTTTAGAAGGTACACAGACTTCTCCAGACTCAACGACAAGGTGTGTTTGGGTGTGTTGTCTGTACACATGTTTTTATAAGCCTGTTCGCCAGGAAAGTATTGCTAGTCCTAAATTGCAAGCCTATCTGAAGCTCCATTTTGTGATCATCCGTCCCCGTTTGCAGACACTGTTCTTGACTATCAACCCTCTGCTTTCAGCATGCTTTCTTTTGTTTTTGAGCGCGCTGTGGAAGTGATTAGAGCTGTACAAAGAAGTCCACTGTTCCCAAATAGCCGACAGGCCCGAGCCAACTAGGGGAACAGGTCTCTCGTGATTTCGGGAAAGACAGTTTGGTCACTGATTACAGAAGGGAAAAGTATTAAGCCATGTGATGACAGGATAAAAAACAACCTACAACAGAAAAGATGATTGTTATGAAGCTACAACAAACAAGCACATTATCTCTGCAGGCTTGCAAAATATGAATAAAACCTAATAACGCAGTGGACAATTTAAAAGCAGGTGGAACTTGTTCAGACACTGTAACCCTAGAATAGAAACACCCTACATTCAACAAGGAGGGAGTGGACTGAGACGGGGTGTGGACATCCTTTCCCTCCATTCTTGTGGCTTTTTCACAGAGGCAGCTGAAATGTTCAGCACAGGTCGTGCTGAATAGTTTTTTTCTGTGGAATTGTAGAGGCCTTATTGCTCATAACTTTAACAGGTTGGAAATGAAACATCTGGTGCTTTTGTAATTTGGAACAGACATTTAGATTAAAAGTCTATTCCTGGTTATCAAGAAAATGTTACAAGAAGCACTGAAATTACAGTTATTTAAGAGGACTTCCCTGCTGCACTTGAACCTTGCAGAAAGGCAAGACATGCACATAGAACTGAGACCTGCCTAGCATGGTCAACACATGATCAGGTTTTCAATATGCAGCACTGCCTCCACACTGTGTGGCTGGTGTCAAACATTGTTCAGCTAGTAGTTTGGACCTCACCCGGCATTCTTATACACATATCTTAGGCTACCAAGTATGAAAACAGTAGGCGTGCGCACATGCGTACACACACCATTCCACCTGCTGCTGAGTAAACCAACATCTCAGACCTGTTATTGACACAGTGTTTCCCAAAGCAGACCACATGCGGTCCAAGGTGCTTTGTGTAATGCATACATGTGTTTTGACATTTTAGCACTACGATGTCTACATAATATTAATGAGAGTACAGGCAGAGATAGAGGTAGGCATGAACAGCTTAAGAAGAGGCAGTCAGTGCGGGACCATGAATATCGAACTGGAAAAGTGAAACATGAGGCTAATAGCAGCTCAGGAATAAAGTTTGACTACCTACAGTAAAAAATAGCTTGACAGTCTTGAATCATCACAGCATTTTTATTACAAAATCAGGGCATATACACTCACGAGCCACTTTATTATGAATACCTGTGCAATCTAATGTAATCCAATACAACAGCTCTGCTATAAATTCTACATCTATGAAGCTTAAACATTTTCAGTTATTGTTGACATTGTCAGAAAGGTGATAATTCTACTTTATGTTTATTGTTGGGGTCGTAGTGGCTGGTGGTGGACTGGGGTGAATTATATTGAGAAGTGTTCCTAATATTTTGCCCTCCTCATGTATGTTAATGGACTGGACAAAATATTAGGAGCACCATTGTATATAATGCATTCCAGTACACAACCAACACCTGCTATGACCTCAATATTAAACATAAAGTAGAATTATCACCTTTCTGACAATGTCAACAAAAACTGAAAATGTATAAGCTTCATAAATGTAGAATTTATGGCAGAGCCGTTGTATTGGATTACATTAGATTGCACAGGTGTTCATAATAAAGTGGCCAGTGAGCTTATATGGATCAATGCAGATGTTACAACACACAATTGAGTTTTAGTGTCGAGCATTCTGTCTGCCCACTGAGCAGCCATGGGGAAGACTAGCGTGAAATTTCAGAAGTCGTCTGGTTTAACATGTAAGCGCGGTTCCTCATGTCAGAGTTGTAGCTCAGAATGGGGCTGGGGCTGATAAAAAGGGGTATCAATAGAAGCAATGTTTTTTTTTCCCAGCTCCCATGACTGTGGGAACAGTTTGTGAAGAGAGTGCCATACGCAATTTACATCATGGTTTTTCAGAGCCACTTTTAGCTGTACAGTTATCTTATAATACTGTATTCTTCATTTGTGTTAGACACTGAAAAGCAGCTTTTTGGGCATTTTATTTATGGTGTACTGTCTGCAGGCATGCATTCAAGGGGAAAGGGACAGAGGTGGCAAAGACACAGCAGGTGAATGTTGAACAAATAGAACAGCCTGTGTAGCTGAGGGCAAAAGAATTAAAGAACCAGCAAAATACGGGCAAGCTGCTCACCTGATATTTGCTTATCATATATATATATATATATGTATTGACGTATATGTCTCCCTAGTAACAAGACATTTCAGTACAGAAATGCCAAACATGCTGTATGTTACAGCTAATAGACACAGTGTTGTCATTACATAGTTTGTCCACCAGAGAGCATTGAAGATTACTTTTCCTCTGTAAAATGTGCTTCACAGTATACTGTATGTCATGGTCACAAACAGTGTGGGCTGGGCTCCACTTGACAGCTATATGGCATTTACACCGCATGGTTTTTCTTACACAACCAGATGAAAGTACCAGTGCACATATGCAGATTGGGTTAAGAAGTTAGTTAATTTAGTGATAAAAGGAGACATGGGTTGATGTTTCCTGTCAGTATTTAAAGCTCATTTTCACTTTTACTACTATGAAAAACAATGTTGGTTTAGCCAAATGAAGCTTATACACAATTTATAATTAGAGCTCCGTGTTATGAATATTTTTATGCAGGCAAAGATCAAATGAAATTTTGACTTTAAAATACACAGTAATTATTTTGTAAGAATGTCAGGTTGGAGGTGGAGGACAGCGGCCATATGTTATTATTTACTTGAGCAATTAATTCAGAGGTAGAGTGTTCATGCTTCATGGAGCAGTAAGAGGTACTGATTGTCATGATCTCTGCACTTAATGTCACCTTTCTACCTTTTATTTATCTGCTTTATGTGCAGGCTTGTCAGTAACTCTGTATTGTCTTATCTACTGCAGCTGTATGTAGCTACTCATTTCTCGCTGTGTGTGTGTGTGTGTGTGTGTGTTGAAGCTAAAAGAGATGTTCCCAGGCTTCCGTCTCGCGCTGCCTCCAAAGCGGTGGTTCAAAGACAACTATGACAGCGACTTCCTGGAAGACAGACAGTTGGGACTACAGGCCTTCTTGCAAAACCTGGTTGCACACAAGGACATTGCCAACTGGTATGTGACACCGTCAGTCTTTTATATTAAGATGGAGTTAGCTGTGTAAACTATGGGCTTCAAAATATGACCAACAAACAACAGAAATAAGACAACCCAAAGGTTTGTGCGTCATACAGTGAGACATCAGCGCACACAAAAGTTATCATAGTTTACAACTCTCTGATCATGTCATTGCTATTTCATACAAGTGTTCTTTTTTTATTGAGTTACTGGTCTGTAAAAACATACGCTCATTACACCATTCTTTCTCCTTGACAGCCTGGCAGTCAGAGAGTTCCTGTGTCTGGATGACCCGCCTGGGCCCTTTGATAGTCTGGAGGAGAGCAGGGTAAGTGTGTTCATTTGTACATGTGCAACAGTAAATATAAGTACGTGTAATAAGTACATGTGCTCGTTTGTGTGTTTTTGCTGGTATCCATGTCTGCGTTTCATCAAGGCCTTTTTAAAGAGGATTGTTCTGGCCCTAAATTATCCTTATGTTCAGCCACTTTTCTACATCACCCCTTTGTGCTTAATATCATCTTGACATTTTACTATTTACAGCTGGGCATTAATAGTTTTGAAAGTCAACCAAGTTGTTTCCATCGCAGAAAGTATAGAAACATTGTCAAGTATCGGAAGTTCACACACAATTCACCAGATTTTTAATTTAGCTTGACTATAAATGTTAATGAGCAGTTCATCCGGTCTGCTAAATGTGCCACCAAATATGATGCTGGGCTGTTTTATGTATGTCTGCAAAGCCTGGACAGTAAAAGTCTGGAAAAACACACATTCAAAGCTGCAGCTAGGGGAATAGAAAGGTAAAATGGTGTGGAAAAATAATAAGGCTGTAGCATTGCTGGTCGTCTGTTGTTGAACTGAGAGAGCTCCTTTAAAGTGGCTTTACAGACAGTGTTTGCACTTGTTGAACTGTTAAGATGCACCAAAGTTGTCTTCATTCATCATCTGTTTCGCCCCCGCCTCCCTCTCTCTCATTCTCACTGTTTGGAGTTCATATCTCTCCTCCTCTGTGTGTCAAATCATCTTTGCACCTGCTTTTCCCAGACATTGAATTTCAGACACACTTTCTTCCCTCCTCCCGTATGTTGAGCCTCAAAATAAATACACAATTTTTTGTGGTGCCGCTTGTCTTGAAATTTATCAGTGTAAAAACCTACATCTGGTCCTTTCTAGTAAAAGATGCATTGCAGAAAATACCCCCAAAGAATGGCCACTAATCCTAAATATCCCCATTGGATTTGTTGACCTATTCTGAAGTCAAATATATTCTATTTAAGTTTTGTTAATTTTTATGTCATTTTATTGAAGCAGAGTTCTTGTATGGCTTCTAGTGTTAGGACAACATTAAACACAGATGTTCTTGAGAGGTGTGTGTATTCACCAAATAAAAATGTTGTGTAAACTACCAAATCTCAGGTATCATATTGGTATTGTATACAGGAATTTAAAAAGGATCCCCAGTTCCACATGTTACAGGAGGTAGCTTGGTGGCATTTGGTGATGAGGGCAGGGACTCACTCACTCACTCATTCACTCTTTGTCCTATATACAGTAGCTGACCTCGTTAAACAGCCTACTTGATTTGACTTAGGCATTTTTTCAGTGAGACTCGTCAAACCTGTATGCTTAAAACAGTCTGAATTATAGATTAAACAAATGAGTTAACAGAAATGTTACTAGAAACGCTAATGCTACAGAAACGTACATCCACCACTATCATTTATCATTCCTCCTGTCAGATCTAAGTGTCCCTGTGTTGTCCGCCACTAGGGCTGGGTGATATATTGTAATTATATCAATATCATGATATGAGACTAGATATTCTCTTAGATTTTGGATATTGTAATATCATGATATGGCGCAAGTGTTGTCTTTTCCTGGTTTTAAAGGCTGCATTACAGTAAAGTGATTTTCTGAACTTACCAGACTGTTGTAGCTGTTCTATTAGTTGCCTTTACCCACCAAAAATCTCATTGTGTAAATATGTTGTGAAAGCACCGATAGTCATCCCTACAATATTGCTGCAATATTGATATCAATATTTGATCAAAAATATTGTGATCTTTAATTTTGTCCATATCGCTCAGCCCTATCCTCCACCCTTTGTTTGAACTGTTGATAAAATATCCTCCGTTCTTTTTCTCTCTGTTGCTGCCTCCATCCAGGCGTTCTGTGAGACTCTGGAGGAGAGCAACTACCGTCTCCAGAAGGAGCTGATGGAGAAGCAGAAGGAGATCGTCTCCCTGAAGAGGAGGCTGGAGGAGAGGGAGAAGGCTATTCTGCTACTGGAGAAGCATATCAAGTCAGTAGATAAGCAAAAACACACGCATACTCTGAACATATGGGAATAGGGGTTACACACATAACTGTACTTAATGTACAAATTGTGTGTGTCTGTTTGTGGTCAGCGGTGAGTGTGTGAGCCCAGAGTCACCATGTGGTCTGTCAGCTCAAGGCAGCGAGAGCAGCGCAGATGCAGATGTGGAGTCATCTGCTGCAGAGGCTGATCAGGACATGCCTGACGACACCGGGTAAAGAACACACACAGAAACACATCTGGTAAAACGAAACAGATGTAGGATTTAACACACCTGCAAACGCACTCACACAGCCACCTGTTTAATTGTAGTATTTGTGTATTTAAACCACTAAATGAGTAGTCTCAAGTAACTCTCACTACAACATTCCCACTCTTTCTCTATTTTACACAGAGCAAAAATGACCAAACGCTGAAAAAAAAGCAGAGCAGAAAATTTGGAGGCTTTTTAATAAAAGATGATTTAGTGAGCAAATATATAAAACAGTTAGTATTGTTATGACTAAAGACCCAGATCTGCCCTCAGGTTAGGTAAATAAGACCTCTGACTAGTTGACAATCTGGACTTGATTGATATCCCTGAGCAGTGTGGGAGGGTTTCCTGCCTCAGCCTCTACCATCAATCAAATAACAAAGGAGAAAATATTGATCTCACACAGGAACAGGAGGAAAGTATTTAAACCCCTCCTGGAAATATGTTCTGAGCTCTGTTCCTACCTGTGGTGAGAAAAATCCTTCAGTTAAAAGAAAAAAGACTCCACTACAATAAACGACCTGCACCCACTTATTATGATATATAACACAACCTGCTTATTAATATCATAAACATGATCCAGGTTTCTGATGGTCTGTGCAGGAGTGTCACTGACTCCTCAACATCTATTTCTCTATTCTGTGTTCTGTAGGTACTATCAGTATCTGACTTTACCACTGACCAAGTTTTATGATCTCATATTCATCTTAATTCAAAAGTTTCCTTTAATATACAACTTGCAGTGCACGTCACATTAAAATTAGTAATAAAATGCTGAAGTTTTCAACCAACAGCAGCACTTTAGAGGTCTGGTTCACCTGCAAAATGTCATTTAAACAGGCGCAGAACCAGGCTCTGCAGGTCACTATCTCACAATGCTGTACCTTCAGTGTTTTTTCAAGGAGCAAACATCTGGATTTATGGTGGATAATGCCTGGATTTTCCTAGCTCGGGGCGTCAATTACTTTACGTTAAATACGCTAATCCCACTGATTTACTGACTACCACATGACACGAGTTGTCTGTGTATGCAGACCTGCACATACATAGACATACACTGCACGTATAGTAGCTTGTTATCCATATCCTGAACCACAGGGTCGCAAAATAAGTGGCAGCCAGCAGGTTAATGATATGACGTAAGGGGCACATTGGAAATGACTTTTAACAGTAGATCAGGCATCTGAAATTTAAATATTTCTTCCTCCTCTCTGGTGCCCCTCCAGCTGGAGGTGCCCTAGGCAACTGCCTAGCTCACCTAAAAACAGCCCTGAATCACACACAAGATCTGCACACTGCACTGATAGCTCCCAGCAAATTTAATAGAGCAACAATAGGCATTGTCAAACAGTCAGACATATCACATATTAAAAATAAAACAGCTAAACTAATCTCAACTCCTTTAGCCCTCAACACCTATCATTCTCCTTTCATGCACTACCTTCATTTATTAGTCCTCGCCATCTTACCAGCTTCTCCAAAACTACTCCTAATGTATCAGCACTTACTGCAGACAATACAGAGACATTAAAGTAGTTACCATATATTTTCTTTATGTCTTATTTTGTCACCCTTTGACAGCATACTCAATGGCAAAGCATCTCATAATCTGCAAATGATAAGTGTTCATTTCCAAAGTCCCAATGTTTTCTGAAACCAGATTCAAGCCAAAGGGAGAGCTATAGATAACCCAGACCAGAGAAGAATGATTACCAATATTATCTTAACAGTTTGCTTTCTTAAAGTGTAAATGTTTTCCCTTCCCTTCCTCTGTGTGTTTTTTTTTTACCCTCATGTTCCACAGTGGTGCTGCCCCAATCTGAAAACAGAGCCCAATACCATGTGAGGTACTTCATCCACCAGCTGTGCAGGCTAACCCGATGGCATACTGTCTTTTCATATCCTCTTCCCAGTAACATGCATCCCGCTGTTCACTGCTGCTGTACTATAACAGAGGTGTCCTATTTTGTGGTATCAGGGTGTTAAAGGGTAGATTCGGATTTTTTCAACGTCTATCATAATACAGAACTCACATGCCATGAGTTACTGGTCATTGTAATTGTTGGTCCTGTCAATACTGGCCGTAAATATGACATGTGAGTTAAGACAGACTTGAAAAAATGCAAACCTGTCCTGTAAGCGCGTCCAGTCAGGATGTTTATCAAGGTTGGGGTCAGTTCACTTTCAGTTCATCTGATTTGCTAAAATTGTTAAGAACTTTTCATACTGTTCATATTCTGACCCACAGCATCCCCTCATAATCAGTCTCTATACCACAAATCTATTTTTCATTCATAAATACATCAGCCATCATTAATAAAAGAGTGATTAACCCTCAGTGAAACTTTCAGAGAGCATCTTTAGGTTTTCCACTATTTGTTTATGAAGGAGAAACTTTCACAATCACACAATATTTTGGTCCTGTGTTACCTAAAACAGAAGAACTTAACAGTCATCATAATTTCAATTAATTTTATTGAATTTGAATATTTTTGAAGTGATTTTTGAATCCAAGTCAAATTGAACCCAGAACAGCCTCTACACTGTGTATCAGCCGCACAAAAATTTTAAAAAAGTTAAAATATGTCCATTTTTGTATATTCTGGGTCACTTGGTGATAATTTCAGGCTACAAGAACAGTGTTGAGCGTGTTTTTACTGCTATCAAATGTACAAATGGGTCAAATTTCACCAGAACAGTATGTAACGGTTAATTGAAGTGGCTCTTGTTATTTATAAGGACGGATTAGCAGGCCACAAATTCAGTTTTGATAGCACGGTGTAACAACACCAAGTGAAGACTTCCACTTTTTGAATCAGTTGACCTGAAAATGATTTGTCCCCAGCTGTCTTGTGTATTCAATGTACTGCGATGTTCTGTGCTCTGTGAATCTATTGGCTGTGCCACACTGCTCCCCTGCATCACATGTGACTAACACACATGCCCGTTAGTGTCTCTCTTCACATGGTGATGTGTGCTCACTATGTGGGCGTCGTACAGTAGGTTGGTGGATTTCAGGTTTTCCCGTTTTCTCTCCACATCTGTTGTCATGACAAGTCTGAATCCAACTCTGACAACATAATATAATAATAGCACTAAATCTTCAGGTTTTTCATGGAATGAGATTGTTGTTTCTTGTCTTGTAACTTACAGAAACTAACACTTTTATCTCATCTCACAAATTGTGTGATTTTTGGTTTTCTGTCATGCAGTCAGAGGTAAGAGAGAGTCGGAGGGAAAACCTGTCTTCCTGCTGTGTTTTCAGTGGACCTCTACCTGTAACTTGCTGGTGTCTTGGCATTAACATGTCCTATCTGTCTCTTCCCACACGGATGGCTCAAAAATCAGGCTACTCCAGCATCTCTCCTCTATATTTCCTCTTGGATTCTCTCAGTCTGTCTGGCTTTATGTTGCCTGTCTACAGTTCTCCTTTTACTGTGACTTAAATGAGTTCAGATGCTGAATGTATTTCCTCCCTTTGTCCAGTGGCAGGTGCGAGGTCCAGCCGGTGCGATCCTCTGCCTGTTGGTGTGGGCCATCGCTCAGCGCCTCTCCTCCGGTCATCCAGGTCACTCAGCTGTACCAACAGAAGCTGGAACACTAATAACCAACACTGCTCCTCCTCATCCTCCTCTCCCACACCATGTGTCACTCATTTTATTCTTCTGCTCCCTCAATTTCCTCTTATTTTTTTACTGACCCCACTTTCTTATGTTGGAATGCTTTTCTTTACCCATCTGTCCTTTTTTTTTCTGCTCTCTCTTTCCCCACGCCCTCCTCCCATCACAACTCCCCTTTCCTCTTCCACCTGCCAGATTGTAACCACTGTTTCACCTTCCAGTCTTGGGAGTTGGATCTGAAGCAGTGTTCGTTCAAGATCTGCGAATAGGGTCAAAAGGGAACAGTTTTATACTGCAATAATCTGATTCACTTATATTTCCCTCTATAAGTTGGGTCATGGGATATCTGTCACCTACAGAAGATACTGAAGACCATATGCAGCTTCCTATAGGAGCAATATCTGGGATTACATGGATAAAACCTCAGACTGAGTTGATATTTCTTTCTAAGTCCTCCTCGTTCACTTTACAACCTCCTACTGTGGCCGCCAGATTGGATCAATTTGATCCCGCGGTCACAAAGCCAAAGTTTGGCTTCCTGACCAAAAAAAAAGAAAAAGATAACTTGAAGACTCACACCACTGGGTGGTTAGATGACTTACACAATTGTGACAATCTACAGAAAACCAGAGCCATCTCATCAGAGAAACAACTACCCCATGTGGCTATAGAAAAAAAAAAAGTCTGACTCAGGATAAGCATTGGTCACCAGGTAGGTATTGGTATCTTTCTGTACACAGGTACTTCCATGTCATTGCTTTCTAATGCCATTGACTGCCATTATTAGTATAGCCAGCCGTCGTCACTCGAGAAGCTTCATTGTGTTTTTACTTTAAAAGTCTACATTCCTTCACGTCTTTAGTGCTGCGCGTGATTTGTGGTAAACTAAGTGCTTCAAGAGACAGATCTGTAACATACTGTACTAAGAGAGAGCCATGGAAATGTGGCCTATTGTTGATCTTCAAGGAATGTAACGGCCGATGTGCGCACTAATCATGTCATTTCCCTGTCACATTCCACAGCCTCTTATACATGCACGTGCATTTGTACAATATCCCAATGGTTTGCTTTTATGGGCCTTGATTATTGTGATTAGTTAAGCGCATACATATTTACAACATGAGTCCTTTTCTAGCACCTTGCCTGTTAATAGAGTGTAGACCAGGCCTGGACTTGTATAAAGTCTAATAAGGTAGTGTGATGTAGGTATGATTAAAGGGTCAGTTCACCTAATTTACAGAAAGTATATTTTTCTACTTAGCCCTGCTATTGTCATGCAGCCATGCAGATAGTTTTGGTTTTATGTGCTGGGGCTTTGAGATATCAGTTTCTAAGATTTATGTGTTCATCTCAACACGATTGAGGCAAATGGTGTTTTGTTTTTGATGCTAAATGTGTTTTAAAAAATTATATCAGAAAAACTCAACACAAACTTGCTTTTTCATGAATAATGTCAGTTACTACAGATAATCCACAGACACAATTGTCGGCAGTTTTCACTGGAACTGCCTTCTACTGAGTTGATAGTCCCTGATGATAGTGAGGTCTGGTGTTATCCCAAGTAACCTGTGACCTCTGAAAACTAAAGCTATCTGTAAGACTAGATACCCCCCAAGAAGTAATTGAGAAAATATTTTTTTTTGTAATTTGGGTGAACTAGCCCTTCAAGAAACTCAAACCATTGATAATTATTAGTTTATTTCAAGACGAACGTCAGCTTCAGTGAAGGAATGCAGAACGAAGCCCCCGTCCCCCCCCCTAATTAAATAACAGCGGTGCTTATTTACCTGAAAGAAATCCAGAGGTTATGACCTAAAAGATGAGCGAGCCAAGCAGGGAGAAAATGAGAAGTTTTAGCAGAACCTGTCGCTTCATTTTAACGACAGCCCAGGATCACTGAAATAAGATGCAAAACCACAGTACTGTTATTTCAGGAAAAACTGTGTGACATAAGCAACTTGTAAACACTTTTCAGCCTTGTTGGTCCCACAACAGGATGACAACTGTTGCCGGGCCTCCACATCATCCCCCAAAAGCCATATTTTTAGACCCAAATAATCCGCCAGAGGCAGAGGTTTCACATGTGTGCTGACCAGCTGTTGTTTGTCACTCTTTGATAATGAGCGGATGAAGTATAAAAGTGTGTACCTGCATCTTTTATTGAATCATTTCAAAGCAGGCCTGGAAAAGGTCATGCAAAGCACTTTACGGATGAATGACAACACATAATGTTTGCTTGGATAAGGTTTTATTAGTTCACTTGTTCGAGACAGAGAAATGTGCCTTTACAATCACTGAATCTGTCTTGACTCCCAACTGGAGATGACGTGTTAAAATGTGATTAATATAAATGGTGTTTTGTTTATGTTGTCTTGTCTTTGTTCTGTAATTCTAAGTGCCTTAAACATCCTCCACTTAACTTTTCTTTTCATGTGTTTCAGTGGCTTTATAGGTTTGTGTAGGACATGAAACTGTTACACCATAACGGAAATAATGTTTTAAATGACACTCATACTGTATGTATATGTCGTCGCTTGGAATAGACCGAACCGAAATGTTTTTGTAATAGCTTTGTCTTAGCTCACATTTACACTTATAGTTGCACTATAAAAGATTTATATAAAATGCATTTGGTATCACTATTAATATCCTGGGTTCAAAGGGATAGCTCACTGAACAAATCTGATCTGAGATGAGTACTATAGATACTGTAACACAGGCTGTAGCAGAGATATTTATCAGAAAGAAATATTTAATTCACACACAGTTAAGCGTGGAATAATGCATTGAATACACATGTTTCCTATTAGCGCACATTTAAACTCTCATGGAGTCAGATGGTATCGGTAGTTGTTTGTGCTCGGGGGGAAATAAATGGTCAGGTCTGATAAATCTGCTGGGAAGATGTGGGCTTACAGTTACAGTATGACCCGTTTTAATGTGTGATGCTTTCAAAATGTAATAAATTCTTACCATGGGAAAAAAAAAAAGTCTTCCTTCTTTTAACCACTTAGAATCTTTTCAGCTGTGACCCCCAAAGATACAGCTTTAGTAGTGCAGCAGTTTCCATAAACAGGGAGTTATATGCATACATTCAGAGCTGTAAATACCTTATGGCACCATTTTCTTTCCGGCACAGCTTTTACAACATGTTCACAGGTTTTCCATGCAGATGGTTTGCAGTATTTATTGACATTCACCTCAGCAGTATGATGGACCATCAACAAAGCAGGCACAGTCTTTATCTCATTAAAGAACCTGTTTGTTGTTTGCTGGTTTCAATGAAATTTGGTGGAATGTTTGGTCATGAGCCAAGGAACAATGATGGACTTTTAGTGCAGATTACGTGACACTATACTGTCATTTATATGCCACTTTTGACAAAATTTAACCATGTTAAAGGTGTTGATGAAAAATTCCTATTTTTCCAAACTCCTTGGTTCAAAAGAAGACAATATTGTAGGCCACACACATTACTCCCTTAAAAGAGTTTGAATTTTTGGCAAAACTGAACAAATTTCATCCATTCTCAACATTCAACATTTAGAAAAGAAAACCCCTTTTTTGTTTATATGCTCAAACCCAAAGCTCCCCTCCAGACATGTATTAAGACATAAAAATAATAGTATAGTAGTCTTAGTAGTAATAGTGTTATTACAATGTTAAAATCCTTAAAATTACATCTACTCCTCCCTCATTATAAATTCTATAATCTATGAATATGTAAATATATTTCATTTCAAAAGTTAACTGCTGGACACAAGATGTCTCCCACTTCACTGTAAAGTTATTCTCAGTATTTGTGCACTGGAGGCTTCAAGTTTCCACATCACACTTCTTTAAGTTGAATATTGGATCAGAGTTGACTTGACTAGTAAGATGTCATAAATTATGCTCATAGGTCCGCCCGCTTGAAATCAGATTTACAATGAGCACAGAGAAACTTTCCACTTTCAGCAGATGAATGTGAAAACAGTCTTCTAGTGTCAAACTCTGCACATACATTATTCTGCACAGTGAAGCTCAAATATTAAACTGTAGGAACAAGAAGAAAAACATATTTTTGAGTGGAGGGGGACCTTCCAATGAACAGTAGCTCACTGATTTATCATTTACTTTTTAGAGCATGTTATATGTTAATTGGTTGGAAAGAGTGCAGAGAGAATTCAAACTGAGGAAGTTGGGGTCAATGGTCGACATCTTGACCCTTATGCTATGTGTTTTTTTCACGCACCATGCTGCTGCCCTATGATCGGTTGGCCTGTTTGAACACTTTGTGCAATAGCAACCAAATTTAGACCACAGTTACAAAAATGTATCCTGCTCTGCTTATATGTGTCACTATAGCATTATGATCAATTTAAATGGCCATAACTCAGTGGGCGTGGGTCTGCCTCACTTGAATTTTGCCATAATTAACTCCTCAATCTTTTCTTCTTGTGTTCTTTAAACATCATGGCCACATCGGCCAAGCAGCGTTAATGTATATCGCTGTGCTAGATTAAAACACTGGGCTTTATGTGCTTTCAAGTCAGTCAAGCTGAGACAGGAATCACTTCCACATGTTTACTATGTGACTGTAAACCTGTTTAATTCTTTGAAGGGAGGTATGTGCATTTCCAGCTCTGATTTACAACCGTTCAAATACATGTAGTCACCTTTGAGAAACTTCACACAGATGGTATCTCCACCATGAAGTTGCGCAACTCAACAATCCAGAGGGCATGTTCACAGTGCTATATGGACAGTTTACAGGTGCACTGCCAAGGGGGACAGAGATAAAAAACCTTTGCATTATTCATATTATTGTATTAATACTTCTCAATCTTTTAAAGGTTTTTCAATTGGTGCTAATATGCCTTTCATGTGTGGACTGCCTTCTTCTGGGGTGTCTTTGGGACTGTAGTATGTTCTGTACATTATTGTGTTATGACTCCTGTGTCTAGCCCTCACTTTACCTCCAGGGCAGTGTCAACTCTTTGGTCATGTGGATTCTTTATCTCTGTCATTGTGCATTTTTCCCCTGATGAGACATGACAAGTGGAGAGCTGTTTCTCAAGACGTTTTCGCCAGCACATTTGGCACGATCATGCACCAAAAAGCTTGGAGAGTTATGATGGCTCTCATCGGATAGAAGTGATTTAGTTTGCAGTCGTGAATAGGGAGAGCAATAAACAAGATTTATAGATCTGCAGGAAATACTTCCTCACAATTTGTCTTCTTAATTTTGAAAAACTCTTTATAGGCTTTAAAGGTTTGGAGTTTGGCACAGATTTGGGGCAGCATACACCCAAACCCGCAATCAAGGAGACTGCATCCTATCAATCCTTACACCCCTGGATAGTTTTAGAAATAAACATGTCAGACATTTCATACCGGGTGAATAATTTCATAATTAACTCTCCTGTGGTGGCCAGCTAAGCCCCCTAGGCCAGATAGTCTGTTGTTTTATGTAGTTTGTTATTATCATCCCAGCCCACTGAGCAGCTGCTGGGATAATAATAAAAAGTACCGTGTATATAAACCAGACAGCTGAAAGAGTATTTGTGTGAGAAGCTGAAACTTATCATAGCCAGGCTTCTTGTACTTGACGTCAGTGGATGAACTAAACCACTGCACTGTAACTTTGTAGATGGACTATACATGGATATAAGGTTGAAAATAAATTAAGTCCATCCATTCATTTTATTTTTGAAATGATTTTAAAATTCTGATGAATCTTTTTTTTTTTTTGTAGATAATGATGTTGCAACCTGTACTATTTTCAAAATCTGCTAAAAAATATTTTTTCCCCTCAGAAACAAAAAGGAATTTGTTCTTTCCTTTCTTTCTGGTTCAGTACTGTAATATCCTTAAAGTGTCACTACAGAGACTGTGTACTTTTTTAAAAACAAGGTAACCTAAGGTAAAGTGTTGCAAGGTAACATTATCTTGCACAGCTCCTACAGAGGCAATTTAAAAATGCTTAACATGGGCAAAATAATTTTTTTAAAAAATTGATATGACAAGCTTGTCATGATCCTGTGTCTCCTTGACCTGCTGCCACTCTCCGAGTGGCCGTCTTCCTCTCTCTCCCTGTGTGTGTGTCTGATTGTGTGAGTGATGACAGGTGTGCTGGAGTCAGAGCAGATCTACACCAGCTGCACCTCATCTAAACAATCGACACCTCTACAAATACTCAGCCCTGCCACTTCCACTCTGCCAGATCATAGCTTCTGCACCATCCTTAGTTTGCCCTGTACGTGGCTTCCTACAGTTGGAAAGTCACTTTTAATCCTGCTCTTCCCAGGCCCACCATTCCAGCCCCCTGTGTTTCTCCGGAGTCTTCCAGCTCCTCCCTGGAACAGCCAAGCAGTCAATAGCTGATCTGCAGCATGCTAGCCACCAGCATGATCGCTCTCAGCCTGCACTCCAGTTGGTTAGGCTAGGATTTGTGAGCCTGCAGTCCGCCTGTCCTGATCCTGCCTTCCCTGCGCCCCAGGAGCCTAATATGGATCAGCTGAGGAACCACTCTGATGTCCAGTGCTCACCCTTTGAAGGGACTCATTTTCACAGGATACCATGTTGTCTCTAAAAACTCCCTATAGGCTTTAAAGGTCACTGTAAAAAGTTTGGAATTCGGCATTTGAGGCAGCATACACCCAAACCTGCAATCAAGGAGACTGCACCAATCCTGACTACCCTGGATAGTTTTAGAAATAAATAACTCAAACATTTCATACTGGGTGGATAATTTCACAATTATTAAAGGGATAGTTTGGATTTTTTGAAGTGGGGTTGTATGAGGTACTTATCTGTAGTCAGTGTATTACCTGCAGCAGATTTGAGTTGGCACGTTCCCAGATTGGAGAAGTTTGTCATTAGAAAAAATGGATGGTACTCAAGCATCCAAGATAAATAAAACAACAGATATCAAGTGGAGAGGTGCAGACACATCTTGGGAAAAATACCCATCATTCCCTGCATAGCTACGGAGGAGAGGATGTCCGGGTCGAGGGCAGGGTGGAATGAAGAAAACTAACACTAATTTGAAATAATGTTTTCTCATATTCTGAGCAGGTGGGTATTATCTAGTCATAATAAAAACTAAAATGTCTTTCATTACTAACCATTCTGATCAGTATCAGAACATCCCTGACTGCTGACAAGTATGCAAACTTCAAAGACCTTCTGCTGTTATGTGGATTGTAGCTCAAGATGCATTGCAAAATAGTCAGATTTATGCCACCAAGGATAACTTAAGCTGTCCCATTACAAATACATACTATATGCTGTGTTTCTATTTAGTATGCACTGTGTACTAATTGTTTGCTTGTTTGTGTAAAAGATAAAGCAGGATAATGTTTCATTTTAATACCTGCTTGTTCTAATAAACTGCATTCTCTCTCTCCTTCTGCCTCCTGGGTCTGCCAGCGAGCTGGGGGATGCAAACGCTTCTACAAAAAGACTGCCAGTGTTTCATTCGGGAGTTCCAGAGCGACTGAGGCGGAGGCTTTGTGACTTTCTCCCGTGTGGTATTGTAATCCTGGGCAAAACTCTGAATCAAACTTCAGCTGTGGGGCACTACTGTGTGTTTGTGATTCTGTTAATTAGGGGATATTAAATAACAAAGAGAGAATCCTCCTGTATTTATTCTCTCAGCCTAATCACTCTAGGATGCTTTCCCATTTAATAGCATGCATGCATTTTTATTTCTCTGATTAATCTTTTTATTAAGGAACACTTACTAGTTATGCTGCTTTTTAGACCTGTGTGATGTGAACTCTGTTGTTTTAAGACTGAACTGAATTTATTGAGTTTTATTGCATGTTTTCTTGGTTTATTTTTTTATTGTTCAGTCTGTGTTATTTTAAGTAGTGTTCACTGTGTATACAACAGGGCATTTTATTATGGTTCCTTGTTCGAGAATTCTAGAAATTCATTGTTTTAACAGTTTATCCTGGTGTGCTGTCTGCTCTTTCTCTTACTGAGGTTCTCTACCCAAGATGCAAATTGTAGGGGCTTGCCTCTGTTATATTTGATTACTTTTGCATTCCTACATTAAAGTTTATGGGTATATTTTTCAAAGGTAAAAAGCTCAGGTTTGTGTTTGCCATTTAGAGTTTTTTATCAGTCTCTGTTAGTGTGCTGTAAAATTTACAATTTCATTTAGCAGACGCTTTTATCCAAAGTGATGCACATCTGTGAGTTGATACGATACAAGCAAGGATCTAGTCAGCAGAGAACAACGCAAGTACGTGCCATAAAGCTAAATTCGAGTCCAACAGGACATGGGTGCCAACAGGCAGTGCACAGATGCAATGCATATAGTGCATAGGATGCATAGAAGCAGATACTTTTCTCTTTTTTTTTTTTTTCTTTTTCCTTTTTCAGTCCATCAAGTGCGGAGATGTTCATAAAAGAGCTGGGTCTTTAGAAGAGAGGAGTCTGGCTAGCGATTTAGGGCCCTGTTGTGGTGGTGGTGGTACAAGGCGCCTTTCATTGGCAGAGTGTAGTGAGTGGGAGGGAGTGTATACCTGAATGAGGGAGTTCCGGTAGGCAAAAGCTGTTTTCGTTGCTGTTCTGTAAGCGAGTGTCAGGGTTTTGAATTTGATGCGGGCAGCAGCTGGGAGCCACTGGATGGATATGAACAGCGGGGTGACATACTGTATACTGTTTTGGGCCGTGCCGCCACGGTCTGGATCATCTGTAGAGGTTTGAACGTACATGCGGGGAAGCCTACCAGTAAGGAGTTGCAGTAGTCAATGTGTGATATTACAAGAGCCTGTACCAGGCGTTGTGCTGCATGCTCAGACAGGTAGGGTTTGATCTTCCTGATGATGTACAAGGCAAATTGACACAACTGAGCAATTGAGGCCATGTGAACCTTAAAGGTCAGTTGGTCATCAATCATGACACTCAAGTTTCAGGCAGACTTTGTGGGCATGAGTTGGGTTGATTTGAGCTGGATACTGATCTGTTGTTGTATAGAGGGACTGGCTGGGATGACAAGGAGTGCAAAGAGAGGTCAAGGTTTTTTCATCTATGCCAAGATATCGGCAAAGCATGATGAGATCCAAGCCGAGACTGTGTGGTCTTACAGCAGAAACGATAGGAAGAGTTGGGTGTCATCACATTACATTTTGCGTTCTAAGTCAGGTCTTTTTTTTTTTTTTTTTGTCGTAAACTAGAGTAATAATGTGGTTTCTTGGAGTCAGGACAGCAGGGTGAGCAGGGCTAAGATTTTAGGATGTGGACGGTTAGCTGCTGGAAAAATCCCAACCTATTCTGACTAAAACCTTGCACTATTTACCACAGACAGCTTAATCCAGGCTGTTGTTAGATATGGCTGTCTGGCAGGGGTATGCTCATAACAGTTTGTACAACCACATCAGAAGTGTTTATAGCTGTATCAAATGGACACACTTGGTGAAAAGCCAGCCATCATAGAGAGGGACGAACCACAACAATTGATTAAATATGGGGAAATATTTGTGTAAAGAATGGAGAAAATGGAGTGTAGAGAGAAGTTCAAACCCTGACTGGTTTCTGACCTCTACAAATTGTTGGACACAGCCCCTCCTATTCCAGCTTCAGAAAGATGTGAGTCAAGTGGGGTTTCAGATGCTGTTCTGACAAGCACTGCGGTCGGAGCATATTGATGCCTTTACTGTCACTGGATTTTAAGTAAGAGTGAAGAGTGGAAGGGAAACTGCTACAAAGAGATTGTACTGACAGAACAGGTTTCTCTTTTTAGATCTGGATTTACAAATCCAGATCTATTCATTTTCCTATTTTGGACATTCATTCTTCTGGCATTGTGACTGATGCTCCCATGATGATAGTCACCAGCCAAATCTGAAATTCTATTTTACATTGGCCATTAAGAGATCCTTTCATAATGCACTTTCAGTGTGTTGAGGGACAAAATCTGCAGCCCTCCCTCTGTACAAAAATTTAAAAGTTTATTTGAAGAGAAAATTTGATAATTTTTCAAATTAGTCATGTTAAGCCAATATCTTTCATACTTAGCCTTTTTAGTGCCAACTTCCCCCTTTTTGGTAATATTCTTCCAATGCAGCTGAACAGGACAACAATTTCGGCTGAAGTCTCATAATATCTTCAGATAAACTTTTAAATATATTTTTGCTCAAAACCGACTTACATTATAACCACATTTGAAGGGGATCTTCTAATGGTCAGTATGAACAGGAGGAATGATTACAGCGAGCAAAACCTGTTTCAATGTCCATATGGGCACCTGACTAGTGTTTTAAGACAGAGTTGAAAAATTGTGAACCTGTCCTTTTCAGGTACATATTAAAAGCATTCAAACTTTAAAAATCTACTAAAGACCAATCAGCTGTGTGACCGAGTCTAGTTTACATTATTAATTTCTAATTGACATTGTGGTTGTATGTGATGTGCTGTTGTGTGTAGCTTTGTATTTTGTATGGTGTGTTCTGTGTGGGGTTTTTTTGTTTTTTTCTGTCTTTTGTTTTTTTTTTTTTTTTTTTTGCTTTGTACTGTTTGTTGTTGTGCTGTTGTATGTTTTGATTGTGGGGCACTACGGATGCAAATTAGCTTCGAGCTAACTCTCTTGCAGTGCATCTTTAATGTTTAAAACAGACTTTCCCAATCAATAAATCAAATCAAACTTAAAACAAAACAGACTGAGGAGTATAAATGTACTATAGACAGGTGTATGAAACCTCATAAACTAAAGATTTGTGAGGATTGTTTTAATGTTTGATGAGATACTTATGTTATGTCAGTCAATAAATATGAATGATTGTGTACAGGATCTCTATTATGTAACACACAGTAGGAGTGCGTTACGGCCAAGACGATATCTGATTGTCTGCAAGTGCTGTTAGGATGATCCTCATCACTCACGTTATGGGCAAACCAAGGAGTGAGTGTGTGTGTGTACTGACGACATAGTAAATGTGTCATTGCTACGGCAAAGTCTTACCATCAGAAGTAATCAGCTGTGTGGATTTTTTCCCACTTCTCTCACATGGAGAGAAGTCTTTATATCTTCTGTAATGCTGTGAAATATTGTACCATGTGGTGGCCAGATGGCTGTTGTTCAACCCTGCAATTACATGCCTGACGCACAACTGGATTCTTCAGTCATATCCTGCCGGTAAGTGGAAAAGATCAGAGTGGTTCAACCTGGTTTATTATCATACTGTGTTTAATGTGCAATACATCATTTAGATACCATAGAATAGGGGTCACCGTTTCACAAGTGTGGTGAGACACAGGCCTGTATTTTTCCAGTATTTTGTTTTTTTTATTTCTATTAATTAATTTAAGAATATAATTGATAGATGAAACTGTCTTTTAGGACTGTTTCCAACAGCAAATGTCATTTTTCCTATTAATAAGTGAGGAACAACAGCAACTTATATTAATACAGAAATGAAAATGTTTCCTCTGTGTTGCACTACGAGACTACAGATTTAATAGTAGATTTGCGATCAACTGATAGTTGATTTGTGAAAAATAAAAGTTTTGATGTAAGCTATGAAAGCGAAAAGTTCAGTGTATCTGAAATTGAATCTGTAAAGTACTCTACTACTCTATCACTGTCAAGTCAAACTTTATTTGTATGCTTATACATCACTTGATACCAGTGAAAGTAAGGGAAACAGTTAGACAATAAGAACAATACAACAATATCAGATCGTCTTTTGAATCTTAGTTCATGTGTTTCTTCTATGTTGCAGTATGCTGCTTTTAGCCCAGAGGAAGACACTGTTTTGACAGAGTCATGTAACAGAAGCCTGCAGGGTCTACAACCCCAGACTATGATGGATTGAAATACTTCTCTGCTAACTGTTTTTTCCCTATTTCCCCAAGAGGGTCAATGCTCCCTCTTGTTTAGTATTTGCAAACACTAATAAATGAGAGTATTTCAAACATGTTTAACTATATCCACATCTGACTCGTGTAGTGGAGAAAATGAGGGAGAGCAGGTATCTATTCAGGGGAAATTTATACGTTTGAAAAAAAAGGGTAAAGATGAATGTGAAAAATAGATGTGAAAGTTAAAGGGGTCAAATTATGGAATAGTTGTAATAATTAACTAAAAGAATGTAGTAATATGTGCAAATTTAAGAAAATGATCAAAAACATGATATGAAAGATATGAAAGATACAAAATATGTGACCAACACTGAGAAATGACTGACAATTATGATCTGTCTTTGTTTTGTTTATCTGTCTTTTGTGTTTCTTTATTATATTTAATGTTTTTTTTTGTTTTGTTTCACTCCTATTTTGGGGAGAGTAAGAGTAATGCTTTGTTAAGTATTAAGGGTAGGAACAATAAGCACAGGCTTCAGCCTACACCTTTTTTTCAGTCGGAGAATATTATGTTTAATTTTGTTTTATTTTTGATATAATGATTTAGTATTATTTAACCACTTTCATAACTGTGTGGTCAATTTGTTGTTACTGTGTATAATTGACTGGAAAAAATAAGTAAAACTGCCTAAAGGATTAGATAAGGCCAGGTGGTGGAACAAACAAATAGAGATGGATGTGTGTTAACCTTTCCAGTAGATGGATGGCATGTGTTTTGCCGCCAGTGACGGGTCATTAGTGTTGATGATGAGGAATTGCTGTAATTTGTAAGAGAATGTAGTAAATATTTCTCAGTCTTTCTGTATTCAGGAAGGAAATTTCAGTGTCAACAGGCCCGAACCTGATGAACCAAGTCTCGTCTACATTGTCACTATGATAATTATAACATCCTCAACACTGGATATCACATAAACAAAATTTCCTTCATTTTTTTCATTCAAGTTATAATCCTAACTTGAATTTTTAAGTACTAAAATTGGTTTTCTTGCTCTAAGTTTATGGTGAAGATATGCAGCCAGTGTGTCATGCTAAATATGAATCAATGGAGTTGATCCACTCACAGAGAAGCAACATGAGCTCTCATTGTCCAACCATCTGCATTGTGATTTAAAGCATGCACTGTTTTGTTTTTCTCCTGCCTTTCCCCCTTCACATCCTCCATAAATTGTTTTACAGCATCAATATGCTGTCTGAACATGAAAAGGAGAACTTGTGTTACATGATAGTTGTAATATTTTCCAAGTTTTCACAGCGGTGTCCTCATTAGTGATCCCTGTGCCATCGGTGAGACTGGTGGGAAAAAAACAACTATCAGCAGGGATGTGCTGACATAGTTGTCCTCCGTAGTGCCCCTCCGGGTCGAAATAAAATATACTTACTATTATTATTATTTTATAGCAATTGTTTTTGCAACTACCATCTTCATTCTGATCATTATTATTATTATTATTATTATTATCACTATTATTATTATCTTAGTGGCAAACTGACTTTTAGAGCTGGGCCTTCAACCTCCCCGCACCCTCCCTCCCACACACACACACACACACGCACACACACACATACCAAAGGAGCAGCAACAGGGCAAAAGATTTTGCAAGAGATAAGCAACCAAACCATAACACTTTAACTAATCATGACATAAGGTAAACAAGAACAGGCATTTTAGCCTCGGGCGTGTTCTCCATATCTGCTCAATGTAAAGAAGTCACAACACGGAGATCATTTAGGCTACAAAATTAACACCATACAAAGATAACAACTGGAAATATAATAACCTGACCACCCAGAATATATATTATTCTTGTTAAATTATATCAAAATAGCCTTTGTCTGTCTCAGGCCTGGTGCCAGGATGATTCATTGATCCTCCTTGTTTTTATTCTAAATTATTTAACTCTACTATCTTAGTTTGATTTTGTCAAAATAGACAGTTAACAATGTATTCCAGTGCATGATCATCTCTAGTCAAGATTCTTCAGTTAGACCTGATACAACAGCCTGCATAAAACAGTTTTTTAATATTAGAGGTATATTTAGATGCACATCAAGGAGCTGCTTGAAAAAATAGCTAATGATATAGCTGGTACAGTCAGTTTAGTTCAATTTAACTTAATTTTCTTTAGTTTTTTTTAAATTCTTGTGCGTATGTATTTTTGTATGTAATTACGTCATGACGCCATAGATATACAAATTAGCGTGTAATATCATCTAGCAACATATGTCGACTTTTCCTCATGGATGTATTATAAGATTATTTTCCGGCAGTCTGTAGCTACTTCCCACTGAAAATAGTTGGCAAGACTGCAGTTCTCTCTCTCAAACAAACAAACAAAACTACAAACAGTCATGTGTGTGCTGTTATTATTTATGTACAAATGAAAGAAAAATACATTTGTCTCCAAACTTATTTGGTCCGCTGCTTAGAGCTTTAATAAATGCACTACTATTTGCAAATAGGTTTCCAGGTGGACTGGCTGACAGGACATTAATTCTCCCTTAGCATGATGCTAACAATATATTAATACAACGCAAAATTCCAGAGAAAAATGGCAAAGCTAGCAGTAGTTAGCATTGCACTGTTTAACTTAAAACATTTGCTAGATGTGTAAACAAAACGGTGTTTATGAACCCATAATAACTTTAAAGATGTAACAGGAATATTACCAAACAAACTTAAGACATGACAAACATAACTACAGCATGTGCAGTGAGTGAAGCTACAAGCAACATAGCTCTGGCCTTCAGGAAGGCCTATGGGGGGATGATTTTTGGTCCTACCCAATATAAATGAAAATGTGATTTGTTAATTCACCCATCGCTTTCTAAACAAACACATGCGGCTATGAGGGCTATGAACCTCTGTCCCGGTTATGAAGTCTTAACCAATGAATGAGCCAGCTGACCATTTCTCTGCCTTGAGACAACAACAAAAATCTGGGTGGATAACTCTATTTTCATGGTTTAAGGACAGTAACCCTTTCATTTCTGAAGCAAACTTGATGGAAAATGAGGCTAAAATTAGAATTAGAAGAGAATAATTATTAAGTGAAAGAGATTAAATATAAAATTTAAAATGCTGATATGTTTGGCCTTCCCTGAGGGCCTAGAGGGCTCAAAGGGTTCCCCTCTGTCTTATAGTTATTACAACAAATAAAATGTTGTTGCCAAGACATCAGGTTACTGGGCATCTAAACTGTGAGCGCACTCTGCCGTGTGTGTGCGAGAGTGTGAAAGAAGAGAGAGAGAGGGAGTGAATTGTCCTGCTGAAATGCAGTTGCTAAAAGCTTGTGATTATACCTGCCCACTTTTGCATGCTTTCTGGATTTCTACTGCAGTTCACCTGCCTGACGTGTTCTGTTTTTCCTACTTTTCTCCCATGATTCCCTGAAACAAAGAGTAACTTAAAAAGTTAACGCAACATGAAGAGAGCAGTTGGTCTCCTTGTGTGTTTGACTGACAGATCAAAGTATCCAGAGTAGATCCATAAAAGTTGCTAACATAAGGTGATGTGATGTGATGTGACAGGGCTTTCACCTTCGCTGCCCCCACCTTGTTATTGTCAAAGGAAAGAAAACAGGGCAGAGGGAGAACGAGCTGATGGAGGCAGCAGGGAAAAAGTATTAGTGAAATATCGGCTCATATCAGACACATCCAGTTCTGTTATTCTATGTTTATTCTATGTGTTTCATCAGATCAGGGTTTCCTCCTCCCACACACATGTATGTTTATGTTTATTTGTGTGTTGTGTGCATAGGGACAATACAGCTGGTGAGGGGTACCCTTTTTTATAGGATTTGGCAGGTCAGTTAAAAAATTTAATATAATAATAATAATAATAATAATAATAATAATAATAATAATAATAATAATAATAATAATAATAATAATATAACTTTATTTTTGTAGCACCTTTCATACAAGAAATGCAGCTCAAACTGCTTTACAACAAGAGAAAAGACATAAAATAATATAAAAGCATGTGAAAAAAAACATTAATGTAATGTTAATGCAAAACATAAGATGGAAAATAAAACCCACTTGATAACATTAATAAAAAGTAAAAAGTATTTTGTTATGTGTACACTATCTGTAAATCAGCACCTAGGTTTCTGAAGCCATAAGCATAACAGAACCTCCCCTTTCCCAATGGACACAGACTCACCATCAGTCTTGATTAACCAAAATAAGCCTCTTTCAGCTTACCCCAGAATATCTTCCCACGTGTTTAACCTCACTGTTGGTTTTATCTGTGTTGGACGCAACCCGAAGTTGCCCCAGAAAAAAACACCCTCAGTGGCGCTCTGGGGGTTATAAAACACACACCACAGTCTTTTTTCTCAAACCCACCAGCCACTGACCTCAGCACCCATGTTCATAATATGAAATATTTATCATAAGTTACATATTATTCAATATAAGTATTGTAAATATATGGTGTTTTGTTATCCTCTGCTGACCTGAAAAGCTCTCCTCCTTACCACCACTTTATTTTATGGAAGATTTCAAAATTTATCAGCAGCTTTTAAGTCAGATCAGTGTCTCTCTTTTTTTGGTGTCATATGTCTCTTTTTATTGTGTTGTTTATCGTTTTCCCTGAAACATTTCCCATGTGGAGGAGGCTACAGAGGCCAACACTGCAGTTGTCAGTCCCTCTGTGGGAGCTTCCTGAAATGCTTACAACTCTCTCTTAAGGGAGCCATTAAAGCTACAGACTTCACTTAAATAGTAGCCAGTCCTAACCTCAACAAAGCAAGTGAATCATTTTTGTTCCTTATCTGTCCCCCAAAGATGTTAGCTCATTCCATGGGACCATGATTAGTTACATGTGCAGGCCAAATTTGTCTTTGGAACCCTCTGAAATAGTGGAGCAGATAAGCTTGTATATGGAAGGTATTGTGCTGTCAATTTTTTTTTTTTTTCACTTTTTCACAGACCACAGTTGTGCCCAAATGCGCCTGTGCCATCTAAATCTCAAGCTGGCACACCCAGCATAATCATAGCAGCCAGTCACAGGCTGTGATGCTCAAGTGATCACTGTGATGTGACTCAGCCGACGCACATGCAATGTAACGTTAACACAATGGCTGCACAAAAAAAGTTGAGGAAGAAGAAACTCCTCCACCTCCAACTGAGTCCACCAGGCTCATCAGCCCACAAGCAGGGGTGCTGGGGGTGCTGCAGCCTCCAGGTGGCTGGAAGCCTATAGGCCCATTTGTGTTGTGATAATTTTTTTTTCTGTAGTGTGCAAGCCGGTCCAGCAAATATAGATCCTGCATGTAAAGATAGTGGAATGGGACATCACATCACATCTGCTTCCTTGTGAGAACATGGAGTGAGGTTCGTCACGAGAGACTGAGCAGGAGAGCAAAGCAACATCTTTCTGTGAGTTGCTTAGATTGGGACGCAAGCGACTTGCTGGTAGAGGAATCCAAGCAATTCTGTTTGCTTCTCATCAACATGCCGGAAGTCTCTCCAGTGCTTTGGCAGTGAAGTGGTTGGAATCACCGTCTCCTGATTCCCTTCCCTTTCTTCTGTTAGGTGGTGCCTCTCAGACTGTCTGGGAGATAATATCAAGACTGCTCATTTTCTCAAGCTGGGATTTTGCATACGGCACAAAGACACTGTCTGCATAGTCGTGGAAGGTCTTTGCTGTACTGGGATTCAGTATCTGGACCACAGTTGCGCCATCAAGGAACACAGCCATCAATCACAGAAGCACAGTGTCATCAGTCTGTATGCAGTGCAAGAGGTCTGCTTTTGTACCAAGTCGCATCTTCCCTCCTGAGATAAAGATGGTGGTGCCTCCTGGTTTCTGTGGCTGAAGAATGTTGGCCCCATCAAAGATCATGTTCACCAAGACCAAAAGAGATGATGGTACAGACTCTTTCTGACAATAAGGATGGAATGAGCCTTCAAAGTTGAAGTTGATGTCAAAAATCTCTCTGTGTATCACTTGTACTGCTCTCACCAAATACATGGCATCACTGTCATGGTCACAGGCCTTCTTGAGAGCATCTCAAATATCGTCCTGAAATGTCAGGAGTGTGTCTCTCCCCTGCGAATGTTCCCTTAAGTAGGGAAACACAGAGAGAAGCCTGCTCTTCAGTCTGGTTGTGTGGATCCGATGCCCCACAGTGGCACCTAGCTCTTCAAGTTGTACTTTTTACAGGTCACCCAGGTCTGCCAGTGTGAACACTGGGGCAAATTTTTCATGGTCGCAACCCACATACTCAGCTCTGCTGCTCATCCCACAAATGCATGTTCCTACAAATGTGGCACCATTTAAAAGGGAAATATACAGGCTTTCCAATGGTATAAGATTTATTGCCAAGAAGCATTGTTACAACAAAGAAATAATCTACCAAACACAAATTTCCTTACTTTTTGTGCTATGTTCATTTCCAAGGCAGCATTTCTAACATTGAAATTTAACTGTTTTGTTGATGCCTCATGGAGCACTTCAGAGCCGGCTGACTTGTTGAAGAAGAGGCACACAGGCTCTTTAGTGTTGACATGGCTGTGAACAGACCGTGTGTGAACCTTGGGTGCATCAGACTGCTTCACCTTTTCTGATAACTTCTGCCATTGCCGCAGCAGGGTTTGGTTATATTTTAAATGCACAATATGTCATTTCTGCTGCTAGGGGTCTCTCAATTAAAACACCAACAAAAGACTAAGTTTGATGACATTGTGAATTAGCGTGGAATCAGGGGAGTTGTTGTCTTCATTGTTAAACAACCAGCTTCTCCAGGTTAGGATCACTTACTATACTAAAGCGTTTCTCTGATGCTGTTCGGCAGGCTCAGGACGTCCAGGAGGGGCTGTTAGCCGAGCTACTGCTAACGTTTGCTCAGCTTGTTTCCATCATCCAGCCTACCCAGGTCCAACTCAGCTGGTATTTGTCTAAGTTCCTGAAATTCAAGGAGATTCCTGGCCAATGATGTATAACCGCTAACTACTGGTGACTTGCCTGACCTGGCAGGGCATTGCAAATCTCACATGAAAGTAGGAGTGGTGCTGTTTTTGATTCTGTACCTCTTTAAAATATGATGTAATGGTCGTGTCATGTTTGAAACACAAAATCCTTACCTGCTGTTATCTGTAGGACTAAATCATACTGACTGGCGTCATTTGTTCAACTCATGAATCATTTTTGACACAGACTGGAAAACTACTTTTGACATAAACCTAACTGCCAGCAAGTGTTTCCCTTTAAGTCCCATTTTCAACTCATTAGCCTGTTGCAAAGCCTTTACAACCTACAGTAGAGGTGATCCACACTGTAAGAGACAGGCTCTTCTTAAGAACCACATTTAAGCCTCCATATATTTGTTCCCAGACAAATTCAGGAGGCATTTTAATACTTCATAAATCATTTTTAAAGCACACTTTGCTAGGAGCAATCCAGTTGCACGACCTTTCTCATCGTGTATAGATCTTTTCCACAGTGCACATTTTGACTTGTTAAACACAAGTGTAATTGACAACTTTACATGTGTTCTTGGATTATAAATACTGACTCACATACAGTACTGGCACTACTAGATTAAACAAAGTTTTTAACCCTCTAGGAGCTTAATTACAGCCTGAGATGCTTTAGTGGTAATCTGCTGGATGTGATGGCAATGAAGATTTTTCAGGTGGAGGACCTCAGCTGTGATAACTACCTGGAGATAAGGTTTTGCAAAGCCTGTAAGATGTGATTGCTCCCATTTGAAGGGTGTGTCAGGTGAGAAACCCAATGAATCAATATGGAAATTGAATTCTTGGAATGCCGGGTTTCCTGAAATTCCTGAGGTTATCTGCAGTAGGTGATGATAGATATAGAGTGAGACAGCCATTCACAAAACCAACAGTTGATGAATCGAATCAACAAGTGTTAACAACATCAACAAGGTTTTGGTGTGGCTGTAAGAAACACATGCCAACCAGATGCCGCTCTAATATGTCTTTTCACATCCAAATCAAAAATAAGACTCAAATTGTTGTTAAAGTATAAATCAATTAATTCATGGAGTACATTCTCTGTGTCGGCGCTGGGTGGTCAGTTACAACAAGCTTTCTCTCTCTTTGTATCAACAGGGGAAACACAGAGAGTCAGTGAGAAAGAACAGAAGCACAGCAGCACACATGGTTTGATGAATTATTGGCAGTTACATAAGTGTGCAATGTAAAGTTAAGTTAAACTCAAGCTGCTGCTTTGAAATCTGATTTGCTTTATCAGCATGGAAAGTAAATATTATTACATGTCCAGTGTAAGTTAAAGCTGCAGTGCAGAACTTTTACATATAAATGAATGTCCATTACATTCAAGCCCTTGCAAATGTATGGGGAATAAGCCTATCACCACCAGATAAATTTCTCTGTATTTCACAGTATACAGAGTTTTTAAATCTCATGTTGGGCACGACATTCCCGCACTAGGCATTTGGCCGTTAATCATGCGGCTCTTCTAGACTTTCTAAATGTAATAGGACCAAATGGATCAAATTCTGATAGTGAAACAAGTAATTTCGTGGGGGTTGTGTGACACTCAAAACAAGCCGCAACAGTAGGTTATGGCCCTTTCTCCGTGCCTGTCGTTTGGGGTGGGTATGCAAGTGTGCCAGAGGGGGGAGACAAAAGTCCCACACTCCAGCTTTGAGCACAAAAGGGATCTACTGCATCCACTCATTACACCAAGCTTTGTAGGCAACAATGGTGAACATATAGACTGCATGGCAACCTGGATGCAGTTACAAAAACATGATAGAACAATGTTACTGTCATATCATATTGAGGTGTGTATGTGAGTCCAGACTATGAGCAAGAATGGAGATAACCATGAAATGTGAACCATGAAAGTCTTTCTTTGTGAAAAATCATTTATACCATCATATACCATTTATATATCATTTTTCATAATATTCAAGTTGTTCTCATGGTGACTTTTTGTGACATCAACATGAGTATAATCACATTTTATTCTCTTACATGGAATCACTATAATATTATCACTGGAGACTTTGGTTAGGGCTGCGATATTTAAATTATAATCTATTTTTATAATATCACAAGTGTTTTCCTCTTAAAAGATAAACTCACTCTGTTTACCATATCATGCTGCAAATAGTTTCATGCACTCTATGATTTTTTCATATGATTTTTTCATTTTTTTAAATTATTGTGTTACTTCTTGATCACAAGCAACATCTATGACAATCAAGCCTCTTATGATGATTTATAATCGAGCAATTAAAATTCTGGACAGGAAACCAATAAGATCACACCACTGCCAAGTTCTTAAGAAATTAAATATGTTAAGTTTTGATCATTTTATTAAAATTGATACCCTTAAACTCATCTATAAATGCCTAAGTAACCAGGCTCTTCAGGTGCTTGGTGACCTGGTCCTCCTCTGGGTCTCTGGTTCAGTAACAAAAGGTACGTCTACTGGGAATTGTAAGTTGCCCTTTCGTAAATCCTCACTTGGACAGACGGCTTTTTCTGTTAAGGGGATCAACATGTGGAACTCTTTACGCAGAGTTCAAAATGGATCGTGACTGGGAACATTTTAAACTCAAACTGGAAGTTTTTAAAGAGCGATCAGTCATGTAGTCATGAGTGATCTGATACTTGTTGTTTCATGAAACTTTTATGGTATGTTTGTGTTTTGTGCTGCTTTGTATTTTATTGCTGAGTTTTGTGTCGTAATGTGTGCATATATATTGTTGAGTTGTATGTTTTGTGCTTAAATGTGTGTATATGTATTGTTGAGTCTTGTGCACTTTCATGTGTATTTTACTGTTGAGTTCTTTGTATATTAAAGGGACAGGCATTGCAAACTAGTTCTTAGGCTATAAATACTGTGGTATGTGAGATAAGATCATGCTACTTGTCCCTATACAAATAAACATTAAATAAAATGATATACTTTCTATAGATTAGTTTAGCAAAACCAGGAATCCAGAACACTATAAATACACCTGTAGAAATAAATATACTGTTTAATATCATTATTTATTTTATTTTGTATTATACTTCATTATAGTGTTTTTGCAAAATAAAGCATAACTGTGTAGGACAGAGAAATAAAATGAAAAATTTGTTGTCGTTGTCAATGCTATAAGTGTGAAAACTAAAACCATGTAGGTCAGTGGTGTTTATACTGCTGAGAGGCCCGAAGACAAAAGAGGGGCGTGTACCGTGCGTGTGTTAGCCTGCCTCTCAAATAAGTTTGAGTCGGAGAGGAGTGAGGAGCAGAGACAGGCAGCGAGACATCAAAATAACAAGTTGGACTTAAAGGCTACTGCTTGTTTTTATTTCTAGGGTTTTGTTTGGGCTCCTTGTGGCATCGGAGGAGAGGTCGCTGGTCACGGTCAGGATGAAGCTGGCAGTCTTGTGTTTGTGCATTCTGCATTTGGCCTTTGTCAGTGCTGGACTCTTCATCTGCAACAATCTGCAAACCGGCTGCAGTAATGTGTCAGTCAGCAGGGCCCAGGCCCCTGAGAGAACAGGTGAGCGGGCTGCTCTGTTCTCTTAATGGACAGGCTTTTCTACAGTGTGGTGTAGCTCATTAATTAACCACTGTTTTTTCTTTAAAATCTAATATTAATAATGAAACTTATAATCTATAATAAATTGCAACAGAGGTGTAATATAGGCCTATATAGTCTATTTCACTCACTATGGAGCAGCTACATACAATATTTATCACATTATTGTGATATAAAATAAGATAATACAGATTCCTAAGGAAAGAAAATATGAATAATATTTCTTACACAGCAGTAATGATAAAATACTATATGACTTACTTATATATATATGTGTATAAGGACACATATTTTGATTTGTGACCATGCTAATTGCTATTTAGCATGATTAACACTATAAGGCTATAAGTGAAACCTGTTGTTTATGTGATGCTAAAGTACTGTAAGATATGACAATTATATGGGAAAAATTAGATATAAGATGTATAATAGATAAAATATGTGATTTGACACAATGTGAAATTATGATACAAGATACTGAATTGTCACCCAGTCCTAATGCTGCCTATGTTTGTGCTTGCATGTGTGTTTGCCTCCTACGGCAGTTGCATGACACCACTGAAAATGTACAATGTATATGTCTCCGTAGTTTTTTAAAATGTCAATGTAAGGCAGTAGCAAAACATATGTTCACCTTAAATGGCACCTTACAGACAGTAAGGCGATCTGTTGCAAATCTCTGACAAGTCATAATTCTTAATAAGAGGGGCTTCCATAGGCAACGTGTTGGCTGTCACAGTGGCTCACACCCCAATAGTAATACATTATTCTACACATCCAATGCAAAAAGTGTTTCACCTCAGGCCACTACCCTGTATACAATTTTTAATGTTGCAGAGGCTGATTAGAAAAAATTAACTTGTGTATACAGAAACTTGAAAATAATACATTACATACATGACATACTGTCTACTGCACTGTGAGTTTGGACAGAAAACTACAGAGGCATATCTGGAATGACATGGAATACTTAGGCTGTAAAATGGAGGTCCCATCAATTTATCACTGAGTGTCAGGTTTACAAGTGGTTATAATTCAAGTATTTAATTGATATATCTTTTTAACAACAGTTTTATGGCCATCCAGAGTAATAGCTGCATAATTTTAGCAAAGTTATAACTCTTACCATTTACTGTAGGAGTATGTACTGATAGGATTACAGTCAGAGCAATCAAAGCAGCACCAAAACATTTCCATTTAAAAGGTATTTTAGGGAAGCCCTAAAATGTCAGGAAGCTCCCATGTTTGATGGGCAAAACATGATCTGGAAGCGAGAGGTCCTCTGCTCCACATAACACAGCCCAGCTGGCATCACATAGCACAGCTTATATCTACATGAAAGCACATTTTTCAAACATCCTTGAGCAAAAGTGCTTTATATACAGTACCAGTCAAAGGTTTGGACACACTTTCTCATTCAAGTAAATGGAAAGGTGTGTCCAAACTTTCAACTGCTACTGTATGTATAATAGTACTTAATCCAACCTTTCCTGCTACCTGAATAATTGTGTAATCCAGTTTCAATGTCTTATAAATAAAGGATTTTACTGCAATTTATCAATCAAACATCAACGTGACTAAATTAGGATTTAATGATGAAACCACATAAGAGGCAGCAAGGCCCCCCGGCACCTCTGTCTCCTGTCTAGAATTGGCAACCTATGAGCACATTCATTGTCTTGACAGTCTCGGTGTTTCCTGCCTGAGCAGGCTGTGTGGTTGCTGTGGCTGCTTATCTGCAGAGATTTCAAGTAACCCCTTCAAAAAAAGTTCTGCAGGCTGGTACTGCAGCCGGGTCTAAATAGTGATTTATTTCAACCACAAAATTATGCAGCCAATTATGATTTAGTCTGTGTTTAGTATTCAGTGAAATCACGCACTCTCAGATTTGTATATTATGAATGAAGTTATATTTTGCAGTAAAATATTAAATAAGGGACCAGGTGTTTGGGTATTGTAAATATTTTCAATTCACAACAAGACAGAACATCACCATATGCACTGTATGCTACAACTACTTCTTACTGTAAAAATACAACCACATATGTGCAGCACACAATATATATTGTATATAGGCTGCTTTGGAGGTGTCACTGAGGACCTCTACTGGACAGAGATGCAAGTGACAGAAAGCTGGAGAGATTTATAGTGAACTAGAATGTGCATTTCCTGAAGAAAATGCATGTGAGAGCTGGAAGTTGTTAGTTGCTGCTGCACTCATTTGTCATATCATTATTCAGTCTGTCTGTATTTCCATCTCATACATCCACCTTATCAGTCCTTTTCAGTCGCCTGCCCTCCCACCAGCCCCTTTAATTGCTTATTTCTACCTCTCATGGGACAGAGGGTCCTTCTCGAGCCAGTTTAGTGTTATTGCTTTTTTGGCAGCTGCCAACAGGATGTGCAATAAATATACATTATATATAAAAGAGTCTCTAGAGAGCTAGAAACCAAATAAATAATCTAGTAAGTCACTCAAAAATGTATCTAAGACAGGACATGTCCAGCATATATGTGCATGTTTTGCCATCCTCTCCCTTTTAGGTTGCCTTTTTAACATCTGGCCAAGGACAACAGATGAAAATTTGCTTCTTAGGTCTCCCTTTAGGTTAACTGTGGCTAATTTACAGTTCTTTTTTTCTTGCTGATTAATGAGCACTGTCAAGTAAATAAATGAAATTTAATGAAATGGAGACCTCATTAATGTTATTAGCAACACCTGTGCATTCCCTACAATTACAAACCAAAATGTCTGCTGTGAAAAGGGCCAGCTGTGCTTTTCTTTACAATATAATTTAGAATTTATGTACATGGGGCAAAATCTCATATTAAGAGTCGCTGAATCTGGTTTTCTGATTTTTGCAAGTAGCTCTGATATATTGGTACATATAGGATTTTCTTGTTTCTTCATTCTTGATTCTTGTAGTTAGAGAGAAGCATCTGGGTCAAATTTGGCTTGACACTCAGTAAAGTTGCTTTTTTTCAGGTTTCACTGAAAGCCATGATACATCATGCGTAATTGTATTGGTCACATGAAAGTAGGAGTGGTGCTGTTTTTGATTCTGTACCTCTTTAAAATATGATGTAATGGTCGTGTCATGTTTGAAACATAAAATCCTTACCTGCTGTTATCTGGAGGACTAAATTATACTGACTGGCGTTGTTTGTTTGACTCATGAATCATTTTTGTCACAGACTGGAAAACTACTTTTGACATAAACCTAACTGCCAGCAAGTGTTTACCTTTAAATCCCATTTTCAACTCATGATCCTGTTGCACAGCCTTTACAACCTACAGTAGAGGTGATCCACACTCCTAAGAACCACATTTAAAGCCTCCATATATTTGTTCTCAGATGATGACAGATATGGAGCAAGACAGCCATTCACAAAACCACCAATTGATGAATCGAATCAACAAGCATTAACAACATCAACAAGGTTTCGGTGTGGCTGTACGAAACGCATGCCAACCAGATGCCACTCCGACATCTCTTTTTTCATGTCCGAATCAAAAATAAGTCGTTAAATTGTCGTTAAAGTATAAATCAATTAATTCATCTAGTACATTCTCTGTGTCAGCGCTGGGTGGTCAGTTACAACAAGCTTTCTCTCTCTTTGTATCAACAGGGGAAACACAGAGAGTCAGTGAGAAAGAACAGGAGCACAGCAGCACACATGGTTTAATGAATTATTGGCAGTTATATAAGTGTGCAATGTAAAGCTAAAGTTAAACTCAAGCTGCTGCTTTGAAATCTGATTTGCTTTATTAGCATGGAAAGTAAATGGAAAGTAAATATTATTACATGTCCAGTGTATATCAGACAGAAAATTCGGTGTCACTATGCAAGAGCATCAGTCAGGGTGACACAACTTAAGTTGCAGGCTAGCCCAACCATAACTTTTTACTCTGTGCATAATTCCTCTTGGGGATGTCATCAGCCAACATAACATAAACTTCCATAGCTATGCTGATGAAACGCTATCTGGATTTTTTGGAGCCAGAAGTGACCATATTTGGACAAGAGGGTGGAACTGACCCTAACACTATCTGCTAGCTGCTAGCTTGATGAGCACAGTGCATTTACAGCATGGATGTATGAAGAGAGTTCTCTTCATGCATCCATGATTTACAGTCTATGGTTAACTGTGATAATGCTAATGTTAATTTTTACTTGCAAAAAACAGGCTTAAAACCATTAAAAACAAAATGTACTTACCAGAAAAAACTGAACATCCGACTCCTTAGAGGGTCTTTTAGTACAACACTGAACAAGACTTTTTTTAGGCGACCAAAATGTTATAGTTAACTTTCATGAACCAGACCTGCCAACACTCCTGTTTTTCCCAGGTTTCTCCAGTATTTTCCCAGGTTTCTCCAGTATTTTCAATGCCCCTCTCCTGCCAGCCTGGCAGGAGAGGGGCATTGTACATTTCTGCAAACTGCGGATATGTTGAATCTCTACATTTCACTACATTTCATACGTATCATATCACCATTTCTAAAGTGACGTACTTCAGATGACATCTATATGACTATATGACTTTCCTATTAGGAGGAGGAGGGGTCGGGTGGTTGGCTAGAAAGTTTGATGGAAGAAAGTTGGAGAGATTAGAGAGGGCAGAGAGCACTTTTTGAGACCACTTTGAAACCACTGCCCACTTCATGTTTCAACCAACAAAATGAGGTGTTTTTAGTGAGACATCAGGGTATTTGCAGCCATTTTTATTTTTTTTATTTTTTAATTTTAACCCAAACCATGATCTTTCCCTAACCCTAACCAAGTGATTTTTGTGCCTAAACCTAACCAGACCTTAACCACAGCGTTGTCACATCAAAAACATTATTATTCAACTGATAATGGCCAACATTGAAACTAGAGATTCAACATATGAAACGTAGACTTTCAATGTATCCGTGGTTTGCAGAAATGTACAATGCCAACGTTTTATTCTGGCAATTGGATTGCTCCCGCTGTGCTCCCACTTTGTTGTTCTCTTGGGAAACTCCTGTAATTTGCATGGCCCTCAACCTTTATTGTGAATAATTGTCATACACACAGATCCATAAGTTTTGTATGTTTGTCTGATGTTACCCAAGTTGCCAGATCACCTATGAAACACAATCTACACACACAATCCACACATGACATGCAATTTCAACCCATCTATCACCACAACCTGATTCAGCGGGCGTGTGCACAGCTGCAGGCAGTCTTTCCTCCTCGTCCTCTCTCCTCCTCCCTCTGCTACTGATTTGATTTCACTGCCTGCAGGTACCGCTGGTAGAGAGGAGGGGCTGGTTTGTCTCATCCAACAGCTAAGTTTACAAGAAATTGCCAAATTTTAAGATACATGGAAAAATCAGATAAACAGGCTACATACAGAGAGCTTTTGTGTTATTAGCTTAACCAGCACACAGTGGTTGTGTAAAACATACCGGCGGTGGATGGGAAGCTGCAGGCGAAGCAGTTGAAAATATCACTTTTCTACATGTTTATACTTGTTGAGCAGGTGGTTTGATAAAGTACTTATTGGCTCTTTACTCATGACGGCTCTTAACCAAAACCAAGAAGAGCAAGCACATTAGACTGATTTGACCTACTCTACACTGGCTCCCGGTAAAATTCTTTTAAGGGTTTACAAAGCACTAAATGGCTTAGGCCAACCCTATATTGCAGAGCTACTAAAACCACATATCCCAGCCCGTGCCCAGAGGTCCTCTGATACCCCACTGCAGCTCTCACAGTACCGCACATATAAAAACTTTGGGGACACAGCCTTTTCTACTTGTGCACCCAAAATCTGGAACACTTTACCAACAAAGAGGTGACCTCAGTGACCACCTTTAACAGCCAAGTAAAAACGTAACCATACAAACTAGGCTTCAGGCTAAACTTATTGCTATTACTATTTGCAATTAGTGCACTTTAATGTCATATATTTTTAAAATCTTTTTTAAATGTATTTTCATGTTTTACTCTCTTATTTTTAATGTCTCTTAACATTCTCATAATTTTAATGTATTTTAAGGTTTTTGTTTTTTTTCCATTTCTTTCTTATTCTTAATGTTCTTGTACAGCACCTTGAGTTATAAATACTGTATGAAATGTGCTTCACAAATAAATACACTGAAACATAACTGCAGAGGCATGACTGGAATACGTAGGCTGTGGCATGGGTTTCCTACTTAGTGATTTATCACTGACTGTCAAGTTTACAAGTGGTTGTAATCCAGGTATTCAAGTGATGGTATATCTTTTTAATGAGACAGTTTTATGGCCATCCAGATCAATAGCTGCATAATAAAAAAAAACTCTTACTGTTTGCATGATCTGGAAATGAGAGGTCCTCTGCTCCTCGTAACACAAAAGTGATTTACATACAGAACCAGTCAAAGGTGTGGACACACTTTCTCATTCATCATTCATTTACTTACTTAGTTTTACTTGTGTCATGATCACAGAATAATTATGTAATGATCCTAGCATAATAGGTTTTATTTTCTAGTGATAAGGAAATAATTAAAATATCTTTGAATGTGACCATTCTTAATGTACCTCAGCAATAGTATATGGCATGTGGTGCTCTACAGCTGCAGTTTATGCCTCACATGTATTACCGTTACAGAGCTAAACATCTGTTTTTTTGAAAACTCTTAGAAAAATCCTGAATGTTGTTTGACATGTCTTACAGCTTGCTCTGAAGGTATTCCCACAGTCCCCCAAAGACTCCTCTAATCATCTGGATCAAAGAATATTCCCTCCACTGCACCATGAAAGATTTTTAACCCCAAGTTGCCTAATCTAAAAACAAAAAATGTAAACATTTTATCATTTATAATTGTCCATGTGGTTGTCATATTGTATTATTTTATACTTTCATGCAAAAGAATGATTATATTTTTCTTGTCACACAAAACAACAAAGGATATATGTTATTTCTGGCTTCCTGGATAGGAAACAAAAACAGGTTAAAAATCTCCTCTATCATACAGCAAACAGAATATTTTTCATCCAGATGGTTAGACCACTCTGACTATTCTGGGAATACCTACAGAACAGCTGTAAGTGTTGCTAAACAGTCATTTGGGTTTTTTAAAGATTGCCAGTTATTTATTTTCTGAAAAATCAGATGCTCAACTCTGTGACTCTAATGTATTGGTAATGCATGAGAGGCACAAACTTGGGCTAATGATGATCTTAGGTTAGACACAAAGCAATTTCTGGGAGAGATGTCCTGCAGCATTTTCATCTAAACATAGTTTTGATGTTGTTTCAACAGGACCTTTGAACCAAGGCAGACACAGGACACTGTTCGCTAGGAGAGGACAATATGAACGGCAGAGGGTTCGTGTGCCGGTAAGCTGGAATTTATTGTTATTATTGTATCATCTAAATTAAGAGTTAATTGAAAAACAGTCAAAAGGTTCAGCTATAGGTTACACAAAGCCACATACTGTATGTGATACATCATGACTTAAGATAAGAGTCTTCATTCTTAGTTTTGGACTTTGGGGCATTGTTGTTCAGTTCCATCCCGTAAGATATGTGTTTAAGCCTTCAGAAAGTTTGTAGCTTTCAGTAAAACAAAGCCAAAACAAAAGACACAATATTACTGTAACGCTTTAAAGTTGAGTTTGATGCCTCTTACATAGGCTACACCTATCTATCTGTTTCTGTTCGCTCCATCTTCCAGAAGCCAAAAGTGGCTCCAGTTCCTCCAAATGCCCCCCCTCCTCCCTCTAAAGTGGCACCAGACCCTGCTATACCCAAGTGTTCTCTGCTTGCACAAAGCTGTTCGCCCCAGTCCGGCTGCTGTGACCCGTGTGCCACATGCCACTGCCGCTTCTTCAATGCGATCTGCTTCTGCCGGAAGACAAACCCGCAATTACAAGAAGAAAACATAAAGAACACCAGCACGCCGAAACTGAGAGACAAAAAAAAACTCAAACGTATACGCTCATGAACAGAGGTAAACAGAGACCCACATTGCCACAGTTGTGTTATAGCAGCTCATTCAACCACCTTAATACACAGATTGATGCATCACACTGCACAGACGGGTCAATAGGCATCATCTCACAAAGTCAACCTCTTCAAACAATAAACGAACACTTGAAGGAGTCTAAATAACCTGTATACCTCTTGTGAAAGGCAGCTGCTTGGACAAACTATCCACTATATGTCAATAACTCTTGAGTGAATTCCATTGATCAATGTTTACAGTAATATAGTATTATCATTCTTGTTGTCATTCTCTATGTTGTTGACATTGTTTTTGCATTTCACCTTTTAAACTTTAATTGTCATCGCATCAGTGTTCTGTGAGTGCGTAGACGTGTTTTGTATTGTTTTATTATACTGATATTAATGTCCATAAATTTGCTCATTATGTACGAGATTTTTTATGTGATTAGAGAAAATCTTTATCCACCAGAATTCTGATGCTAATCAGATATTGGCCTCAGCTGAAGTCTTGAATGTGTTGTGTAAGGCACAAACAGTAGACAATGGTACATGACAGGACCAGATCTTAGCTTCCATTATTGTGAATATATGGCACATTTCTTTTCCAATATCTCAAAGGAAATGCACTGGTCTTTCAGGAAGTACAGTACATGCTTTTTCTGTGAGCTGTCATGAGTGTTGTGTAAGATTGAAAGTATCATTAAGAAAATACACTATTATAAAGCAGGGAAAGTCACTAAGGTGGATGTCAGAAGTGAAAGTGGTCATCAGTGGAAGGCAAAAATCCTTGCAGCAACATGCACTTGCTCATCTTTCATGCCGTGCATCCAAAAACAGACTTTGTGACATCAGCTATACAGAATTTGTAACATTGTTATTTTTTTAGATTTATATTTTTAAAGTCCATAAGCCGTATAAAACATATAAGCTTTTTTTTTCTTATACATGAATTTATATGTTCCTTCTGCACATGCTTGCTTGCCCTCTCTGTTCCTCAAATGAGAATGAGAGATTGTTGGTCAGCCTTACAGATAAATCAGAAATAATTTTGTCAGGACAATTAGCTTTTAAAATGGCATTTTCTTTGGTCTTACACACACAGAAAGTGTGTCCAAACTTTTGACCGGTACTGTATGTTTGACTTTTCTGTCATGCCAAATACTACAAATACATGAAATTTGCATTTCAGACACATACTGCTATGTATATATACATACTGCTGTATGATAAAACAATGCATCTGGACATACATTTCTCTTTAAGTGGTAAACTTTATCCATCCATAAGGTATAGTAGTCAATGTGTCAGTTAGCATGGCAGGATATATTAGACCTCACTGTTTATTTCTTGTGCAGTGTGCAGTCACTGCGGTCTGAGTGTAACACCAGTATAGTTTTTTTTTTTCATTATTGTCTTGTACCTATCAGTCTAATGTCAGTTAGTGCCTGAAGTTCAATTCCCATTTCGGAAGATCAGATAAGAAGATCAGAAAGCAAAGTATGCAGCATACAAAGAATGTGGCATTTAGAGCGATTAGATCTCCTGTGCTGCAGAGGTATGTTAAAAAATACCCTTAGTTAATAGTTTGTCTTTCAGTTTTATGCTAAAATAAACAATATATGTGAAACACAATAACAATGCTACCTTGGTGTTTGTTTAGGAGTATTTTTTCTGTCATGGTAATGGCTGCTCTGTCCTCCTCTCCTGTAATGAAAACATCAACTGCTTAAAGTATTGCACTGTGCATTATAACATCATAATAAAAACAGCAATTCTATTTAAAACATGTCTCTTTTGCAGGTGGGTAGGTGTTTGTACTGCAATTAATTTTACCATTGTGCCTGCTGGATGTGCTTAGCGCTTAAAGTACAAACTAAAACTGGGAAAGGTCAAACCACAAGAACAGCAGAAAGCTGGAACAAACACAACTCCATCAGCAGGAGGGTTCTGGGCAGATGTGATTGATGTTTCCGTTTATTATTTTGTTATTTGCCTTTCATGTAATGTGGTTGGTGAGGAGGTGGTCTGAAAACCAGCAAAATGAAAATCCAATCCAGAAGATGAATTTGCAACATATAATCATGATGATGCTGGGCAAATCACAATATAATTGTCAGCTATACTATAGTATATATCTATACTATAAGCACAAACTAAACTATAAATACAACACTACCTTCCCACATCCTAACAATGCCCAGTCCCTCACTGCTAAGAAGACCTAATGATGCAAACCTGCTTCCACTCTCCCTCATTGAACAGCTGATCTACACCCAACAACCCAGACAGAACAACTGAAAACATACAGAGTGGGCTGACCCTTCTAACAGATCATAAATCTGTAAACAAAGATAAATCACATATAACAACCAATGTATTCAATTATTAAAAACCTGATAAATAAATGGAAACATATGACGGAAAATAATGATGATATAACACACAAAACAATGATAATGCTGGGGAGCAGGGCCTAGTGAAAAGGGAGAGGAGCAGCCTTTTTACAGGGCTGCGTTTGGTTCCATATAACATGTTTGCTGCTCGATGTTGTGCCCCTCCAAATCAACTGAGGAAACCCAGATGTTAGCTGAAGGTTGCCTGCCACACAAAGGGAAATTCTGTTCCAAGTTAGAAAGCTTATCCTCTATCATTCCCTTTCTTTTCCTTCCGTCCAGCAGGGGTATAAAATACGTGCTTCCTGACTAAAGTGCATCCTACAATTCATTGCAACTCCACCTCTCACGAGCAGTAAGTGCACTGTGGCAAACAACAAAACCTCAAATAACAGTAAGTCAAAGTTGTGAATTTTCTGCTGACATTACATTGTGATACAGTGAATTGGCAGTTGTGTATGAATGTGTAATTATCATTCAATCCACCATTAATTTTCTAAACTGAGCATTTCTTAATTTATAACATAGAAACATGGCAATGATTCATTTTTTATATGTCACAAATTTCGTCACTGAAGGGAAGACATCAAACATGTGCAAACACGTAGGACAAGATGTTTAAATCCTTTGATACAGAGGTCCTTTCTCTGGTTTTAACGCCAAGATGGTCAGGTGGGTTTTGGGCACCACCCATCATGGATGTTTCATTGATTTGAGCCCACTACATCTATATAGTGGCTGCTTCATTCAATTTCCTCTCTGAGTTCTTTCAGTGAAAATTGATACATTTAAATTCAAATTTACATTTAAATTTAGGTTTAAAGCTTGCTGTTGCGCCTGGCTTCGGACACCCAACGTTTCCAGCAGCACAAATCCTCTATCCTCAATCCTCAAACCTCAGCCTCCACAGGTAACATCTGCACTTTCCATCCACCATGTTCAGCATGGATCATTATCGGCTCTTCTGCTCATATGCCTTGCAAACCGGATCTTCCCAGAGCACAGCATATCGCATGCTTGACTCTGACCATGTTGCTGTGTGGCCATCCCATTCAAAGAGTTGTGTTTCTCTACAGTGGATGCCAAACATTTCATGATTAGATTGTGCTGATGTGGAACTGATTGCAGCCAGGGATTGTTTTTCTATCATACACTCGCTGCAGGTAACTTTCCCTTTAAGGAGTTTTTACATGACTCAGAGCAACTTAATCTGATGGATGAGTTTGGTAATTGGGTGAGATGGCGCATCACTGCCTAGTGATTCAGTTTCAGAGTGGGTGTAATTACACAGAGCCATGCAGAGGATCTTTTGCACCCCATTGTTCATTTCTGTCTCTTCTCCATATTTTCTGTATGTCCTCAGAAGCTCTATAGGCCCTGATTCTAGCTCTTAGTACATCATTTGTTATGGAGCTCTGGAGGACATCTGATGTGTCAAATGTTTCTGACCCCACTAATTTTAGGCTACATAATGGGCAAAAATGTACATAACGTTGTGAAGCAGAGAAATTAGATGGGATTCACTGCCAGCTACCATTCATTTTCCTTTCTATCCCATTTCTTTTTGGTGACATTCACTGTCACCACAGATTTCACAGGTTCAACACATGTGATGCTTTCTGACTTGCTAAATGACAAGATAACATGCTCCATCCACATATTCCACAAGTCTCATATTTTGTTATTTGGCCTATTAGGAGTAGGTTAGAAAGACAAATTCTAAATCCATATCATGCCTGTGTTTCTGAAGACAGACTTGAGGGTAGTATATCATGAATATCTTAAAGTTTAAAGTATAAGGAGTATGCACAACTGGCAAACAGACTCAACATCTGCCATCCATTAAAAAAATACATTGAAAACATTGTTAAAATAGTTAAAAGTCCATGTGTACAGACAGATTCGGTAAGGATTCAGGCATAATGACTGCCAAAGGGAAGAGAAGCACTCTTAACACACATATGACAAAGCATTTTCCTAAAGGAGAATGAAATTTGATCAGTCCATAAGCCTGTCAGCTGTCAAACAAAAAGTAATTTTGAAAACTAAAATCATGTAGGTCAGTGGTGTTGTACTGCTGAGAGGCCCGAAGACAAAAGAGGGGCATGTACTGTTTGTGTGTTAGCCTGCCTCTCAAATAAGTTAGAGTCAGAGAGGAGTGAGGAGCAGAGACAGGCAGCAAGACATCAAAATAACAAGATGGACTTAAAGCCTTTGCTTGTTTTGGGGGTTTTTTCGGGCTCCTTGTTGCATTCTGCATTTGGCCTTTGTCAGTGCTGTACTCTTCATCTGCAACAATTTGCAAACCAGCTGCAGTAATGTGTCAGTCAGCAGGGCCCAGGCCCCTAAAAGAACAGGTGAGCAGCCTGCTCTGTTCTCTTAATGGACAGGCTTTTCCACAGTGTGGTGTAGCTCATTAATTAACCACTGTTTTTCGTCTAATATCAACAATGAAACCTATAACCTACAATAAATTGCAATGGCGCTGTAAGAAAGGCTATCTCACTCACTATGATATATGACTCACTATAAAATAAGACAATAAAGATTCCTGTAGAAAAAGAATATGAATAATATTTCTACACAGTATTAATGATTAAATACTATATGACAATGAAAGTTAATGTGCCTACACGCACGCACACACACACGCACACACATACACACACACACATATATATATATAAAGTGTCAAGTTACATATATTGTACTATGCATCACAAAAACTATTTGGAGCCATATTTCAAGGTCTGACTGTGTGGTAAATCATATGAATCCATGCAAATTCCAATGGCCTTTACTTTTCTACAAAACCCATTTGTTTTCATTTAAGTATGGCATCTCTCTCTCCATTCATTATCGGTGGGGCAAGAGGCAATGCGAAACTGATCTACAAACAGATCAGTTTTGCATTGCATTGTTAAAAGACTAACAGAGAAGGACCACAAGTCAGGAAAGCACATAGAACTGGACCTAGATGGAAATCTGACTCAGAACCCATACAGATTAGCTGAGGTCTTCAACAACTACATTATTGACTCTGTTGCTGTTCCAGCACAGAGCGTCTCCAACAGCCACTTAGCCCCTGTGTCGGTAATTGTCAGTGACTCAGCTAAGCTCTCCAGGTTTAACTTCCCCCCTAATGCACTTAACTTTATAAAATCACACCTAGCAGACAGAACCCAAAGTGTGAGGGTATACCACCAATACTCAGCTTTTATCAAGTCTTCAACCGGTGTCCCGCAACGGTCTATTTTAGACCCACTCTACATAATATAGATGATCTGCCATCAGTTAGCTCTGACGTTAATGTCCAGATGTATGCTGATGATACAGTTGTCTATGTGCATGGCAAAAACAAAGATGAAGCTGCATCAAAACTGTCTGCTGTAATGATACAAGTTACTACATGGCTAGTTCAATCCTGCAATCAGCTTATTGTTAAAAAAACAGTCAGCATGTTCTTCACAAAAAGAAAAACCTCAACACTGGAACCAGATATCACAGTCTCTGGAGAAAAAAAACTACACATCGTGTCTGAGTTTAAATACCTTGCCATCACAGTTGACTCAAATCTGTCTTTCGTGTCACATGTAAAAAAAAAAGTTGAAGGGAATGTTAGATTTAATCTGGCCAATTTCAAATTCACAAGGAATTTCATGACCACTAATGCAGCTAAAATGTTCATGAATACAATGATCCTCTCACACATCAGATACTGTCTGACAAGTTGGGGGCATGTCAATAAAACCATGCTAACGCCAATAGAATTCCTGTACAAACAAACAATAAAAACCATAGACAAGAAGCCACAAGAATGCTATCACTGCAATATTTTGAAAAAGTACAATTTACTTAACTGGGAAAACATGGTTAAATACAGTAGACTGTGTCTTGTTTTCAAGGTATTACACAATATGGCTCCTCAACCACTCCGTACTTCCATCACATTAAAAACAAGCTAAGCTACTAGAGCAACAACTAGAGGAGATTGTCTTACTCCTAGAAGAGAAAGTAGTTTTTGCCAATCTGCTTTTTCTTTCAGAGCCTCTCAGGATTGGAACAACTTGCCGCAACATATAAGAAACTGTGCCGACTACCATTCATTCTCCACAACATTAAGAGCTGGGTTCATTAGAAATCAAACTAGAACAGTGTGGTGTTTTAATGTTGTGTGTTGTCCTACTTGTCATTATTATGCTTAGTGTAAGAGCTGCTCCTGCTTATAATTGTGCTATCATGCTATTTGTTGATTTGTTGATTGTTGTCATGCTATTGTTGATTGTGTGTGTCTTAAGAGCTATCTTTCTTGTCTCTATGTAGTGCAGGCTCTGTATATATCTGCATATTTTCACTGCTTTTGTTGTTGATTGTATTTTCAATGCTTTTATTCATAACATTTGTGCTTTCAACTATTTGCCTGCCCAGGAGTTACAGATAAAAATTCACATTTCTGGCTAATTCTGTAATGCAATCCAATGCAACAATACAAGATACAGCCTCAAAAACAACCATTAATTCAACAGCACTCTGACAAGTTCAGCAAAAACAGAAAATTATACTTTTCACAAAGTATTTATTACATGACTGTTATGTTGGATTGCGTGAGATTGTACCCGTGCTTGTGTCATTATGTCCACCATATGCTGGCTACAGATGATTTTGATGTTCATGTTTGGGATCCAAGGCTTTCAAATCATGTTATCCAAAGGGCATAGCCTGGTAAAACCTCTATAAATGTCTTATTGATTTGTTCTTGCTGATTTTATTCTCACAGGATGTACCTGTGTTTTGCCTTTATACCCCTGTATTTCATTAATGTCTGGCACGATCCTTTATACTAAATGAGTCGGGGTTACGTTTACACATTTATAGGGCTTGCTCATAAATACCCTAGTCATATCTGAAACATACTGGTCATTAACATGAGAGTTTTCGAAAAAAAAAGCATTCAGAGAATTTTGCAATAGGGATGACGGGAGCTCCTCTAAATGGCAAAGGTAGGAAAAGTTTGGACTGATGGCGGCATGAGGGGAGGGGTCATGGAGTCACCTTTTCTTCCTGTTGGGAGCCTTAATGTAGGCAGATTTAGAGTTTAAGTGTTGTGGGGGACACACTCAAAGCTTGGCCGTGTAGTGCCACCAGACGAAAGGTCATCACAGATCAAGTGACTTTTGAGTACATCATGTGACTGGCCCTTGAGATATGCTGATCGCAGAAGATCAGACAAACAGGCAAACAAACACAGGTGATATCAAAATCATATTTACAATATGGACAAAGTATGAAAAAGTAAATAGGACATGTAAATGCCTTCAATGAATATAAAAGCATTGATAGACCATGACAAATGCTTTATATGTATATACATGTATGTATAGTATTGAATTATGACGTTGAACTCAGCTCATGGGAGAGAACTAGGGAGTGTCTGGAGAGCATCCAATAGTCTCACTTTTCTTCATTTGAAAACTTGGCAAGGAACATGTATATTGAGAGGTCCCTTGTCACAGACTGAAATATTGAACAGCTGATTTCAAACAGATGCATGTGCAGACTTTGAGTACCTGAAAGGTATCAAAGTTTATCTATACAGAATCTACCTTAAAGGTAAATAAAGTATTTTTGAGATAAACACAGTTTTACTCTCATCCCTGTTGTAAAGAGAAGGTTTCTGGTTCAATGTAAGGATTGCCGAAACCGCAATGGTGAGACCATTTAAACACAGGATCATAAAAGGCAATTTAACAATTTAATGATGTTTGAGTTACACTGTGGCTGTGGATTTATTATTGGTTTAGTTGTGACACAATAGTACATTCATACACCATTACACATTTAATAAAGGGGGACTAAATAATTGAAATTACACCGAGGGCTATAAATTACAGTATTTCAGATGTAGAAATTAAAAGTGTACTATGGCGTCCTCTGCTGGTGTGCACACACACACACATACACACACACACACACACACACACACACACACACACACACACACACCTCCTGTATCATTACTGACAATGACTGAATTATAGTCACATGAGATATTCATAGCACTATTTGAGAGATTAATGTGTCACAGCTTCAAGTCCAGTGTGGCCTTTTTCACAGCAGACATTTTGTCTGGTCTTATTGTAAAAAACGCAGGTGTAAGTAATAACATTACTAAGTGCTCCGTTCATTTAGAGTGTTGGAGGATAAGCCATGCAGGTGAGCCAGCATGCACAACACTGCACCAGGGCTCTGAATTGCAGATTTTAATCACCTTGGTTCTGCACTCTCATTGATTACAGTTTTACTGCCCCAAAGCACAAACAATAATGTGTCCACTCACTTTTAATGTCATCACTAATCAATATAATTGGTTTAGAAATTATGGTTCTATGATTTCTGGCTTTTGAAACACATTTTCCAGCCATTTTAATACAAACCCTCTATGACTGATGTTGTCCTAAGACATTATGCTTGATAAATAATTTCAAATGGATTTGGGCCACTGTATAAATAAAGTTAAGAGACGTCATGTGAGCGTAGACATAAGTAGTTTAGTTATAAAGATGAATTGAGAGGTGGGGTAGATATGGTGAAAGACCTATCACGTAAACTGCTCTTTGTTGTGTTGAAAGTAAATTACCAGCACATTCTGTTCACCTGAAACCAATAGTACTGTAGCTGTTATTGTATTTGGTTTTCTGTCGCTTAATGCCAAGAACATTTTGATTCAGATTGCTTTATTGTACTTGTGGGGAAACTAGTCCTCTCGGGCTTTTGATCAGCCCTAATTTTAAAAGAGCCAAGTAAATAAATATGCCTGCAGCTGCTAATGCAGGTGTTAGTGAAAAAAAAAGAGAAAACAAGAGCAATGTCTACACAGTTTGTGTTTGTGGTTTCCATGAAGTGAATGTCAAACTTTTTGCTGAACTTGAACATTTTGTTATGCATCTTTAGCATGACTTGTATATAAATAAATATAAAATATAAATCTCTGGGTGTATTTACACCCTTAATGGAATGGAATTACAGGAAAAATGGTAGAGGTAGAGGAAGCCCAAACTTCATCAGAGCTGGCACACTAGATACTGTTATTAAAGACGAGATTTAAGGAAAATAGTGTATATAGTTGGAGCCTCCCTTCTATTTCTCCCAGTCTGGTTTCTCTCTTTAGTCTTTACACTAAGTCTGCTCTCAACCACAGTCAAAAATCTACAGTAAGTCAAGACAGATTATTCATTAAAGGAGCTGGAGGGCATTGAGTGAAGGATGTCTGGGTTTCCTTACTCAATCTGATGCCACCACAACCCGGTCCTGGATAAACAGCGGAAAATGGATGGATGGATGGATGGATGTATACTAGGCCGCAACAGCAGCCCATAAAGCAGCCAAAAGGAGCAGCTAGTACTTCTGGTTGAAAACAAATCATACCAGCTGGGGTCTGAAGTGTAAAAATATCTCTCGACTCAGATGAGGAGAAGGGACTATGGCAAGAAAAGTGAAAATCATGCACCATCCATTTATAAGCAAAGAATTTGTGTTTGTAATTGTAAAAACTAGTTTTAGCCTGTGTTTTGTGCTATATACACTGTCACAGCAGTAAGCTAATTACAGAGATGAAGATGACAATGGTTATTTTGTTTTTAGAAGATCCATCCATCCATCAATGATATATTCTCGCTTTGCAGGGTCGTGGGGCGCTGCAGCCTATCCCTGCTGGCATTGGGCCAGTGTGTAAAATGAATCAAAACAACTGAAATGTCACTTATAAAAAGTTTTTAATGTGTAAAATGTGTTCATGGGAGCTAGTGAAAATGCATAATTAAGTGTACTTTGGAAAATGTTACGGCTTGTCAATGTCCATCAAAGAACTATTTTTTTCTGCAGATTTTCCTGGATGCTGCTCAAGTCATTCTGCTCCTATCTTGTGAAGCCATTATAAGTTTCAACTGTCACACATGCTCTCACAACAACATGCAGTGGAAGGCAGTAGCAGGCTTCTCTAGGCCTGTATTACTAATTTAAAACTTTTTATATCATGTCACCCACTACTGACTCTTTTAGTTTTACTTTGAATCTCCATGGTGTGACCTTAAATCATATTTGATTAATGTATGTGTAGAATAGACATTTAAGTAATTAATTCTGCTGTATATACTTGACAAATGCTTGAAGATAAAATTTCATTAATCCACATGAACAAAGTGGGTGAAACAACAAATAGGGAAACTGTACAAAACAAATAGGGATAGAACAACTTGTGATTTATATACTATAACAGTGGTTCCCAATATTAAAATGAATCAATATCTATCACCTTTATCACCTTAGTGTGGACATGAATTGTGGGCAGTCCAACCAAACTGTGATTTTTTTTCCTTCTCAGATTGTTTGATTGGTATTATTATTATTTTCATTTCTTGTCATCATCTTTCATTTTTCAATTTCAAAATTGCTGCAGAAGTAGACTAACAACCAAGTGAGAAATTAATATTGGTGCAATATGAGATTTAAATAAATAAATAAGAATTTTTTTTTAACTTTACACAACATACATGAAATGATGTGCTCATGTTTACATGTATGTAAGTAGACAAGACTAGATTGTCTTGGTTGTGCACTTAAAAAAAACTATAGCCTACATAATATAATTATAATATTTAAATGACACTTGTGATATGCACAGGAAAAGTACATCTGCTCTGGTTAAACCGTTTCAGTTGCAATGTTGTTAATAACAACATTATACACAGCCTATAGCCATGGTATTGACTCAGATATTTTCTCCATTGCCTTATTTATAGAAAGTGTCTCTTACAACATGTGTGACAATATTACAATACCAGAAAACAATTAGGCATCATAATGAAATAAAGATAACATAAAGTGCATGACTTCATTTTCAGTTTGTTGATACAGTCAACATGGTAACAGGACAAAGGATGAAAGTAATAATAAAAATAAATAGATATAAAAGGTAGGCAATAAAATCAGACTTTCTTTATTCTTGGAGCACACTAACTGTATGTGCACATTTGTTATTGTTTATAAGTTGGATAGACTCAAAATACTTTCTTAATTCAATCATGAAAAGTTGAAACGAGAAGTTGGATTTGCTGATGTGAATTTTTACCAGTAAAATTAATAAATTGACAGTCTGTTAAACTATTCTGGTTTTTGTTTTCATAGTATAGTATGACTTTCTTGGTGGTGTGAGTGTCAAAATAATCGTCTTACTTGTTTTTCCCAGAATCCTGATGTATACTAACATTAATAAAAATAGAATTAAATAGATGTTAAAGTTGTGGCTTCTTCTTTGTCGATATAAACAAGTCTTGAGACGAATTTGTTGATTGGGTATGTATATATGTATAAACAGTGTAATGATTTGAATCTTCAGTGTCCCGTGTTATTACACAGCAGTATTTGGGGTGGCGCGCCTGTCGCTCGTGTGTTTTGCTGGTCGGAGGCTTGTACACTATGTGCACAGAGATGGCAAGAGAGCCGTAGCTGACTGTGGGGCCTGTACGGTGGGCATTTCACCGACAACCGGAGCGGACTGTGTGGCCTGTACGGTGGGCATTTCACCCACAACCGGAGCTTACCGTGGGGCCTGTACGGTGGGCATTTCACCGACAACCGCTGAGACACTGGGAGTAAGAGAGGAGCGAACAACGGACAAGGTAAAACACAGCTGCGCATCTAACTTTAAACCAACACGAACGACTTTCTCGTAACGTCAAAAATGAATTATTGTCTTCCACATTGAACCAAACTGTTTGAGTAGCTCCGTGATGGCGGACGTTACTTAGTTTGTTAGTTAGCAAGCCGGCTAGCTGGCAGCAATTGGATTAAAAGCTAACTTGGCTAAGTTTGTAACGTTAGCTTGCTAAACTAAAACTAGCCGCGTCTGCTCTACTGCAAGTTATCCAGCTGAACATTAAACAAACGCTTTAAAGTGTTTCATCTGTGTGCAAATATTACCATCTGGTTAACCAGTTAGATATTATAACGGTAGTTACAAGGATAGTCAGCTAAGCTAGTTACTTAAACAGATAATGCTAAATTTGGGATTTTTATGTAGCTAGCTGGCTAGCTTATTGATAGCTACTGATAGCTGACTTTAGCTTGCGTTGCAGACTAGTAGCAGTAAACGGCTACATGCTATCTGACACATATTGTACCTATGTGATAGGGCTGGTGCAAATACAAGTTTAACAAACATTGGACCCAGATTTATCAGATTAGTATTTGAAGGCCAGTAACTAACCTAGCTATTAGGTTACAGTCTGTGAGCTAATGTTAGCACGTCAGTAGATTATCCACAGTTAGCCAGTGTTCGTTAACCATATCAGAGTTTGTGTGTTATGATCAGTGTTTGCGTTTGAAATGTCAACAGGGTGTTGTAAGTCTCTGGCCTCACGTTACGAATAGTTTGAAAGTGTGAGAAATCTGCTCGTTTTATTACCAAATAAGATTTGATCTTGTTTATTGAACTTCGTAATCTCAAAAAGAAGGAACTCTTGGTTACCTCTTAACTTTTAAAGGTGTTGCCATTTGGTGTCTGTGTGGTGTTTCTTTGGTCGTGGACAACAGCTGAGGTAAACACTGGCCTTACATGTGGCACACTGCTATTAAGTACAGCACTGCTGCAACATATCAGTAGTGCCCTTCAATAAATACTGTATATAAACAATGTAAAACTTGCACTGTAACAGACCCTGACTGGCAAAGAATATTGAGAACAATGTAACTTGGGCTAACATAGTTAACTTGGGCTTGGCTAATACCTGATAGGAATCCCTATCAGTAATGGTTAGGCCCAGCAGTCTGCTATTTCCCTTTGAGGATAGGCTTGGCCTCAGATTTTAGTTCAGTGGATGATGAAGGCTTTCTAAACAATCTTGGCCATTGTTTTTTATGACCATTATTAAATGCCCTGCTGTCTCTCAGCTATGAACAGACGTTTGTCACATATTAGTGTCACATTGGGAGGGAATTACTTACAGGAAACTGTCACTTGAGCAGCAACTTTTGATGGCTCGCTCTGAAATATACTTGTTTGCTCTCTCTCTCTGTCTCTCACTCACACATGCACACTGACCTTTGAAAAGCAAGGAAGCAGCTGTGGGTAAAGCGGGAGTTGTAGCCTGCCGCCCCTGTGTGAAACTAGTGTGTCATGCCAACATAAAGAAAAGTTGTAAGAGGTGAAAGCACCTCCTGATTGTTGTTAAGTGAGAGATAGGTTGAAGGTTGTTGTTCACTAAACCTTGAAACAGCCTTTACTGTATGCAGGGGAATTGAAAGCACAATCACTGTCATTACAAAGGCTAAACTCTGCAGTTATCACAAATTTGGGGTGTCTGACTGCTGCGGTGCAACTCTAAGGGTTCTGAATGGACTGATTAAAACCTCTGCAAGGTAAATATCAAGCTTCTCCTGCCTCCTGTTGTTATAAAGTTTCAGCCTAAATGTGCTTTATGTCTTAAGGTTGGTATTTATTGCGATCTCAACAGAAACAGAAGAGTAAAGCAGAAAAACCAGACTAGAATGTGTTATGGCCCAGCCTTTTTTCTGTTACTGAGGTTATATCCTGGCTTTTTGTCCAGTTTTGTGTGTGTGCTTGCAGTCTTGTTCAAGTAAGCAAATGCCCCCCACCCCAACATCAGGGTCATCCTAGGTGTATTCTAGTGTACGCGACTCCAGTATTATGTACGTATGTGGGCACAGTTTCTTAAAGTCTGTGAGCAGCCTTCCCCAAAGAAGCTTTGGCATTAAGCACACAACCAAGATGCACATGCACACAAAATATAAAGTGCATTGTCAAGCGATAAGCATGGTGCTAGCTGTTTTGTAAGCAAATCTACCCCTACATCAACTCTGCTGGCTTTCCTTTCCACAGGCTCACCAGCACATTAGACAGGATAAGCTACCTGTTACACACAATGATACAAGGAAAACTGAAACCAACCCAAGATACAAGGTTAAAGCAGTGTCGTTTACATATTATTGTGCAAATGGCTTTCAAATTCTGAGATGTGCTTTTCTCCCTTGAGCATGTGATGATCCAACATATTTAATGCTTATCTCTTGGACTTGAGGCAATTGAAATTCTCCCTCAAGGGCAAACAGGCATTTAAAAAAATAACTCCATATATACTGATTAAAGAAAGATTGAAAGCCAAGGATCTTTGATTCACACTAGGTGTGCAACGAATAGTTGTTTTCATTCTAGATTAATCTGATGATTACTTTTTAATTAATTGTTTGAACAACAAAATGTCAGAAAACAGTGAAAACTGTATCACAAATGAAGTTGCTGCTTGCTTACTGTCCAAAACACAAATATATTTAGTTTACTATCATAGAAAAGCAGTGAAATCAGCAAATATTCACATTTTAGAAGGTGAGCCTTTTTTAAGCATCTTTTTGTGCTTAAAATGAAACATTTAATTCACTATTAAAATTGTTGCCAATTAATTTTCTGTGACTAAATATTGCAAATCTAATTCAGACATGCTGTCTTTAATGTGCAAGGATTCCCCTGCGTATTAAGATATTTGTTTTTTCCTTTAAAAAAAAAAAAAACAGATTAATCAAGTCAGACAAATTTAATCCACTAAATAGGAAATGGGGAGGCCTGTCCTGTCCAGTAGTCGAACTGCATTCTGCTGTTTCAGACCATATACAGTATGTAATGCAGCTCAGAGCTGGTGAGGAGTCAAAGTATTGATGACAGAACTACTGTAGAATTTCTATAATAAAACTGTTAGTTCTGGTCCTTGATTATGATTGGCTGAGCTGGAGATGTAAAATACTCTATAAACACAAACCTGTGACAGCATTACTGCAGTATTACTGCGCCAATTAGTCACCTATACAAATTGTTTCAAAATGTCAGATTTTGTTGTGAATTTTGATTTAATGGGAGGGCTAAGTGTGGATGAGTGGTGGAAAGTTGGACAGCATGGGGATAGGGCTGCTCGATTTTGGTGTGTTTTCTTGCACTTGAGTAACCAGGTTACAGTCGGATTTCTCCTGAAAGCTGATTTCTTAACTGTCATGATAACGAGAAACCTGCTTTCTGTAAATGGAGTATGGGATTAGAGAAACCTGGTTTTCACAGGTAGATTTTACTCCCTAGAGAACACTGACTTCTCTGCCATGTATACGTGTAACCAGGCTGCTAATCAGCTTTTTACAAGTAAGCTTGTGCACAATAACAGACTGCAGACAGAGAAAGCACAGTGCCGAGCGGCTGGATGAAAGGAGAGATCATTTACACGGAGTGAAGCATCCTAGTGTCTAAAATAATAGCATCCAAAGTCTGACTGAACTAAAACAAAGTAGCTTGTAGATGTCATAATAAGTCCTTTTCCACCACTGAACATTTGACTGTTTGTTAAATTCAGACACATTCGCACTGTGAGGAAGACTCTGCTCTGCCTGTCTGTCTCTCACTGCACTGTCCGGCTGCTTTGACACAAGATGTGCTGGATTTATAATACAAGACAAAACCAGACCATCATTACAAAACAGAATGAGGCACAATAATCGTTTAATCCCGATTATCTTGTTTTCATAATTGTTGGAAGCCAAAATTTGATTAATTGCCCAGCCCTAATAAAGGAGGAAGATATAAAAGAAAGGAGATGCTGAAATTACTGAGAGAAATTACCTTAGCTGGAAAAGTCAAGAAACAAAGCTGGGACCCCATAAGATTGTGTTGTGAGAGAAATCTGGACCCACCATGTATTGTGTAAAGTGACAAAGATATTGTGAGGTCAAGTCTTTTTTCCCAAAATCACATATACAGTAAACAGTGTAACCTATCTGGCTCTCCCTGCTGGAGATGGATGCTGTTTTCCGGGGGGCAGTGCGCTGAAGAGTTGGGAGGGAGGACTGACTGGGTTGCGGCGAGGAGTACTAACATAACTGAACACTACTTCAACAATTGCACAATTAATGGCGATATCCAGATAAATGTCAATAATCATCCCAATCTGTAAGGGGGACCTATTGTGCTTTTTCTTATTTTCAGTCATATATATATATATATATATATATATATATAATGTTATAATATCAGATGTTCATGTTAAACGTGGCCAAAGTGTCAAATAATGAGGTGAACGTATGTAGAAGTGATCCCTGTGAGCAAAAAGCACCAGCTTCAGACTGCTCTGACTACTTGGTTTCCAACATTTCTTTCTACTTTTAGCTCGAGCCGACATCAACTCGTGATGGATTTCTTCATATGGTCATCTGCTCCATGACAGCGCGCGAGTCACTGCTCTGTTCCGCTAACATTATGGTGTTTTTCCATTGTTTTGGGGGTAGTCACACCGAGCCATGACTCGAGTTGAGCTGGCATGCTGTGAGTGTTTTTCCATTACACAGTATGGCCATGTAAAATAAGTTCTTTACCTGTTGGAGGTGTGCTGGTCATCTGCAGCTGTTCATCAAACATCACTATCATTGTGGCTGTTTCTGATTGTATATTTCTCCCTGTATTTCTAACTGATCTGCTGAACAAATAGTTCCAAATATCTCCATATATTGTTGTCGACCGGTTTTTAGCACCACTAACGAAGCTCTGCTTATTTGTCCAGGAACACGTTTCATTTCCCATTATTTAGTCATTTAAAAGTTTTTAGTTTGAAGCAGTAAAGCAGGAAATGTTGGGTTTTCATCAGCAGTAACTTATCGTGACTCTGATATGGCTGCCCCTCAACAGGCTGCCGGAAACCTGGCCAATCAGAACAGAGTGGGCTCATCAGGAGGTGGGCCTTAAAGACATACGAGCTGAGACTGAACTGAGGGGCTGCATAAAGGGCCAGTATAAGATAAAGAAGGAGTATTTTGGACTGTGGATCATGCAAATCTACTCTAGTGGAGTCCAAAAATAATAATAATATAGAGCTGGAAATGAGCATAATAGGTCCCCTTTACGTATGCTTGCCTAGAATGATTAGCATGCTTTCCACTGTGTCTGTGTGTTGCTTGGCAACCATTCTGCTAAATGTTGCTGAAGAACTGCACTGCATGGCGGAAGAATGATTATTTGTTATCAATAAATTGCATTTTTTGTTGCCGTGTGTTTATTTCATGAAACCTTGCCAGCTATATGTAATAACTGTTTTATAAAAGTAATAAAAAAAACAAGGCTGTAGTTTACAATGATTTTTAGACCAGCTAAGGGGCGTAGCTGTTCTAAAACAACTGTAAACCACAGTATTGTAAGTGTCATGTGTGAGTAATGTGCTGACAGTGGTTAAGTGTCAAGAAGTCTTTCATACATCAGTTTACCACATCCCATCTCTGTGCACTGCCGGTTGTCAACATATTTATTCTCTGATTAATGTGTCTGCTTCTTGCAAATCTGATTTTGTTTTCTTGTTTTGATATGTACAGTGTATTTTTAATCAAAAGGCTGTTCATTAAATTAGGCCTCACAGTCTGGTACTTGTCTGCAGTCCAAATCCATACTGAAGGGAACTTAAATGTCTATAATAGGGATTCCCTAAGCTGATATGCAAGATCCATGTTTACAGAATGAATTACATACACAAATCACTGTAAAGGAAAGCTGTGATGCAGTCTGTGTTGTTTGTTTTGTTTTTTACTAACTTTAATGTGCTTTAAATGTTAAGCCTTTTCAGTGTGTAAGAACACACACACACAAACCACAAGGAAAAAAACTTAATTTGGATTTCCCTAGTCTGCAGCACACTTGACTTGTGTGTGGATTGTCAGAATACAAAGGGAGAACCCAGAGGAAATCCAGACAGACGGAGCATAAAAACCTGATATAGAAAGTGCAAGGGCCTGGAATTGATTGGGTCCTTCTTGTTGGGAACAACGCTAACGACTGAGCCACTGTATTTTTCTGTGCTGCTGCATTCTTCATGAGGCATCCCCTGCAAAAGTGAAAGTTTAGCTCAGACTTCCAAGCTTAATAAAACAATGTTAAATTTATAAAGCAAAATTGCTGATCAGGGACTCAGTACGTGGACCTGACACTATGCTCATGTTTTTTGGGATTTGGATATATTCCCATTCACTTGAGATCTGCAGTCAGAGATCTGAACAACATAAGATGTTGAATGTTGAATATGTACCTGACACATTTTAACAAAGTGTGTACTTTGCACGTGTCTACACACTAATATTTTACTTCATTCCATGATCTCGTTCTTGTAACAGAAAATAAAGCGTCATATGCAGTAGTTAAAGTGGAGGTGTACAGACTCAGTAATGTTAGACTCTGATTCTGAATCTGATTTCTTTTATTGATTAACAATATCAGCAAGTTTGAGTTTGTGGAACTCAACTTGAGAGTGAACTTGGTTTATCAACAGGAAGTGTGTCAGTGTATCTGATTTAGATTTACATGTACAATGTGTAGAGAGACATTTATTCATGATGACTACATATGTCCACTACTGGTAATAATGAGACACGGTCATGTCTGACAGTGTTAAATATTATTTTATGTGAGTGATGATCACTGAACTAAACATTGGACAGTTTTGCACTAAAACAGTTTAAGTTAACATGACTGACATGATTAGGTGCTTCACAGCTCCTAATCCCGAAGGCCTCAGTGATACTTAAAATTAATACAATGTGTTCAAAGGTACCCTGTGGTGTTTTTGACCACTAGTGGCACAATGTTTGTATCTCCTCTGCTTGCATGCACACGACTATCGCACCTTTTTGGGAAGTCCCCAGGGAGGATGATTTTTTTCATTGAAATGCTACTGATTGGGTTTTGTTGATCTCAGTGACAGCAGCACTGTAAATCCATGTAAATTTGGTCTTTTCAACTATGAAGCACCATTTTGAGATAGAGATTACAGCTGAAACGATAAGTCAATTAATTCACTAGTTAATAGACAGAAATATATGCAACAGTTTTGATAATCAATAAATCAATTCAGTTGTTTAACCAAAAAAAAAGAATCAAATATATGCCATATACTGTAGCATATTTCAATGCTATATAAAGAATGCTTTACTCACCTGTTGACCCATGTGTCTATCAGCCCATATCAGTGGCACAAGGAGGATTTTGGTGTCAGTCTATCAATAACTGTTTTCATTATTCAGACCCTTGAGAGTGGCAGCACATAACTGCTGGAACCTGCTCCATCATTCATCCCCCATTCCTCCAGTTTTAGCTGTCATCCATCTACTCTATAGGGAAGGCTGCTAAGCAGTGTCAATGTTTTCCTTGTCAGGATCATCTGTTTTACTCAGCAATGCTGTGTGGGTCCCACATTTGGTCTCATTGCTATATATTGAGATTAGAAATCAAACTGTTAGGGTTACAACATTTGTTAAATATTAAGCTTTGTGTTTTTGTATTTGTGTTGTACTTTTGTGTTTCCTCTGTGCAGCTAGTTTCAAAATGGATAGAAGCATGTTTTTTAATGTTTTGTCTCTTTAAACTATGAATCACCCTTTGTTTACATTAAAAAATGGAAATCAGTGTATATACAGATATCATGTGGCCTTTGTACATATTGTGTTCTCTGATAATTTCAGTATATAATAGATTTCCTGCTTTTACCCAGCTTATTGTATGTGACAGTTCATTTTTGTTTTCAATAAACTCGATGAAATGTAATTGATACTATCTAAAATATATGGTAAACTTCAATTTGGGCTTAAAGCTTTTACTTTAAACTAGCAGATCACTAGTGAACTCACCTGGTATGAAAATTTGAGAGTAGCAAGATAGCAGACTTGGCTTTGCCTGGCACTGTTCTGCTGACATGGATCATTTTTTGTCCCCATCTATCAAGTAGCTTGCAAACTGATTGGTTACTTCTGGCATGGACTATCCCTATCATCTTAATTGGGTTCCTTCTAAGCTGCTTAAAAGCAGCCTGGTCAGACATGGATCAACCAGCGTCTGTGTCAAACTGGTGCTGTGATCATCAAATTGTATCAAAATATGCTTGGTCCTAATTGGAAGCTTTGTACAGGACCAGGAAACAGTGGGTGCATTGACTTATTGGCTTCTGGAGTTCAGACGCTGACAGTTAATGTTGTTTTCACCTCTATGTTGCTGATGAGGTTAATGCTTGAACACTGGGGATTAGAATGATCTTGTCACTGGTGGCAAATGGAGTTTGATAATAGACCTTTTTCACAGCAGACATTTTGATTTGTTATAGCAGTAAAAGCACAGGTGGAACCAAAATTGAACTTGCCTGTTGTCTGGTTAAAAGGCTCTCCGCAGCTAGTGTCTGTACTCGGCTAAATATAATTTTTAAGGGAAGAAATTCGACTTTGTAACACTGATGTACAATTGAAAGTGGATTGTATTTGTTGTTCCACCAACTCCAACAGAGTTATTCGTCCTCTCTTTAGCTGATTGCATCACATCAATTCACATTTACAGTCACATTCTCCCAGTTAAGCTTTCATTCATTTCATGCATCAGTGATTTAAGTTTATGAACTCAGTAGTTCTGAACCAGGACCCTCAGTGTTTGGGTCAAGTATTATTGTCAAACTAGTATTGACAGATATGTTATTAAAGGAATCTGATCGGTGTCCAAAAAACTTGATTGTGACATTGCTATTCTTGATAATAATACAGTATGGTGTAATAATGTGGTCTTATCATAGTCATAGTGTAATTAGTTGGCATGACTGAAAGTAAACATTTAGGGGGACTTTGTTGATGGTCTGATGATTCATGGGATTTTCCATTTTTTCCCTCTTTTGCCCTGCAAGGGAACAAATCCCTTGCAGTGTGAAATAAGAAAGCATATTGATATCGACCCATCTGATGTGAGGTTTTTAGCTGCATGTGATGTGAATTGACAATATCTTTTGCAAGAGATGTTAGTGAAATGATCATTTATGACATTGTAGTCTTAAGACAGCAGAACAAGATGTTCATTCAATACATCTCCCTTGTGTATGCTGTAACCTTTATGTTAATGTGACTGCATTCAATCCAGATTTGATCCACGTAGTTCATGTTATGGAAATTTTAGATTGGCTCTGTGACTTTCACAGAAAAGTGACTGTGGGGCTTATCTAAACATGAATTCAACACATTTACGAATTGAGGTGCATGGTTTAAAGAGGCTAACCATGCCCTTTGCCAGAATTGTGGTATTAATGCTAGAAGACATAAAACACTGACACCAAGGTGGTGAACAGAAATCAGAGCCCACTGTAACATTCTGCTCAGCAGCGGCATTGTATGAAAGTAGGTGAACTGCAAGACATAGCTTTAAAACAGTACATGGCATTGTGCAGGTTGAGTGATCAGACAGGTTTTAAACAGGTTCAAAATTACTCTTAAGTACATAAATCACTAACTGGAAAGCTGACTGTGTTTGAACTGACAGTAGTCATGCAGTTAAATGTAATCACTGCACAAAAATAACTTCACTGAAAGAAGTCATCTTTGAGGAACACAGAGTTTTGAAGTTGACCGCTGATAAAAGAAGAATCAAACACTTGTATGTGTGATCAGTGAGCAGTCGTTGACATATAGCCAGTTGTGCAACTGCAGGCCTTAACAGTAGATCTAATGTTATTCTGTATATGTTATGAGAAAATACAAAGAAAGTAATACATTGTTGTCTTAAGCTCTGCAGTTTGTACCAGCTGTGCTGAGCTTTGTCCTAAAAGTCTTCTCTTTTCTGTTTCAGAGGAACCATGGGACACGGAGTGGGCTGAACCAGAGGGTCAAGCAGCACACACCAATTGTAAGTATAGTTTTGTCTGTGTAGATCACAATATGCAGAAATTATTTTAATATTACACTTAATAGTGGTAAATATTAGGTGTAATAAGATAAAGAGTTTCATGTTTCAAGTGTAAAAATGTTTGGAACAAAGACTATTGATCAGAGAGAGAATGTTGAGCAGGATCACAAACCTCCTGTATGCCACAGAAACTTGTAAAACTGTCATATTATCATATAAAAGTCCTGATCAGAGTAGTCAGAAGTACAAACAGGAGCCATGAAGCAACTGACAATCAGTAGCATGATCAGTTTTTAATTATTTCTTCAGCTGTGGTGTTTGTTGATTGCAGCAACAAAAGGTTCAGAGTATGTACTGGTCCCTACAAGTTCTCAGTTGTGTTTGTATTGGAACCCTGCCGAGTTCATCAGTTCCTTATCTGTGAATTCACTTGGTATGTGTCTTGTGTGTTTCTGTGTGTGTGTATGGATTTGAAGGTTTCCCACTGTGGTGTATGACATGGCCACGGCCTCATCGAGAGCAGAGTCTAGCCATAACCACAGAGGAACATCACAGCTCCATGCCATTGGTGAGTCCAAACACAGTAGACTATCATGTGAGGGTGTAGTGTCGCTTACTCAGAGAGCTCACATTTAAGCCCTGTGTCAGCAAGATTTCCTATGTGAAGAGGTCCTCCCCTCAAGGATCAATAATGCGTCATATTATTTAGTCCGAATATCTGAGTAAGAGTAAAAGGTAAAATGTTGAAAGTTAAAGTTTTCAATAGTCTTATCACTTCTTCATTTGCCCTTGGCCAGTTTCCTGTGCCAAAATCAAGAGGAAGAAAAGCCTGTTTGGGACTGCCATTTATGTGGAGGTGACAGCGGAGGGGGAGTCGCGACGCACAGCGAAGTCCTACAGCTCCTCCAGTCCTAAATGGGATGAGAGGCTCACTCTGTAAGAAGCAACATGCTATATTTCTTTATATTTGTGCTATAGCTTCTTGGTTTTCTCTCTCTCTTTTTTTTCCATCTTTTTAAATTGTGTGCATGATAAATGTATGAAGCCAAGTTCTCGATATACAAGTTAACTTTCAAAGTGAGATCCATAAATGAGTGTTGGAGGATAACTAATGGATCTCCAGTCACTTTGTTATTTGGAGAAGATAAAATGTGAGACAGACTGAGGATTTCTGAGTCGAGACTTCTGCAAACATCTGCCTCCTCTCACTCCCCCAAACAGAATGTTCCTTGAGACTGTGTTGATCTCCAAATGACCCATGCTTATATAAAAAGCTGTTGAGAGAGAGAGAAATGGAGCAACATTTCTCTCCTCCTTCCTAGAAGCTCTTTTAGTAGACAGAGTTTGGTGCAGGAATTTTGGGTGTATGTGTGTCTGACAGTGTATACCTTATGTAACAAACATAAGGTTGTTAAAACATGTTTATAAAAAACGTATTCTGCAGAAAATCTAAATATAATGACAAATAACCCCTCAGGTGGCTCATCTGATAATGATTCGAAGAAGGGAAAATACTGTACAACAACACGTCCTTTGTATCTTGGAGCCAACAGCCAGAACACGGCAGAGTTTTACAACTCTCTGGCTTCCGAATGGCTCGGCCAAGTGCCAGAGACATGTCATTGCAAATGCTAATTGCTTTGATTGGGTAATTATTGCTGACAAGACAGAGTACTCTTGTGTTTGTGGTCCTGTGTCTGCACCATGGATCTTTTGTAAGCTGTTATGGGTCCTACACAAGGCTATAATACTAAATATTTCTTTTAATGCTGATGTGTTCAACTGTGAATACAGTGACTGTGCTGTGTAGTGTTCATGTGGTGTAAAGACAGAAAACACAAGGTTTTAGGATTCTTGTTTTTCCCTGCCGCTCATTTTACGATGAGCAATATTGTCTGAGTTGCATCATTGCAGGTTGTGCAGAAAGTATTATTTTTGATTGTGAATGCTTTAATGGAAAATCAAATCGCCATGGATACCACTTCTCCCCAATTCTGCAGCCAAAGCCACTCTGCTTCAGCAGCAGCAGCAGCAGCAGAGCTTTTCCTTTAAAAAGCCCCCCTCTTGGTAGGGAGTTAAAACTGAGAGGACAGTCTTAAAATGATAGTGTGAGGAGTGCAGCACCGCCATACTGTCTGCCTCTATAAAACCAAACTGTCGCCGGTAAAATTACTGACCTAAAAGTAACTGCCACCAATTTCACATAGTGCCGCTAAACGTTTTGACATCATTCACAAATAACACGCCATTTTGTCCTTGATGTTGTCAAAAGAGTTAGAGAACAGAAAATGTAAACTGACAACTATAAACACAACAGACCTCAGTAATATTTCAATAACTCACAGACAGCAACGTCTATAATTTCAGCCTTGAATCCCTCATCTGTAAATGATCTTGGACCATCAACATTGAGGCATTATACTTGCACTTACACTGAGGAATATACTGCATGGGAAAATGATTCAGGGACTTCAGCTTTGATTTGAAACTGTGCTGAATGCTTTATGATTGTGTGTGGTTAACTTCGTTCATTGTTACGTACTGGTACATACTGTAAATAACATATTTTTGTAACAGACATATTGTTTTGTTTTACTTGGTATATCACTGCAGTAAAAAACAGAACACAGCGAACCCATCTACACTAAAGCATGGCCAGACTTTGTGTCTGTTGTCCTTCTTCTGATAAACCTTTAAATGTGTATGATTTGTGTTAAAAGTTGCTTTAATATTACTGTGTTTTTGTGTTCTTGACCCATTAGGAATGTAACACCGCACACTCTGGTGGATTTCAAAGTATGGAGTCACCACACCCTAAAAGCAGACGCTCTGCTGGGCAAAGCCATGCTGGACCTAACACAAGCCTTGGAACAGCATGACAGAAAATGTATGATAAAGCTACATCAAGCATACAGATCCATATTATTTTACAAATTATAGTGTGGCATGTGTTTAGCAAATACAGTTATGGCACAGTTACTACATTATCACACAATGGTAGATTCATTAAGGTTTTACTTACATAGACTAGCCGATATCAGTATCATGTTTCTGAGTCTGTTCTATGTTTTTCTTGATGCAACTCTATTGCATTGTCTCCTTTACAACATCCCTGCTTTGGCTCTACAGTGGAGAATGTGAAGGAGGTGCTGAAGTTGAGTGTGGAGCAGAAGGGAGTTGTGGTTCCCTGCGGGGAGCTGACGATCTACCTAGACGGACTGACTGTCACTGACCAGGAGGAACTGGCACCACTCACCAACGGCAATGCAGCAAATGGCACCAGTGAGCCTAACAATTATATGTTTGGAGTTGGGTTGCCAATGTTAATTACCTTTCTACTAGTAAAAAACATACAATGTGGAAGCACAAGCAGAGAAAAATGTCACAAAAACAGGAAAATACTGTTACGCTATATCACCCAACCCTTACACTACCAAGCACTTACCATTTCTACTCATTTGAATTCATTTCTTTAAGTGCACACTGGCACATGGTCACACACTTTAATCTGCAGGACATACACTGTATAGGCTAACATTATTTTCTCCAATCCTCTCCAGAAGTCCAACAGAATGGTGATGCCATCCATGAAAATGGAGACTCGTCTTCCTCTTCCTCAAGGGCTGCCAACAGGTAAACCAAATAAACAAACAAACCATTTTTGGGCATTTTCTTGTTGCTCCACATATCTTGTGAGGGAGAAGATTCTTTCTACTCAAGTTTTCCTAAAATGGTTGTTGGCCTGGTTAGCTGCTTTAAACCAAGCGGCATGCTTTGTCTCAAGTAAAGGAATGCTAACAAACAGCAAAGAGTCGTGTGTTAACAGTTTCTAATATAATGTGTCCTGTAGGAACACATCGAACTCTACTTTACATTACTGTTTAGACTATTTTATTGTTTTGCCCTAGCGCATGCAGTAGAGGCTTTCATCTCACCACACCTACTTTTTTTTACAACATAGAGGTAGATTCAGAGGTAGATCCAAGCTCTTATCTCACTTCGTCTTCCTTTTTCTCAAACCTATCTATCTCGCTCCACTGCTTTTAGTTCTAGCTACTACCCCACTGGTGCCAATCTTTATTATTTGTCATACTCTAAAAGTGCCCTTCAGTGAGGCAAACAGGGTTGTTATTGAAAAGCCAGAAAGGGAGCACGTCTGCTCATCGCACCAGACGGGAGGTTGGTGGGGGGTTGAGTCTGGCTCCTCACTGCATTGCAGTTTCTGAGAGGACTGCAAAACACAAACAGAGAGAAATTTAAAACTTGGTAGTGTTCCCCCTTCCTGGGAGTTCCCAAAATGGTCAATTCAGATAGGAAAAGCAGATAGCTGAGGGATATTTGTGAGAGCCAAACAGAATTTCTCTTTGACATTGTTATATAAATAATCAAACTGTAAACATGTGTTTATAAAAGGAAGTTAATTTTTAACAAGTCACATTCAACATGTTTTAATTTTGAAGCTCTCACTGGTCTGCATCTCTTTCTCTATAAAGTAAAATATTCATGACCAAATAAGCAGTAATCAAAGTTTCAGATCAAGATAAACACCATTTTTGGTTATTATTTATAAAGAGTTTAATACTAGGAGACTCAGGACTGTGTGGTTGTGGTTTGGTCAGTCAACTGTCATCACATTTTGAGTCAAATGTTGCTGAATTGAGATTGGTGTGCAGAATGTGACATCACCTTTTTTCAACTAAGCACCGCCCACTCCAAACCAGTGAGAAGTAAAAAAGAGGCTCACATTATGCTGCGGTACAATGACTTGTATTGAGTACCACATTCTGAAAATGTTGATGGCATTACGACTTAAGTTGTTAAATCCCTCCGTGCAAGAGTATAAAACGCAGGGTCATAGCTTCTGATTAGCTGTTAAAATTGTGGATGTATTATTCCCTCCTTCTATTATTGATCTGACCTTGGTCTTAGTGTCCCTGCTTCTTCCCCAAAATGTGACTTCACTTGCATGACATAAAAGCCGCCCTAACAGAGGTGAGCTGTCTGCTGTGTAGCTGGGGACTGGTGCTTGGGGAATCTCTGCCCTACTTCTTCCCATTTGTGTCTCTCTTTGTCTCTTGACTTGTTGTCCTTCATGGTCTGACAGTGCATCACTGTTATGCTTAGGTGTATTTTCTGGCAATCTTCACTCCATATCCTCTCTCTTCTTTTTTTTTTTTTTAATTCACCTCTTTTAACCTACCTCCCTTCAATCATTTCCCCCTCATCTCTTTATTTCCTGAGTCTTACTAACCTTGCTTGTGCCTTTTCCTGCATTTTTTGTTTTGTTTTTCTTTTTACTCTGCCTTGATTTGTTGCATTTCTTCCCCTCCATTACAGTTAGCTTGGGGATCTGCTTCTCCTCAAACAGTGAAGTAGGGAGACCCTTCCTGTGGAGCCAGAGGCGCCAGGTCTCACTGCCTGTCAAAACACTTAATGCTGACCTCTGTGCTGGTTACAGCAGTATGATGGTGTATTTTGTTCAAACTGTGTGTGTTCCTATTTATAGAATTTAGATAATTGCCTTTCTGCATCAGACTGCAAAACTAAAACTGCAAGTCCATTTGCATTTGACTAAATATTTCCAGTTACCCAATTAATGAAACATAAATATAATTACAAATATAAAGTATTATAATTAATACAAATGAACTAATAACCATCACTAGACAGATTGCCACTCTCTGCTGGGATCTATGGAAACTTGGGCAGATTTGGTGGGAAATCTGCTGGCATCACGTCATGTGCTATGCATCTGACCTTACATTGGGTAGCATAGTAAAAGCTTTTATGACTTGTGGATATGCTAAGTAGTAAAATCAACATTAATTTTATTGTTGATTGTTTTTTTTAATGTAGTTATGTGTTTGCAAGTTTTATTGGTTACTGGCTTGTTGGTCTGACGTTTTTCTAATTGCTGGCTGGCAGCCCACCTCTCGCCTAGACAAAGCCTGGACTTGAGTCATATGGTAGATTTTGTATTGGTCTTAGTGTGGGCACGTCTACGACAGCGACTGAACACTGCCGGCTTACAAAAGGGCCTCTTCAGCTGTGCCCATTACGTCACAATGCCATCCTATCATGCCCTGTCCTTACCCCTACAGGACAATAGTCTCAGTGTCACAAGCCAGTCTTTTATCTGACACCCACACTCACAGTGGAAGTAGCACACATTTAGCAAAAACAGAACTTGAGTTGAGTAGAATTTACATAATATAGTTTTAGTTCTTAAACACTGTGTGTATTATATTTGTGTAGAATTTGTTAGGATCAATTAATGATTCAGATTTAACAAAATGCTATCGGTGTTTTCTCCTACAGCACAGTGAATGGTACAGACTTGGACCCTAGGTCTAGTTCAGCCTCTAATGGTGTGGACGGTCAGGTGCCTTCCAGTTCCTGTAGCCCTGCTCTCTCTCACATCGTCAATGGAGACGCCACACCCAACTCCACCCCAGTCCACCAACCTTCAGACAGTGACACAGAGAGTAGGACAGGTGAGCTTGATCTTTAGTTTGCATTTTTACATTTGTGAATTACATTAACTTTTAAAGTAGAATCCTTTGGTCCCCAGGCCTTTTCAGTGCTATAAAATCATGCACAACCTCCCAAAATCTGCCTTATTCTGTTGTGTTTTTCTCATTCCTGGCCCTGTGAGTAGCTATGTTGTTGCATATGATTCATTTGAGAATTGGATAACTTGCTGCATTTACTGAATGTACTGTATATAATAAACTATAAGCTCATGTCAAAGATAGAAAGATCCAGATTATTACCAGAGCACCTCAGTTATACATGTTCATCTTTCCAGTAGGTATTCGTTATATTGCCTGCAGCTAGGCTCAGGCCACTTTAAGTTCAAGTTCTTCACGGTTGACTCAGTCCAGTGGAAGAGTGGAGCAGAACAGTAGATTTATTTTCATTAAGTGGGGCCTGTGATCTCTGCTGTTGTCAGCACCTGCATCAAAATTTCCCTGGAGAGAGAGAAAGAAAAGTGCAGTGTACGGTGGAGGGAATACAGGGAACCAATACCTGTCTACTGTACTGAGCTGCAGTTAACTATAGAATATCAGTTCTTCACAAGTATGCTAGTATCACTAGTGCTGTCACAAAAATATCCAGTTCAAGCAAATGAGAACTAACACGTAATTTGCTGGAATTAATTTGAATGCATCCCGTAAACCCTAATCCTAAACTACGTTGTTGACATGGTTCCCTTCATTCGTGTTGCCACCGCCTCACCCGTGACAAGCTAACAGGCGACTTCAGGTTTGTTGTTGTGGTAATGTTACTGTGAGGCTGTTGGATTTTTAAAAGACAGAAGATGAATTTTCTTTTATCTGTGATTTGTGTTGATTCCAAAATGCTTCACGCGTTACTTCTCAGATGGAGAAGTAACGATTTTCTGTTCAGCAAGGCTCGCTAGTTTCTTCCATTTGGGGTTAACAAAGAGAACAATAGTTGCATGGTTTACAGATTAGTCAACAGGGCATGCAATAGATCAGAGTGTCAGTGCATTTTATGAACACACCCCCACTAGAGTACAAGACACGGTTTGTTGCACTTGGAACTTTGAATACGGACAGATCATCACAGATCCAGTATTTGATCCCTCATATAGTGTTATCAGTGACACAGACAATAAATGATGGGCGAGGTGCTTTAAGTTGATGCATATATTAATATATATGTATACTTAACTCTGGGGTAACCTCATAAACTCATTCTAACACTACTAGACTAATACTTTTGTATATTCAGTCACTTAAAAGGCCTTTTTTTTTAAGTTAGTATGAAACCATTATAGTAACAACACAGACTTCACTGATATCGATATCAAGTGGTTGGTCCATGCAGATAACAGCACCGTTGTTTTCTCTGACTTGCCTGCAGTCAACGGGGAGTCCTGTGATGCTGCTCTCGGGCCATCGCCTGCTACAACAGGTGATGTGCTGCCCCCTGCAGATGACCACGAGGACTGCAATCAAGATGCCGCCCCGCCAGACTCTGACACAGCACCAAATAGCACATCTCAACCCCTGCCAACCTCCACACAGGCTCCAGCCTCCTCTACTGCTGCTAAGCCCACTGATGGCGCTCCTGCTCCTGCTGCTGCTGCTGCTCCTGCTGCTGCTCCTGCTGCTGCTCCTGCTGCTGCTCCTGCTGCTGCTGCTGTTGTTGTTGCTGCTGCTCCTTCTTCCGCATCCACCTCCCCAGCCCAAGGGGGCAATACCATCACAAACTCCTCGTCATCGTCCTCCTCCCCCCCAGCACTGGGAGAAACAAATGCCTCAGGAGCAGGCGGGTGTAGCAGTAGTAGCAATACAACTGTAACAACAGATGGGGCCAAGCCCAGACAGCAGGCCCCCAATGCTGGAGCATCAGATCCTCTGCCACCGGGGTAAAGAAACACCACCAGCTGCTTGTTTTATACATTTCATTACTGCTTCCCTGGCTGGTATTATTTTTTTAAGACCGTCTCTCAGTAAAACAGAGGGAGCCACCTTAAAGTGATACTCCACCCAACGCACAAACACCTGCCAACCCTCATATTTCACATTAATACAGCAAAATGTGCAGCCTCACCCCTCTTTCACAACCTTATCAAGTTGTTTTTTCTTTTTTTGGTGTCTGTGACAGCTTTCACCGCCTACTTATTTTTTCCCCCGAATTGTTGTTGCCTTTTAGGTGGGAGCAAAGGAAAGACCCGCATGGGAGAACGTACTATGTAGACCACAACACCAGAACTACTACCTGGGAAAGACCACAGCCGCTACCACCAGGGTGAGTCTGTCCCTGTTACTGGCTTTCTGTCTTCAGCCTCCTCCAAACATCAGGTTTACATGTTAAAACAATGACTTTTTGGCTGACGATGTCTGGAGCTAAAGAAAAGTTGTGTAGTTGAAGATTGATGATATTTTTAGTTAGTTTTAGGTTTGCATTCCTTGCATTACATCTGATGTGTGTAAATGAAGATTTCTTTAAGCCAGTGATAACACATAACGAGGTGTCCTGATACATGAATGTAAACAAAGAGCCCCATGAAGTGGAGTGATGTTTTCTCCACTGTGTATATTATTTTCTACGGCCATATTCAAAGTTTATTTTAGGTCAGTTTTAATTGTGCTGAGGTGAGTTTCAGTGAGAGTCGTTGTCTAGTAACACACCATCATCAAACAGAGTATTGCTTCTGTTATTGGTTGGTTCATTACTTACAGAACTTTAATTAATTGTGTTCCATTGAAAGTAGTTTCCTCAGGCCCTTTAATTTATTTTGAATTTAATTGCCTATAAGTCCGTTTCAGGTAGAAATAACAAAGGAAACTAAATGAGACACTTCTCATTCTGGGAACTTGTGAAGTGTACTTGTGACTTATCTGGCTGTCTCACTCTTTTGCTTAACAGCCTCCTTTTTTGTGTGTCTCTCTGTTTATTGTACCATCCATCACCTTCACTCTGCCAGATGGGAACGCAGAGTGGATGACCGGGGCAGGATCTATTATGTGGACCACAACACCCGCACCACCACGTGGCAGCGTCCAACTATGGAGTCAGTCCGCAACTTTGAGCAGTGGCAGAGCCAACGCAGCCAGCTGCAGGGAGCTATGCACCAGTTTAACCAGAGATACCTCTACTCTGTAAGACAATCCTTCCCCCCATCCTCTTGTCCCCTCAACCCCCTTTTTACACCTGTGAAATGTATGATTCCTTTTTCTGCCTAAGAAATGAAAAACCATCTAATACTTCGGTTTGTTAACCTGCTGAATTTATATTTTTATTTTCTTCTTTGGAAATACCACCCATATGATACTGTACATACATCCCACATACTTATGTATATTCAACTAATGTAAACATCTCCCATGTAAAAGGGAAAGCACACTGGTGCATGACCAGTGTGTCCTCCTTTTGTACATGAGTGACATTTAGATGATGTAAATATTAGTATGTAGTTTTGTATGCTATTCATGTCTCTGTTCCAATAAGAAGTCAGCTTCCCCTGCACCAAGGAAAATCCACATGAACTGAAACATTTGCACTGTCTTTACTTAAAACTCTGTTATTTTGAATCTTAAAAAGCAAGTGTTATTCTAGATACAACAGTATGTTGTTTTTAAAAATCCCAGTAGTTGCTGACCAAATATAAATCCGATAAATCAGAAAACTTCAATCTTTTGATCTTATGCTTAGTGAAACTTGTTATTGAGTCACCTGACCACACTGGATCTATCCAGCTTTAAACTTTTATCAGCTCGTCACCTTTTGAAATGTTCTTTTAGCTCAAACTATTTGCCAATACTCACCCAGTACTACCAAAACAGAGCAAACATGTTTAGCTCTGACTACAACCGCTTTTTAAAATCTTTTTGAAGATTATTTAGTCACAAGATCACTTTCTGGTGATCTGTGATGTTTTAGATCACTTTGCATTTTCTTTGAAATCTGTAATAGCAGGTCAGAAATCCAAAACACTACAACATGCTTTGGAATTATGAGTCTTATTGTAAAGTAAAAAGAAGTGACTGGCAGGAGATTTTCAATCATATCACTCTGATGAACTTAGAAATCATAGGCTCAGTTTCTGAGGGTGGTTACACATCATGTAAACCTTACATTTGTTTTGCACTCACTGAACATACTGTTTGGTATCGAGCTCAACTCATTTAGCCCAAAGGTGAAAACCTTACCTTGCCAGGATTTACAATATGGATGTCCCAGCTTCCGCCCTAATCTGGTTATCTTTGTGAGGGTCCCTCTGCTAAGTCTTTGATCTCAGCAGTGATGTCATCTTCACTGATGATTAGCTTACAACACAAATCAAAAGACAGACGTAGCTTAGAAGTATTGAGCAGTAACAAGTCACAGAGTCAGCAACATATCCAAACTTTTTGTTTTCATTTGGAATATAACCCTATTTCCCTGTTTACTGTCATGGAATATATTTGTGCTTAATTTCTTTTTGAATTCTTTAAAAATATCCTGTGAATTTGGAATATTTTGACCAGACTTCTGTCTTTCTGGTGATTTTAAATGGATGTCTATGTCTGCATCCCTCGTCTTCAGGCATCCATGATGTCTGCTGAGAATGATCCTCTTGGCCCGCTACCTCCTGGATGGGGTAAGTTCACATTCGTCCTTCTAAATACTGTACACATTTTCACTTGGTGTCATTATGTACTGTACTGTAAACGGGAAATAGATATTCATTGGCAGTTAAATATACTATATAAATACTTTGGGATGCTGTTTTAGTTATACCAAGGTTATTCCGAATGTGTCCAAATTGTTTTGTTGCCTCCACAATCTTCAACCTCCTCCCTTTTGAATCCTTCCCTCTGTTGTCACTACTCCCTGTTCACAAAGATCACAGATGACAGCTGGTCACATAAGTCTGTGTTTATTGTATGAGTCAGCACTGATGATAATCTGACATGTATTGCCACATAATGAGGCCTGCTGTTCATTCTATTAAGCTTCAGATTCCTCTCTGTGTTTTTATCAACTTCAGAGAGGCGCGTGGACGCCAATGATCGAGTGTACTTTGTCAACCATAACACCAAGACAACGCAGTGGGAAGACCCCCGAACCCAAGGGTGAGCTCAGTGCCAGAAACACCACAATAGAAAAAAAATGGACACACAGTTTATCACACATGGTTTCACTGTGATCAAGTTAAAAAAGTATTTGAAATACATGTAAAATTCATAAGATTCCTGCTCACTTAGGGATCTTCAAGTCTTTAAGCAAATAAACCACAATGTAATTATGTAACTAAATTCGCTCCAAATATTTAATGAGCTGAATAAATATTCAGTGAAGAAACTTCTGAGGCAGCAAGTGTATTTTTCTGATCTGGTTTCAATGAAACCCAGATGAGAACTTACAACCTTCACAGATAGATTGTGACGCACCATAATGTAAGGTAACATTTAAAGGGATAGTTCGCATTTTTTGAAGTGGGTTTGTATGAGGTACAGTGTATTACCTGCAGTAGATGAGGGTCCGCACCCCTGCAGTTTGGAGAAGCAGACAGGAGTTCCGGCACGAAAGCTAAGCAAAAAAATCAATAATGGTTTAGGAAGGAAAGGGCTGTCTGACAGCGAGGTAAAGCAGTGAAAATATTCTAAATATAGCGCACACTTCAATTGATATTGATTTTTTAGGTGGCTAAAATGCATTTCGCTGTTGGCCCGTCCACATTAGTACATTGCTTAGCTTCTGTGCTGGTACTCCTGCCTGCCTCTCCAAACTGAGGGGGTGCAGACCTTCATCTACTGCAGGTAATAAACTGACTATGGATAAGTACCTCATACAAACCCACTTCAAAAAATGCAAACTATCCCTTTAATCTACAAATACAAGATATGCAGATCACTGCAACAGAATAATTCTTTTTGGCTCCAGACTCTCTGGACATTCAGATAAAAAAGAGTTTTCTTTCACAGCTCTTTTTTTATTTCATCAGCTTTCAATCAGCTGTCACAGAACACATTCTACTTCCATCATGTTTTTAGCCTAAAATACTGATGGTTATGAATTAGAAAAACACAACAAGCCATTTTCTTCAAAGCAATTTCAAGTTATTTGCCCTTTGCCAACCAGAAGCAGAAAACCTTTTCCCATAATTTTCAGTCATGTTGACACAAGAAGCCTGTTTTCCTCCACACTACAGTTTGTACAGTGTGATGAGATAAACTTGATAGATTGTAACCCATCTTGCAATTCATACCTCACATGTTTTACAGCCTATAAAACATGGTCCATTGTGAGTATGTATGTTATGCTCATACACTATCTTGAGGGTCAAACTACCATGTAAGACTTCTCACTAATGCTTTATGATGTAGCACAGGCCACAGCTGGATGCTGTTTTATAAGTGTGCCTGGCCTGTAGTTTCACAGCAGCTGTAGTTTGACAAAACAAGTTCACATCCAAGTATGGGAGTAGAGTCTGCTGTAATCTTTCAGATCCATGTGAAGCACAGAGAAGAGATAAGTAAAGCCATAAGGGGTAGTGAATTGCATGTCAGTGATTGGAATAAACTTATTCTCAGCATTGTGATGTTATTACAAGTTGTTATTCTTGGACATAGAGTCCATTTTCCACATTTGTCATATAATTGGCCCATATTTGTGTGTCCCTTTTTGTTCTCAAGTAACACTGGGAACAAAACTCATGTGAGCAGAATATAGAAGAGACATTTCCATAACCTGACATTCATTATGTCACAAAGAGACATTTGCAGCTGTGAGAGGACCGGGGCTGTGAGCAATGTCTTTAAAGCATAATACCATGAGACATATCTATGGTTGATTTCAAAGGAATTGACCTCTGGAAGGTTTTTGAGCACGTCAAGGTTGTTACAACAGATCAAATCAAATTATTGACTACAACTCTTATAATGGATTTACTCAAAAGCAAGTCAGGCCTGCTGATCTTAAATCATTATGCGAGGTCTCTCTTTGTTTTTTTGGCACAGGGACAATTGTAGATGCATAATTGCATCAGAGTATCTCTGTATAAAAGTAAACTTTAATTGGAATGTACAAACTTTGAACAGTCCTCCTCTTGTATTTTACAATAAAACAATAACATTTATTTCCACTCATTTGATTTTTTTTTTTGTGTGTGTGTGTTTTCAGGCTACAGAATGAGGACCCACTGCCAGAAGGTTGGGAGATCCGCTACACAAGGGAAGGGGTTCGCTATTTCGTAGATCATAACACCCGAACCACCACTTTCAGCGACCCCCGCACTGGAAAGTCCTCTGTGTAAGAGCACATTATTCTGCATTACATAATTTTTTTTTTCCTGAGACAACTACACTACTGTCAGTAGCCTCAAGAGCTGCATCTCAGGGAGCTTCTGCATATTTTAAGAAAACATGTTTACAAGGACCAGATGGGGTCATTTTTTTTGCTTTAATCAAGTCATTGTACATACAGTTCAAGTGAGGTTAAGAAAAATATGTGTTGAGTCAGAAAAATGGTTCCCACTGGTATTGAATTTCAAGGCTGGTATTTCAGGCTGAGACGTTTTTAAGTAGTTTGATTGATTTGAATAGAAAGCCAGAAAAAGTCATGGGAACATACATTCCACATGAGCCACATTTTTTATATTAAATGGTGGAGATGCAAGTATTCACGGCTATAGAAAAAAAAGCTTCTTTTCCATTGCATCTGTCAGCTTATACGTGCTACATTTTGACTTTTTAAATCTTTTTGTTCTTCTCAGCACCAAAGGCCCTCAGATCGCTTATGAGCGCAGCTTCCGATGGAAGCTTGCCCATTTTCGCTACTTGTGCCAGGTAGGTGTTTTCTCTCTTAGTCACTCACTGTCTATCTTGTACTCACTCACTCTTCTTAATCTTATCTCCCCCTCGCCTACACAATGTATTTATGTTTTATTTTGTCTTTCCCCAGTCCAATGCTCTCCCTAGCCATGTGAAGATCACCGTCTCCAGACAGACATTGTTTGAAGACTCTTTCCAGCAGGTAAGAGGATCCTTCTACCACTGCTCTGGCCCAATGAATTTCTCATTATAGTGATGCATCACAGCATAGAGAGTTTCCTCTGATATATATATATATACACACACACAACATTCATGTTATGTTTTATCTGCTTACATGTGTTCTTGTGTGTTTTGTGTTTATTAGATAATGGCCCTGAAGCCTTACGACTTGAGGAGGAGACTCTATGTCATCTTCAGAGGGGAGGAGGGTCTAGACTACGGTGGCTTAGCCCGGTAATATAGAAAAAGCCAATCCTACCTTTGGAATATGTCCAATACGCTGTTGCATTATTGATTTTTTTTTTTTTTTTTTTTTTTTTTTTTCCCCCCTTTTCGCACAAATTAACAAAGCCATTCAAACCGTTGTGGTAACCGCCATAAAAAACAATTATACCTCACATTATAAAATAGTTGGTTTTTAAATACTGTATTGGACCTGATATAAGACAACCCCCCTTTTCCAACACCTGTACATCATAGTATAGTTACATACTTACACACTCTCGTCCAGGCTCTTAGAAGTGGTCAAAAACTATTTTCTCCAGCAGTTATCATTTATTAGAGTGCCTGTTTGTCTTTTTGAGCTCCTTATCATCTGTCACAGTGGTATTTGACAGCTTGACATATTCCGTTTCTGCAGTAGAGACGTCAGAAAAACACTCCTGCAGGTTAAACTGGACTAACTGGAAACACTTTTAGTGCTGACTGACTCCAACACACTCACTGTAAACAGACTGTAAGACCCTCGCTAGCCTAGCAACATTAATGCCACAAACAACCCACAATGCAACACTTCGTGCAGGAGTTGGTTTTAAACCGGTACTTTATCCATGCAAAAAGAATATCTGATGTTGTGAACACATAACTGTCTAGATGCCAAATATAAGACGACCTCACTTTTTCAGACGTATTTCCAGGAAAAAAATCTGTCTTATATTTAGACCAATACAATAAACCTTTTGGATGCATTTATTCCTGTAATGATCTATTCTTAACGGCCTCTATAGTCTAAATGTTTGTCTTTATTATTATATGTTGTCATTAAGAGGCCAACTTTGCAGCAGGAATATTTTTCGGCGTTTGGCAGGCATGTCATTCTTTATGTGAAGCCTGAGAGAATAACTAATGTCCCTTCACTAGAGCCGCTCACTCAGTGGTGATCATCTTGACTCTGCGGTGGGCGTGACGTGATTGAGTAACTGCAGCAGCCGATACGTGTTCAAGAAAGTTTAGAATATGGCATTAGCTAAAAAATCTGAAACATGATGTCTCTACTGCATTAAGAATGAATAAAAATGTGAATTTTATAGTGATTTATAGAAAATCAAAACTTTTGTGACAGCAAAAATTGTAAGCATCTCCATCTTTTTGTCCCACACCTCACTTTACAGGGAGTGGTTCTTCTTGTTGTCCCACGAGGTGCTGAACCCCATGTACTGCCTGTTTGAGTATGCCGGCAAGAGCAACTACTGTCTGCAGATCAACCCGGCCTCGGCCATCAACCCTGACCACCTCTCCTACTTCTGCTTCATAGGCCGCTTCATTGCAATGGCAAGTTCACATGCAAACCCACACACGCAACAGTCATCTTACACAACGAACTATCCCTTTAAAACACAAACACAAGAACCGAAAGATTAGACATGAAAAAAGATTTTAAAATAAAATACAGGCACATAAATCACCAAACTGTAAGTAGATTTATTTTGCCATTCTTATTATCTCGAAGATACAGTTCATTACAGTTTTATTTTTATTTATAAAAACTTAACTGATATATCTGTTACTGTGCATGTATTATGCTGATATTTAGTTAGCTGTACAGATAAATGTTTTTTATGCATGAATTTTCCATTGCTGTACGCAATCAGCATGTGTTCATAGTCTCGGATTGACCAGCACAGTGAAATAAGATTGTCTATTTTTATTTGGTTACAGGCACTTTTCCATGGCAAGTTCATCGACACAGGCTTCTCCCTGCCTTTCTACAAACGCATGCTGAACAAGAAGCTAATCCTCAAAGATCTGGAGTCCATAGACCCCGAGTTCTACAACTCACTCATATGGATCAGGTAACATGTCTCTTCGATATTTATATGCGTATTCCTATGACTGTAAAGGGCATGGCTGAAAAATGAACATATTTGAAGTCCATATGCATGTTCAGTCACATTTCTGTCAAGCATTTAAAGCCAAAAGCCAGTTTTTTTTTTTATTGTTGATATGACAGTCATAAATATTGTTGCACTTTACAGCAAGTGGAGCCTTTGATTGAAGAGCCACTATGTGCATTCTTGAACTAAATGCTGTTATTGAACTCTGATGCAGGCCAAACAAGTGCACAGAGATCATCTGAAAAGGTCGGGCTTGGTCCACTCCAGTATTGATCTCAACCAGTGATGTTATGACCAACTACAATATTTTTCCTGAGATTTTTTTGAATCACTCAGAAAAGAGAAATAAAGTCACAAGGGGCAGTGAAGTGCAGCATGACAGTCACTGGAATGAACTTTGTGATTTTTTTTTTTTCCCCCCTATGGATCCGTGCAGCACTGGTGACGTAGAATGACAAGTCCAATCTACCAATGAATGAGTTACCTGTCAGACCATATGACTTTACAGCCCTCTGCTTTCTTTGTAATAAGTCTGTGAGAAGCCGAAACAGACTCAAACCAAAAGGCTACAGAGTATCATGATTTACTTTGGTCTTGAACTCTGGCACCAAACTGCAGGTGTGAAAAGACTTGTAGACAAGATAGTGACTTTCATCTACATCGTCCAAAATCACAAATGTGTCTCGGGGAGCTTTGCAGTCACCCGGTATCTTTTGACCCTTGATTGAGATAAGGGAAAAACAAAAAGAATAGAAAGAAGTGGCAGTAATAGAACTTTAAAAAAGGAGAAACAGAATGATTGGTATATGTTACGTAAATAAAGTACATAACATCTAATACTTAGTAAATATTAGGTGTAATACGTTTCAGACAAACTATTTGGAGTGAAGACTGTGGATCAGAGAGAAGACTTTGTTACTTCAGCCACAAAAACCTTTTTTCAATAAGACTACACTTACACACAAGAGGCAGTTTAAAGCCGTTCACACAGACAAGATGCTAATAGAGAATGAAGCAGTTCATTGCAGACATCACAAGATGCAAGAACAGTTATGAACACAGATGGAGGAAATGCTGGAGACTCAGCCCGTGTTTGCTTACCTTAATAAGATTTCAAAACCATTTTTGTGTTTTATGTTTGCAGTAATGAGCTGTTTACCCTCTGTCATACTGTGATAGTAACGGCAGTCTCATCTCTCCTCAGGGACAACAACATTGAGGAGTGTGGCCTGGAGATGTACTTCTCAGTTGACATGGAGATCTTGGGGAAGATCACCTCCCATGACCTCAAACCTGATGGCACCAATGTCCTAGTCACTGAGGAGAACAAGGAGGAGTATATCAGGTTCAGTGTACACACTGTTTTATCCTAACGGCAACAATATCTGACCTTTGAACATCACATAGAGTAAATCATTCTCTTTGTCATTGGCTTTACAGTCTAATGGCAGAGTGGAGGTTCTCCCGCGGGGTAGAAGGTCAGACCAAAGCGTTCCTGGATGGCTTCAATGAAGTGGTTCCACTTCAGTGGCTCCAGTATTTTGATGAAAAGGAGCTGGAGGTGAGCAGCATGCCTGTTAACAGTTGTGCAGTGGTAACTTCTGTTATCTTATCTCTATCATGTGTTTATTTTAATCCCAATAAACTACCCCACTCTACCACAGAGCTTTTTCTTCATCGTCATTCATGACATCATTTCAACCATGACTTTATTCTAAATTAATCAATCTGGTTAATTCATCTTTACTTAAAAAGAATGAAATAATGTGGATGTGTTTAGAAAAGCATTATATTCTCTTTTCTCTTATGTGTTTAGACTTCTGCTTCAGTTTCTTTGCTCCGTGTTTTGCATATGACTTATGTATTGTGTGTGTGTGTGTGCACGCATGTGTGTGTTTGTTGCAGGTGATGCTGTGTGGCATGCAGGAGGTAGACCTGCAGGACTGGCAGAGGAACACAGTGTACCGTCACTACACCAGGAACAGCAAACAGATCATCTGGTTCTGGCAGGTATGGTCTCACACACACATACACACACACACACACACATGCTACTGTTTTTAATAGAGAGGACAGAATATTGTATGTGTTGTAAGTGTTAAGGCCCAAACGCATTAAAAGTGATAATTGATGCGTGTCATTTGATGCTCCTATGGCGCACCGCAAGCATGAGATTTAAAATGCCAACACCAAAGAACCAACACAGATTTCTTATTTTGTTCTTTGTATTAACCGTTGCATTAGTTTGATGTATTGAATTTGGCTTTATTTGACTTTATATTTCAAATAAAGTTTGTACTGTATCATAACTTGGATTGTATATATTTGGCGCTGGATTTGCAGAAATGATTGAGCCAACAAGAATTGCATTTTAGTTTGTCTGATATTGTTGTTTATAACATCTACTGATGATGATGGTCACTGATGAGTGTGTGTGTGTGTGTGTTGTCGCCTCCCCTGCAGCTGGTGAAAGAAGTTGACAACGAAGTGCGTCTGCGGCTCATGCAGTTTGTCACTGGAACCTGCAGGCTTCCCCTGGGCGGCTTCGCTGAGCTCATGGGTCAGTGACGGACAGACACACAGATTTATACATTTACTGCATAATCAGACACTTTGAGACTCCAACAGCTGCAGATACAGACTATACACATGTAGACTTTTTCTTCTGTCCTCTCACCTTTCTTCTTCTTTTGCATTGTAGGAAGTAACGGGCCTCAGAAGTTCTGCATTGAGAAAGTGGGGAAGGATACATGGCTTCCTAGGAGCCACACATGGTGAGGGGTTTTCTCTACCAATGATTCATGGGATTCATGTCTCTCTCTGTACAGCAGAGTATGATGTAATTTTGTCAAACACAGTCCATGTGTCCGAGGTGCAATGAGGTGTGGGTCTGTTTACTGTCTGAGAACATTAAATAGTACAATAGTTTCTTTTTTTTAGCGTGGTAAAGGTTTAGTATCTCTGGGATAATTCGTAATCATTTTATGAGAATACTGCTCATAACCAGTGTTAATGTTTATAAAGCATCTGACCCTTCATATTGGTAATCTTTGGTTCTCCCTCTCTGTCTTCTCAGTTTTAACCGCTTGGACTTGCCCCCTTACAAAAGCTTCGAGCAGTTGAAGGAGAAGCTCCTCTTTGCCATCGAGGAAACAGAAGGATTTGGCCAAGAATAGAGGAAGGAGTCTTACGTATTTCCCTCCTCTCCCCATCGCTGTTTATTCAGCCAAGTAAAATAAACAAAAAATTGCACAAGATAACCACCAATGTATATAAGCTATTTTATCATTTTAAACCAAATCTTAATTTGCAGCATCATTTTTGCCGCAAACCTGCCCCCCCCCCCCAGCCCTTATATATGATATGATACCCCATCATGAAATATGCAAGCATTTCAGCATTTTTGCTCTTCTGTTTAAAAACAGAAATCATGGATATTTTTTAAATTTCCTCCCCACTGCTGGCTGGCTTTTTAAAAGAGACTGAAAGTGTTTTTGAGAGGATTTTATAGTTGAAGCGCAATCTTCTTTTAAAGCTCTAGTTCTATAGAGCTTTTAAAAGGCGAGTGTAGTGTCGGGGTCTGGTGCCTGAATTTTTTTTTTTTTTTTTTTTTCCCTCCCCCCCTCCCCCCCCTGTTGGGCCCATAGTAATTGTTGCAATTGTTTTTGCGTGCTTGCATGGCTGCCTCTGAAGATGAGAAGACTGCTGTGACCTCCCTTCTTCACCACACGCACACACTCTTAATTTACTTTACTATCATCATCAAAAAGGCAGAGTGTTCAGGATGGACTAATCAAAGCAGAGAATAACACTGTCATACAGTTTTCCCTCAATGAGATTCTGGACACCAGGACAGAGAAAGAAGTGTCCTCCTGTTTGGACAAAGTTAAGAAAAACTTGAACAGCCCTCACAGCCTCCCTGTGGTGAAGTTCCTGGAGAAAGGCTACTATATCAAGAGGAATATAAGGACTATGGGGAAAATATTCATAATGGATTTGAAAGACTGAACTGTGTGTGTAAGTGTGGTGGCGGTGGGGCTTGTGCTTCATAGCGCTGAGGTTTATGTTGCAGGCCACCTCGACTGAAGCCCACTGCCAGACTGAAGCACCGACAGAGAAGGACTTTAGTTGGTAGACAAAACACACCAGGATGACACACTGAGCTGTTTGGAAAGTTGTCACAAGTCAAAAGATAAAAGACAGATTCTGTGGCTCAACTGTTCGCATGCGCCCGGCTGATTCTCTTTTGCCTTTTTGAGTTTATGATCTTGGTCTATAAAGTATCTCCAGTCCTAAAACCCCACTGTGGTTTAAAGAGCACAAAAATGATTCTTCTTATTTGATAACATTTACTTCAACCCTCAGTTATAGGTAACACACTACACAAATACCCCTACAGTGCATCATACATATTGATTCATACCAAATGAAAAAGCAGAGTTTAACCATAAATATTATTGTCAGCATATAACAACTGAAAGAATTTCTTGAAAATCACCTACATCTTATGTTGTAATAAGGTCCAATGGACATCTCATTCATTATTCATTCAGTAACCATTAATAAGTCACAACCAAAGCCAGTACTTTATTGCATTATTGCCTTTATCTTGTTACTAAATGTCCTTTAAATGTCCTTGGATGAGTTTTTTTTATAATTTGGTCAATGATCATGAAATACTTTAGTGCAGCACCTCTAATCTATCAAATTTCATGTCTTGAATGACTTGAAAGCAATATAAAATATACAAATATTGCATGCAGGCAGTATAGAGCGGTGACTGGTCAGACAAAATGAAATAAGCGTTCAACACATTTTTTGGGGGCTTCTGAAAGTATTAACTGGCTACAGATTGTTAGGAAATAACAATTTTGTCATAGACAGTGTGTATCTGCTATTCGGCTGCATAGTTATCAGTGTGAGTGTGAAAAATAACCTCGAAGCCATAGTGCTGAGCCCTGTTCCTCCTCCTTCCCTGAAATCATGATGTTTAATTTATTCAGCCCATGTTCAAGCTCCTTTTAAGGGTTTTGTGCTGAGATGAGATAGCCTTACTTCAATAAATCAGTAAAGTTGAGGCTGTTTGGAGAAAAAAATGAGCTTGATTCACATACAAGTAATAATTACAAGACTCCATTAATGAGACACTAATATGCCACAGACCAAATAACATGGAAACCTTCCACAGTGACTCCTCAGCTGCCTAAAGCCTGTGTGGAAACGTACACAGCAGCAAGCCTGATGAAGCATCGCTATATGTTGAGTGTTTTTGTTTTTGCACCCCCTCTTTCCCCCCATGTCCTTTCTTTCCATAAATGCTTCAGGGGACATGCCCTTTGTTTTCAAAATGTCACGTGTAACTCCATTGTTTTCTAAATGACAACTCTGGTGCTTATTCTTTCAGTCGGTGGTCTTAACGCAGGGGGGGAAGCTATGGCAGTGGCAGGCCATTCTTCTTGTTTTCTCTAGCATTTTGTTTTTCAGACCACTGCAAACAGCAGCAAGCTGCTTTAGACTTTTTTCTAGGAGGAGCTTGTGACTAGTCAAGTTATCAGTCTTGTATATAACATGTATTCAGCTGTCCCAGTGGAAGAGCTGGAAGGAGGGACGACAGTATGAAGAGAAAACATTTACTGTAGCAAAAGGAGCCGACTTTTAAGAGAAGTCCAAACTGCATAACTCTGTGCTTCCTTTTGAACAGACACCTGTAATCAAAGAAAATCAACTGTGTATGTGAATATTCATTGTATAAAGATAATGAAAGTAAATAAAGTACTAAATATTATAATTAATTACACAGAGCCGCCGCTCCATTGATGGAAATCTGTGATGCCTTTGTTCTTATCAGAAATAGGACGTTTCAGATTGCCTTCATCGCAGCCAGTAACTAGATTAAGCAACACCTGGACAGGTGTATTCTCACAAAGCAAAGCTGATTCATGATACTGTATATCAGTTCAGTATCTGATAATGCAGCAGAGAACTTATTACTGTGCTGGCTGCGGTTGAGGCCATCTGAAACGCATCCAAACTGTAACATATCGCGTGTAGATACACACTGTAAACACCAACTACACTGTACAGAATGCCCCTTTACCGGAGACGATGTGTATAGAAGATTCATTTTTAATCTGCTTTCACCCATTTTAAATGAAGAGAGATGGATTTATGAGATACAAATAAATAAGTGAATAAACCCCCCCTCCATGACCGTGCTTTTCTTTTCTTTGTTGTTGTGTGATTATCAGGGGATGAGAGGCCCTCTGCTCAGGATTCACAACTAAACTGTTGGCAATTTTTGTTCTGTTCTTAAAGAAAAATAAAACAATGCTCTTAGTTGATCCTTTTTCTTTTGATTGGATCTTGCCTGTGGAAAGAACCATATTTAATAAAACATCTGTATCTGAACATCTTTACAGCTGCTTTGAGTTTATTTTTGGTACAATTAGGGTAAATTTGACCCTTAAATCAGAGTCCAGTATCCAGTATTTCTTATTGTAAGTATGATATCACCTCCTTGTCAACTAATGATTAGCATCCTTGGAAATGTGTGAAACCATACAAGACAACTTGTGCGGACAGTTGGACAACGGCGACAGTAGAGCTGCTCAGTTCCCAAAAAACGGCAACCATTTAGCTGACGATGCATTTGTGTCTGTGATTTATCTTTGGTGTAAAAAGAAATACTTACAACTTTCAGGTAGATCTGACACACCACAGAATAACTTCTTTGCTCAGGAATCTTTTCATTAAATGTTAAAAGACAAGCATATATACCATTATTTTTATCTGGGTAAAAACCCTGCATATCAGTTAATTCAAGAAGGATGAAAACATCAGCGTATGTGTGAAATAACATTCACTCTGAAATTAAGAAATGAGTTACAAGTGACTGAACACAGACACTGATCTGAATATTTACTTGGTAATGAAACAGTAAACAGTATTTCATTAAAACAATGTTAAGTTTTAAAAATGTAATTGACAATATGATTTTTTTTCCCCTTAAAACAGGAAGTGTGTCACTTTCTTTGCTACCTTTCTAGAAAAAGCAACAATGTCCAGATGTATTTTCCAACATTTATCCCAGGAAAAGCTCTCCACTCAGCCATTTGTCAGAGAGAAGTCAGCTTAAAAGGAATGGAGACATAAGTAGATACATGGAGAATGATTATGTTTACTATTGCATTATTAAAAGTTGCATTTTGTTTTAAATTCAGTAAAAGCTGAATGATTAGACAGTCCTCATTGTCTCTGTGCCCAAGGCCACTCACAGTATTGCTGCATTAATATTATAAAATCATAAAGAGAAAACATTTTGTTAGCAATTATTAACAGTCCAAAAGTCCTGAAAGGCATCATACTCCACATGCTCATCTTAGCTTCTTCAAGAGGTCAACAGCTTCTTTATGGACCTGCAGAGGAACCAAAAGAACAAAAAAGCATTGAGTATGTTCACATCAGCACGTACTGCTCATGCAGGTGTTGTAAAGTCTTCCTCATGTAAACGGTAAATCAAAGGCTTAGTGCTTGTACCTCTTTGTCTTCCAGTGTGTGAGCAGGGTAATCTTTTGCTTTGGTCAGCCACAACAGAGCATTCACATTGTCTTTCTTGGCCATGTAGGTCTTCCCCAGCATTAGCAGGTTTTTGCTGTAGAAATTAGGATCAACTTGGAAAAATAAAACAAAAGACAGGAATTTGTATTAGCTGGATGCATTTTGAAGTCTAAAAGAAAACCCTTTATGAAAATTTCTTAAGTGTGTGAGCTGCTGCCGACAGATCTGCAGACTTAGAATTCAAACTGTCCTCTGAGACATTATTAGTATGCTGTGTTTTACCTTCTTCAGCTTTCAGGAAGAATTCCAAAGCCTGAGAAGAGGCAGAAAAACATATGACTTCATCCGAATGTCAAGACATTAAACTGTCACTCCAAGCCCAAACCAAAAAGTGATGTAATTTCAGCCTGAAGCTGCGTTGTAACAGTCAGCCGTTGCACAATTATTAACTAATCAAAGAAAGAGTGATATTGACAGAGCAGTCCTCACCTCGTCATATGTGGAATCAGGTGGTGTTGAGAAAATTACAGCTGCAACCTTGCGTTGATACCATGGCAGCTCAGCAAAAGCAAAGCACCTGAGAGAGAGAGAAGATATAGGGATTCCCTTTAATAAATCCTTCAGTGAGTTAAAGGTCGGGTTCACAATTTTTCAAGTCTGTCTTAAAATAACAGCCACATGCCCACATGAACAGTGAGAGAGGTTTTCCTCACTGGAATCATTCCTCCTGTTCATACTGGCTATTAAAAGATCTCCTTCAAATGTGCTTTCAATATAAGTGATGGAGGCCAAAATCCATAGTGTGTCAGTCATTTTAAGCAAAAATGCATTTCAGTTGATCTGAAGCTTATATAAACCTTCATCAGTCTGAGTTAGTCATATCGAGTGGATATCTGCCACATTTACAGTCTTCTTAGCAACAAAGTCCCTCTTTGTGTTTCCTCAAACAATGTTTCCCCGTTGAGCTGCGATGGAAGTACAGTAATAAAAAGAGGGACTCTGGCACTAAAAAGACTGTAACGTTGAAAGATATCTACTTGATTTGACTCATTTGGACGCTGAAGCTTCATATTAGCTTCAGATAAACTTTTAAATACATTTTTGCACAGAAGGACGACTGTGGATTTTGTCCCCCATCACTAACATTTTGATGTATTATGAAGGGATCTTCTAATGGTCAGTATGAACATGAGGAATGATCTCAGCAAGAAAAACATGTTTCAGTGTTCATTTGGGACTATTGTTTTAAGACAGACTTGAAAAACTGTGAACCTGTTTAAAGTGCCTGATAATATTTTGGCCCTTTAGTGTCATTTTAAACAAAAAGTCCCAATTCACAAATGCAGTCTGTCTGGTGATGGACTTTCTAACCATGTTAGCTCCATGGCTCTGTGGACTGCAGTGTCAGCCAGTCCACCACTTTGGTCCAGACCGAAAAACTTGAACAACTTTTTAATAAATTGCCATGAAACTTTGTACAGACACTTATAGTTCCCAGTGGATGAATCCTTCCAACCTTGGTGACCCCCTGACTTCTTCTAGTGCTACTATGAGCTTGACATTTGTGGTTTTGAGTGAAATGTCTCCCCAACTGTTGGACATTCATGTCCCCTATAGCATGAACTGTAATAACTCTGGTGATCCCTTAACTTTTCATGCAGCACCATCATCAGATCAAATATTTAATTCGTCTAATACGTTGGTTAATGACCAAATATTTGCCAAACTAATAATTCACATCAGCTGCCACTGTACCTTGTTGCTAATTAGCAAATATTAGCTTGCTAACATAGTTGGCTAGGATATTGAACATGGTACACATTACCCTCTAAACTGTTAACGTTAGCATGTCTTTGTGAGCTTTTGTGTTTAAAAGCTCAGAAAACTGCTAGTTATAATTTCAAACAGCCCAAGGTAACACATTCAAATTGCTTTTTTTTAATTCAACCAACGGTCTAAAGCAGGATATTCAGCTTTCTATCATATGTGACAAAGAAAAACATAAAACATCATATTTAAGAAGCTAGAACCAGCACAAGTTTTCTCATTTTTTCTCGAAAAATAGCAACAAAATAAGAAAAACAACAATTTCTGTTGCTCGACTAAACGATGAATCGAGCTATATGTTAGCATGATGAAGTTAGCTTTTAGCTCAAAGCACAACTTTATCATCGCAGACCTGCTAGCGTGGCTGTAGACTCTTAGTCTTGTTCTGACATTTTTGCCTTTATTCGATAGTCTGTAGAGAGAACACAGATGACATACATCAAAAGTTCCCTGGCCGGACTCCAACTGGGGACATTGCAGTTACATGGTCTGCCTCTTCAAACCCAAAGCCACCAGGAGAACTCCTCTGTTGCACTTCTGTTGACATTAAATACTAAACAAGTATGTACTTCAAGATATTTTTGACTTCAAGATATCCATGGAGAGTGGTAACAAAATGTTTTTTTAATAATTTCTATGAAAACGCAACAATATTGACAAGTACAGCTTTTGCTCCATAACAGTATCTGATCTCCTCTTTCATTAGAATCTTTAAGTCTCATGCAATTTATCTATTAAAGTTTCTCCATCCGGTTTATTAAAGTGTCTCCATCATCTCCAAAGCTTCCCTACAGAAACCAACTTATTCTGCTGCCAACTTCACTTCCTCAGCCTGAAACACCCTGAGCTGTCAAGTCTGAAACACAACTGGCTGGTCCTAGTTTGTATCAATGTATGCTGATCTTTCAGATGCTCCAGAAGCAGCTGTACTGAAAAATGTTGCACTTACAGTGTGTTTTGTTACAATAAAAAGAAAGATTCAGACTCACCAGTAACCCAGAATATGTAAGGAAGTGGCATCTTTGGGGTTGAGCTCGATGGCTCTCTGGGTAAAAAGCAACATGTTTCACTTCAGATTAGAGTTAAATGTGATACAGTGATAATGTTACATTGATCCAAATATCTTCTCACCTCTAGATGTTCCCTGATGATGTATGAATTTCCAATTTTCACCTTGACTCCCTCATAATCTCCAACATCGCTTAGACACACTGCGTACCACTGCAAATGAATTCAAAGTTTAAAGGTAGTTTATTTTTCTGATAAAAGCCCTAAAGAGAAAAAAAACCCCATCATGACCACAGATGTGATTTGTTGTAGGAAAACTAAGGAAAAAAAGTTTCCTCTTTTCCTCTGACAACCCAGATGGAGATGATTGGTAAGGATTACGGAGGTGCTTCTCCGAGAAACCATTGTCTCACCTTATGTGCTGCGAAACAGTTGTCATCTTTCTCCAGTGCCTTCTTTGCATATTCAAAGGCCTCAAACATCAGCTGCTTCTTCTGTTCAGCCGTCTTGTCGGGCAGGACGGACAGGTCACGAGAGGCCCGGGCCAGCCTCCACAGGAACTCTGCATTATCACTGGATGCATGACAGTGTGCATGGAAACAAAACCAGATCTTAAACTCACCATGTGTAGAAAATACTTGACTTTAGTGCCCCTTAGTGGTAATATCACAAAAAGAACCTAAGGCAGGTAAGCACTCATAGATATATCTATATATCTATCTACATACCTACCTACTAGGGACATGTATGGTATTTGTATTTGTATTAAAGTGTTAAAATAAGTGTTCTTCAATAAACATTATGAGAGGGAGGGTTCCAACGCTGGGTCTCAAACCCCTGTCTCCCAGACTACAGATGACTGCGCTGACTACTCAGCTAAACCTCAGCTTCACCAGACAGTGAGAACTGCAGCTATTTCTACAACCATGACACAGAGACAGACAGCGATGTAACCTTGCTACGTTACGAGTCCTGACCTGCGTGCTATTTGTATTTGAATAAAAGTCATACATATATGACTTGTCTATCCTATTTATCTTGAATATTTATGATTTCAGCTATTTGATCTGATGCAGTGGAAGAAGTTTTGAGATCACGATACCACAGCATAAAAATACTCCATTACAAGTACAAGTTGCATTAAAAATATTACTTAAGTAAACATAAAAGTATTAGTTGCAAAATTTACTTAAAGTATTAAAAGTAAAAGTACTCATTTTGCAGTCAGTGTTATATTTATGATATATACTGTATTCAGATATACAGCCTGTAAAAAGTATTCACAGCTCTGGGAATTTGTCATGTTTTGTTGTCTTAAAACATTGTACTTACTAACATTCCACCACTGCAGTGATATCTATTTCAGAGAGAGGAGAAATTAGACAACACAAGTGAGAACTTGCCTTACCTGTCCTTGTACTGCAGGAGCAGCTGGTAGAGTTTCTCTGTCTCTGCGCAGCTATACAGGTAGTCAGCCTGCTCCAAAACCTCCTCTACACACACACACAACAACAACATCAATTCAATTTTTTAAAAAAAGTCTAATTCACCACATAAACCTCAACAAACATCCCTCCCTCTCTCTCTCTTCATTTTCTTTCACACTGTCTCAAAATGCTTGTGTGCCACAATCTGTAACAGTGTGCCAACTACCTTTTTCTAAAGCATGAACGACGGCTGAACTCTGCACCCTGTGATAAGCTCCGTAAGCCAGACAGGAGAGAGCAGGGAGCCCCAGGAGGAGAGCGGCTCTTCCACCCTATAGCACAAGAAAGGAAGTGACAAAAAAGGTATAAACACACATAAGGAAATGAATGCAAGTGGCTACTGGGCAGGCTTTAAAGAGGTGATTCCTGGGAAATGAATTACAATGATCACCCTCAGTTGACCTGAGGTCACCTGAGACCACTAGAGTAGCAGGATGGAGGCAGCAGGTCATTGAATTGGGCTGTTTAGCTGGGATTCTGCCTGATCTGTATACAAAAATCCAGACTATTCGTACTCATTAACATCATAATGACACAAAGATTGATACACTTCTTTAGACAGCTGTTTCATCTTGATGTAAAGTTGCAGGACATATGGCGCAGCTCCATGATCATAACAAAGCCCTGCTGCCCTTTCACCTAAATAAGCATAAAGCCACTCCTGTTCTTCCAATGCAATGTTTCTTAAACTCGACCATGTCCAGCAGTTGAATGTGAATGCTGTTAACAGTTTAGTGCAGGATAACAAAACAGTCTGAGTGAGAAATAAAAGACATATAAATTTACTGTCAGAGCAGTAGTCCTTCTTAAAGTTGTCCAGTAGTATCGCTGAGCCCCTCTGACTCTGACGCCTGACAGTAATGTCCTGCTCACACAGCGCGTAAACATTGTGCCAGCCATGGTGCGAAAGCTCCCGACGCTCAATGATCAGGAATTACGAAGCTTTCACAAATTTATGGACCGGTGTTCGCAAATACTAACAGACGGGGAGGTTCAAGATCACAAACACAAAACGTTGCAAAAAAAAAAAAAAAAAAAAGACTCCTCCCCACTCTATTCACTTCTATTTTTTCCATTTTCCATTTTCTATCCAACATTCAACAGAATGACAGAAAATTAGACAAAATTGATCTGACGGAGAAAAAAAACAATTTTAGAAAACTTTATTCAATTTTCCAATCTTCCATTGTTAATTTTGTAGAAAGGGGGGTAGAAAGAGAACAAAACAAAACAACAACAAAAAAAGATAAATAAGATAATAAAGATGAGGCTTTAAACGTTTTTGTGTTTTTAACTAAATGATAAGGTGGTTTAAAAGGGCATTTTAGGTGTAAAATACGTAAAACAAAACAAAACAAAACAAAAAAACACACTTGAGCAAAAGTAGTTTGACAAAAGTTAACACAAGAAGGCTTTTTGTTGGTTAAAAATAAGTTTGAAAACAAAAAGAGAAGCTATGTCAGCTATATAAACATCTTAATGGGATATTCTACCTGTTACATGCTATTTAACTACCGCAGCAGATGAATTTATTAGCGTTTACTTATACTACAAAACATCTCTTTCTTGAATGGACCCCGGTGACGTATCTCCTCTGTGTGCAGTCGACAAGAAACAAGCAGAAGTGTTTCGCGTTCCGCACTAATATTAACCTGCCTGTTGTTACGCACAGTGTCAGAAAGTGTTCTTCACTTAATTTAGGCACAAATGTACCAGACACTCAAACAACAGTGAGCTGACTTGACTGAATATCAGTGTTGAGTGTGTAACGTAGCGTTAAAAAGCGGCCAGAAGAAGTTCACCGTAGTTGGGCCGAGTGTCGGCTCCGCCCCGGGCTCCTCAGCTGCTCTTGTCAAATAACGTTATATGTTAACGCTGCATATACGACCAGAGGCAGACATTGTTTATATTTTGAACAGCTAAACAGGTAAATAACTGTGAGTATTCTTTAAACTACTACAAAAAGATGATGAAATGTGTGCATGGGTAGACTGTATCGGTGCAGACATCACCACACCCACCCATCTCTCACCGCATAAACGTAATTAACCGTAAGCTAAAATTGACGTTAGCTAACAAGACGGTAATATATTACATGCTGTGACCTGTGCGTGTTAAACTATGTAACATTGATTCATCAATCATTTTCATTAAATTGTTGTAGCTTTATACCTAAAACACGTGCTCAATATACTGTTTTTTCTGTTAATTGTGTATTTTGTACTGTTCTGTAATATAAATTAAGGCAAACGGTAGATTAACGGTAACTAACGGTCACTGTATTCCCAAAAATTCTTGATTGCAACCAACTCCCAGATTTACTGTCAGGGCGGGTTTTTTTTCAACTAATATTAGACGGGACTGTACATTAACTATATCTTTAATCTGAGATACACTAACATTAATATTCAGCGGTGGAAGAAGTATTTAATTACTTTTGTAAAAGGTGCAGTGCCGCAATACAAAAATCACATGTCAAGTCCTACATTCAAAATGTTACTTGACTAACATTAAAGGTACAGAAGTAAAAACAACAAAAGCTACTTAAGGTCAAATTAACCATTTGCTGAGGCCCCTGTCAGTAAAGAACAAAAGAAAATCTCTGACATGTAGTGGGGTAGAAGTATAAAGTAGCAGAAAATGGATATACAGTATTTAAACTGCAAGTACCTTAAAGTTGTACTGAAATACAGCACTTGAGTAAATGTGTTACCTTGTGCTTTTTAGCATGTTGTTTTTTTATGATCCTTTTAACTTATGTAAAATGTCTCTGAGTACCCTGAAAAGTGCTCTATAAATAAAATGTGTTATTATTATCTTAGCACAACAAGCTACCATGGCCTCATTTGGGGCTTCAGCACCAGCAGCCACCCATATGGCCACCAAAGTGGAGCTGACCATCTCCTGTGACAACCTCCTGGACATGGACGTCTTCTCTAAGTCAGACCCTCTGTGTGCCTTGTACATCAACACTTCAGGCTCCCATTGGTATGAGGTCTGTATTGTACCTGTGTGCACAGAAGCTGAGGATGTTCCCTGTTATATATTTCCACATACTGCATGTGTTAGATTTCTGATTCAGCTTGAGTCATCTGACATTATCTTACATCAGCTCTTTCTTTCTGAACCAGTTTGGGCGCACGGAGATGATCCTGAACAACTTGAATCCAAAGTTCGCCAAGAAGTTTGTCCTCGACTATTATTTCGAGATGGTGCAGAGGCTGAAGTTTTGCGTTTATGACATTGACAACGACACCTATGATCTGGCTGATGATGATTTTCTGGGAGAGCTTCAATGTACTCTGGGTCAGGTGAGCTGCACCTTCTGCAGTTTTAAGGAAAAACATTGATAATGTCTCCTAATCTTTTCATTGTTCTGTGACAGTGTCAGTGTTTTGTATCCAGATTGTTTCTAACAGGCAGATGACTCGACCTTTGATGTTGACGAATGGGAGGCCTGCAGGTCGTGGGACCATCACAGTGAGTGGGCAGGAATTTATCTTGAGATGTGATCATAGCAAATTGCAAGGCACTTAATATTTGTTAAAGGATAGCACTCTATTGTATTAGCCAGATAGCCATAAAATACCACCATCTTAATAGAATTAGACGTACTGTATAATAGGGCTGCTCCATTATGGTAAAAATAATAATCATGATTATTTTGGTCAATATTGAGATCACAATTATTTAACACGATTACTCGTTGACTCTCATTTTTGACGATTGCCAATGCCAATTTTCCACTTGGCTATCACATGCAATCATAGATTGTACTAATGATCAAGAAAGACAATATATGAGGGAAGAACTTAGGAAGACTGGAGTTCAGGAGTTCAGCAGTAAAACTTTAATGAACTTGCCAAGTGGGTGGAGCAGTAGTTTTCTTTGAGTTTATTACACAGACAGGAGTAATGCGTAGGATTTAATCTTTGGCCCGCAGTCCGAAGCAGAGGGTGGCAGTAATGTACCTAATACGCTAGTTGCCAACCGCTGTTATAAACCACAAAGAAGAAGAAGAAAAAGTTTTTACCAAATAGAGTGGTACATCCTGTCAGCTGAGGTATTTTCTATCTGTGCAGTCAAACACAGCAGCTCCTCCGCGGACATGAATGAAGTACTTCATGATATGAGATGAAACGGTGATACCCAGTACCTGCAGAAAGCTTTTGTTTAAGAAACAGCAAAAAGTCATATTCAACAAAATGCAATGTAAACGACAGCCTGTAATCATACAACAGAATAAGAAGATGTAAAAACACTAGAAATAATTATATTATCATATTAAAAGTAGGCTACAGCTGAAAATACATGTAGGAATTATTATATATGACTTATGTACAGAGAGAATCTTTTGCTATTTAGTTGGATGATGAAGAAACCATTCTGAATATGTCACTTAAAAAAAGAAACTTAAACGGGAAAATAAAACCAATGAATCAATATGTACAAACACTGTTGATTTCTTCCCGTGGAGCCAACATGCGAACTATTTTGGTTCAGTAAATTTCAGCTGTCAGTCAGCCTGGTGAAGGTTAGTCTGTGGACAAAGACTCTCAACGCCTGTTGGAGGCGTTTATGGAGGAGCGAAAGCGCACCGCTGTAAAGGAAAGAGGCTTGCTGGATTTATAACACAGGACAAAACAAGAGCATCATTAAGAAATGACAATAATATACAATCATCGTTTTATCTCGATTATCTTGTTTTCACAATCGTTAGAAGCCAAAATCATAATCGAAAATAAAATTTGTTTAATCTCACAGCCCTACTCTGTCTAACTGCATTTAGTGTTGGCAATACTGACCTTTGATTGTGTTTGCTTCTGTTTCTTTAGTATGTGATTTTAAAAGATCATGGCTGGGTTAGAAATCATGCATTATGCCATTTAGTGATGTTCATTTACAAGATTTCTGTGTTTTAGAAGACAGTGTGCCATATTGTCAAAAGCACAAAATTGCACAAAGCAGCTTTTAAGTGTTGATTTCCTTTTTTTTTTTATAGATCTCTGCTGAAGAAATAACAGACACCAGAGTGGCAAACTTTGAGGTGTCAGCCCGCAAGCTGGACAAAAAGGTACTGTAGGTCATTTTAAATAGTCAGGACTAGGACACTGAGGTTATTTATTAATTCTACTGTCTATGATTCAAATATTAAATTCTTTATTGGATATGGTTGTTCAGTATTTGTGGTGGTCCGACCCTTTCCTGGAATTCTACAAGCAGACTGAAACTGGATGGCAGCTTGCTCACAGGACAGAGGTACATATTTATCAACAGCTCCCTCCTCTGCTAGAATAGGATTATTACAGACTTGTGACTCATATTAATCCGTTTTATGTAGGTGATATATAACAACCTAAACCCAACATGGAGACCCTTCCGCATCTCACTGCGAGCTCTCTGTGGAGGAGATGTGGAGAAACCTATAAAGGTAAGTTCTTGTTTATTATTTTATACCATTTTAAGTTTTTTATCTCTGTTAATATTCCCTGTAAAATGCAGCCTATTAACACGTTTCTTTAAACCCCACTAAGGTGTGAAAAAAGTAGATTTGTTTGCTCCCTCTTTTTACATTTACTTATGCTTATTATTATCAATATTTACTTATATTTTAACTTTTGTTGGCTTGATTGACCACGCTACTCTAACATACTAATGATTCATCTTCTATTTGCATTTTTTTTCCATTGTACAATGCTTCCACACTTAGAGCAGCGAGCTGCTTGTGACCCAGCTGGATAAGCAATATGTGACAGAGTGCATGGCATCCCCACACAAAGGTGTGCATCGTTGTTATCTTCTTTTTATTTACTTTAGTTACTGTCGTTGTATTTACTGTGTTTATAGTTTTTTTCTTATCCTTTATTTACCCAGGTAAAAGTCTGATTGAGATTAAAATCACTTTTTCAAGTGTAACCTGACTAAGAGAGCAGCATATACATTGATTCCTGAGAGTGTGATTGGTTATTTGTGCATGTGAGGTGTGATTGTTGAGGGTTTGACTGATACTGCACACTTAGGATATGATGAAGTGTCCTCGCTTACCACAAACAGTGAATATGTTTTAATTATGTTTATATCATATCCATTTCATTGTGATATAGTGAGATCTTCTCACAGCAACCAAAAAAGACTAAGACTGCTATGTAAATGTCCTTTCAAAGATTCTTACACCCTGATAAAACCAAATTCCTAGCACATACTTATTAATACTGTTTTTTAAAATCAAAATAGTAATATATGTAAATATTAATGCTTGCACACAGGCTTTAAAAACACTGTATCACATCAACTTTAATTTCTTCATCCTGTCTTGATATTTTGTTGACCATCTCTGAACTTATTGTGAGGTTGCCTTGACTTTGACTGGCTACAAGTAATCTCTCTGTTGGTCCTCAGGTTTACTGTTACGACCATCATCACAATGGCTCCCATGACCTTATTGGGAGTTTTGAAACCACACTTGCAGAAATGCAAACAGGGACACACATTTCTCCGGTGAGGCTTTGTGTGTCTTTTATTTCAATTCTCATATTCTGTTACACTGCTTATAATATAACTGGCATACATATGACTCATGTTCTCACTTGCAGGCTGAAATGAAGTGCATTAACCCAAAAAAGTTAAAGAAGAGAGGCTATCAGAACTCTGGGGTCATTCTCTTCAAGCGCTGCCAGGTACTGATTTAGAAATTAGGATGTTGAAGACACTGCCTGGATCTCTTCATCGTTCTGTTTATTTTCTCTCAGTGAATTGTTAGATCTTTTCAGTGATTTTTAGATCCTGCATTTTTAAAAGACAGCAAGGAATAACTTGTTGCTACATATATATTTATGTTACTGCTGATGTTAATGTAGTATTTAACCTTTCAGGTGGAGAAGGAGTTCACCTTCCTGGATTACATTATGGGTGGTTGTCAATTCAACTTCACTGTGAGTCTGGAAATGTCAAACACGACATGTTATTACTTTAATACTTTCATTTATATTCACATTCTCAAATCAACACAGCAAACATACTGACTGTCATAAATACAACACGAAATAAGTCAAATAAACTGTTTTATTTGATTCAGTTTCTTTAATGTACCTGAAATCGCTACTTCCAGGTAGCATGCCTCAAAATTCGGTAAATACTGTGTTATGAATCTCGCATTCGCATTCGGTCACTGAGCAGCTCCCTATGTCTTGATCCTTCTCCTCTCTCGGACCCGGGCTAGATTGCCATCGACTTCACAGGCTCCAACGGGGATCCTAAAAGCCCCCAGTCCCTCCACTACATCAACCCAGAGGGCTACAATGAATACCTGTCAGCCATCTGGGCAGTGGGTAATGTCATCCAGGACTATGACAGGTAAACTCTGCTCCATCTCACATTATCACACCACTTACAGTACTAAACCAATCATCTTTTTCCTTTTGTTTACTGTATGTGACAACTTTGTATGAAGCCAGTCAGATAAAAAGGCCATATGAATAAAGTTTGCTTGATTGCAGTGTTGATATTTAAGTGGATGTAATCTACTGACTGATGTGCTTTGGTTAATATATATTTATACCTACACTGTACATTTATTTTTTTCTGTTTTTCTGTGCAGCAACAAGAAGTTTCCTGTCTTTGGGTTTGGAGCTCAGTGTCCTCCCTCCTGGAATGTATGAAAAAAAAAAAAAACAGACAAACTTTCACATCCTAAAAATTGTTAAATAGACTTAGCATCAGACATTTCATGGTTGGGTCACGTTGTAGTGATTTGTTCCTGTGAGGATGATCCCTATTGACCTCTGTGATCCTGTGACATTTCAAAAGTTTTCACTTATGAAATATTTCAACATCGACTTCATGGATTTGCTTAAGACATTCAAGGTTCCCAGTACCATGAATGCTAATGACTTTGTTCCTCTATTGACAACATGAGGTTGATATTTGTGGTTTTAAGTGAAATGTCTCAACAGCTTTTGAACGGATTGTAATTAAATTTGGTACAGAATATAAACTTGACAGTGGTTCTCTGATTTGATGGCTCTCCACTGTGAAATTCAGAAACTGGTGTAAAATTGTTGGACTGAATTCTAAAGCGTTCATCTAATTATTTATTTTATGCTCACAGGTTTCCCATGAGTTTCCGATCAATTTTAATCCATCAAATCCTTTCTGTGACGGTAAGTTAACGCTTGTTATAACATTGTATTCGGGTATAAAAAGATGCATTTGCATTGGTGTTGCTCCTACTTATATATGTGTGTGTGTGTGTGTGTTGCAGGCATAGAGGGGGTGGTGAAGGCCTATCAAGAGTGTCTACCTCAGCTGAAGCTCTGGGGCCCCACCAACTTTTCTCCGATTATCAACCACGTAGCCTGCTTTGCCAGACAAGCTCTCTACCAGAATACGGCCACAGTAAGTAGCCAAAGAGAAAGTGCTTGAACACTCAGTGGTCAGTGTGAAATCTAAGGACACTCCAAAAAAAATGTGATAATGTTTAAGATGTGTCCCAATGGTTCAGTCACTAATGTTGTCTACAAGTCACATGACAAACCAAACAAACTGGAAAATAAAAAGATAATAGAAGGTAATATTTAAAGAAACTAGGAATAAGAAATTCTAAGATCGTATTGAAACAAACAAGGTGTTTGTACATTTTGTATCTTAACGCTGTTTTGTTTTCTTTCTTCATCTGCAGCAATACTACGTGCTGCTCATCATCACAGACGGAGTGATCACAGACATGGACCGGACCCGCACCGCAATCGTAGACGCCTCTCATCTGCCTATGTCTATCATCATAGTGGGTGTGGGCGGGGCAGACTTCAGCGCAATGGAGTTCCTCGACAGCGATGACAAATTGCTGCGTTCGCCCAGCGGTCATGTCGCCTCACGAGACATCGTCCAGTTTGTGCCCTTCAGAAATTTCCAAGTAAGCAGCAGCCCAGAATTGTATACTGCAGTAACATGATGTACATGAGGAGATTTTCATATTTCATAATCAGTTATTGTTCCTCAGTGGTTCACTGATTATTTCTTTTTCGTGTTTATTTAGCTGCTCCTCCTTGTTAATTGCTCTTCACATCGATTTAAGCTACAAACACACCACTCTGCCTTTCCTCTAGCCTTCTTTTTATTTAATTGATCAGCCTGAGTTGTCAGTAGCGCAGGCTCGGGTACACTGAAATATTAGTGAGCATGGTCCTAAACATGGCTAAGACTAGCTGTCATTCATGTACATTTCTCATTGCAGGGAAGCAGTATGGCCCTTGCCCAGAGCGTCCTGGCAGAGCTGCCTGATCAAGTGTCCTCCTTCTTCAATTCTTACAAGCTGAAACCCCCGAATCTAGTCAGTGTTTCTGGGCCATCCTGGACAGACCGAAGTGCCTCATATTTATAATCTGCTTCTCTTGCAACCTCAGTCTGTTTTTACTGCTTGGAAAGGTATGAATCATCGTGAAGCAAGGTTTTTACAGCTACTGCTGTTATATGAATGTGGGGTAAATAAAATAAATAAATTTAAGAAATGATGTCTTAAAATTGACTTGATATTGATGATAAGTTGATAAAAGAATGATTTCTGTGACCAAAGAAACATGATAGCATGTTGTGCATGATGATGCCAGGCAATCACCATAAAGTAATCACAGTTTTGTCTATGCACTAGAAATGTGACAGTAGGTATGTTGGTATGGCTTTGTTGTTTAAATGTCATTATGTCTTGTATATTTCTTTTCTCTGTTGTACCTTCACACCTTTTTAATGTTGTAATCCATCTTTCTCAGGGAGAATTCTTACAATCTTACTCTGAGACAGCAGCACACATTACATGAGCTGGAGACATGATGTAATAGTGTGATTACAGCAACAATCATGGATGTTGATGTTTTTCTTTCTAAGTCTGTACTACACTGAAATAACAGGTGTTTATACTATTGGATTTCTAACCATCCTTCCACTTTGTACCATCCAACATGCTTATTTTTACACTCTGTTACTCCCAAACTTCAGTACAACATAACTGAAAAGATGCTTTCTTATCATCAGTGTGTTACCTTTGTTAGCCAAATATAATAATATATTAATATAATAATACTAACAATTATTATTAGTATATATGATTGATATTAATATCAAACATATATGTAGTGTGCTGGTTTTTCACTCACACCAGAATAAGAAATCATTGTTTTAGTCAAGGCTGATCTGTGTGAATGCTTGTGACTAATAAAAATACATTCACATGATGTCGGTGATTCATTTCCGCCCCCACTGGACATAAATAAATAACCCTTTGGATTCACTGAATGACTTTCTCAAGTATACACAAAGTCTATCAACATTGTAATTATTTAGCCAAATACAATCAAAGATATTGGTTCATATTTCTGTATGTTTTTGACAATCACAAACACAATTTGCGTTTATTTCGTTTTTTATTTTACTAGTTTTAGTACAATTTGTGCTTTGATGTCCCACCTCGGCAAACCCATACATACTGTTGGTGCACTACTTGGGCAGGCCGGCGGGTGTCCCTGTACATGGAAATGAGCGCACAGGACACCGCCCACTACAGTCGTTACCGCTGCAGATCAGCAGACACACGCAAACGTCATCTTCTCAATAAGGTAGGGCTTGATAAATGACACCGAAAACATTTTGTTACTATGTCGTTTCCGCTATCAAAATTAATATAAACCTGCAAGCTGGGTCTTACAAGTTATTGGGAATTAACGGGACTAACGTTACAGTTAGCTATCTTTACTCTTTTCTTTCTCGTATTGTGTGGCCGAGCTGAACGAAAATAAGCGTTAACTCGATTCAGTTAACGTCAATTAAGTTAACTTTCGCTCCTCTGTGAAATACACACCACGCTTTATCTAACAGGTATGTGAAAAGCAAAAGACGTAACTAATGTGTCTGTCTTTTGCGGGACTCCGTTCGTTAGCTTCAGTTACGCCTTGTAATTACCGTTAACGTAACTTGCGTCACGTTAAACTAACGTCCACGCTACTCCGTAAATTTGACAAATCCTAAAAAAACAAGGCTGAATGATTCGCCTTAACAGTTGATAGCTACTGTTATATAACAACATTTAATACGTTTCCTAGGTTTTCATGAACTTGTCGGCTGCATTAAACACGGGCGTCAGCTAACATTAAAGCCCCGTTTGAGAATTTCAGTTTGGGGTTGGAGCTGCAAGACGTCCCGTAATCTCTCAGCACTTCAGGGCTCCGCGCTAGCAGCACCCCAACTGAGATATCCTAGGTTTTATTGAAACAAATGGCTGCTAAGTGGCTCAAGTGTTGGTCGAATTTACAAAAAGACCGCAACGAATCATAACATATTTTTTATAAGTTGTGTTTGACCCGCTGTGCATTTATATCAGTAATCAAATTTTTGAATGCAGATTGGAGTGTTTGCTTGGTCCTCTTCAAAGGATACACGTATCCTGGTGTTACACAGTATTTCGTGGCCCATCTGATTCTGTGACCTGCAGTGTTGGAAGTGTATCCTGTAGCTACTTAAGTAAAATGATCTCATGCATTAAATAAATTAAATAAAGTACATCACTAATACTGATAAGTCAATGCATAAGCGGCATTTTTAATGTATCAGTCACAGCCCGATTTTCTGTAAAATTAGTACATTTACTTAAGTTACTTAGTACTTGCTTTAGTAAATTTAGCTGGTAATACCTCTACATTTTTACTTAAGTGTGATTTTAAATGCAGGATTTTTACATGTAATGAAGTCTTTTTACACTGTGGTATTGATAGGCTGCTGTTACTACAGTAAAGTATCTTAGTACTTCTTCCAACACTGTAGGTCACAGAATCTGATGGGTCACCAAATATGATATAACACCGGTGTGTCAACAAGCAACATGAATTAGTTGTCAGTTAGCTATTGACACATCTTGTGGGAAATTCTGGACTTCAAAATAGTTTAATGATAAACAATTTAAATGGGGATGATGGAGTAAGTGTTAGACAAGGGTGCATATGGCTGAAGCCCTCTGCAAAAGTCACTTACTAGCTCAGTCATAACTGTTTTTTTTTTTTTTTTTTTAAAGCTGTGTATCTGTGTTTATGTTTGTTAGGTTTTGTGTGTGAGTGTGTGACCTCTGGGCAATAATGGCGGCGAGTGGAGTTCCAGGGTCAAGAGCCACTGAATGTGTGACCAAAGTGGCGCTGAGCATTTCCTGTGACAACCTGCTGGACATGGATACTTTCTCAAAGTCTGACCCTCTATGTGTGCTTCACATGCACAGCTCAGGGTCCAGCTGGTGGGAGGTCAGTTAGTCATAAAGTTGCTCTGCTACAAACACTGCAAGCTGTTTAGTGAAACATTTATTTATTATCACTAACTCACTCACTGGAGAAGATATTTTAGTATGTTATAATTTTAGCATATACATAATAAATGATCCGGTGCAGGGAGATTCACTTTTTGTCTACTCACTCTAATATTAGTCAAAACACCAGAGATCACTACTGAGTTCTCATTTGTGTTAGCATTTATGAAGTCAGATAACTCATTTGTGTTTTTTGTCACCTTTGAAATGACCATATCTGCTGTGACTAACAGTGTTTGGTCGAGACTATGTACAAAAATCCTCAAGTCTGAAACATGTATCTGTGTTAGGTTGGCCGGACAGAGAAAATCAAGAATTGCCTTAATCCCAGGTTTTCCAAGACTTTTGTCATTGACTACTACTTTGAGATGGTGCAGAAGCTGAAGTTTGAAGTGTATGACATTGACAGTGACAACCACAATCTGGAAGATGCTGACTTCCTGGGAGAACTGGAGTGTACACTGGGACAGGTTAGTCCTCTTTGCATACCACAACAGGTCATGCATCATCACAAATGCTTATGCATAATGCTTCTTTTTTTTTTTCTGTCCAGATTGTGTCCTCAAGGAAACTAACGAGACCCCTTGTCATGAAGGACAAGAGGCCTGCAGGAAAAGGAACCATTACCGTGAGTTGTTTTCATTTAGATTGATATTTGGAGCATGATTCTGATTGTGTTCCTCTGTGTATTTGCAGATGTTTGAGTTAACACAATGCTGTTTTATGTTTTGTAGATATGTGCTGAAGAGAGAACAGACAACAGGGTGGTGGAGTTTGAAGTGGCAGGAAGAAAACTGGATAAAAAGGTAGTGATTACTACATCAACATTCTGTTAAGGTTTTCAGAAATATGTTAATATTTACCTCTTGAGTTAAACATGCAGAACTTTTAGTGTTCTTCTTTGCCAGTGGAGATTAGTTTTTATAAAAAGAAAAAAAAATCTCTAAAACATCAGTTTCACTATAACAACTACTTGTTGGGGTCACAGCGGCTACAACAACACAATAACATGTAGAGACTGCTAGAGCTGTGCTCGGTCAACTTGGCTTCCTTCTCTCGTACAAGTTTGTGATGACGGTGGAGATTGTTGAGATTGAAGACAACAATAATCAAGAGCTAAGAAAGGCTCAGTTATCGTCTCCTTTTTCAGTAACGTAAATCTAACAAAGCAGTTTCCACTGCGAACCTTCTTGTTGAATTGAAAGATTGTAAACACGACAATGGCAGTGTGGTAGACTCCTCTTCAGTTGAAATTCAAGTTACCTGGATTTAACTCTAGTTTTATGAGTTAATGAGAGAATGTAAACACAGTTTCAATGGGGAATATACTGTAAAGCATGACATGGACTAGTCATGCATGACACGTCCGTCTAACACTGTGGGTGGTGCTTACAATGGCTGAAATCCGACTCTGAGCTATGAATCAAAACCTACATCACTGGGAAACCTTGATGCACCCAAACGATTGTTCTACCTGACATCTCCAGCTCTGGTTTCTCATTTGTGTTAATTATTACTTGGGCCTAGCTGACCAGCATGTCTAAGCAATCAGAGAACAGTTATCCCACTGCAAAAGCTTTCCATGTGGAAGTTGTACTCTAGATTTTAAACTCTGCACATGCCAAGATGTAACCTAATTGGAGGCTAATTTGACAGTAATTTATTTGTTTCAGCTGCATAATATTTTCTTATTAATTTCCAGGACTTTTTTGGCAAGTCTGACCCTTTCTTGGAATTCCACAAGCAGACAGCAACTGGATGGCAGCTGGCTCACAGGACAGAGGTACACATACACACTCTCTGTGCAATGCTTTCTGGTCCAAGTATTCTTGGAAAGTGCACAGGAAAGTAAAGTCATACTTTTACTGCACCTCAGTTCTCAAAGTGGTTGTTAATCTGTGTTGTTGTGCAGGTGGTGAAATACAACCTGAACCCAGTATGGAAACCATTCCGAATCCCACTGCAGGCACTCTGTGGAGGTGACGTGGAGAAATCTATAAAGGTACGTTTTACAGACACACTCACTCTCACAGTCTCTCTCTCTCTGTGTAGGACATTAGAGCTGAGAAACCACTAACCTTTTTCTATTTTTTGTTTTAAATTGAATGCATCTCAATAGACTCATACAGTACTCACTGCAAATATCATGTGACAATATTGACAGAACAAACCTGTCTTCCACATCTTACAGACTGTATTTCCTCATATGCAGAGTTGTTATTGGTAGGAACGTTTTGAGTATCATAGAATTCACCAGTCATTAGCCTACTAAAAACATATAACCTAATAATTATTGTTGTGATGAATCTTTATAAAAAACACTCATTTTAATTGTAATTACTGATTGAATTTGAATTCTTCCAAGTTGTTTTCTCTTTGGTGCGGAACTGAGATTATATGAATAAGCCTGTGAGTTTTGGTAAAACCAGTCATCAGGAAATGCTACAAATGGGATAATTTCAAAGAGAAGTCCAAATGTATTTTAAAGCTTATTTCATACATTTATTATGTTTGATGTTTTTTCAGCCTAGCTGTACTGGAAGTCCATCTGTTCACTTTTTATTGAACATCATCAAACCCAAAAATGCGTTTTTGATAACTGAAGCATTTTTATTTGGTCAAGTAAAATCACAGTTGGGCCGCAAACAGACCAAATCCAGCAATGCATGAAAAACACATGTTTACACCGCGGGACTGGCGACCACATAGGGCACAGCAAAAAACTGCAGCAGTTGTCTGGCAAAAAATTGAACCGGAATCAACTTTTGTCGGCATACAGCCCAACATCACGCTGTGTAGGCCAATCACATGTATGCAACCACACATTCCTGGTGGATTACTTTGCAACGTGAACGCTGTATTTGGCTGTTTACCTTGTGATCATTGTGACAATGATAAAACAGCTGCCGTCGTGATAACTTTCCAGAGTTGTAAAACCGCTGTGCAGTGTTTTGGCCTCTGATTAATCCTAGAATGCATCAATCTGTAGCTCCAACTCAACTTCCTGGATCGTATTTCATTGCCTCACCTGTACTTCAAACGACACGCCCCCTACACCGCAGACCCCTGCACTGTAGTGCTGGACTGCTGGATTTGGTCTGAACGCGGCCTTAGACTGCATGTGGTTTATTCATTGCCTCTTGTGCATAAATAAGGGTCCGATAATCTCGGCACAAAATAAGGAAATGTGTGTTAGCATTAGTTTACGTATGTTGTTTTTTTTGTTTCCATCCTCTAACCCTGTTAAAGCACACTTGTCAGGAAGAGATGCTTTCCAGTCAACACTGCAAGTGAGTTTACTGTCCCCACCATGTGTGCTCCTCACCTGAAGGATGCAGTGTCTCTAACAGGACGGGCCAAAGTCCTAGACGCATCTACATCTGTCATTAAAGAATACATCAGATTTGGGCCATTGGTCAACTTGTCTATTTAAATGACGAGAGCGCAATCACAACAGCCATCCTGCGTCCCTGGTAGATTCTTTGGCTTCAGTGCTTCATGTCCGTCGGACGCGAGCATTAATTCTAATTTAACAAGGACGAAATGAAAACTTGAAGTATATGTAAATCTAGATGATCAGTGGTGTTAAAGAAAGGCAGATATCTATGTGTCAGTGAATAAATATACACAAAACCCTGTACAATACAACCAAAATGCATTTCTGACAAGCTAGTTTACTGGTTTACAGAGAGCCAACAAACTACCAGGGACTCAGTGATGACTTGAACTTGTATAGTACGTTGTCATAGATGTAGATGTAGACTTTTTCCATTTAGATGGATCACTATCAGTTATCCATTAGCTTTGTTAGCTACTCAGCCTGTAGACTGACTGTAGCATCATACAGTTTGTCTAATCTGTACTGGTTGCTTCATACTGTGTCCCGACCTGTTTGTCTGTCCCTGATTTCAACACTGAAGATACTCAGAATCTGCACACAGGATGTGAAGCTTCAGTGTGCATGTTCTGAGGAGGTACTCTGTGTTTAAGGAAGTAGTGGGACCTTGCCTTCCTTTTTGTCAATTACAAGGCTTGTGTGTGTTTCCTTTTAGATTTTTCAACTTCAGGGTGTTGCCTTACATTCGAAGCTTCAGCCCCATAGCATGCTTTTGTCTCATCTACTTGGATTTTGCACACACAGATGATAATTTGTCCGTTGAATATAACTAGGGTTTTTTTAATTTTATTTTCTTGCTCATTCAATGTCAGAGAGTTGACTGGCGTTGTCTTGTTTCCTCTAACTCTGTGTTTCCAGATAGACTGTTACGACTACAACAGCAGTGGATCTCACAACTTTATTGGAAGCTTTCAGACCACACTCAGCCAAATCCAGCAGGCATCACAAACATATGCGGTGAGTTCTCTCTTTGTGTCAGTTTTGTGTAAACATAGAAAAATAGAACATGGGATGAAATACAAATAAAAAGGTTCTCCTCTCAGCTTTTTTCCCTCTTAACAGCCCTTTTATGGACAATGATCTGCATTTTTACTCAAATATTTATTCTTTATATTTTTTGGTTTATTTATCATCCTTTCAGGCTGAGTTTGAATGCATCAACAGTAAGAAGCAACAGAAGAAGAAAGGATACAAAAACTCTGGTGTTATCATAATAAAAAAATGCAAGGTACTGTGGTATTATATTCGTTTTTCTTTCTGAGCTAATGGTGTTTTTAGTGTAGTATATGTGTATCCCTTATGAAGTCAACTAGAAGATGGAGAGCTGTTCAGATGATTTAAATACTACACCTGTGCTTTTTCAAACTACCTGTAGATCTATAAAATATGTTTTGCTGCATGATGTTATGTCTAAGAAAACAAAGGTAAATGGACAAACACTATGTGCAGTATGTGTGTATTTATTTTTTCCTGTCACCAATATTTATCTGCAGACGGTGAAGGAGTATACTTTTCTGGATTACATAATTGGTGGCTGTCAGATTAACTTCACTGTGAGTACAGGGTTTGTGTACCAACACATTTTTTAATGAATCTTTATACGGAATATTTCTGAGATTTCTGGACATTTAATTTAATTTTTAAATTACAGTGTTCAGGTTGTCAAAGCATTATCTGATTATATATTCTCTGTATTTATCTGTCTCCCCTCGGGCCAGATTGCCATTGACTTCACAGGCTCCAACGGGGATCCCAGGTTCCCCCAGTCCCTCCACTACATCAACCCTCATGGCTATAATGAATACCTGTCAGCTATCTGGGCTGTGGGCAGTGTGATCCAGGACTATGACAGGTAAGTAGATTGTTTTCTGTGAAGTGTTATGATGGAAATGTGAGTAGCAGAAACAAAAACAAAGCTGTTCTACTTTTCTTTCTATAACTGATTAGTCATACAGAGCAATTAGAAATATTTCAGGTAAATTGGAGTTTATAGCAAAAATGTTTCAACAACAAAAACAGATTTTTGTGTCTTTGTGGAGACACTGACAGTTCAGCAGTCATACAGGGAGAAATCCATCATACAAAAAGCAGAGAAAGTAATTCCCACAATAGATTATAATGTAATACAATGTTATTTTGAAATAATGAACATGACTAGAATGTAATACAGTGTTAGTGTGAATAATGAACACACAGCTGCCATCTTATAATGTTTTCCCACTGCAGGAACTTTTTCAGGTAACTAAGAACCTTTTGAGGAACTCAGGGACTAAACCTACAGTAAATACAACGAACCACAGGATGACTGTGTCGTCGTTTCCTTGTTTCAAACACTGACATCATTTTATCACCATTTTTTAACAGAGGAACAGTTCCTTTGCTTCCGTAGTTCCTGGAACTTTTTGGTTAAAAAGGTTAATAGAAAGACCTACTCTGCCTTCATTTAAAAAAAAATTGGAAGTCAAACGTTAATTGCATTTTAGAAAAGAACAATCTGTAGAATCAGGAAATCAGGAATACATGGATCAAATATGATGCCCACAACTAAACAATATTGAGGAATTTATTCTCCGATGTGCAATAAGATCAGGACTCAACATTGAAAAGTTGTAACAGCTGTAATCAATTTAACGTCAATTTAACCAACCCAACAACTATGTTTGTTGTTTTTCTTCTTCTGTGTAGTGACAAGATGTTCCCTGTGTTTGGTTTCGGAGCCAAGATTCCTCCCACATGGCAGGTGATTGTTTTTTGTTCATCTGCTCGTTTTAGCTGGTGTTGGGCTGATTTAACTCGTATTCGGGATCCAGATGAATATTTTTTTGTGTTTGCAGGTCAGCCATGAGTTTCCCATCAACTTCAACCCATCGAATCCATTTTGTGAAGGTAACGACAGGCTGAAGCTAACGTGTGTGTTCAGATCAGGGCGTGTGTGTGTGTACGGTTGAGACTAAACATGCCATTTAGGCCTTATACGCTCTCTCTCTTTTATCAGGTGCTGTAGGGCACACATGCCGTCCCTGAGTTTAGATCCAGAAATAGATTTTAATACCTCTGGTCATTAGATTGATAGTCGGAAAAAAAAACAAGTATTGTGAGCATGTAACCTTTGGATCTCGTAGCTCTTTATGAGTCAGACATAATGTTTGTTTCAACATTTCAAGAGCAATCTGAATTTCTTGTCAGTTTATCTTTCTCCCATAAATGAATCACCATTGGTAGTTTCCCATTGTTGCAGAAAGTTTGCAAAGATACAAACTGTGTTGAATGTATAAAATGATACTCAACATTGATTTTGTTCTGTTCACCTGTTTGTGTATTTGTGGTGTTGTTAGGTATAGAGGGTGTGGTCACCGCCTACCAGCAGTGTCTGCCTCAGGTGAAGCTTTACGGTCCCACAAACTTTTCCCCGATCATCAACCACGTAGCTCACTTTGGCAGGCAAGCCCTACAGCAGCAGACTGCCAATGTGAGTCACTGGAAGTCTAAAATCAAAACAGCTTCTGTGCGCAAATGTTTGTTAGTGAAGTTCTTGTTTGGCAGGAGCCACATAACGTTGCTCTGTTTTAACAGTCAGCGGAGATAAAATAACACTTTACTCTGTTTCTTGTGTTGTTTTGCTGTCAATGTTTCACAGCAATACTTCGTTCTGCTCATCATCACCGACGGAGTGATCACAGACATGGATGAGACACGCAGCGCCATCGTCAACGCCTCTCGTCTGCCCATGTCCATCATCATCGTGGGAGTCGGGGGGGCAGACTTCGATGCCATGGAGTTCCTGGATGGAGACGATGGAAATTTGCGCTCGGCTACAGGAGAGGCCGCCATGCGAGACATCGTGCAGTTTGTGCCATTCAGGCAGTTCCAAAATGTAAGTTGTATTGTAAAGCAAAGTCTCTGTGGCCACAGAATGCTTAAGCTTCTGTGTGATTTTGCTTCTCAGTCCTTTAATAATGCATACATGTGAATGTCTGCACGTCTTATTTCAGGCAAGCACTGCAGCCCTTGCCCAAAGCGTACTGGCAGAGTTGCCTGACCAAGTGGCCTCCTTCTTCAATTTATTTGACCTGAAGCCCCCCAGCGAAGTCAGCCCTTCTTAGAAATGTAGGAGAACCCCCACTGAACCCATCCCCCCCACCTTCCTCCCTGCATATGATGCAAAGTAGGGATGCACTGATCCGACTTTTTCAGTCCCTATACCTGCACTTTGGGTCGATACCGAGTACCGATCCAATACCAGTGTTTAATTAATAAGCTGTATGCCTCACTGTGTGGAAGATACTAGGATCATTCTCTTATGTGTAAGGCAACATCAGACTCGACTTAAACATTGCTTTCTTAACTTTTTAAACATAGATATAAATTTACTGAATTGCTATTTATTAAAATAATGGTATCTGATGCCAGATTGGCCCAATGTCACCGATACCCGATCCAGCTATTTGAGCCGGTATTGGACCGATGTCCGATATCAGTATCTGTATCGGTGCATCTCTAATGCAAAGCTGCATGAATTAGTATAGAGGTGTAAATACACCACTGTAGAAGCTTCACTCTTCTGTTTGCTGCCCTGTTTTTTCCGGGTTTTTATATCCTACATCATTGGTTCACAGTATGTTGGACATTATGTCATCATGTATGTGTGTGTGTGCGGACGTACTTTACCGAAAACACCACATTGGTACTGTAGAGACTCTGTACCACAGGTTTCCCCTGTAGACTAGATGATCTGAGAAGGTTACAGAGTCCTTGTCTGCAAAGATTTCCATTTTACGGATAAAAGAATTTATTGAAACTACTTTTATGTCCTTAATGCTCAAAGATCAGAATACATATTAGTACCATCCATATGATGTAGTAAAACAAGTCATGTTTTACTACATCTTTGTAATGTAGTACAGTCATTGGCCTCATTACCTCATAGTAGGTTATTGGTTTTACTGTAACATCTTATTGCAACATATTTAGCAGCTAATGTTCTCTTGCTTGTATGTTTGTGTTGCTACAAACACCAACAGCTAATCTCGGCTAAACTTATTATTAAAGGAATCAGGGAGCAGGGGACTTTATGCTGTAGTAATCTTTCAGGGTTTATTCTGCTGTACGTTTCTCCACATATTACTGCCAGTGATGTTAATTTAAAGCTGAAGTAATTGTTAAATCTACTGTGATATTTTTATCATTCCTCTAACTGTAGAAGTATCTGTATTATCCTTAGGCTAATTTTTTAGTAAGCCACATTCTGACCATAGATGTATTAACAGTTCTTGTACACTATATGATGGGACAGTAGGAGTGTTGTCACTGTCAGTGCTAAAAACATCACTCCGCCAGGTTTATCTGTGTGCTCCATGTAATAGTCTTAAACATGTGGCTCATCTGTACAACCCCCTGCTTCTTGTGATAAGCTGCTGCAGCTCCCCTGCCATCTCCCTTTAAATCTTGTTATTTTTGTCATGTATGTCACTCCCACTTTCTCCACCTCTTCTCTCTCTCTCTCTCTCTCTCTCTCTGTCTCTCTCTCAGGGTCCTCAAGAAATGCTTGCTCAGAATGTCTTGGCAGAAGTCCCAGGTCAGGTGACCGGCTTCTTCAATACCATGAAGTTGAGGCCGCCCCAAGCTGACACGCCTCCCCCTGACTTCTCAGCATCAGCACCACCCCCCCTCTGATGTATCCTGAGGACCAGCCTTCCTCCTCCATATGCACGGACACTCATTCTTATCTGGATTATAGGAGGCAATCTCATGTTTTAACTTCGAAATGATTTATTAGGAAAACTCTTCTATGTTCATATGAGCACGTCACGTTCAGTCTGCCAGTCTGGTAATGATTTGTAAATCCTTTGTTACAATTATAGCATAACTCCATAGTGCACAGATATGGTCAAACATCTCTTAACATTTGTTTACATTTGAAATGAACACAGATATTTAATATATTTGCCACTTATGTGACTCAAGTGCCAGAATAGTTTAGAATTTAAGTGATTTCTTATTTTATGAATCAGCGGTATGCATTATATGAGGAATTAACTGATATTAGTGTGACTTCACTCAAGGCCTTTGGTTTTTGTGGAAAAATTTGAGGCAGCTAATAACAGCTATCTCATTAGTCTGTCAAATAGTCAATCAAAATGTCTACATGAAAGGGCTTAGTACTTACATGTTTCTACTGTTGTTGATCAGATCTTGTTTCCAGTAGTTTCATGTTTCAACGATCACTTCTCTTGTTTTTCACACATTCATGTTTCTCTTAGCCTGACTTCAGTCAAAGCTAAGGCTCGACCAAATACAATTCAGGTAAACTTCAGAAATGTTTATGTATGACAAGTTACTGGATTAAGTTCTTTGTTAAAATGAATACTTTTTTGTAGATTGTACACTACAAAAACTACTGCATTGCTGCTGTTTTGTACTTCAGTCAGTTTCTTTTTTACAATTCAATTCTTTCATGTTTCATGTGACATACTGCTTGGTGCTTTAATATCCGTGTTAAACAAGGAGAATCCCCAGAAGTGATTATTTATCATCAGTTATTGGCAAAATGCATGTTTACATTGATGTACATTAGAAGTTCACTGCCTCTTATCGTACTGACTGTTAATAATATTGCCTAATACATTTCACGAAGTGTATATGCGTATATTCATCAGATACAAGTTGTTTGCACTGTCATTGTTTCATTGCCTTATGTAGTATCCTTGTCTTCATTATACAGTTTTAGTTTGTATCAATATTTTATGTAAATATGACATGTAATGCTAAAATCAAGTTTAACCTACATAATACAGCTTCTACATCAATACTTTATGTAAAAGTATAATATAATTAGAAAGGTGTGTCTTAAGTTTGTGGGTTCTGCCTTCATGTTGTGACATTAGTGACCCAATTTTATGCATTGTTGAAATGTTTGTGTGGATCATAATAGTTAAATACAAACATTCAAGGATGTAAATTAAATATTGACTTTTATAGATTTTTTTTCACTTGACAAAATGAATACATTGTTCTTGCACGTTTAATACTCCTAATCTTATTTTATGTTTCCCATGGGAGGAATGAGGTATCTTTTTAAACCAGCCTGAGAGAGCTGTTGTGTCTGTATATTTCAAACACAATAAATACTGATTATTCCTTTCAAAATGAAATGTGTGATCCTTGCCTTGACACATCGTTGCGCTCCTTCAAGAGTTTCCTGTTTGTCTAGATTCTAATTGGAGATGAAAGTTTAATTGAGTATATTTGACATCATGGTTGTTCTGTGAGGAACTGCAACACATTTAATTCATACAATGTGACAAAAACTAACAGATATTATTATGAAATGGTCATATTAATTGTTTTTACATAACTTTAATATACAGGGAAGCAATTACACACCGACCAGGTGGGACCTTGGAAATAAAGGACGCTGAACCCTTATGAGTGTACACATTAAAGGGATAGTTTGCATATTTGAAGTGGGGTTGTATGAGCTACTTATCCATAGCCAGTCATAGTCATTTTCCAGGCCAAAAGTTGTGGGATTTAATTTTGTTGTCTGTAATTAAATTAATTTAAAGCTTGTGAATGGTCATGGAAATTATATCATGGGTCCTTGAAAAGTCATGGAAAAGTTTCGAAATTTTGTTAGTTTTGAACTTCTGTATTCCTACGCATCCCGCGGACTGCCACAGATCAGCTGTTTGGGTGGGTATACCATAGCATAGCATAGTCTATTAAACAGACCCCCTAACATTATAATGTTAGGGGGTCTGTTTAATAGACTATGCTATGTAGTTATGCCGTTGTGGGCTTTTTATTACTTATTTCCAAATAATAGTATTACAATAGTAGTAATAAAAATGGTAAAAGTTTAATTTTTTCTTCCCTCATTTGAGGCGCTCCTTTGGATGGACGGCGCCACGGGATGGGTCTGTAAGGTCCCCATACAGCCCCACTTCATAAAATCCGAACTACACCTTTAACGCCGCAAGCGTCAAGGCAGACATAATAGTTTAGTAACAGTTCCTGTGAATACATTCAAAATTAAACACTTTCACTGTACGCGGGAGTTGTGGCCAGGCGCCCGATGTCCTGACAGACGTATGATGGGCACCATGGTGGGCACGCAGGGCTGGCCCAAATAGTGGCAGCGGCAGCTAGGAGTGGCACTTCCGGCGGTACTGCCACAAAATGCTGGGCACCCAGCAGATCCAGAAGCTGGAGTTGCCACCGGAAGTGCCAGGACTAGCTGCCGCAGTCGCAAAGTGAGCCCGCCCTCTCTGTAACTCTGGCAGTTGATGTATAAGGGTTCAAAGAGTAGAGCCGCAACACTCCCACATTTCACAGGGCGGTACTGCGCCCTGAAACGTCTGTGTTCAGTGTAACATCACCGTTACGTTACGCACCCAGCAGGGTATTGCCTTCCTGAGATACTATAACTTTACGGTAAGTTTAAATTAGCACTTATATAACGCTAATTTACGTGCGGAAGTGTAAACAAGAAACTGCTTGTCCATCTACTAGCCTTGTTAGCTTGTTAAGCTACAGTTTAGCTTGTAGAAGCGGTCGGACTTTCTCTTTCTGAAACACATTAGCTTCCCCTGGACTTCATTAGTACTTATTGTGTCATATTTTCCATGAGACTCAGTACATGTTTTACAGGCCGCAGTGTGAGACAACTGTAACGTCAGGTAGCTGCAACACAGTCAACGCTAAGCTTATATTTTATGTTTTTGGTGTAAAGAGAAAGAAAACGTTAGCTGCCAGTTGCATGTACGTTAATGTCAGTTACGTAACTGTGTTGTGACTACTCGTAAAGGTAAAAACCGTTCAAATCAAATCTCTTCCTGCTACTTTTACTATTTACAGGTGACGTTACCATTTTCTAGCACATTTTCACATTAACCGGTCTAACCTCACAGTTACAGTTCACATCCATTTGTATTCGTAGAAATACTGTATGCACCCCGTCAATTCGTTGTAACTCTACCATGTCTGTATGTTAGCAAACCTGAGAAATGTGTTTTGTTTACATAGTGTTTACCCTCTCTGCCTGTCTGTCTGTCTTGTCCTCAGCTCGTGGTTAGTCAGACATGGCTGCCCAGTGTGTAACCAAGGTGGAGCTGACTGTCTCCTGTGACAATCTCCTGGATAAAGACATCGGCTCCAAATCCGACCCTCTGTGTGTCCTGTTAATGAACAGCGCTGAATCGCAGTGGTATGAGGTCGGTAGGATGACATAACCTGGGATTCATTAAACACCAGAGAGAAGATTTAAAGTTTAATATTAGTGAAAAGCTGCCGAGATCAAGGTGATTTGATCTTGTCAGGATACCGGACACACATCAGCTAGTAATGCAATAAACATTCATTTTGGAAGGCATAAATGTCTTCCCCTGCTCTGAGAAACTGAATATTTGTGGGGCACTTAAAGTCACACATTTTCCTAGGTGTGGCAATTACGCCACTGTTTCTCCTGCAACTTACAAATCTCTGCAGTGTTAATCGTTAACCCCCTGATGGAAAAGTCTGAGTTGTGTAAATTTCCTGTTATGTCAGTTTATGTGTGTCACCAAACTGTCCTTTTTTTTTATAAATAATTATTTCTCAGACTTGTGCAGTAAAGGAGCAATTCAAACTTTCTCCACAGTTGGGACGCACAGAGAAAGTCCAGAATTGCCTCAACCCAAAGTTTGCCAAAAAGTTTGTCATCGACTACTACTTTGAGATAGTGCAAAAACTGAGGTTTGGGATTTACGACATCGACAACAAGACTATTGACCTGAGTGATGACGACTTCCTGGGCCAGCTGGAGTGTACTTTGGGCCAGGTGAGGTTTTCTTCTCCTCTTCTGAGAGGAAACAATTTAGTGTTCAAAATACATCTTTTATTTTATTTTAAATTCAGTAGTTTTTATGTCTTGTGTTTCAAGTTTTTAGTTCACAGTCCCCTGGCGTAGCATAGAGACACATAATCATTACGATGTAGTCAGGTCAGTCAGACAGGTGCTGCAGTGCGACACATGCTTCTGATGTAATACAACACCACTTTTTCACCATGTTACAAATCAAGCAAAGCAGTAACATCCTTGATAAGCAGTTGCTGTGTAGACTATTTTAGTGTTATCTGACCCCCCATGCTCATTCTGCCTGTTTGTTTTGGATGTTATTGCCATGTGATGTGGAGGCTGTCATCCACTGTGCAGCAGTTTAGGCTCATTCTTACCTCTGCTTCTGCTGTGGCTGCTGCTTCTCTATTTAACTGCTTTCTTTTTTTTTAAATTACTCCCAGGTTGTGTCCAGTAAAAAACTGACCCGACCGCTTGTCTTGAAGAACAAATCACCTGCAGGAAAAGGAACCATCACAGTGAGTGACAGAGAAAGCTAGAGAGAAGTGTCGCAATATTTGTGGACTGCAATTATTTTTCCTTTATTGTTTATCTATCCTCTACTCTGTAGATCATTGCTGAAGAAATAAAAGACAACAGGGTGGTGAATTTTGAGGTGGAAGCAAGGAAACTGGATAACAAGGTATGGAGGATTTTGTTTGAAATCTCAAATTCATTCGCAGGTGTTTAGTTTTATAGAACATGATGATAACGTTGCATTTTTTTTCTTCATTTCCAGGATTTCTTTGGGAAGTCCGACCCTTACCTGGAATTCTACAAGCAGACAGAAACTGGATGGCAGCTGGCTCACCGGACAGAGGTAAACAAACTCATGCTAACGACAGTGAAAGAAAGCTACAGTTCTGATACAAGCATTGAGATATTTTGATGTGTACAAGGCTTTGTTTACAATTTCAACTTTTAATTTCTACTCTGTCATAGCAAAATGGTCATCTATTTCCGGGAAGGAGGAAGAAAATTATTATTTTTTATCTATTACCTTACACTTCCATTCTAGGCTTTTACCCATAACAGTCTATGTGAAAAGAGGAACTAACACTGGCCTGTTTTACACCGTAGCCTTTGCCTAATACTGGATGGTATGTTGGGTCAAGCTCACATTTGTCTAATCAGGAAAGTCATAATGTTGACACAAGTGTCTCATTAGACAACAAGAGATTCTGTAACCCTCCTCCTGTGCTCTGAGCAAACAGCTGCACTGATCTGCACTGATGTACCGCTGAGGCCAGTTGAGTTTTTCAAGCGAATGTTAAATCTGATGTTATAACTGTGAATGAGGAAGCAGACAAATCACATTTGTGGGTGTGATTGAATTAGGGACTGTTGCAAGAAATGTGTAAGAAATAATAAATTATTATTAAGCTAAACTTATTTACAGTTAATACATTAATTTGTTACAGAGTGGTTCTACGTTAATGTTGTAATGAGATTGTGAATTCCTCCCCAGAGGATGAAGAAACATTTAATTTACTCACAACATTCAGCATCTTCATTGCGATAGTATTTATCCTTTTGTTTTTTTTAGTGTATTACAGCACTCAACTTAAGAAGAGTTTAGAGAGAAATAATGGAGCACATCAGAAGCATTTAGAGTTGTTTCTCATCAGAAAGTAAAACAGAACAAAAATTAGTGCTTTACCCACCGAAAACTGATGTAGTGACAGGGTTCAAATGTATCACTTCCTCCCAACAACAACAGCTCTCACTGTGATCTTGATTTCTATCAGGGTGAAAAATAAACACCAGCCACCACCCAAATGTTGGTAAAATATGCAAGTGACTGGTAGATTTTCTTCACTTACCAGCCAAAAAAAACCAATGGTAATCTATTCAGTGGCTGGTAAGATCTGAACATTCACTAGTCATTTGGCCAATGGACAAAAAAGTGAATTTTGCACCCTGATTACTACTGTACTATATACACAAACAAAGAATATGACCTGGTCTGAACGAGCCTGCTGCACATTTATGTTGTACAACCGGTTGCGGAGGTGAACTGTATGTATACAGTTTGTCTGTCAACATATGTAAACAGGTTTTTAAAATAGTTACCATTAAATTTTATGTATTCATGAATTAGCATTGTGGTTGGTTCTTTTAATAAGAAATAAGGAATATTTAAATTTAGCTTTATACATGTTTTTAAGTTACTAATCTGTAGAAGTTCTGTATAATTTAGTTCTTGGTTCTTGGAGTATTCTGCACTCAGATAATTGTCATGTTTTTCTGTCCTTAGGTGGTGAAGAATAACTTGAATCCAACATGGAGACCCTTTCGAATCCCCCTGCAGTCTCTCTGTGGAGGAGACATGGACAAACCTATAAAAGTACCCACATTTTTTTAGCTACATACACATCTATGCCATGGACATAAATGTGAATTTATTCAAATTGTCACTCAGACCTACAGTTGCATCGATCTTCTTTGGTTTTATTTCAGCGGCACTTTGTATTTTCATGGTTATGACATAATACAACCCTTTATAAGGGTGAAATAGTTTTCAGAGCAAAATTATGTGGGATCTCTCTCAAACATCAACACAGGGCGGGTAATACAGCCGAGTAACGCAGTATGAAGTGATTATAGTGTCTTCAGTGCTAGCTTGATGATACATCAACATCAACACAGGGCGGGTAATACAGCCGAGTAACACAGTATGAACTGATTATAGTGTCTTTAGTGCTAGCTTGATGATACTTATTTTTTTAACTTTATGAAGCGAACATGTCAGGAAGGAAGCTGTTTCCAACCATACAGGACAAGTGAGTTACCCAATACATCAGTGTTTGTTTTTGTTCATCTTACCATCACTTAACGGGTGAAGTGTGTGAATGGAGTAGATGGGACTACAAGACACCTCTCAGCAGGTTCTCCTGCCCTCCAAGTTTCCTTCATTCAACTCATAGAACACATTTGTCTGAAACTGAACATACTCTTCTTTAAATAACGTCAGCCTCTGTCTAGTACACTACAAAAAGTCATGGTTTGAACCTCACTTTTGCATGTTGTTTGTATTTCATCTAGTTTTTATATGTCCAGTTTTTTAAGATAAACTTAAAGGATCGTTTCACCCAAATCACAACAACATTACCTGTGTGTCCCTGAAACTCTGCAGACCTCAGCAGTTTTCACAGGGACTATTTCTTTGGTAGAAAGTATCGTTCCATGGAAACTGTTCGCAGGATTATTTTTTGTATTTTGGGTGAACTGATCCTTTAAGGTGATTTTTTTCTTTTCTGTGTGTGAATGTTTAATAGTTCTCTTGCTCATCAGGTCAACATCATCACCATGTGTGTTTACCTGTTTCCAGGTGGAGTGTTATGACTATGACAGCGATGGCTCACATGATCTTATTGGAATCTTTGAGACCACGATGACTCGCCTCAAAGAAGCATCGCGCACTTCACCGGTACGAGTGTGTGTGTGTTTGAAGGATGTAACGGCCAACATTTCACATAGTTTTCACTTAAACCAGCTTGAAGTTGCTTTTTCTACTTTTATTTTGTTGTATTATTGAAATTTTACTGGATTTGAACTAACTGTGTGTAACTGTGATGGATGAGATTATTTTTAGTTTTCTTTATTTGGAATCACGTAATATTAAAACACTAGTTTACACAATCGTCATTAGTAAGATCTTAACAGAATGATCCATCTTTTCAGCATTTCCAGTGTAATTGTAGAGCACAAAAAATAGAACATGGGATGTTTTTTGTTTTAGAAAAAAAAAAGATCTATATCCATTTTCCACTTCTCCCAAATTTCCTCTAATTTAATTTCCTGAAGCCTCATGGAGAAGGTGATTCTTTCCATTACAAAGATATCATAAATAATATCGTAGACGCCCAAAAAGGAGTTTGTCCCAATTAAAAGTAATTTTTGTCCCAGTATACTCACTAATTCTGTATAAATCTGATGCCAAAAAGTATGTACTTTTGGATATTCCCAAAACAAGTGATAATAATTAGCTTCCTGGGAGCCAAGTTTCCAGTTGTTCTCCAAGACCAATGATGCTTCCCGCCAAACACTCTCCAGGATCCTGAGCTTGATATCCTCCATTGAGATTCACAATATCTTGTCCAGGCTTCCTCTGGAATGCAGTTATTAGTTTCCCTTTCCCGTTTTTGTTCTATGTAGGTGGTTGTTGTTATTTTAACCTCCTGGAGTCTCCTATACATTCTTGAAATTATTTTAAGCCCACTGTTTATGTGACGGTTTGGATGAGATCACCAGTAATTCTCTTGTAAAATCCTAGCAACAGACAGTCTGTTTAAGTGCTGTAAATTAGACACTAAACCTAAAACGTACATTTCCAACCCATTGTTTTTTGGTTTTCTGGCATTGACACACGTGCTGTTTTGTTTACTCCTCAGGCAGAGTTTGAGTGCATCAACAGCAAAAAGAAACAGAAGAAGAAAGGTTACAAGAACTCCGGAGTTGTGAGCGTGAAGCACTGCCAGGTGTAGTACTGTGTTTGCCTCATTTTCATATGTTGAAACTGTTTTCTCGTGTGAATGTAGTCTTCATTCATAGCCTGAACTGACACGTTCCTCAGCACTGTTGTGTAACACCAGTATTTAACCTTCTAGGTGGTGAAGGAGTATACGTTCCTGGATTATATCATGGGAGGCTGTCAATTAAACTTCACTGTGAGTTCTGGCTTCTCTGCCGATGCCTGTTTTTAATTGCTAGCACTAATTAATGAGATTAACAATATCTGTTATTTCCATCTGCATATCTGCCGGCTCCCCGAATGTCTGGGCAGGTGGCTGTCGACTTCACAGGCTCCAACGGGGATCCCAAGTCTCCTCAGTCTCTGCATTACATTAGTCCTCAGGGTGTTAACGAGTACCTCTCTGCCATCTGGTCCGTGGGCAACGTCATCCAGGACTATGACAGGTATGTACTGTATGTCACATAAAACACAGTCCAGTACATTTAAAACTATATGTTATATGCTGTTGGTGTGGCAGTTTTCTCAGATTTGGGTGATAAGGCGTCAGTCATCATGTGTTACACAGTTTGCATCTAAATGGCAACATATTCTCTTACTGATGTACCAGTGTTGTTTCTTTTCCTGTGTAGTGACAAGATGTTCCCCGCCTTTGGCTTTGGAGCCCAGATCCCCCCCAATTGGCAGGTAAAGCTTACAAATACATGTAGAGGTTAAGACTGCTGTTTGCATAAAGTTTGAATCAAAGTAAATGGTCACAGGGTAGTGTGGCACTGAATATAATGTCTGATGGTACCGTGTTTCACCCAACAGGTTTCCCACGAGTTTCCTCTCAATTTCAACCCGTCAAATCCGTTCTGTGCAGGTACGTTTACAAATGATCGCACAGTGGCTAGATTTAGACACATTTTCTGACAGAGTGAAACAAATGATAACAACTACTGTACATATGCGGCTTAATATAGCATTCTGTGTGTTTGGGTGTGTAGGTATTGAAGGGGTCGTGGAGGCCTACAGGGTTTGTCTCCCCCAGGTCAAACTCTATGGTCCCACCAACTTCTCCCCTATCATCAACCACGTGGCCTGCTTCGCTAAGCAAGCCCTCCAGCAGACCACTGCATCAGTGAGTATTTGTGTGTTTCAGCCATCACTTATAATATGTGACTGTCTCATATTTGACAGAGAAAGTAGATCTCCAGACATGAATTAATCACAAAGGAAGCCTGAGTTTCACAGGGCTGGAATAGGTCTGCACAAAATCTAATTCAGTATTTTAGTGTTTTCTTGCACATATGTGTGAAATGAAGAACCTGTTAGGCCAAAGTTTTCTTTAAAAAGATCATGTTCTCCTTGTACATTTCTCCAAAAGTCATTATTACCTTTGTACTGCTGCTGCCTGTTGCACAAAGTGTTTACATTTGTTTGCTCCACATTGGGCAGGATGGGAAAGGCATCAGCTTTCCTATAGTTTCCATAGTGGAGCAGGATAATTTGATAATAGCTTCCAGAGCAACAGCAGTGCTAGTATAATAGCACACTAATTGCCTGAAGCTATTTTCAGATGCCAGGCTCAGTAGATAAGATTAAGAGTCGTAAGCCCAAGAGAGGCTTTACCTTGAGTAATAGCCTGACAATAGGTATATCTGGAACTTGTCTCAAGATGTAATTAACTTCTTAAAGTGGAAAGTGATGCCACTAGTGAATAACTCATCTTTGTCAGAGTAAAATATTCAGACCGCTGGTGTGACTCACCTTCTTGCTTTTCATGAGTCTCAGTGCTGTAAACAGCTGATGACAGCAGCCTGTTTTTAAAAGAAGCTTAATGAAGTGGAGGAGGAGAACTAATACATTGGGATGTGATATGAAATCTCGTACCGTATCTGATATCTCTCAAGTACACCTTGATCAAAGACAGACATTTACAGAATTGTAATTATTGTTCTGCTGCCTGTGTTGTTTCCATCTTCCTGCAGCAATACTTTGTTCTGCTCATCATCACCGACGGAGTGATCACTGACATGGATCAGACACGCAACGCCATCGTCAACGCCTCCCGTCTGCCCATGTCCATCATCATCGTGGGAGTCGGGGGGGCAGACTTCAGTGCCATGGAGTTCCTGGATGGAGACGACGGGCGTCTGCGCTCTCTGGCTGGCGAGGCCGCCATGCGGGACATCGTCCAGTTTGTGCCATTCAGGCAGTTCCAAAATGTAAGTGACAGTGCAAACGTCAGACTCCTTTTTATATAACTCATTGCTTCACATGAAATATGTGAGTGGTGTTTGCTTTGATTTCAGCTGATTTTTCTCAATAAGCCAACTCACTGCTATAAGAATTGCATGCACACTTTTTTTCTAAGCATTTCACTGCGTCATCTTCAGATCAACTGACTTCAAAATTACAAACTAAACATAACAGGGTAGTGTCCACAATTAAAGGATTTGGCTGGCCGCTTTCTATATATTTCTTATTGTCAACAAATCTCAGAAAAAAGCCAAACCAATAATGAACTCATCCTATTTAGTATCGTATCGTATCGTTTGTGTATCCAAAGCCTGATGTATTGTGTTCCTCTGTGCTGTATGCCTCCATTGTTGCCCAAAAATGATTAAAAACACGTCAGTGAGCCACACCGCTGCCCTGGATCACATGTTCCTTCATACCTGGAGACAGTGGCTACAGTCACTTGTTTAGAAACGGCTCCAAAGAATAAAAACATCAATGAGATCATAACCCTCAGCAGTGAGGCAGACGCCACTAAGCTTGCGCGGGAATGCGGTTCTTTACACAGCTTCGCTAACTTGTTGTGCTACATAACACAACCTCTTGACTTTGTACTACATTGTAAATGTATCTTTTTTTGCAGGCGCCCAGCCAGGCTCTTGCCCAAAGCGTATTGGCAGAGTTACCTCAACAAGTGGCCTCCTTCTTCAGTTTATTCAAACTGAAGCCTCCCCAAGATCCCAGTCCTTCATAGGGGTACCCCAAATATTTCAGTTATAAACCCCGTCACCATCATAGCCTTTGCTTGGCCTATATGAATAACTGTCTCCCTAAATCACTGCATGAATCATCACATAAAGTGACTGCTATCTTCATGTTTCTTACCTCGCTGTCTTACTTCAAACTTTCATCATCAGTGCTGGGAGAGAGAGAGAGAGAGAGTTCAAGAAATTCTTTTGGACTTTCTGTCTTATGCCTTAAATCACTGATGATCTTTTTCGGAGACATATTCTTATTTACATTAAAGGAAAATTCCACTGAAGTGTTGTTAAAACAAAGCAGTCAGTGATTATTGACTAGTTTTAGGTCAATTTCAATATAAATTGTGTAGTCCAAACAATATCAAAATATTGTTTCTATGGCTGGCTACACACAAGCTCAGCAGGCAAACTACTGCAGCTTCATTTACTGCACTGCAGTACACCAGACTTCACAGTTGTTAGCACTGGCTGCATTCTTGGCATATTTCCAAGATGAATCCATTTAGCTAGACAAAAGGAGGAAATAAATGCTGTAAATAGGCGTTACAAATGCAACAAGTACAAAGCGCAAGTCCTCAGTAACCTGACAGGACATTCCAAAAAAGGCATTGTGACTAAAAAACTTATGAAATAAACTGAAAAGCAAAGATTGATGAAACATAAAAGGGTGGAACTTTCCTTTAAACTGCATATATGCATAACATCATCTGCATAACTTTCTACTCATCCATGCTCCATTCATCTAATTTAATCAGTAGTGATAATGGATTCTTTGAAAAAATGGCTTTTTTTTCTTCTTTTTTTTTGGTTTGGTACCTTCTTTAACTCCTTTTGCACTGCAGGCTCCTAAAGAAGCACTGGCAAAGAGTGTGCTGGCAGAAGTCCCAGGTCAGCTGGTGGAGTTTCTCAACATCATGAAGCTGAGCCCACCTAACTCCAATCCTGCACCAGACCCTGCAGGGAAAATCTAATGGTCCAAAAACCAGAAAAGGAAGAAACAGTCCAGCATCATCTCTTGTACACATCAACCAGATCCCTACTTCATCTCATTAGACAATTACACATCCTCTCCTTACAGTTGTGTTACTCAACCCTCAACTAAATACCAGCATGCAGTTAGTTCATGACATCCAGACCAATCACACACAATACATGCTATACAAGCACTCCACACTGTTGACCAATCTCTGTCTCTTTTTTCATGTATCAGTGTCAAAATAGATCTAGGTGGATACTAACATCCATGCATGCTCATTTTAGCTGCTATTCGGTGCTTGTGTAGCTTAGAAAAAGAAAAAACGATTATGAAATCATTCCATCATTTCTAAAGAATAAGTTTTTGGGAACAGCAGACAAGATAAGCACACAAACTGAATGCTGCAAGCTCTTCATGTTTTTCTTTCAGACTTCCCAGAAACACTGCATTTTTATTTTGTTATTGTTATATTATTATTAGATCATTATTATTCACCCTACTGCTGTTTTATAATGCATTACGAGAGTGTAAGCCTGATTCTTGTTAATGTCTGTTTGAAGATCTAGCATCAAGTCAAACTTGTTATGATAAAGGTTTTTACACGTGTAGATCACAACGGTGATCTTCCAACCATGGCGTCAAAAAAGCTGGTGTGACTAAGTACAGCCTACAGGTTTGTGGACGCCCCCTCATGTACGATATGATGTTTACATCCTTACAGGAAATGGCTGCATTACCACCCATAACATAATCATGTGCGTATAGCCACGTAGCTTTGTAGTTGCTGTTGTTTTGGTAAATGGAGTATGTATTATCATAAATGTGTATTGTTGCCCATACTTTCCTTTGCACTTGCCTATAATAACCTTGTGCTGTATTATACAAATTTTAGCACTTAGTCATTTAAATCAAAGCTATGTGTGTGTGTGGGTTGAAAGCCCCGTAAACAGACACCTGTGTAAACCATTAAGTAGTAATCTGAAATATTCGGGAAAAAAATAGATTTGTTTGTTAATTAACTGTTGTTTTCCATTGTGCCAGTTACATTTAGTTTGCCTTACATGTATCTCCGATTAGTAAAGAGACCATGGTGGAAGTTTCCTGGACAAGGATCAACAAGTCCCAGACTAAGTGTTTTCTCAATGATATGACCAATGAGTTGTGATTTAGTCAATGTTTAATCTTTGTCTGGGAAACTGTCCTTATATGTATGTCAGTATTAAATGTTACTATAAAAAAAGGAAACTATTTTTTTTTTATCTGTATGTTCACTACAAGTGTGTCTATTTCTGCTGCGCTTCATTGGTTATTGTTTTTATATGATCATAACATGAAAAACATATATCTTCTGTATCATATTGTGCACCAACTGCTTACTGCTCTAACAGTAATGGGTGATGTGCCTTAGTGCCAACATACAGAAAGTGCAACAAGCTTGCCAATAAAGTACCTCTTACTCAAAACAAATTAAGTGTACTTCATTTGTCTTAAATAGTGTAAATAACCAAAGGAATTACATCATAGTTCATCCCCTTTCATGATAGTATTCAACCATCAGCCAAAAATACTGGAAAACTGGCTTAGATTTGAACAAGATATTTGGCTGCTAGATCACGGCACTGAAGCATCAATATATTGTACCTCATCTACTTAAACCAGTCACAGTATGTCCTAGACCACATTACAGTCAAGCATCCATAGAAAAGGCTTTCTAGACCTTTGGTGGGCGGTATTCCCTGAAATCAGCCTAATGGGTATATGTTTGAGTACATTAAAAAATTTGAGATTGCGGAAGTAATTTTTGTGAATGGATATGCAGATGGGTGACAAATTAAAGGAAAAACTGGTACAGGTCTGAATGTTTGACCCCTACAGTGAGGGGACCTGGTGGCTCTGTTATGCTTTGGGGGGCATTTTGCTGGCCTGGTTTGGGTCCATTTGTCCCCTTAGAGGGAAGGGTCACTGCATATCAATACAAAGTTGTTCTGAGTGATCACCTTTATCCTGTGATGAAACATTTCTATCCTGATGGGAGTGGTCTCTTCCAGGATGACAATGTCCCAATTCACAGGGCACGAGGGGTATGAATTGATGTGAATCATATGTTATGGCCTTTTGAAGAATGGTGTTCCTCAGTCTTGGCATTGATTCTACAAGTCTCTGAACTCTACTGGAGGGATGAACACCATTCTTCAAAAAGATATTCCCTCATTTGGTGTTTTGATGATGTTTTGAGTGCTGTCTAACACATCAGTCCTAAATCTCCCATAGGTGTTCAATTGGGTTGAGATCTGGTGACTGTGAAGGCCATAACATATGATTCACATAATTTTTTATTTAATTTGTCACCTGTCTGTATGTGCAGTCAGTGAGCTTTCAGCAACTGGAGTAACATTACTTTTGTATCACGCTCATTTAAAAGTTGAGATGAAAGCATCTGCTGCCACCTGCTGGAAAATGAAGCATGAAACTAGACATTATCTTGAATATTTATGTTAATATCCACTGAAGCAGCTTCAATGTTTATTTCTTTCATAATTTAAAAGGCTGCAAATAACATGAACTGATATGGGTTTTTTTTTTTTTTTTTTACAATTCACTAGTCTGTCCTAATATTGGCCATTTAATCCTGATCAGTAATCATCTCAACTTCTTTTATATAAAAGGCTTCTAGAGGCACAAGCACTCATCATCAAAATGCTGTCACACTGATATTAAAGCTGCAACGATTAGATGAATAATTGATTAGTTGCCAACTATTAATCACCAACTATTATAATAATCAATTCATCATTTTCAGTAATTTTTTAAGAAAATGTCCAAAGTCTCTGATTCCAGCTTCTCAATTATGAATATTCTCTGGTTTCTTTAGTCTTTTATGACAGTAAACTGAATATCTTTGGGCTGTGGACTGTTGGTCGGGACAAAACAAGAAATCTGAGGACGTCATCTTGCGGTTTGGGAAACAGTGATCAACATTTTTACCATTTTTAGACATTTTCTAGACCAAACAACTAATCGATTAATCAAGAAAACAAATGACAGATTAGTTGATAATGAAAAGAATTGTTAATTGCAGCCCTAATTGATATAAAGAACTGGAATTTGCCAACATGTCTCACAAAGCAAAATGAAGCCGTCTACTGCCAGTGACCACAATCAAATACTTTATTGTGTAAAAGAGTACAAAGATACATCTTGCTCACTGATATCATTGTCAACAAAGTGTAGAATGATAGTGATTGTTTGTATCATCACATCAGTACTTGGAGACACTATTAACCTCAACCTAATGACCTGGAATCAGGCACTTCAGTTTTCCAATATAAAAATAGGCTATCCTCTTCATGGTGATATTAATGACACTGCATTTTTCTACCTAATAAAATGCTCATGTTTTCTGTTCAGTCTGTAAATCCAGTGTGTGTACATGTAAATACGTGCATGTATTTGTTTTCTGAACATGACTTAAGACTGATGAGTCGGCCAAACAACTCTACTGTCATCACCTGTCATCTACTGTGTAGATGGAAGCGTCACAGTGCTACAAACCTACCATGAACCACATCACCTCTTACGTTTAGCAAGACTAAAACATTCTCTGCTTCTACTTTTAGAGCAGCAATCCTACACTTATTACTAGCTTGACAAAAGCAGCCAGTGAAACCATGAAGAATTCCGTGTGGATGTTTTTGGTGCTAGAGGATCAGAAGGGGTCAGGGGTCTCCAGCGGCTCAGCTGGCTGTGCTTGAATGTCAGGCAAGTACTAGAGCAACCACAGGTTTTGAAATGACTGGAGGTAAAGCCTGATCCTGGTTGTGGTTACATGCGGTGGATGTTGTTGTGATCCATGAACTGTTTGAGGTTCTGCAGGTTGTCCCACCACTTGAAGAGGAAGGTCTCTGCGATGAGGCTGAACCAGGGAGTGATCTCCAGCTCCTTGCGCTTGGCCTTTGCCAGCATCTCCTTCAGCTCCTCTTTGCTCACGTAACAGTGGCTTTTGATCTCATTAGGATCTGGACTCAACTCCACGTCCTTCATTGAGACATAAAAAAAAGACTATGTCATTGTCCATAACGTCAGGCTGAGAGACATGATGCATGCATGCAGACAAATACAATCCGAACACAAACACTTCATCAATATATAACTGTATACTGAATTTAAGCTTTTCTTCTATATAATCACTTTAGACTGTGCATTGATACAGCATCTCATCAGTAAAGTATCAACTAGTTTTGCAAGGATCAATGACATCTGCACTTCTCAAGTTTAAAGTTATATCTTATAGAATAAGCATTTTAATTGGATCGAGTTGTATGCAAGCTTAATCACAGAAAACCTATTTGCATCTCACGTCTTAGAAAAGTCCTTGAGTTTGTTTATTCAACTTTCTCCCTTTAACCATGATTTTCATCAAAGTAAGTTTATACTGCTATAGGAAAACAATAGCATATGAACTGATGCTGCATTGGCACTAAATTGATTCATATCAGAACGGAGTGAAGGATCTCTGGAAAAGCTGGTTGTAGCAGAAGTTTTAAATATCTGGTCAAATGTTTTCAATGTGTCATTAGATACATTTGCAGGAAGAGAATACTCATTAGCCCCAGTTTGCCTCTCATGTATTACCACTATAGTCAAGTCATTCAACTCACTGTTTTGGTTTTAAGGCCCCAACTTTACTGTTTTGGTTCACTAGAAAGTTTTAAAAACTGACTTTACACTACCTGCCCAACACTAATCATCATTTAGCAGCTAAAGAGCCAAAGATAAAGAGACAGACTTAGTAGTCTGGTGGCCAGAAACATGACACCAAATGAATGTTGCTCATATCTGTTGGATGTGTAAATTAGCAACTGTTTGTTCACCACATTAACTTAACAGGTGACTTTGAATCAGTGTTACAGTTTTTACCTGCAGCCCCTAAAGGGCTGTGTCCACCAGAGCTTTTCTCCAGTTAAAATCACTTAATGCAGGTTTAAGCATATTTTTTTCTTAAAATGAAATACGCTTGCATCGTTTAACAACACCTACCACAATTCCCAAAGACTCTTCAATCATCTGGATGAGAATATATTCTGTCCATTGCATTAAGAAAAAGATGTTTAGCTTGTTTCCCAAGTTGCAACTCTTCCCTAATCCAAACAAATATATAGTAAAAAATGTCTGTGATCACTTTGCACGATCTGAACCAAAATGTAAAAGTTCTAATAATCAGTTTTATTTGTCTATATTGATGTTACTTTATAGTATTTTATATTTTCTGTGATGCAACTTGAGAAACAGGTAAAAAATAACTTTGATATAGTGCAGTGGACAGAATACTCTTTCATCCAGATGGTCAGAAGAGACTTTAAAGATCATGAAAATACAAGAAAAGCACAAACTAGGTTGAGCTTCACTTTACATGACCTAATGTATAACTGTACCTTCTGCATGAAGAGGATGTAATCAATCTCATGTTCTCCCCAAACACCGTCTGACTGGGCCTTGTAGTGGATTCTTGTTAGATATGTCATTTCATCTGGAGTCACCTGTGGAGCAACAGGAAGGAGGAGGAGATCAGACGCTGGAGAAGATCCTCCATAATCTTCTTCCACTTAATGCAGAATCCAGGAGCACTGTGTAAGTACATACATGTGCACTCAACACACACACACACACACACACACAGTTTACCTGTTCCATGGGGATACCCAGTTCAGCTTTGAGTCTCCTCTGAGCAGCTCTCCTCACTCCAATCGCATCCTTCTCCTCCAGCTCACTGTCTGTGTGTAAAGGATGACTGCAGCATGTGTTTGTGAAACAGCCTGTGCACACAAACAAACTGGTCAAACACGTTGCTACTAATGCTGCTTAGTACCCTTGTTATGCCACATATGACACAATAGTGTGTGTGATTTGCCGCTAACCTGGAAAAGTGATTTTGGCGTCAGACCTCTGTTGTAGGAGCAGCTTCTCTTCGCTGTTGAAGATGAAGACGCTGAAAGCTCTGTGTAACAAACCTGGTAAAACAAACAAATGATTTACCAGAAATGTTTTAGGTACAAATCTGAAACAGGGAGAAACGATCAGACAAGACAGGTGTTTGCATTTTAACGTAGCAGGCAGGTACTGTACCTTTGTCGATGTTGGAATTGAGGTGGCAGTTTTTCTTGGTGTCTGCTCCAATCTTCTGGTCGTTCTCGTCGATGAGGATGCACATCTCAGCCAGCAGCTGCACCTGCTTCTCGTCCAGGTGATCTGTGGTTATCTCAGGCATTCTGACTGCAGACTGTAGGCGTCTCACCTCACTGCAGTGCACGGGGAGGAGCGAACAGACAGCAGGTGTTGGTTTAGTGTGTTTTCTGGACCAGAACAATAACTGTGCACTTTTAAGATAAAAGATAAGATTTCCCAAACAGCAGGTTGTGCCTCCCCAAACATCCTTCTTACCAATGAAGCTGTTTTAAATCATTGATTATTCTTAATTGTTTTATTCTTCTAAAGTCCACGAGGATGTCTTCTGATTGTTTGTTTTGTCTGAGCAACAGTTCAAATCCCAAGATATTCAATGTACATTGAAAGAAAAGGTGCAAATGGTGACTTTTGAGAAGCTGGACTTAGTAAATGTGAGGTAATTTTGCTTTAAACTGACAAATGATCACTTATCAAAATTATTGTCAACTACGGCTAATCAATTGATTGGCTATAAGTTTCACTTGCTTTGATGCTCTATCCTACATGCTATGACCTGTCAGTCTCCTGCATGAACACATTGTGCTTCTCTGACACATTGTTTACATTTTTTGTAAACAAAATGTGTAATATTAAAATAAGTGCAGCTTTCTTTATTTCATGTATACCGAATTAAAGACAACATATATATGTGTTCAGAGAATGCTTTGTTAACATTTTGGAAGTGTGTATTTGAACTAATATGCAAAGACTTATTAAATGCTGTTTTTTTTTAAATACAGTTTGGCCTGACAACAGACAGGCTGCAGCAGAGCTCAGTTATCAATACACACAGTTCTTCTCAGCTTAGAGTCAATAGGCTTAACTCTTCTCAAACACTTCCGCACTAACACAGCTGCTGCAGACGCCTACAGGACTCTCACTTACCTGGATATGGTTCTGTAGCAGGCGGCGGTAGGTGTGCTGAGAGGTCTGGGCCACGGTGCTGCGACTCTACCGGTGCCAGGTACGTTTAATTTCAGTACAGCGGCTCCCTCGCAGGTCACTATCCGGAGCACCGCCCACACAGCCCGCACCATCGCCTGACCAAAACAGAAAACCAATCACAAGGATTGAAGGTGCGGGTGTTGGTAAAACTCGGAGAGGATCACACTCAGTCAGGATCATGGTCAGGATCTGTATATACAATTTTTGGTCCTGAGTATTAAGTGTTATTTCCTGATTGCTTACGGCTAAAAAGTATAGAAAATGTCTATTATTCCCTTCAACTATTGTTTTTGTGATCTGGACAATGATATTTAGAATTTCACCTCCAGGAAAAACAGGAAATTAGCACATTTTCATTCACGTAAAATCAGAAAAACAACATATGAATCAATATTAATATGTATTTCAATTCAATTGTATTTATATAGCACCAAATCACAACAAAAAGAACAAAAAACAAGTAAAAATGTGTTACATGGTGTAATACCTGAGGACTGTCTGAGGATCCTGATGATGAAGATGAACTCACCTTTTTCTACTGTTATGTAACCTCATGACAAGACCATCAGAGGGTATGTTACATAAAGTATGAACCTGGATAAGTAGTTTAACTCTGTTCTCTCCATATACTGAATGATTTTAACCCATTAAAGCCCTTACACATGTACTTAACTGATCAGTTTAGGGACTGCAACTAACTACTAATTATTTCCATCTGCTATTAACACATCGGTTATTGTTTTTGATGAATTCATTGATTGTTTGATCGTTTGTTCTTTAATGTGTCAAAAAAATGAACGACACAAGTTCCCAGAGTCCAAGGAATCATCTTCAACAGTCCAAAACTCAATTTGATTCAATTGAGCATGTCATGCAAATTTAAATCTTGCTTGATAACTGACAAAGTTAATCAATTATCAAAACTGGTGTCAATTAAGTTTGTTGTCAATTAAGTAATTGATTAATCGACAAAACATTTTAGCACCAGATTAATTTCAAACAAAGCAAACCATCTTGTATGAATTTTACTGCCTTTGATTTCCATCAATTTCTCTATTAAATGTTAATTTTCATTGATGGAGGAAGCATTTAGATCTTCTATTTAAGTAAAAGTATCAGCGCCACAAAACCCCGTTACAAGTAAAAATCGTGCACTAAAAATGTTTCTTGAGTACAAGTGTTACCAGAAATATTTAAATAAAGTGTCAAGTGTCAAAAGTACAAGTGCTCAATGCAGTAAACATGGCCCCTGTGAGTATTATCCTACTGTATATATTATTAGATTATGAGCTGAACTTATGCATTAACATGTAAGCAGCATTTTACTGCAGCTGATGGAGAAGTCACACATTTTAACAACTTTGTATTACTTATTCTATGACAGTTAATCATATTTTTAGGGCTGCAACTAATAATTATTTCCATAATCAATTAACCTTTTGATTATTTTCTCAATTAACCGATTAGTTGTTTGCTCCATAAAATGTCAGAAAATGGTGAAAAATGTCAATGACTGTTTCCAAAAGCCCAAAGAGACCAAATGTCAAGTTTTATTTACAAAGATACTCAGTTTACTGCCATACAGGACTAAGGAAACCAGAAAATATTCACATCTGAGAAGCTGAAATCAGACAATTTTGACTTTTTTCTCTCAACAAAAAATGGCTCATTTAATAGTTGACAAAAAATCGATTAATCAAATAATCGTTGCAGCTCTACATATTGTTCATGTGTAGTTCATCATGTGTTTTGATTGTAAACAAGCGACCAGCTACTATAGCTGTCAAATGAATGGAGGACAGTAAGAAGTTTTACATTTCTCTAAGCTGTAATGGTGTATAAAGTATAAAAATGGAAATACTCAAGTAAAGTACAAGTACCTGAGTAAATGTACTAAGCTTCCACCACAGGTACACAGGTAATACTACAACTCACTCAACATCAGTGGACACTAGTTAATAAAGATATTCCCTTCCAGCAAACTCCACTTCGTGTTTTACTCTCAACACTTGTCGTCAACACGCCATCAGACCACTTCCCCGCACGGCCCGCACGGCCGCACCACCCAGGCCTCCTATCAACTGGATACAAGCATGCATTGTCTGCCACACACACAGCCTACAGAGAAACCGAAAACACCTCCAGTTACTTACCTGTGTCAGGTAGACAACCCCGCTTCTTTTATCGTATTTTGCGTTTGTTTATGGCGACATTTTAAAGCTTGAACGCTGTGCTCGACCGACCTTAGCCTTCACTCCCTGCTTCTGACGTCACGCATTTTCATTGGATGCCGTATCGACGGCGTGGCAGCCCATTGGCTCACACAAAGTGCAAACACAACCCACGTGACACGGCAGTTGGTGCACCAATAAAAAAAATACGTGATGTGTCAAAAAAAAGGATTAAATTAGTGATACTTGTCAAAGTGTAGCGTGACATTCATCCCCCAATAACTTAACTCACACGTCGCCATGTTGACACTCACTGAAACATAGCCTCACATCATTTCAGTTTGCGTCAGGACGCTGCCGTTGAGCTGCTGTGTGATGTTCTCACGTTTGACGCCGCAGTGAAGGTGAAATGTGGCAGCTGGCGTGCAGATATGGCAGATAATCGTGTTTCTTCACCTCCATACTTGCTAACTATGAAGTTAAGGGGGCTGTGACAGCGGTGAGTGTCTGTCTTGTTCCGCATATGCAAGGACAGTTTCGGTTACCAATCATGAAAGGACGTCGAATATTAATTTTATTGGCTTCATTCTCCATGTTAATGAAGTTAATTATGCCAATTCATGTGTGTTCTGGCCTTATTTAGTCATTAATTCTGCCTGTAACGTTATCTATGGCGTTATATCACAACTGCACGACTCAGCATTGTTGTCAAACATAATTACATCATAGCAGATGACTTAAGGTCTGTCAGACATGCTAATAGTACATTTGGATTACACAATTTACCAACAACAGAATGGCTAATTTCACAGGCGCTTTACCTGCTGTTCCCACAACCGTCTTTCAACCACAAGTAAGGTGAATTAACCCAACAAGAGGTTTTAGTGATCAAGTGCTTACATTGCATTGGGACTTTACGATTTCCCTATTCATCAAGTCAGGTGTTACTAAGTACAGTATAATGTACATTTGATAAGCAAAGCAGCATGAAATTGCAAGATTTTTGAATGGAGTTTGCAGTTATGTTGTTTCATTCTAATAGAATAGCAGGTGTCAGGGCAAATCTTGCAATTTGTAGTGTTGTTTTAACTTAAATTATTCCCAGACACTATTGGCAGTCCTAAATACATACTGAAATATCTATTTGTATTAGTTCAGATCTCTGTGGGAAAGGCTACCCTTAACCATGAGCAGCTGCTGCATTGACTGTAAACATGAACTTGACTTTTATTTTTTTTACCTGCAGGCAGGTGGAGTTAACCGACCAACCTAACCCACCCACCCACCAGCCAGCGAGAGCCCGGCCTTTGTTTACCTGCTTCTCAGGTAGGAGTTGAGCAGGGGGCAGGGCCACCCAGGAGGTAGGAGGGATGCCCGTGGAGGGCGGAAGCAGCAGCGGCTCTGCTTCGGCTGCCCGTCACCCCAAGCAGAAGCGCAAGGCTCACAGTTTGTCTATCAGGCGCACCAACAGCACAGAGGAGAGGCCACCAGGCATCCAGAGAGGAGACATGCTGGAGGGACAGGTAAGGGAGATGCACAGATGCTCTTTCCCTGTCTCATACTCATGCACACACACACACTGACAGCTGCAGACAACATTTGGTAAACATGCAGCAGCTCAGAAAGACATGTAATATTTACATATATGTTGTAGACATGACCCTCAGAGCTTCCTGTGCATCTGCTGAAAAACATGTACCAGCTTATTCTTTGTTAGCATTTTGATTGTCACTCAGTTACAGTTTGAGGCTGGTTTTTGTCAGTCACAAGATTACAGTACCAGCCGGTTTAGCAACATTGCATTTTGACGATAACTACCTGGTGTTGCAACATTCACAACTTCCACGCTACTTTATGTTTATGAGATTGTGGAATTCCTCCTCTAGAAAAAATGTTGGTGTCTTTTTTTTTAGGCAGCTACAAGATCTTACTTTGGATTAAACTCGCTTCGCTTTAGTCAAATTGTTGATATCCTCTAGATTCCTGCCTGGTGTGGATGTGCATGTTGGTTACTGATTTCTTCTAATTAAAACAATCTGCTGTGACTTTTTAGCCCCACTGGTGTCATCAAGTTAGTGATTAACCAAGGGATTTATTTCTTCCAGAAAGGGAAGAGCCTAAGCTTTTCGGTGAGCAGGCATTTCTTGACACAGGCCGGTTGTAGCGAACTGTCAAACTTCTTCAATGCTGAGATAAAAGCTGCTTTCTGTTTGATCAAGAACATCCTGGTGGTTAACATTTGGGAGTTGGCTGTAGAGAGGATTTATTTAGAGTCAGATTAGATGAACAAAGGGTGTTTGAGTGACCGTTTAGTGTTTTAGATTATATCATCATGTATTTTTGTCATGGAAGATATGGACAATACTCATAATTTGTGTTTGTTTTCGGGAGACATTTTGGCCAAGAGCTACTGGTTCTCCAGGATCTGTACAGGTGGGTCCCGTATTTAATGATGTTTGATTTCAAACAAGTGATTCCCAAAAGGCCCGTATGCCTTTTTTTTTATGATCCAGATTTTTGGACTCACATGTAAATACTGTATATTCTAAAGACAACATCTCCAAATGTTGTCACATCATCAAAATATTCAGTCCAAAATAATGTGACAGTTGATATTTTCAGTATTTCCCAACCCTTGTTTTGAACTATTGAAGTCCTTTACTTTCTCTGCTTGACAATGTCCTTGACTTATCAGCCACTAAATCTAGAGCTCAGCTTGCATGGGCCTGTTGTCTCATCAAATATTAATATGGGCTGCTTGTCCATGTCTGATTAGTCTTTTCACCAGGCCTTTTTGTGTATTGCCCAGACAAGTTGGCTCTGTTTATGTACCCCCCCCCACCCCCACCAAGAGCACTAGTTCCACATACACAGACACGCTAAACAGCTTTATAACCCATATACAATGCACAGAATGCATTTTAATAATGCTGCCATTATTAGCCAGAGTATGCAGAGTTTTAGGGCCACAACTAAGCAGCTTTGAATGCATAATGGCTGCCTGTTTGTTAATTGACCTTTTTTTTTTTTTTTTTTGCAAAGTGTGTTGACATGTGGCACTGACAGAATAGTCAGGTGCTTAACGTGCGCTGCTGTGACAAACTGTTGGTCTTGAACGCGCGCCAGAAGAAAGAGTGACAGTCAAGTATTTGGTTTCCTCGTCTTTCACATGGCTAGAGGAATAAGCGGCAGCTCTCAGGGCGAGCTGTCAGATGCAGCCTTCTGAATCCTTTGTTTTCACGGCAACCTTTACTTCTCTGTGCATGCTAGTCTGGCGGTCAGCTGATAACTATGGAGGTAAGTCAGTGGACATGTAGCATATGACTGGTTGGACCCTGGCTGTTTTGTAGGTTGTTTCACCGTTTGTAGGTTGTAGGTCTGTAGCCAGAAATGTAGCGATGAGTGTTCCCACAAATGCAGGTGGTGTCTGATTTCAAGAGATTTCTGTGGGTTGCTTTCGATTTGTTTAAGTGGTGTGTGTTTTATGAGTCACTCAAGCCTCCCTTTGAATAGTGATAATATATTAGATGCTTTGAATTCGTCATTGTAAAATTGTATTTGCTCTACAAATATACTACTATGTAATTAAAAGAGAATACCACACTACAGGAGGATGTTAAGCAAATACATTTTTCAGCCTAAATGACAGCTCACCATGAGGTTTATCAAATATTTATTCTTTTTTTTTTTTCTCGTCTGTTTGTCCAGGACTCCAAGCTGCCCATCTCCTTACGGAACAATCTTCTTGACCTTTTTGGCCAGATTGAACGCGAGTTTGAAAATCTCTACATTGAAAACCTTGAATGTGAGTCACTGATATGCAAAGTAGTCAAAATCTTTAGATGTAAAAAGAGAAATGTTGTGGAGTAAATGAAATGTCTCTCGCTTTCATCTTTTTTTAGACTGTAGAGTTCTCATGCACATACCTTACTTTATTGATCTTCAGGTGTTGATTGACTAAGCAAATGGTTTCAGAGCGCAGGTAATGTTTGTCTACTAAAGCCCTGTCACTGTCCTAACATTACAGTGCGCCGGGAAATTGACTCACTGAATGAGCGTCTGACCGGAGATGGACAGACTATTGAAGGAGGAGACCCCACCAAGGGCGCTCTGAAAACAAAAGGTTCAGTATTTCCTACATGATCTGTTGGAGTTATGTTATTCTTTCAGTTTCCTGTTTTTCTCAACACATTGAACAGATGCTTCTTTTTTTATACACTTATCTGCTTTCTTGCCAAGATTCAGATGAGAAGATTGACACCAGTCTCATATCTGTACAATATAATATGAAGCTATAGCCAGAAGCCAGTTAGCTTAGCATAGCATAGCCTAAAACTAACCTGGCTCTATGCAAAGGTGACGAAATCTACCTACCTGCACTTCTAAAGCTCACAGTATACTTTTGTTTAATACCCATAAAAATTGAAGTTATTAAACAACATGTTGTGGTTGTAAAGGATGTTATGTGCTGGACTATTTTTTGGTCAGGTGCTGTAATATCCTGTCTTATTGTCACCATGAGGTTGCTAAACAACCAGTGGAGACACTTTGCCAAAAACTAGACCAGCACAAAATCCCTGTGAAACCACAACGGTTTGTTTATGGATTGAACAGTTAATTAGTGAGCTTTAGAGCTGCTGATAGGCAGCTTTTGTTACCTTTAGCCAAAGCCAGGCTAGCTGTTTTCAGTCTTTGTGCTAAGCTAAGCTAACCGGCTGCTGGGGGTAGCTTCATATTTACTGTGCAGACATGAGAGTGGTATCAATTGTTTCATCTTTCTATTATTATGTTATGTGATGTTAGTTCACCGTCTTTAATAAGTTCAAACATAATCTCAATTACCTCTCACACCGCAGAGGGTGACAGCGTGAAAGTGATAACAAGGTGCTAAAGAAGACTTGTTTATATGCTGTAGGATTGAATCAGAAGTATAAAAGTATCTCAAACCAAAAAGCACCACGACATGAGTTACACAAATCCATCCCTGCTTCCACTTCATATGTGTTGAAACGTCATTAGCAGCCATGCAGACACTTCTGACAACTAATTACCAGAAACACACAACACGGCTTTGTATTGTTGAGCTGTGTGCAATTTAAAGTCTTGACTTTTTATTAGGCCTTTACTGCAACAGAAAAACCAACCAATGAGTTTGTCACTCAATGGTGAATTTCATTCATTGTTCTTTGTCTCTCCATCACACAGCCAGCCACAGCACCAGTCAACTGTCACAGAAGCTCAAGACAACCTACAAAGCCTCTACCAGCAAGGTACGTGGCTCCAGCTATGTTAGGCCGCTCTATAGATCGCAGAAGATGTGTCATCTGTGTAAATATTTGAGCTGTTGAGATTCAGGCCTGGGGTGATGGTAACAGACTATCAAAAGCCCTTTGTTGCTGAGTGAGGGGAAGGAAGCGTGTAACAGTTTGTGAAGTAACGATGCATTCATAGAATTGAAAAATTTTTGGACAAAATGACCTCTCCCTTGATTTCTTCCTTTTTTAATCTCTTGCCGTTATAGCGCTTGTACACTTTCCAAGGCAAAATAGGTGGACCTCGCAACTTCAGTGTGGCCACATGGGAGTTGTTGGGAGGAGATTCATGGGTAACTTCCTGAATGCTCTGTTTGTCACTAAGCATCGTGGGGGGCAGCTGCGGGCTGAGTCTCTTTTTAACGGAAGTCTGACCTTGACTCCTCATCTCTTCTCTGCTCTGCACCCTCATGTGGGTGAACGGCTGCATTTGTCAGATCTAGAAAACAAGTTTTTACACTTTCTTAAAAGGGAACATTTTATTTTTGGAAGTGTCTTGTTGGTTAACTTACTCATCACATTAAAGGGAAACTCCTGGGTTTTTTCTAGCGGGACCCTATTTTCCCATCGTTTTGTGTCTAAGTGACTAATGGGGACAACGGTTTTTGAAATTGGTCCAGTCTCATTCTGAAATCTTGTGCGAGTTGATACAGGAAGTCAACAGTGAGTGAGAGTTGGAAAGAGGAGTGCCGGGAGGAGTTTGTTGTGTTGGAGTACAGAAAGCGTAGCTTAGTGTTATCTTAAAGACATGGCTGAATATTTAGTTGATTTCGACAACAACTCAACTCTCGTGGGATTTCAGAACGAAACTTCTCCCTCAGCAACACTTGGTTAGACACAAAAACAACAAACAGACCGGACCAAGTGAAAGGTAAAGAAAAATGTCCTATCTCTCCTTATGGTCTTTTCATAATGTTGTCAGACACTTATAACAACAATCTGAGCCTGTCAGTGGCAAAAATAAGCACTTTTAGTGAACTATGGCACCAATCCCCAAGGATTACATTGTAGCCCATTTCGTGGCTGCTGGCTGAAGTGCTCTCACGCAATCATGGACCAGTTTCAAAAGTTGTTGTCCCCATTAGTCACTTAGACAGAAAAAGAAGGTAAACTAGGGTCCAGGTTGAAAAATCCTGAAGTTTCCCTTTGAATCCTCTACCAGTAGAGAAGAACCGTGAGACGACTTTAGTCTCTTTCTATCAGCTGTCTTAAAACAATATAATAAGATGAAAATTAATAATTGATGTGGAAAACTGTTTTTATCAAAACGGCCAAGTTTAGTCGTCCGCCAACCATTAAAAACCTCTCTTTGAACAGCTCTTAAAGGTATAAATACTAATATTTATAATCAATGAAAATCCTGTGATATGGCGTTTTATTTCCTGCTCTACCTAAAATGTTTGCTTGACATTGCCTTTCTTAAATCTGACTCCACTAAATGCAGCCAAAGTCTGAGCTAGATGAAGAGTGAGAAACAATCCTCTTCTGACTTGTAAATTAGAAAAGAGGACACAAGGGATCAAGGGACGACTTCTTAGATTAACCTCCGACAGAACTAGCCGCTATATAATATACAGCTAACCTATCAGCTGGCTAAGAAACATGACGAAAAACTCATTTCGTCAAGACTCAAGAGACCGGAAACTAATGCAATGATCTGCACTAACTGTAGCCTCAGTTTCTTACTGCGTTGACCTTGACTGGAATGAGCTATTTTTTTTCTCTCACTGCTCATAGTCTTCTAATGACAGGAAAGAAATAAGATTGTGTTGTACGTGTAATGTGAGCATAAACACACCTGACAGAATGAGAACATACATTAACACAGTCTGACACGAGTAAACCAGATGCTTTGCTGTTGCATCTAATGACTACCAATGATGAAGCTTATCGCTGTGGTCGGCCGTCTGCTTGCAGCAGCATGTACGTTACAGATTGTGACAAATAGAACAACAATTCACTCTCTAGTTTGTTCATCAGGATGTCTGCAGCGACTAAAGGCCACATGTAACCAGACCACCAGACATGCTTATTTTTAGAGGTGCACCACACGTCTCATATACCTTTTGGCAGAACATCCCCCTGATAGGAAAACACACCTTGTTTACAAGACATACACACACACACACACACACACACACACACACACACTGGCTTTAACAGGCTACTATTCTAGGAGCTTTTATCACAAAGTAAGTTTAGCTGGCTCTCTTTGGGTCACCTGGCTTCACTGAGACTAACATTGGCAATCCTGGATAACTGGTATCATAAAGCTAGTTATCAACCGGCTCAGTCAACTCTGGGTTTTCCTCGATAGCTCGCTTCTAAGCTCCAGCCTGCTCATGTGACAGAAGCAGAGGTCTTCATTACGGGCAAGTGCGTAGGTTTGGTTTCAGCTTTGGTAGGGGCATTTTTTGTCAGACGGCCAAAATAATTGTGTATGTGTACGTGCTCTCTATCACTCTTCTCTCTTTCATAGGCACATGCGTGCACATGCACACACATAAAGAGACTGTCTCTGCAAAATATTTACTGAATATGCATTCGCTGACTTGCCTGAAACCAGACTTGTATCATGTTTCTCTGATTTTTATATGTTATTTTATTAATAGACTACTTAACTATAAATCTGAGACAAAAATTATTATTTAAAAATAACATATCATAGACTGTCACAAGGCTTTCCACAAGGATGTAGAGTAGCCAACCACACAGTCTGTAAGTAGTTATTAATATTTAAAACCATGTCTTATTTATTATTTATTTATCGGCACCTTCCCTTTAAGGTTTATCAAGGGAACAACAATAAGAAGGTTATTTTAAAGGGGGACATGTGTATTGGTTTTAAATTAAATGATTTATAAAATAAACCTATGCTAAAAATGACTAAAATAACAAAACATGTGAATCACTTGACTCACATCATGTGAATCTACTGAATCAACTCAACTTCTAGTCATCTTCATCTTCATTTTCATCTTCACTATCATCCTGAGTGTGAGGCTGAGGCGTAGCCTACGTTTTCCTCATATGACACAGGCCTGTTACTCTAACAACATTGCCTGTTTTAGTGTGTTTGTTTTAGATTGCTCTGCTGTAAAATGCACAATGTAAATGAAGATAATTCATTCATTTGTTCATTCATTACTTTCAGTAGACTGTTTCATACTTACTGTGCGATCGTCAAGTTGCTGCCACCGGTGTTTTCAGATGTTTTCCGAAGTAGCTTGTCTAATGAGGATGTCCCCAGTCTGTGCAAGCAATTCAATTCTTAATGTGTTTAGTCATAAATTATCTTGCTAATATTTGTCAAACACTGAGGATGACACTCCGCTCTCTACTCGGCAGGACACAACCTCTCAGCTGAGCGCACACACAGTCATATAGAGCATGTGACTGACGCAGACAGAGAGGCACGTTCCTCTATCATCGTGCTCGCATTGTTTTGAAGCGGAGGCTAGTGGTTGTAAATGTACACGCACAACTTGTTAAACAAAACTATTTTACTAGAATCAAAATGTAATATAATAAAGTAACTGGCTGGACTTAAACGAGCAGTCGTGTTATGGAAAGCTCTGAAACTTCACCTGAGTTCTGTCCTTCTTTCAGTTTGTGGATTTGGGCGACACAACTCTGCACAAGTCTGCGTGTCTCTGTGACATCAGAGCTCACCTGAGAGGCTGCAGCTCACCTGTCTGTGCGTCTCTGTGCCGCTCAGGCTGCTGCTGCTGACAGGATTTTGATAATAAAATGATTCCTGACAGTCACAAACACATCAGTTGGACAAGCTGTTGCTAATTTAACTTATAAATAATGTTAATGTCTTAATGACACATATGCAATAATAACTCTGCTCTTGATCCATTCATGGAAGAAGGGAGAGATGGCATTAAATAGTAAATATTTCTCCCACTAATTTCAAAGATGAATGTTTGGATTGATTACAGAACATTCTTATTAACTAAGCTCAACTCTTACTGTAAAAAGTACCAGATGTCTTAATTTGCATTGGGGAGGAATATTCACCAGCAGTAATTAAGTTGTTTAATTAAACAGCATGTCTGAGCAACAATCACAAATTAGCTAACAACAGCTAACGCCTGAAATTAAATATAATATCAAATGATCAGAGTTTCGTCCAGTGAAGTCGTTTTCACTTCTGTGACATTTGAAACATTAAAACTATAAATACTAACATCTTCAGATTCTCCACCACTTTTAAACAGAAGGCACAAGCTAGATATAACTTTTTATACAGACCTTTTGAAATATGATCAACATGTTCAGTAGTCTAGAGTGAATATGGACAAAAAAACAACAAAATGTCACTATTGTTTAGTGACATTTTTAAGCATTTTTTATCTAATGATGAACAAACTATTATGAATACGGGATCATTAGTTAAAAGTAAAGAAAGACTGTAGAGATAGTCAGTGCAAAAATAGCTGAGGAAAAGAAATGAATGCCTGATAATGACAAAATGTTGCATTTATAATTAACTGAACTAAATAGCAGTGTTCACAGTTAATATGCAGCTATAATTGCCATTCATTAGTCTGTGGTAAACAATCTCTCAGTTTGTTTTAAACCCAGAGTGGATACATAATTGTGCAAAAATGTGTCTTCTATCTCTGACATAATTATCATGGAAAGCACAATGATTATATTGATCTATAAAAATGTCTCCATGTTTTTCCCTTTAATCACTTTTCACTTTATTATAAACTTTTGTCCTTCTGCCAGCTTCATGATACCAGAAAACTTGAACTAAACCCAGAGAAAGCTGGCTAAGCCGTTTATCTTGCTTTGTGATACAGGCCCTACATCCAACACACTGTGCTTTATTTGTTAATGTGTTGGTCAGAGACCAGCAACAGACTGTGTGACACATGTAAACATTGCAAAGCCAGTCTGTGTTATTGTCATGTAGATTTCAATTTTATTACCGTCATTTATCAAACACAAATAAACCCAATTTATTCACTTCTTGTATCTGTGCCACAGTAAGTCTCATAGTAAACCATTAGTGCTGTAAGTCGTATAAATGCTGCTATTCATATCGGCCCATTTACTTAAAATACTTGGCACTCATATCAGTTCTGAAAACTTTGAATTGGTGCACCTGTTTAATTTTAGTTGGACTCTAAGCATATGTTTAGCTTGGCTTTGGTTCAGCACCAGGAGGAATACTCATCCCTCTTTATCTTCCCTCCATCATGCCCGCCTCTCTTCCCTGCCTGTTCAGATTGTGTCTAGTTTCAAAGCCACCACTGGTTCCCGGGCTTTGTGCCAGCTGCTGAAGGAGTATGTGGGCCACCGGGACGGGATCTGGGACCTCAGTGTTACCCGAACTCAGCCAGTGGTCCTGGGAACCGCATCCGCAGGTACACCAAATCCCTTTACTGTTTAAATCTATCATTCATTGCTCTATACACAGTAGACATGCCACATACTGTAGTGGTAGTAATGGAAAAATTAGAATAATTAGTGTAGAATAATTAAAGACTAAAGGTGCTGCGTTCAATATTTACATCATTACATCACTGTCAAATTAATTGTAATACTTTGGTGCAATTTCCAGAAAAGTACAACATTGTTTTGATGATTGATGGCTTTTGTTACACAACACTATTATTGTTACTGCTCATATTTATTTCTCTAGGCAAGAGTTGCTGTAAACTTACAGCGTGTCAGTTGATTCTTTGAGGAGATAATAAACATGTTCAATCTGTTTTTATTTCCATCGTCTGCCATTGCTAGAAACTCTAAAAAAAAAGTTGGGCTCAGTGGAACATTTCTGGATTGTTTTATGGTACGAGGTGAAACAAGAGATCCAACCTGGTAGCACACGATGTAAATACAGTACTTTAGTAAATCATTAGGTGATAAAGAAGTCAGCCTCCGGTTACTTGATGTGATATATCGTCCACCCCTGCTCTCATTCAACAGACCATTCAGCTCTGCTGTGGAGTATAGAGACCGGCAAATGTCTGCTGAGGTATGCCGGACACGTGGGATCAGGTAATAAAAAACTTTTATCATTGTATTTGTGTAGAATAGTGCTGGGCGGTATAAAGATTCATCCAGTGTCCATGTGTAGTGGTTACACAGCTTGGATTAGTCTTGTCCGTGGACACTTGTAGATTTTCCAAGTCTGGCAGCAAAAGGTCCCACTGCAAAAAGTTTCCTCTTCACTCTTCAGGAGAGTGACTGCAGGTACATCAGCAGTTACTATCATTACTGTATGTTGACTTTCCGGACTGTCCTGTTGCCCTTCTGCCTCCGTTCTTTGTTTTTCTTCTTCCAGTTATTTTATCTCCTCTCTGTGTACTCCGGCTCAAATAAATAGGCTTGGCCAGTCAAAGTGAAATGACTCATAATCGTCCTCATAATAGTCCACGGGATAATCCGTCACTGCACTTAGTTCTTTTAGTTTCCTCACAGTCTAACCATGGTGAAAGTCAGCCTGATACATGTGAACAAACCACTGTGAGTGGATGAATATGTGAGTGGTTTGGTTAGTTGGCAAACTGTCCCAGATATAGATCTCTATGCAGTTATCCATAATGCTGCTACAGGCAGCTAGTTCCTGTGTTTACTGTCATACAGACTCTGAAACAAACTTTTGAAGTGATTCATGTAAACTCTATGTACTCCTGACAGTAGAATAAGCCACTATAAATCTATATAAAGGCCCAGTCATGCAAAAAACCAAACTAAAAAAACATGATGTACCGTGAAGCCGCACAAATCTTAAAAAAATACTGTGATATAAATTTTCAGTCATACTGCCCAGTACTAGTGTAGAACCACGTAGACATGTCAAAATGCTATTTACAGCATTAATAATCACTGTTGGATCAAGGAGTGTCTCTGTCAATATTTGCTCACTTAGTGTGATGATAGGAATGTTTGATATATGTCTATATATATATATATATGTCTTGTTATCTTATCAGCAAAGTTGTTGTCTCTCCCACAGTCAACTCCATCAAGTTCCACCCCACAGAGCAGATGGCCCTCACAGGTATTTAAACGCACGTGTTTATTTTATTGAATTGGCTACATTTAATATTTCTCTCTCCTTATGATTATTTGACCGTCTTTCCCCTGCCGCCGTTGCCTCCAGTAGTTGATTTTGAGTAGATCTACATGTTTGTTGATGTGTGCTTGTGTCGCCGCAGCCTCCGGGGACCAGACGGCTCACATCTGGCGCTACATGGTGCAGCTTCCTGCCCCACAGCCACCACCAGATGTCAGTGTGAGTAGCTTTGTGCTGTTTCTGCTGGAATATGCTGGAATCTCATGGAGTTTTGAGACATGTATTCATAACAGGGAGTTTTCAGAGTCGGTGAATATTAAAAATTAAGTCACTTTACAAGTAATATCACAATTTCTCTACTTGTTTCATGCTGGTTTTCAGGTCTGCTGCCATGAAAATCTCTCATTTATCTCACTTGTTACTCATGCTTTTTCACCAAGAACAAATCTAAGCTCTCACAGTGTTTTTTTTTTTATTTTTGTATCACTTCAGCGCACTGACCGACTGAACTCTTCTTTGTGCTCTCACAGGCTCCGTGTGATGACGACCAGGACTCATCGGACAGAGAAGAAGGCGAGGTGGACGGCGAGGGCCCTTGCGAAGTCCCCACCGTCCGGGTCGCCACCGCAACCCTGAAGAGCCACCAGGGTGTTGTCATCGCAGCGGACTGGTTGGTGGGCGGCCGACAAGTGGTGACAGCTTCCTGGGATCGCGCTGCCAACCTGTACGAGGTGGAGACATCTGAGCTGGTGCACACACTCACTGGTATGCAGACATCATAATGTTTATCTGGTATAGGGTGACCGGATGAGAATGAGTGAAATTCGGGACAGGGGAGTTGGGGTAGGTGTGGCCTCCTGAAGAAGATCGGTTTGTACAAATGGATAAAATAGAGAGAGATTGATTGGTTGTGAGGATGATATGAATGTTTACATGACGCGTGAACCGTAATGCACAGGTGACAAGTATGTTACAGTCGTTTTAAACACATTTTCAGCTGCTGAGATTGTCATTAAGCTTTAGGAGCTTACAAACACATTAAGATATTTTTATCACAAATCCCTCTCAGGGCTGCACTCTCCATCATCTGCTTTAAAACAGGTCGAATGACATCAACAATGTTATTTATGATAGCTTAATCAGTGCAGTAGACAAGTGAAAACACATCAGTTATAATTAATTATTTTACAAAAACAAACTGGATATTTTTAAGTAACTAAAATCAGGAGTTATAGCCTACATAAGAGATTTGAACAGAATATTTTCACAGATTCAGAGAGTAAAAAAAACTATTGAGCTACTACTTCATGTAGACTAATTGATAATTTAATGAAAAGCTCCTCTCATTTGAATTTAGAGTCTTCTACATTTTCTCCAGGTGACAGCAGCAGCTTGTTGCGCTTATCTCCGTTATGTTATTAATTATTCATGACAATTTGGCAGCGCTCCAAAAGACACAATACCTTCAGTGCAGCATTTTTCAATATTCCTGTGTCACCAAGTCAGGTCTGAAAGGTCTCCTCAGCATTTTTGCCTTCAAGTCTCAAGTCAAGTCGAGTCTCACAGCATACTGACAGCTCTCGTTTTAGCTTCTTCATATTATCTGTTACTATTATCTTAATGGTTCATTTTCAGGACAAACAGGACAGGATTTGGGATTCAGAACTGTCCCAAATTTTTTGGGACGTCTGGTGACCCTAATCTGGTATCTTTATATTTACAATGTGATTTGATTTTTTAGGGATAATTTGCGTGTTTTTTTTATTTGTTCTGCTATAATATTCTTCTGCTGACTCAGCAGATGTACATTTTGGAATTTGTGTATTTGTATCAATATGTTCCAGTGCTTGAAACTCACCAGTAATTCTAGTGCACCCCTAAAAAAAGCTCATATTTCCCTAGATACACATAACATTATCCAGAGCAGTTTCTAAAAACCAGAACCTTCCAAGTTTGAGTGAAGAGGTACCTGAACTGAAAACTGTTTATTTTATGGAACAGCTTTAAACAAAATTGGCTGATGTTTTCCCTCAAACTAAACAGGAAGAAATCTATTTCTCTACCTAGTCTAACACTACACAATCAAGTAAATATAGTCTAAGCAGACTGTGCCGCAGGAGTCGGAACAATTTGTCATTTTGTGCCTCTTCTTCTGGTACTTTAAACAATGAGACATCATTATTTTCAACACTTGAGACAAATGTGTGGCAGTTAACCTGCTGTTTGTTTGTGTGTGGAGGTTTCACTGACAAGGAGATGAGCAGACCCACACGGAATCTGCACCCATGACAAAATCAGTTTTTCTTCTTTAACCTCACTTTAGTGCTTTTGCAGTCGTCTTCCTGCAGCAGCCGTTTAATGATGTTCATAACTCTAGTGGTGAATACTATCATGTATTTATGTGTCTGTGTGTGTGCAGGCCATGACCAGGAGCTGACCCACTGCTGTACCCACCCCACCCAGCGTCTGGTGGTCACCTCGTCCAGGGACACCACCTTCAGACTGTGGGACTTCAGAGACCCGTCCATCCACTCTGTCAACGTCTTCCAGGGACACACTGAGTCAGTCTCTCTCTCTCTCATACACACACACACACACACACACACACACACACACACAAATTGATACTTGAATGTTCAACAGTTTGACTGATGGCCACATGTCGCAGTCTTAATTTGGCCCACCGGGTGGAGCTGTAGCCTCTCTCTGGTCTGTGAATCCCTCCAGCACTTTCTCCTTTTTTTTTTTTTTTTTTTTCCTTTTTACAGTGCCACATTGATTTGGCTATTGCTCTAAGCCAAATCCTCCACTTGCCTCTCATTTATTACTGAGCACTTCTCCTCACTTAGACGCTTTGCTCCTCTTTCTCTCCTCTCTTTCTCTTTCTACCTCTCTCTCTCTCCTCCCTCGCTCTCCTGTTCATTTATCTGTCCGTTTCTGCGTTAATCCCCCACTCTGTGTAATTTGGCACTCCGCTCGCTGTTAACACTCAATTGCAGCCGCTCATTTCAAAACGATGACTGTCAGGCTTGTCTGTGGCTTTCAATGGCAGCGCTCTTTAACAGGCGGAAGAAGAGTGTGTGCGTGTGTGTGTGTGTTTATGTCTACATGTGTGTACTGGCTGGCTGGTACTCACTGGCAGCATTTAATTGCAAGTGGGGGGATTACGGAGAGCTCATTATGTACGACCCCAACATGTATAATTCCTGCAGAACCTACTGTAATTCTCTCCCATAGACAATTGGTGTAATGAGATTAAGCCTCAGTGTTTCACAGTTAACAACAGCCCTCCTTCTTTCCTTTCCTTCCCTTCATCCTCGTTCCCTTCCCAAACGATCAATAGTCGTTGACTTCCTTCCTCGTACTTCCATGGTGCATCCCGAGCAACAAACTTACACAAACTTTAAGGCAAATGTAATGATTCTCCAAACTTCTGCTATCTAGCCTAAAAACCACTCAGAAAAAACTTGAAGATGTTGTTTACTGTTTAGCTGCAGTACTTTTGAGAAAGAGTCGTACTGCTACTTGACACTTGAAGTTTGAGTGAGGAGAAAACCAAACTTGAATTTGGCTAATTGTTTATTAGTAGCTTAACATTGTCCCGTCTAAAGCTGCAGCTAACGATTATTTTCATTATCGATTTAGCTGCAGATGAATCAGTTTGTCTACAAAACACCATAAAACGATGAGAAATGTCCTTCATTATATACCACAGCCCTAGGAGTCATCTTCATGGTTTAGTTTTGTCCAACCAAGTGTCCAAAACCCAAAGATGTTCCATTTATTTTAATGTAAGACGAGGAAAAAGCATCATTCTCACATATGTGGAAGCATCACATTTGGCATTTTTTGCTTAAAAAAGACTAAATCAATAAATAGTTTCAGATTCATTTCCTGTCAGTCTACTCACTGACTGATTCATTGACTAGTTGTTGCAGCTTTAGTTCAGTCATTTATATCCTGTCTAATATCTTACATCAAAACATCTAATATATTGCTCACTATTAGTTTGCAGTTATGTGGTTTGAATGTGGGGCGTGTATATTGTATGAGTTTGTGGGCATGATGATAAAGGTATGTCTTAAACTTTCTTAAACACTACACTTGAAATGAATATCATACACTTGTAAAGTTAGGGACACTACCTCCATTGATGAATTAATTAATACCTAGTTAATTAATGACTTAGGAGGAAAAATAATTAAATGAAATTAGTCAGTCTTCTGTCTGAAAGTCATGAACTCTGAATATAGTGAGCTCCATCTTCTGATATAAAGGAATATAAATACTGAACTACTGAGGAATAGGGAAGCTCAGGGAAACACTAAACATATGTTCATATATACTATTAAAATGAATGAAGGAATGCATGAATGATTAGGTAAATTAAATTAACAAGTTATGGCCGACAGAATCAATGAATTCATGTATGAATGTTATCAAAAATGAGTCAAAAATGCAACGAGGGGCTAAGACTCTAACTCTAGTCAATGAAAATGTCATTTTTGAGCAACTCTTGCTCATAATGTTCTTGGAAGAATCAAACTTTTCTTCTGTTCCTGGATTCGTTATCCTACACTTGTGAGCATGTTTTTGTTTTGCTTCAACAATATCAAGTTGCCGTCTCTCTGCCGTTTCTCTCGCTAATTTTCCAGAATTTCCAATATTGCATAATGATGTGGCATAATCTCCCCATCCCTCCTGTGGAAACAGCAGAGGTGAAGAGAGAGTGCGAGCGGTTTAATAGGCAGAAGAGGTTGAGAGCTTGAGGGGAGACAGCCTCTCGTTTCCACCGCGTTCACCGGCAATTACAGCTAACGCTCCCTGACAGCGAACCACAGCAGCTAAAAGTGCAGCGTGCACCGGCTATCCCACCACCCTGTCGTAATTGCGGAGTAATGACGATTGCACGTGAGTTAACAAAACAGCCGAGAGCAAACGAGAACTGACAGCGGACTTGCTCTACAAATGAAATGCCTTGTCACGTTTGTCTCTTCTGACGGCTTTCGGAGACATTAGATTGCTCTTGATAGAAATGCACGTCGATGTCTGGAAGTGTCTGTATGCAGATTTGACGTCCTGTCTCTGGAGGAATACACCTGCACTTACCAAGTTCTCAGTGACTGTCAGCTTTGCAGCAGCACAGCAAAATAATAGAGTGCTTTAAAACCTCTTAGTCGTCTTCACCTGAATTGTTTCATTTACATTTTACCATTTAGGTATCCGGCTTACGCTCTCATCCAGAGTGACTTACAATGAGTGAGATGTTCATAAATTCACACATCCATCATTAGAAGCATCACCAGGAAGGAGGGAACGCATCAGAGCCACGGTGCTAGAACCAATATTTCAGTTTAACTATCAGATTTATCTACAGTATGATAGAAATGTGTTGGTTCATACAGAAATAACAAAACGTAAGGAAATGTGGCATAAAGACATGTCGAATAACTGTCCTACTGTGATGCGTCTTTGCTCACTGCCTGCAAGTGTTTCTTTGAATTTGGATATTTTTCTAAGTCAGTTTTTTTTAAACGTAGGCCTAATTTCTCAAGTGATGAAGCACATTTTCTGAAACTTTTATAATTCTAAGAACACAGCGCAATCAGTTGACACTGTGCAGCACAGAAGTTTATTAGTCTAAACATTGAACTGATGTTAAGATGAATAAATTCACTGAGTTCATCACTGCCACCAAAATGACCCTTTATCAGTACTTAAATCAGGACAGTCAAATGTTTAAGGAATTATGTCAGCGTAACGGTCCACTGACATTATGTATCTGTCATTTATTCTTCATTGAGATGTACAGTAATTCAAACTGTATTTCACAGGTTTTCTCACCATCAGTGTCCAGTATGAGCCCTGTTCTCAGTAACCTGCTAATAGTTTCTTTAATGTACAATCCTAAAAAAGACAGCAGTCATAGCTTGCTGCAGTAAAGACAATACAGATGATTCATTTAATTAGGAACTATTGTATATTTTTCTCTGGTCTGGCTGCAGTTTTTCATTCACCTCACATCTGATATTTGCCCTCACAATACACTTCATTTTTTAACAATTTAAAAAAATCATCAGTGGTTGAACTAAAGTTAATTGTATTGTATTATGTTTGCGTGTTTTGTGAAAAATGTTGATAATGAAGAATGTAAAAATGAAGAAAAAGGTGGCAATTTTAAGCCATATTTGCACAAAAACTAAAAAAAAAAAAGTCTGTTTAATTATAGCTGCTGCTACAGGTGTGACTTGGGTTGTGATGACGTACTGTAACACTTCTACCCTACATATAACCACATATAACGTCAGAGTGTTAGCTGTGAGCCACCTTTATAGGACTAAGATATATCAGGGCTTTATGGTTAGAGATACATTCAGCTCGCCTTAACTTGTCTGACTGCAGAGAGGACCCATGATTCCCTCTGTACGTCCGTCTTCCTCACTCTTACTTCCTTCTCCACTCCCTACTCTCCTATCTCCAAGAGTCTCGACCTTGGCTGTCAGAGACACTGCAGTGATGCCATTAAGTAACATTGAATACTCCCCTCCCTCCTCACACCCATTCTGAAAACCCTTTAACCTTAATCAACCTTTTAATCAATTACCTTGTCTGATTACGCCCCACACACACCTCCCACTTAACACACCTCCTACCTTTCTTCCTCTCCGTCTCCGTCTGCACCTCGTGTATTCCCAGGTGGGCTGTACCCTGCAATGTCAGAAGGTGCCTGTTACGATACAGCAGTCTGCACGAGCCTCGGCCTCTCTAATAGGACAAAGTTTAGTCCCCTAATTAGCCCTTAATGCCATGTCAATTTGCATTAAGGGGGAAGCCAGTTTTAGCGAGGAAAAACTGGAAGTGGAACCCCAGACAATGCTCTGTGTGTGTGTGTGTGTGTGTGTGTGTGAAGGGACTCTACACAACGCTAATTTTAATCAAGAATCTGAAAATTCCCTCCATGAATGAACAGAAGGGGAAAAAAAAGGGAGGGAGGAAGAAAAACCCCTCACAGGAGCGACTGACATACAGTAATAGATTGGAAATATTAAAGGTCTATTAAATGAATGGCTAGGCCTGACCTCAGTGCTATCATGTGGAGCAGTGCATCACGGCTGGCTGGATAAAAGGCGAGGGAGGGGAGGGGATGCTGTATGCATATAAAGAACGTTTCTGCTTCCAATGTAATAGCATGATGTAGCAAAAGATACAGTATATTTGGCAACATTTATCTTTTTATTCTATCGATTGTATCAAAAGTGACACTTCAGCAACCTTACGTGTAAAATACTGCAAGACAGCAATAAGAAAAAAGAAGTTTTGATCACAGCTACCGATAAAGATGGATGTGATGATATGGTGCTCTTTCTGTAACGACACCTGCAGTGATGTCAGAGTGTACTGACCACTGCAAGGGTAAGAACTTGAACTACTGGAGGTCAGCAAAATCAAGATTGGAGCTGTTGCTACTCTTTAAACCTGCAATAACTTGATTTCTTTTTGGTCATGTGGGAGCAGCAAAAACAAGATGTAAATACAACACTTCCAACTTAAAATGTAAAAAGAAATGTCAAACTTGTTAGCAAACTGTTGCCTTTTTACACATCCAGCAGATACAGATCAGCATTGATTGGATGTCATGTTTCTGTCCACTTTCTGAACGTAAATCCAATATTCACTCTCCTTTTAGCTCAGTTTTGGTCTCAACCAAGCCCTGCTAAATGCTAGCAGCTAGTCACCAACTATGTCTGCTGTCTGGTGCTGGGCAGGTAGTGTACAGTGGGCTTTTAGAGCTTTTTTTGCTGAAAACAACTGCCTGATGCCACCTCAAAAGATGCTGAAAGCAGTGAGAGTGAACCAAAACTTCAAGTTGTGGGTCTGAAAACCAAAACAATAGGCTGAAAGACACCATGAAACTCTGTGTTTCACACTATAAGCAACACTTCCACATGACAAGTAGTCATTTAATCCGTTATTATTATAAAAAATATTGATCATATGTTATATATGTCATGGGAAACACACATGTACGTTTTCCCACAATACTATTGAAAGACGTTATCCAGGTTGTTATAAAATGATATTTAGCATTTACTTCCATCAGAAATACAGTATATAGTTCATTATTTTAAATATTAAGATACCCATTCATGGAAGGGGTTCATTTCAGCTTTCAGTGAAATTTCAGCTTTCTGGGAATTTAGGGTTTAGTGGTGTTTACTGTTAGTTCAGACACGGAGTAGTGGATGGTATAGTTAAAGGTATTTAGGTAACTAGATCAATACATATGGTGATGCGGTCAATTTTCTGGGATTTTAATGTAGAATGTGTTTTAGGAATGTTTAGGATAAAACTATCCTTGCAGTTCCTCTAAGCGCATGAGACTTAAATGTAGGCAAAGCAGAAAACGTCTTTCAACATCTCGACAGCTCATAACACGTGATGGTGTGAACATTTTTGAGCTATTATTTAAGCCCTCAAGTCGCTGACAACTACACCCATATGACAGGAACACGGCGCGGGTGTGATGCTACCTCCCTCTCTTCTCTACAGGTTCATAACAAAGTGATACTTTTATTAAAATGGAGAATCACATTTTACATCAGGAACGGCACTGTGTCAACATGCTAATGACATACCTGATGAACTCACATTAAAGTTGTGTCAACACTTGTAACTTATCTCGACATTTCACTGTGACGCGTGTATTGATCTGTTTTATCTTTTAGGTGTATGAGACTGACTGTAAATACATATTTATTCCCAAAACCTTTCACTGAACTGTACAATTAGTACAATATAAATCTCCTTAATTGAATGAATCTCATCTATTTCCAGTTTGAACACAAAAGGGAGAGTATTACATGTTGCTGCTCTCTTTTCATATCCGTGTGTAACATCCGTGTGTCCTTCTGTTGTAGCACGGTGACGTCTGCAGTGTTCACGGTGGGCGACAATGTGGTTTCAGGGAGTGATGATCGCACCGTCAAGGTGTGGGATTTGAAGAACATGAGGTCGCCTATAGCAACCATCCGCACTGACTCAGCTGTGAACAGGTAGGTGAAAGGAGGATGAGCCAGAGCCCACAGCTGTGTACAGGATGATGAGGTCCTTTTGTTATTTAAACTTAAAAAAGTGTAGCGAATGAGTCTGTAGACAGTAAGTTCATTACAGAAAATACACAAACAATAAAGTTGATTGATATTAAGCAAATTATAATAATATAATAATATAAAAAATAATGTGGTTAGTCATATATGTCAGTTGAGAAGCTGGATATCATGTAGTTTGAATAATTGCATGTTTTGCAGAATTTATCAGTACTTAACATGTTTATAATGGTTTTTACTTTTTCTAATAGTAAAGAAAAAAAAATTAGAATTAAAATTTAAAAAATAGAAATGTTCTCTTAGGGTAAATAAGAGTAATGTATTTTATTACTCTTAAATAAATTATATTCATTTTACACATGAATATAAATGAATTTGTGGGTAGTATAGCTGTGTGCCAAGTTGTCTAAATTCTCTTCTAAACTTAAAGGAATAGTTGGGAAATTTCTGCTTTTGCTTTTTCGACTTAAACTCCAGGAAGTGACTGCTCCCACCTACTGTAAGAAACAGTCAGCCACATTAATAAAATGTGTTAATTAAAGAGGTTTGGAGGTGTGGATAGAGCCAGGCTAGCTGTTTCCCCCTGTTTCTAGACTTTATGCTAATCTATCAGTTATCAGCTATCAGTCTTGTTGTTGGCAAGAAAGTGAACAAGTGTATTTCCATAAATGTCAAACTGTTCCTTTAAAATTTTCCCCAGTCTGATAAGAATGGAATTTCTTTGAATACTTGTAATTTTTCCAAATGGTTTTGCTCATGAAAGCAGTCAAAGGTAAAGTTAGCAACTATCAGCACAGATTGATATTATTCCAGCATGTCAACACAACACAGCTCATTAATAAACAGGGAAGGTATTAGGGGTGTTGTGGCCAGTCTGCTCTGCCTGCTGTGTTCATGATCAGCCAGTATCAGCTCTCCTGCCGGGGCTTCTGTGTTGCATTTGTTTGTCTGAAAATAACATGCTTCCAACATATGTAGCCCAAAAGAGGGCAAGGATATGTTTTTCTCGCAATTTGCTGTGATGAAAATGTACAATTACAATCGTCAGCAATTATCCTGAATGCCAGCAGGGAATAGAGATTCTGAGGACAGCTGATGTTTGCGTCGCTAATGTTTATGCATATGGAGCTGTGTGCAAACTAGAAAGCAGAACTTGTGCTTGAATTACACGACATGCTGTAACTGCAAATCAGTCTATAAAAAATTCAAAATTCTTGCAAACTGGATTTGATCTTTCAGGATAAGCGTCTCTGCCAACCAGAGGATCATCGCTCTGCCACACGACAATCGACAAGTGCGACTGTTTGACATGAGCGGAGTGAGGCTGGCCAGACTTCCACGCAGCAACAGAATGGTAAGGAAGGGAGTAGATTGGACAGAAATGTGTGCATCAGTCAATGAACATCATAAAAATTAAAAAAATGTATGTGTGTGTGTATGTTTGCAGGGCCACAGGCGCATGGTGTGTTGCACGGCATGGAACGAAGAGAACCAGTCGTGCAACCTGTTCACCTGCGGCTTCGACCGACAGGCCATCGGCTGGAACATCAACATCCCCGCCCTGCTGCAGGAGAAGTGACGCCACTGACACACGTAAAAACGCAGATAACTCACAATAAAGTAGGAGACTGATCAGAATCCCTCCATGTATATACAGTACGATACACAAAGACACTGTAACCTGCGGCCTCGCACATGCTCGTACGTTTGAAGCGTTCACCCCGGGAAGCGTTTAATCTATTTCACAGCTTTCAAGCAACTGAGCCGAAAGGTGTCAAAAAAAACATTGTTCATATTACCATTAGTGTTGCTTTTGAGAATGCAGCTATTAACACTGATTGATGGTATATTCCCCTAGATTAATTTATTCTACACAACATCCCCCTGATGTTTAGAAACTGACAAAAACTCCAAGTGTGTGCGAGGCCACAGAGCTGATCTTCTGTATTTGAACCTTTCACTTATTTAGCATGGATTGTGAATTGTGACACGACTAGGCTGACCCATTCATTCCTAGCCCTCTATGTTAATATCAAAATATACATATATATATATATATTTGACTCCACAGTCATAGGCTGCTGTTGTTTAGTTACTGCTGAATGGTTGGTCTTGCATGTAGATCAACTCTGTGTGCGAATGTTACTTGTAAAGTTGTGAGAGAACAATTATAAAGGCCAGGAACGTCTGTAGAATATGATAGATGAAGTTGTGTACATATTACATCGTGGCCTGATGATTAAGTGACCTGTGTCGCAGGTCGTTGCTCGTTAACTGACTTCGTGTCTTACGGTTGTCCAGCTTTCGAGGTTGGAGCTCGGTCGGGTGGTTCTGTGAAATGTTTTTATCCTTTTAGTCCAACTTAGAATATTCCTCATCATGGAACAAAACATATCATTTTCAGGCCTGCCAGATCACCCCGCGCAGCACGCAGGCAGCCGGGTTCGTCGTCTCGCAACGACCGTTGAGTTGTCTTAAAATACTTCAAACAGAATATGAGATTTGAGTCTTTGCCTATTACCTTTCGATGCTTTCAACTCACCTCCAGCCTCCATGTTTTGTTGTCAATATTTCAAACTTATGATACTGTAACTCTGCCTTGTTCCATGTTTACAGTAGGTTTCTTTCTTTTTTTTTTTTTTAAGTATTGCTCTATTCTGCCTTTCTGTCAGGATGCAAAGTGTCAAGCGCATAGCAATAACGGGAAAACGACTGCACTTCTGTTGTTCACAAATCCTGTGAATGAGGTCTGTGAATTGGATGTGTTCAACATAATCATGATAATAGTATTCCCTGTCTGTTGCTGGTGTAGGTGTCGCTACTTTTAGCCATAATCTGCCCCCCATGTTTCCTTACTGTCAGTGAACTACACACCCACCCTCCTCCAGCTCGTTGCCAACTCAAAGCCCTGTGTTGCTGTAACGTCGTCATCCTCAAGTGAACTTGTCGGTTACTGGTCATTTCTGTGCTTCGGTAACAGCCTGTCGATATATGAAGTTCTAGTGTTTACACTTTGCTTTCTACCTTTAGCCTCGTACGACCTCTTGCACCTTTTATCCAAATACAGAAGCAATAACATAGCTCCTCCGTGTTTCTGGTGCTCACAGTGAAGCTCATTTCTTTCCTGGTAATCAGTGAATATGACTTGAAGTTTGAGAATGAAAGCTCGTCTAGAACTGGGCTTCACCGAATTCCAAGAAGCATCTTGTTACAGTTGTGCAATATCCCAAACATGAAGTCATGCTGTCGTTTTTTTGGTCCTCAGATGTTAAATGTTTAACTTATTTCAGTGCTGTAAATCCAAAATGATTTTATGTACTCGTGTGACTGGTGTAGATGTAGCTCAGTGTACATAGGTATGCATAACTCACCCGAAAGTTGGCTTCAAACTACACTTTACTGCTGTTTCTAGCAACAATAGAGTCAGGCTGGATTTTGAAGTAGCATGAACCTTAAAATGTAATAAATGTATTGAAATGCCTTACCATTGCATTGAAAAAAAATGGTGCATTAGCCTTATCCATCTGAGCATCAATGCACTATCCCAAATGCTTGTTAAATAACTAATTGTGTTCCCCTGCACAGTGCAGATAGGATTTTTACTCCTGTTTCATTCAGGGAACTCAATCTCACACCTACTGGTATCAATGTCATTTTAATCTGCAGGTAGAAAGGCAAGTCCGATTTGCGCTCCACATATGAATTCTAACTCGGAGGAAATATGATTTTGGATTGATACATTAAATTATTGGGTGCCAGATTGGAGGGCTTAAAAAAAAAAAAAAAAAAAAAAAAAGTGGATAGGCTTCGCTTCATTGTGGCGAATCATATTCACCTCCAACTTCATTATGTGATCTACTTTGCATACTTTATTGTAACGGGTACGTGCTCTCTGACACTTTCCAATAAAACGTGTGATTTCCTTTTTCTGGTCTCTCGTGTCTCTTTTTCATCTTATTTAACACAAACTCCTCATACCGTTTTGTATGTGTGTATTATTTTGAAAATCCCACTTTATTCGTGTGGAGGTAAGTCTGGTTGTTGTGTAGGAGTAATGATGTCTAGTGTTAATGAGTAGCAAACCAAGGTCTGTGAATATTTTCACTGAACAGGAACTTTGTTACTTTACCAACGGCTGTAATGACACTAAATATTTTTAGTCAGTGTGAGGTTTCGTAGCTAAATAGGCCTCTTGGTTAAAGAGGCCATATGGCAGCTACAGTCTTCCTAACATATAGTGGTTGATTAAATAAAGGAAGGTTTTTATCTTCTATTTCAGTTTATATATATAGCGTCTAAACAAATCAGCTTCAGTGCCTTGCTCAAGGGCAGCTCACCTGCAGCAGCCAGCACAGATGTAGTCTTTCCTCCACCCTGCTGTTGGTAGGTTGTAGTTAATCAGTCCTTCCTACTGTACCGCATGTCGTAGAAGTCATTAGTCATAGCAGGAGAAGCGCAGGTGTTACTAATAGCATTAACGATGGCTCTCTTCTATTGGCAGCCCTGAAACTAAACCAGCCCATCCTTCATTTTATTATTCACACCTGTGCTTTTCCCATTGTGTTAAGTTAAAAATGTCTGTGAAAAAGATTTTGAAGTTCATATAAATTGACTTTTTTTTTGTACGTCAGCAAGAGGAGGAATATTTAATTAAAGCCTTGAAGACATGTGCAGAGTAATTTCTAATGTCTGTAAAACTGCCTCTGTATATATGAAGATATTGTAGCTCATGTCTAATTAGCAGCTTAATTACACACACCTGTGCCTGTATACCTGCATAAAATGTAAAAACTACTACTTTAGTAAAAAATAGAAGTATAATCAGCAAAGTGTAAAGTGGTTCTGCAGAAAAGTATATTATTATATATGACATTATTAGATTGCAATATTGATGCATTGATTAGGTAGCTTGTTGCAGCTGGTTGAGGCAAAACTAGTATTAAATAGTTCAGTCCAGTGGTTTCAAACCTGGAGGTTGGGCCCCTACAAAGGGTCACAAGTTGAATCTGTGGGGTCGTGAGATCATTTTAATGAGGTAAGAAACAAGAAAAACTTCTGCTTCATTTATTTTCTCTTTGTGTAATATTGGATAATTTAGGCCTCAAATAGTTATTTAAATAAAAGAAGTTTAGAGGGGAAACGCCTCTTAACTGCTAACAACTCAGACAACAACTCTAATGTGATGAGGGGCCCCAATAAGACACTGCTTTTGTGTAAGGGGCCACGAGCCAAAATAGTAAAGAACACCTGGCTTAATCTTTAACAGTATCATAAAATTATGTTTTTATGTAACCTTTTGATCTAGTAAGTAATTAGTAACTATAAAAAAATATACAATATCTCCCTCTGAACTGTAGTGAAGGAGTACAGAAGATGAAATGGTAATACTAGTAAATCTACTTTGTTACTTTCCACCTCTGCTACAATGTTTGCTGTCATTTGCACCCTCAGATGAACCATTTGGTGCCACAAAAATGTTTATGGGTTTTAATATAATGTCTTATTTATGTGTATTATTTATTATGAATGATGCCCTTCACAGTTAATATGTGAACTAAATTCAATAATATTCATCATATTTGAGATGGACCAAACCAAAAAGCAGAAATGATCCTTATGTAAGTGCAGTAGGTTGGTTTTAACCCTACATGTTGAAATAGTGACATTTTTAGTGTGTTCCGGCTCTGGGGTTTTATTGAGGAGCAGCGTGACACTGGGAGAGATAATATTCTGTGGCGTTTTACCTCTCTGGCCTCGTCCATTAGATTATGGCTGGCTGGCCGTGACCAGCCACTGGAGCAAATTGTCAATTATGATGTTTATTGTAGAGCGCACAGCCGACTCCGTGGCCTTAGGGGGGGAAGGGTGGATGCTGCTGAGGAGGCACACCTTGAACCCACCCCCCTCCCTCCCTCTTCTCTTCTTCCTCGCTTCATTCTTCCTCCAGGCTAATTTTGTGGCTAGTCTGTATGACACCTGCCACCGAGCCTAACAGAGATAACCATTTCCTCACGGATTTCCCCTGGGAGAGACGGGAGAAGGGAGGCCTCTTTAATATTAGTGTGGATGCTCCTGAGGCCCGGCGCTGGCTATAGACAGCTGATCATGAAGCTGACACAGTGGAAATGGTATATTACTTATGAGTCCAGATACAATACTGTGTTATCTATCACTCTGAAATGACATATAAATTGACATTAACATATAATTAATCAAAAAACAATCAAGCCAAGATAAAATTACAAGATTTTGTGGTTTTATTCACATATACAGTACAAACATTCACTTTTTATTTGTTACTGAAGTGCAATTTACAGACCTTAGCAGCAATTATTCATATACTTTAATTTACATCATAATTAGACATTTTAGGATCTCTTTCACATCTTTGTCAACATCTTTTATACAGTTTTTTTTTACATATGTAAACTCATAGATACAATATTGCCATTCAGACATGCCTTATATTTATTATCTCTCAAAATAAATCTGCAAATCTGTTGTCATGGGTGCCGAGGACACAAGGTGTTCTCGTAACCAGGGACGGCTAATACAGCCACTCCCGAGATGTGATGTGAAGCAATGAGAAATGTGTCGATAAACAATGTCAAGTCTGACGTTAGGATGACGCCCAAATGATAAAACTCTGCACCACGTATAGATGAAAGACAAACATACACCCTCTGGTTCTGATACACACACGAGATTTACACAAAATCTGATCTCTGCCACTGTGGGAGAAAAGATTTAGGATTTTCAGGTGTAAACAAACTGATGAGTTCCTAAAAAGTTTCAAGATTTTTTTTTATTAAAGCTGCCACTAGCACACAGAACACTGTGTCAATATCTTTGTATTTTGTCATTTTCATGACATAAAAAGTAAATATCTTGCAGAATTTTGCTCTTATTCTAACAAAAAAGCCTCTGAAATGGCATGTAGGCCATCATGGGACATAAAAACTCAAAGAATGAGGGGGTGGGCCAAAACCTAAAATATTGATACCACCAATACCATCTTTTTTTGAGACTCAATAACAGGATCAATACCAAAAATGAGGAAAAAAAGGATCTGTCTCATGTTAGATCACGTTCTGGGCACATGGACACTCTTTTTAGTTCACTCTCATTATTCTGAGCAAACATTTATTTATAACGTAAATGGTCTTTTGTTCTAACATGCATGTAATTAAGTGATTACCAGAATAGAAAAAAAAAGCCTAATATTTGATACATTTGTACATTAGCCGCTTTTGATAATAAACTGTATCTAGTGCTATTGTTAATGTTAAATCTGGCAGTGGTTTTACTTTGTATCTGATGAATTTTCACTCCTACTCCACTGAAACACAGGATGCTGATATATTTTTAGTGCTGCATCTTTAAAAAGACGGACTCACCCACTCATATCTTTTTAGTGGACGGCAAACTCTGAGACTTTGAGAAACAAAGAACATCTAATATAGCAATACTAACTGGCCGATATCCTTTTGTTTTTGGTCAAGAGACACATGCAGATGCAGGTCACACGTGGGTCAAATGATCAGTTCCTGTGTAAATCTGTCTGTGTGTCACGTCATCTTTTAACTCACACTGATCTTATTCTACAGTTGGGTTGATATTGTATCCTCACTGGTAATGCTGCCAAGAACATAGGGGGGGGGGCTCAGAGGGAGCAGAGGCCACAGAAACAGAAAAACACCACTAGATGTCACTCTCACTACTCAGATTTTACTGCTGACTGAGCCATGCTGGTGGCGGTTTGGTCGCCTCATCTAAATTCCTTAAAGAGAAAGAGAGGGGTGACAGAACAACACGGTCATGATGGTAATGAATATAAACACTGAGCTGAGTAAAAAAAAAAAAAAAAAAAAATACACACACATACACATATATGCAAAGACATAAAAAGTGTGTGAGGTACAAATTTACATGGTACTGATCAGGGATGCTGATTAGTCATCTTTGACTTGTACATGACAGTGTGTGTTTATGTGTGTGTTTCAAAATCAAATCAAACCACAGCTGTGACAGGGGAGGGGGGTGAGGGGTTACAAAACTTTCCGTCACCTTAGCTATTACCTGTTCAGGGTGGTCATGACCACACAGAGAGAGAGAGAGAGAGAGAGAGAGCACAAGTCGATCAGGTCAACAAGTCCTCGCTAATGAGTCACGACCGAAACCTGCTCTTATTGGCGACAATGAGCTTCGATTTAGATATATGGAAACTGGCTGCAAGAGGCAGAAAACTGAGGTCATCCAGGTCAAAAGACAAGAAATAAATCTGGTGTGAAAGAAAAGGAAAAACAGGAAACCACTCCCTTACCTCCATCATCACCTCCACTTGTACTTAGGCAAGCTGTAATGGCTGTGTTTATGTACCTTGCCTTCTCCTTCTCTCTACCCAGTGGGGTGAGGATGGGAGGGAGAGAAAAAAAAAAAAAAGAGGGTGTATTAACCTGTCGCCGTGTCGTGTTAAACTCTGCCGCGCTTGAAAGGCAGACAGGGAGGGGAGAGGAGAGAGTGACAAAAAGGAGGCGAGGGAAATAGGTGGGGGGAAGAAAGGAGAAAAAAAAAAAAAAGCAAGGATGGAGACAAAAGGAGAAGGAAATCAGGAGTCAAAGGGTGAGTCAGAGAAGGAGGACGAAGATAGAAATGAGAGAGGGAAGGTGAGACGGTGGGCCGGTCTGAATCCTGCCTGTCCTTCGCTTTTTCTCACTCACTCTCTCTTCCCATCGCGTCTCCTTCCTCTTCCTCTATCACCCGTCACCATGACAGGGCCGGTAATTGGACGTGGACCTCTCTCTCTCTCTGCCTTTTTTCTCTTTTTCTCTCTCCCCCGTGGCTCTGCTCCTCAGCGGGAGCCTTGGGGCCTGGAAATAGCTGATGACAAGATAGCGGCTGCCTTTCATTCTGCTCAAGGTTACCCCACCTTTTCCTTGACAGCTGAACCACACCTGAGGAGAAAAGGGGGTGGGGGGGTGGGGTGGTGGTGGAGGGGTGTGGGGTGGTGGGGGGGGGGGGGGGGGGGGGGGGGGGGTGTACTCGAGTGTGTGTTTGCGTTTAAAGAAGGGCAAGTCATAGAAAAAGTCCGTCCCTTTTATTTTCCTGTTCCTTTCAGCTCGTCCGGTTGACCTTCCCTCTTGTCGTTTTTGTATGGGGTGGATGGGCGGTGCATCCAGAACAAAACACACACACACGCACACACACACACACACACACACACACACACACACACACACGTGATGGTGACAGCTGTGAGTTTAGAGGTTGCACTGGGAAACTCTCAGGCATGAAGGTGTGTATCAGCGTGAAACAGGGTGTTGGTGAAGAGCATGGAGTCATCTTACCCTAAAAAAATAAAGATTAAACAAACACACACTCTCTCTATCACTCACACACACACACACACACACATACACACACTTCTTCTCAGACCGACAGCAGGAACTGTTCCTGCTCGGGCGGTTTCTTGACCCAAGTGCCGAGGCCCGTTTCCTGCAGAGACCTGAACCACTGCTGCTTCACTGTCTGGTAAGGACGCGCCGCCATCTTGGCCTCGCAGTACATGAGCTGGCGGTCCGCCGAGCCGGACACGTGGATCCCCGACTGAAGAAGAGGGCGAGCGGGCGAAGAGAGAAAGGGGAAAAGACAAACAGAGAAAGTGATTGGGAGTCAGATAAAAGCGTCACAGAGGCAGACATGAAGATAGGGAGGGGAAAACAAAGAGAGGAATAAAACCGGGGCAGAGAGGCTAAAGGTTTTGTGTGCAGGTGGGGGGTGTGGGGAGGGTGGTGGGGGGGGGGGGGGGGGAGAAGAAGAGCGAGCAAAATAAAACGAATGAGCCGGCACAAATGCATTTGGGTGGGGTTGGGAGGTGGCGGGGTGAGGGGGGGGTGAGGGGAGGGGGCTTCAACAGCTGTGTAATCTCCCCATTTAAATTTCACAAGCAATTGAACATTCTCTGTGCTTTTTGTGCATTCCTATTGTCGCGAGGGGAAACAATGAAGATCGGCGGAGAGACAAGTGGAGAGAAAGAGAAAGAGAGAGCAAAAGTTTCTTTTGGAGATTAGTGCGACTGCTCTTGCGTGGCCATTATATACGGCGCGCAGGGAGCACTTAGGGTGGGGGCCTCCTCGAGTACTTCTCCAAATAATTATGGTTTCATAGTCATTATGCTTTAACGGCCGCCATTTGGCGATGCAGGCAGTGTCTGTTACATAAAGTTTCAGGATGGAAATGAAAGTGCAGCGGGTGTGTGTGTGTGTGTGTGTGTGTGCGCTGCTGTTAAAAGATCCGAGCTGCCGGTTTTTGATAAGCCGCATAGACAGCAGATGTTGCGGCGCCGACAAATTTATCTACGGCAGAAAGGAAATTCCACATATCCTCTACAGAGCGTTCACCTGCAGCCAGACCGCTCTGCGACTCTGATTTTTACTACACGTGTTTGTGCTTTTTCACTGAGTGGATGTTGGCATTCATCTCTATAGTTAATGCTTCTGTTTTACTGGGTGTGTGTATTCTTGATGTCATTGGAGCGCATATTGTTTCTGACAATAACTGAGTAATGCTTCTTGCTTTCCAGCAGAGGAACGTTACAAGTAGAGTGAAGTGGCGTAACAGACATTTATTCATTTAAAAATGTTGAGTGCTGTTTAGTTTCATATTAATTAAGTTGTACATCATATTAGCAAACAAAAGATAGTTGAAAGTGAGTTTTTAATTAACATTTAAATTGGTAGGACTTTTTAACAGCAGATATTTTGACATGGCAAACAAGCAAAGTAGGTGTAATTAATAATGTGAACAATAGCCGTACTCCGTAGAGGTGTGCCCTGGTATTATGTGAGCTGGATCACTTGTCTTAAGCTCCTGGGACTCTTAACTGGAACAGAGTTATTATAATGTTATTAGTTGCACCTGCGCTTTCTCTAACAGAAAAAGTTGAAATGTCTGCTATTAGAAAAGCTTGTTTCAATCTGTTTCAATGATCTCAACTCTGTGTCTGATAAATCTCATAAGTTGTGTATGTAGATGGTTCTAAATACTACAATACCCATGAACCTCAGCCACCATTACTATGGAGAAGAAGCCAGTTAGAGGTATAAAGAGCTGTAGCAAAGTCAGAACGCTTTATTGGGAAGAAAACACTCCATAATAGTTGCTGAATTCATCCAAAATTGAATCTGTTTCTATGAAGCATAATCATCAGCTTGGTGTTAGTAGCGCACACGACTGGATGTTTCTTACCGAAATGCTCAGTGTGAGTTGTAGTTGACTTCTCAGGCTTGTACTTTTGAATATTTATCAAAGATCAAGACGTTATGTAATGCAACTGTGCTCATCTTTTGTACTAATAACTCAACTGGAGAGTTTCATCCCCATCAAAGCCTTGGAAGTCATATAACAATCCCCCTGCAGAACATAAACAGGACTTATACTGAATATCCAAAGTAACTCCTCCCAAAATCCCTCCCATAGGGTCTTTCTCATTCCCAGCTGATAAATTGAGCTCGTTCTGCTCCAGCTTTAACTTCCATACAGATGTCTGTCCTCACCTTACGGAAAAGTCTGCTCCAGCGGGTAAACAGGGCGTGCTTGCAGAGACGCGAGGGTGTCCCTGAGTCCCGTCTCCGTCCCGTGGCGGTGTTGACCACCTCCAACTGTGAGTCGCCCAGCGTCCAGTTAACACTCACGCACGAGGCCTTCCCTGACTGCTGATACTCAGCGCAGCTCAACCCTACGGGAAAGACACAACACAGCGGAGAGAATGACGTCAGGTGGGATTAACCTCTGCTACAGTTGAGGTATTCCCCCACAGGGGATGCAAATTGTCTCTGTCGGGGAAAAACAAAACATTTCATACAAGTGATTCAAAATGTAATGCAAGCATGAGTGGAAATTTGCAGCTATGTGTTTTTCCTTTTAAACCTCCACTTTGTTGTTTCGTTTAACCTTCTTTCAACCTTCCCTCACTCTCTCCCTGAGGCTAATGGCAGGCATAAAGTTTTGCAGCGCTGCAAAAAGCCAAGTCAACCTGGGCCTGAAACTGCATGGCTGTTTATGTGAAGCTTTGATATACCCTCAGAGAGAGTGAGGTGAGAATGGGAGGGCTATAGAGTACATTAGCTACCTGTTCTTGCCTTTGTGTGAGTGGGGTGACCCTCTTGTGTTCCTGCAGTTAACATTATTTGAGTGTTGCCAGATATGTATGCAGTAAATGTCATCTCCAGTCACAAAGATGAACCCTCCCCTTCACTGGACTCTGTCTCTCTGTCCCGCCCCTTCTACCTCCCTCTCCGAAATAATTAGCCTCGCTAGCAAAGCCCACAAAGCGATCAGTGGAGGAAAGAGAAAGAGAGACAGAGGTAGAGGGAAAGAAGTGGAGGTGAGTGGCGGTCACACTGGGCTCCATGCAGAGAATTAGTTGTCTGCGTTGAGAACACGGGTGTTGGAAGAGGCGCTGGGCTGGTGGAGGAAACGGAGCTGACAGCAGGGTGAGAAAAGAATGAAAGCTCAGGGCAAAATGTCCTTGAGAGGCTGCCGTAGGTGTTTCATAGGAGCCTGTAACCAGCTTTCTAGTATATTCTAGGTGAGCAAAATGGAGAAGTTTTAATTCAGTGTTTGTGGTTTTGAAAACACCCACCCACACAGCCTAAAGTCCCGATCAGACAGAGCGCGTTTTACAGGTTGCAAAACACGAAGCGTACCGCACCACCTTTTTTGTTAAAGCCTACAATTTTAAAAAATTGTTGCTAGGCAACCTCAGAATCACCTGTCCTTAGCCTAACCGTTATTTTGCTATGAAGTAAACTCACTCCGGGCCTGCTGTTCTCTGTTCAGATCATGGTAACTATGGTTGGTAAAGTCATATACCTCCAGGTATCCAGCAACAGCCACTACTACTTCATCCCAGACTGGTCTGGTTATTCTACTTGTTTTCATGACCACTACAGAAGGCCCGTCTCTCAATCCATCCAAATGGACAATGGAAAAAAAACACAAACAACATCAGGGCGCTCCTGCAAAAACGCAAGGCGCATAGAGCAGAAAAACCCGAGACACTCAGCAACACAAAAACAGGGAGCAAAAAGCGCCACTCTCATTGAAAACAATTACAAAAAGCCGCCCCAGGCTGTTAAAAAGCGCTCTGTCTGATCGGGGCCTGAAGCAGTAAAAAATGTTGAACCACATACTGGTTGGGGAAGGAGTGAGAAAACAGGCCTGCCAGAAGTTTTAAACAGTGGTGAAGGGACACGTAAAATGTTTTTGTGATTAACTGTTAAACATTTTCACTGCTACAAATGAATGGAGTAGTTTGACATTTTGGAAAATATGTTTGTTCGCTTTCTTGCCAGGAGTCTGATGAGAAAATTCATACCATTCTCATAAACGTTGTAAATACACACAGTAAGTATGAAGCTACTGCTGGCAACCAGTTTAGCGTACAGACTAGAAACAGCTTGCCTCAGTCCAAAGGTAACAAAATCCACAAACCAGCACCTTTAAGTCCCCACCCACCACTGCTGTAGCTTCATATTTCATATTGTTAGGAACAGTTAACCCGACAAGACAGGAAATTTCACAAACATTTCCCAAATTGTTAAACTAAAAGTCTTATTCTCATATGCTAATATCATAGTATAACACTAAAATAAGATGATTTGCAGAAAGGAGCAAATTGCTCATCTGTCCAGCTTCCTCTGAATATTAAATAAAACTGTTTACTATTAATTAAAGCACAATATGCTGCATTGTGTTCTGTCACAGATGTCTTTTTTTACTTACTGCTGAAAATACTACAGCTGATGTCAGGTGCAATATGACACTGCCAGAAGTGTACTTTACATGTAGCATCTGGGCTAACAAAATCTGACAGTTAAGTGCTGCTTGAACATTATATCCACTCTGAATCTGTAAAACTGTCTTCAGAAGTGAGTGTCTTGGATGTCATCTTGACTTCCAACCCAGTTATTTATTATATCATGCAATGTTAAAGGTATACCTTCATAGAAAATCACCAGACAGATTCTCTGTGACAGGTGAACAACAGTTGCCTCTGATCTTACCGTCTGACAGACAGCTTGTTATAGTACAATACCTGATGTACAATACCACAATACATGCCTGCAGATCTCCCCCCTTGCCACACTCATTTTCCCGTCTTCACTCTTCCATTCACCAATCTCAGCTCTTCTTTTCTGTAGCTCCTTGGAGGTGGAATGAATTGCCTGCCACAGTAACAATCCTCCTAGTCTCTTATTACCCATCTCTTCTCTCATGTGCAGACGCACCTCTTTGAACAAAAGGCCCTCCTATCCATCCTGCCTTTTTCCTTTCTCTCGCTCCATTCATGGCTCATTTGATCCCCTCAATGGACTTGACTCCTCTGTTTCTGTAATAGCCAATTTGATTTTTTTCCTCATTGAAGACTTGATCAATTTCTCTTCTGGGAAGTGTTTGGCAGACATGAAAGAAGCAGAATCAGAGCCTTTGGTCATGAGATGCATAGTTGTACAGTACACATACCTGCAGCTGAATATCTAAGGCTGCTATAGAGTCACAATACAGGACAGCCTGTGTGTTTATGTGTACACATTGCATCTTTCCTGCATTACTGTAGTACTACACGTTATATTTTGTTTGTTAAATCTGTACAAAGTGTGTAAAAAGGAAAATTTGGTTTACAGGGGGTTATGTACTGGGCTACTTGTTGGCACTGCCCCCAGCCAAGAAATAGTCCCACACATAACCCCCTGTAAAACCATAATTAGTCATTTTTACACCTTGGTATTTGGTATGGATTAAACTAACAAAATATAATGTGTTAATTAGTGAGTTTTAGAAGAGCTGGTAGGCAGATTTTGTTAGCTTAGGACAAAGCCAAGCTAGCTACTTCCCCCTGCTTCCAGTCTGTATGCTAAGCTAAGCTAACCAGCTGCTCGTCGTAGCTTCATATTTACCGTACAGCCATGAGAGTGGTATCAATCTTCTCATCTGACTCTCGGCAAGAAAGCGAATAAGTGTTATTAAGAATAAGACTTGTTCAACATTTCCCCAAATGTTGAACAATTCCTTTAAGCTCACCAACAGCAGGAGCAGACTATGGGTCAGATGCATGTACATGTACCATGTTAAAATCAAGCTGATCCTGATGTTAGATTCAGCACCAATTTCAGAGTTTCATGCAGACACATACAGTATCAGACCACAGAAGAAATGTCCTATCTCAACTGGGAAAATCTGAACTGTGAATGTGTGAAATTACATCAACCAAACAGAGTGAAGCTGTAAAACAAGCATGTGCATTCAACTGCAGAACAATCCCCTTTTTCTTGAGATCCAACAGTGTTGAGCGACCATTATTAATATTTCCTTTATCTACTGTTGCTCTCATTCTTCTTATCCCGAAACGATAAAGCCCTGCCACAGTTTCTGTTCACGCTGCGCTGGAATTGAACCGCAGGATGAGAGTGAAGGAAGGAGTCAGTCCATCGATGTGTTTGGCCCTCGGGGTTCAGGTGGAGCTGCTTTGGCTGTGTGCGATAAGAGAGGGCCCTGCGATCCCTAGGAATTTCCTCTAGGGGTGTTGCTTTTAAATAACCCTGGAAACACAATAGCCAGGGAGCTCATCAGACCCAATGAAAGGACAGAGGAGGAGATGAGAGGAGGCGAGGGGGGGGGGGGGGGATATGTACATCTGAATGCAAGCGGAGCTCTCTTTTCCTTTATTCCCCTCCTGCCTCTCCGTCTCCCTCTCCTTCCCCCCGCCTGTCTCTCTCTCTCGCTCTCCGTCCTAGCTCCCTTCTGATTGAATGACTGTCCGATAAGGGCTGTGATTACATTGATTTGGAGTAGGGCCATCTCTGCTGTCTGTCCATCTTCCTCCCTTCCCCTCTCCTTCCTTCACCTTCTACCCTTCAATAGACTGCAGCTACTCAAGGTACTGCAGGTGCGAAGATCTGACAGTTTGGGACGTTTGCACACACACAGTGAGAGCACAGTCATTGTGAAGCGTGTCAGAGGGGAGGGCAGAGCGTTTGCCGCCGCTTCTGTTTTGAGTAAAGAGGATATCTGGGGGTAAAGGGCATGTCTATAACATTTGTCAACATGGATAACCCATAATACTAAGAAATAATGTAAAGAACATTTTGCAGCATCAGTCTTGTGCTAGCAGGTGGGATAAATATGTGCTTTGCAAACCTTTCAAGCCATTAAACAAACGCTGTACTTTCTGTGGGGTTTAATTCCATTAAAGTGAATAACTTAATATCATAAGTAAGTATGAAGGATGAAGAAATGAATCATACCTGACTACATGTCTCCAAATATTAAGTGCAGCTTGTAATATCTATTTCATTTGATTCAAAAGAAACCAAAAACTCCATTCCAGACATGTCAAATGACTCCATTCAAAAAGCCACTGAACAAATCATGAGAAATGCTCGCTGAGGCTGTGGTCGGGGGAATTCAATGATAAATTCAGCCCGGTTATCACCACCAGAGGACAATTCAGTACAATTATCAATCTTGATGAGGATAGACCTTGCAAAATATTCATCCTCATGGCACCCAATTACCCGGAGCCTGCAAAGCAAAGAGCTCCTATGCCCTTCAAGAAGTGCACTTGAAACCTGACAAAAGTATGGTAGATATAGAGAATGTATCAGATTTAGATTTATCCAGTGTGTGCATTTGAGATGACATATATATATATATTTTTTTTTCTTTCTTTTTGCTTCTTCTTCTTAAGTGGTTTCCTTGTATGCGATTGTCACCGTTTGTTTGTTCTTATCAATGATCCCCAGCAACAAACTGTGTCCTACATCGCTGCACGTCTCCATCGCTCAGCCGCTGTGACTGGCCTAGATCTGAAGTGATGGCTGATGTAGTTTCTACAAGTTGGGTGTCATTCAGATCCTCTTCCAGCATTCATCTTCACTACAAACGAAAGCCTCAGGTCTCAGTGGAGCCCTGGAAGCAGACGTGCCAGACAACTTCTTAGTTGTTGCTTGTCTGGCTGGCACAATGTAACTGTAGAGAAGCAGCACGGGTACACGAGTTTGTTAAGCGTGCGTGGGTGTATGTGTGTGGGTGTGTGGGTGTTACATGTGGGATCTGTTGTGATTCATTCGGTTTGGAGCTGACATATTTCTTAAAAGGAATCACTGGAAATAAATGATGTATACATATGGTCTAGGATCTCTATATGGGATAGCCCCATCTAAAAACACTCATGCTTTTATTAAGCACAGAAACGTATGTCATTGTTTGGAGGCAGGGTGAGAACCGAAAGCACAGTCAATCATTTAGCTGTAGAAAATAAAAATTGGGGCAAAAAAAACAATAAACCCCCAAACTTTTGATCATTTGGAAGCAATAGAGGATCCAACTAGGTCAATCAATCAACCTGTGAGTTTCTGGTTTAGTGAGCTTAAACAGTTTTTACAGGCTATTGCTTGAGTATTTTCACTATGATTTAGAATAATCACATAATAAAAATCCCCATTTTTCTGCAATTTAAGAGATAAGAACATGAAAATGAATGTTTTCCTTGTAGATTATTCACTCTGACGCTCTGTAGTAATAGTATGCAACTAGCTTCATCAAATTAAGAAGACTGACCTTTAAAAAATGTTAGTAATTTTCATCATACTGGATCACAAATTTGAAAAATAAGGGATTAAATCAACTAATTACAGCTAATGTGACATGGCTGACTTATAAATGATTCAGCTAAGCAATCTCATCTACTATGCAGTTGTTTTTAGCTGTAAGCCATCTTAACCATCTATGAAATGGATGGAAAAAATATAACTCTCTGTGGTTCATATTTTATGCAAAACTGCTCTAACTACAAATGCCAAACATCACCTCTGAGATCATGCTAGAGTCCTACAATCACTCAAAGGTGCTGAATTACTATGAATCTAGCCATACAGCCAGTAGTCTGTTGTACTGTAGCAGGGACATTTGGATAATCTGAGTGTTTATATTATCATCACTTATCAGGGAAGCCGATGAGAATCCATTCATTTCAATAGAATCGCTGGGATCAGTAGATTTGCTCATGGAAGTAGGTAAATTTAACATTGGTGAACTTTCACAAACAAAGTCTTGCTTTTTCACTAATTGTAAACCATCTTGATGATACTGCCTTTGAGGAAACAGAGAGTGCAAAATTGACTATTTCACAAGGCGTGCAAAATACATTTTCCTCTACCACTTTCTGGTCTAAAGCTCCCAAAAGTGAATGTGCTCCTTCAATATCAGCACTAAATGTAATCAATCTACATCACGCTGAGACATGTCTGACTGTCTGTGTCGTAGTCGTACCGCTGAGCAGGGGCTGGTTGCGTCTGTATGTGGCAGGCAGCGGGCCCAGACGCTCCTGCCGCTGGTTCAGAACTCTGCCCAGATGGCCTGTGTGGCGCAGGCTGCCTACGGTCACGCTCTGCAGGTACACCGGCTCCACAAAGTGGCTCAGCAATGCCCCCTGCAGGCCCAGGATGTTCCATCTGAAGGGAAGGTGGAGATGGGAGAGAGCAGGGGGAAGAAGAGGAAGAAGTCCGGGGGGAGGAGAAGAGGAGATGAAGTAGGGAGAGGGAATAGGAGCAAGAAAGAAGGGAAAAAGACAGATAAAGAAGAGGCAGAATGGGATAAAGAGCGTTCATGAAGATGAGGGTGAAACAGAGAAAGGAGGAGGAGTGGTGTGGAGAGGAAGAAAGAGAGATAAAGACAGAGGGAAGGCAACAGTTGGAGGGAGGGAGGATATGGGGGAGGAGAGACAGGATGAGGCGAGAAAAAGGAGGCAAAAGGGAAGAGAGAGGCAGAGAGAGACCGATGTGAGAGCGTCAATGACAGGTAGAGACAATTTGATCATTATCTTGATGTGGGACGTGATGAATAACAGCCACTGGACTGACAACACACACACACACACACACAATGTGACAGACACATACTTTCCCTAGTTTATAGGCACAAACCATCACCAGCACCAGCAACAACAACACTGCCAAAGGTCAGTACATCAGCATTCATTACATGGAACAACACATTAGCTTGTGTGCATTCATCAGTGCCATTGAGGTTAATGCACTGCTCGGGGCTGCAGGCAAGCTTCCGTCGACTGCTCAGTGCGAGGGCGATCACCTCGGGCTTTGTGTAGGGAGATCCACGAGTGACACAGAATCACTGTGGGGCTAATCCTGCCAACCCCACTGATGCCTGATACTGTAGCCAGCTGGTCATGTGCCACCTACTGTTGGAATCTCCTCTATTTAACCAGCAGATGTTAATTTATGGATGGAAAATGATAATTACCGTGTTTATTATCATTCCTGCCCTTGATAAAGAGAGAGGAAGCCTGCTGTGTACCTGAGCTGTGCACTCTCCGGCACGTCAGACTAATGAACTTATGCGAGGCACAATCAGAGCCTCGACATTATGCTACTAATTTTTCCATCATTGTTCTTTTTGTTAATCAATGTCTCTTTATCATGGATGCAATTACAGTGGCTGCCTGTTTTTTTTTTTTGTTGTTTTTTTTCCCTCGTAGACTTAATAATCACTCATTATGGCTTCTTTCGCTTCCCCGGCAGTCAATTAACATCAACGGCTTTCAGGGAATCACTAAACGGGCTCACGAAGCAGCGGCCGCCCGCCTACGCTTTACCTGCAATCTGTCAGCAAGATCTGTCCTTCCCTCCCAAACAGAGAGGAGGAGCTTTGTTCACACACACACACACACACACACACACACACACACACACACACACACGTTTGTGCTGCTATCCTTGTTAGGACATTGCATTGATTTCCAGTCAGTGTGTAGAATTTAATGGCATCTAGCGGAACAAACTTGCAGAAATGGAATATAATATTCATAAGTATGATTTAATTAACATAGGGAGCGGGCACCGCCATGTTTCTACAGTAGCACAGAACGGACAAACCAAACGCTGGCTCTAGAGAGGGCCTTTCATAGTTTTTGCAAGTTTTGGGGGTGCTGTAGGTTCTCCTACATGCTTGAAAGGGAGGGGTGAGGGGAGTTGTATTCAGTTGGTTGCAACCTCACCGCAAGGTGCCACTAAATGTTACACACTGGTCCTTTAACTTAACCTCAATCCACATCTTACCCCTAACCTTAACCAGGACCTCAGAAATTACGCTTTGCCTCATTAGGACCGAGCTTTGGGCCCCCTGAAGACTACTGGTCCCAACAAGGTTGGTGTTTATACCGGAAAAGGTCCCAAAGAGGTAACAAAAACACACACACATACACACACACAACCAAAACAGAAATAGTTTAGCCTGAAATATTAATTTACCCCGAAAGCGACACCGTGAATCAGAAACATCTTCTAATCTCATGCAAGAAAAGACAGCCATCTGGCTTGGGTGTGTGAATTTAAAGAGAGGAGCAGAGAGAGACCTCTTCTCTCTCTGACTCTCTCTCTCTCTGTCTGTCTCTCTTCATCTATCCTTTCTTCCCTCCCCCGGTAAACGCCGACCATTAAAGTAATGTGTTCATCTGCATGAAATGGCGATGGAATGGAGAACATCATCGTTATATGAAAGCCATTTAGGCCCCTCAATTAAATCCAGCTGTCAACTTCCAATCAAATATTAGCACAGGAGCGTCATCCGGGCACCGACTCTGCCTGGCTTAAGAAAACAAAATGAATGATCATCAGGTGAAGCGATGATAGCAGTTATCAAAGATGTAAATGATTAGAGCAAAGATCCTAAAATCCCCTACGGTCAGAGCTGAACTAACCGTAATAAAGTGCAGGGACTGAAGGAAGTGGGGAAATAAAAAAGTAATGGGAGCTTGCAAAATGAGTGTGACAGAGGACAAAAAGAGTATCCAGGGGATCACTTTAAGATTGCAGTAGTGTGTGTGTATACGTGTGTGTGTGTGTGTGTGTTAAGTCTGCAGTCCTAAGCTCCTCTCAGTTCCACCCTCCACCCTGACCTTGATAAACTGGCCCTTGGTGACCCACTCACTTTAACGACGGCCACCGATCATTTACAGCGATATAAAAAATAAAAAAAAAACGGAAAGAGGAGGCTGTGGAGCAAAGAGAGCGCGTGTGCCGTCTGGCCTGGTGGGATGGAGGGAGGTGATGGTGGGAGGGAAGAAAAGCAGGTTGTCCCTTCTCTTCCTCCCCCGTCACTCTATTTTTTTGTAAAGTAATTGCTTTCACCCCCGTTGGTGACCTGGGTAGATTTAATCACACCATCTCCAGCCCTGGCCAACTGAATCAAATTGGTCAAATTAACAGCAGCTCCACAGGAGAATGGTTCACCTCTCTCTCTCTCTCTCTCTCTATGAGTGTGTGTGTGTGTGTGTGTGTTTGTGCCAATCCATTCACACACACACACACACAACAGTGGCTCAGCTGTGGTCCTGTATGGCTCAGTTGGCACAGTGCGGTGCTTACTAAGCTAAATTCATGGGTTCGGTTCCTGGTGAGGCCCAGTCATGGCACAAAAACTCAGACTATATTAGAAATTGATTTCAGAAAATGCAACATCAAGGGTGGAAGTGCTGTAACTAAGTACTTTCTGAGTCTTCTATTTTCAGATTTATTTTACTTTTTCATTAAAATGATTTACTTCATCATTTAAGCTGAAATACTGTACAAGTACTCAGTGTCAGTATGTTACTTGGCCTAATGTGATGTCATCCTTGTTACGCAAAGCAACACAACTGACTTAAAAAACAGCTCATTCATATCAGGTGTACTATGATTGTATTATTCATGTGAGAGCACATGCTGTGTAAGGTGTTATGTTGTTCTGCTCTCCTAAAATTGGCAAAAAAGTAATAAATAATGCACAAGAATTGTGAAACTAATGTATTAAAGGAGTACATTACTACAGAAATACATTTCGTCCAACTTGGGCTTGGAAATATTCACAGCATACTGTGTACATATGGTTTGTATTTCTAATTTAAAGATATTGTAGCTCACAATGGGTCAAAGTGCCTGCAGACGCAGATGCAATATGAAGAAGCAGCAAAAAGACTATATACTGAAAATAGTCTGTTATTTTATTCAAAGTTACATAATCATCAGGTATCATCTCTAATAGTCTGCCTAACCGTTTCAGATTTAGAACATACAGTTACACAAATGATTCCAGTAAGTGAATATCACTGTGTGTGTGTGTGTGTGTGTGTGTGTGTGTGTGTGTATGTCTCCCTCTGCCTGTAAAGATGCTCCAGTGTGTACACACCGATGCTTTTGCTCTTCACGCGTGAAGACGGTGTGAAAACGGAGGCGGAAGAGCAAAGCTGTCCTGATTTAGTGTTGCCATCTGTCCTGAGCTGGCTTGCCAACATGCATTTGATACACTGGCAATTTAAAAATATACACAGGCACCATTGTGTAAACTAGTAGTATTACCAGTAGTTTCCATCCATCTCTAAATATTATACTGCACTGGAAGAGTGGAATTATGTTGCTTGGTCATGCTGTCAAGCCTTCAGCACATTTTGGGGTTAACTAAAGAACTCCAGCTTAGAAACCTTGTCCTCACATTTCAGCAGGTACCTGGAATAAATAAATCAAAAGACCACAGTGGGTAAAGTGTTGTATGACTAATATGTTATCTGGTTGAGAGTCAGCCCTACAGATCTGGAGATTAAAACAATGATGTGATTAATACACTAATTCATTAGAACGGCATTAGCTGTTGAAGTCACATATGGGAAATCAATAGTCCCCACCTGTACTATAAAAGATTCCACATACAGCGTGGCTCATGGTAACACACACACACACACACACACACACACTCACACACACAGATGCTCCAGACAAACCTTTATGTGGCTCATAAAGCACATTTTAAAATGCTTTATTTAAACAGAGATCTTTCTCATAAGAAAGCTAATCTCCTAATAAGGTTAATCCTTCCACCAATCCTTTCTTTTCCTACACAGGCCAGAGACCTCCTGGGTGAAGGCATGGATGTGTTCATTACGTGGTTTGTTGGGTGTTTATATGAGGGTGTCTTGTGTCCACCTTACAACAAAATCCACGCAATAACAAACACAATGCTCAGCGGGGGCAGGATTGAAAAAAAATGAGAAAACTTTATTTACCGGTGTTGGTATCGGTACAGTAGGAACATGATGAACTCCTCCGACTGTTGTTTTTAATCTATCTATCTGAGATCAGAGTGGACCATCAAACAGTCCAAATGTAGAAATCACTTTTATAAGAGAGACATGGTCAATAAAGCAGCGTTACAAAAGTTTCACACAAACACAATTCTAAGTCCATTGTTTTGTTGTTTTTTTTTTGCTCCAGACAGCAATAGTCCAATATTAAACCTGCAGGACTACTCAATCTCAACAAAAGCCAGCAAGGACATCACTTTATCTGGCAAAAAAATAAAAACAGATTAGATTATCAGTTTCCACTCACCAAGAGAGACCAGCTCTCTCAGGTATAAATGTGCTTGCTGGATATTCAGTGTGGCATCAGAGCAGAAAGACACTTTTGTCTAATTCAGTTTTGAAGCCAACTGACAGGTAATAAAATCAATAAATGAAATGATGCAGAACAAAAGGCAGTTCTGATTTTGAAGAAAAAGGGTGCAAAAATAAGCTCTGACCTGGTGATCTTGTCGGTGCATGACATGGTGATGAGCTGCTCGCCCTGTAAAACACCATCCCAGGTCTGGACGGGCCCCCGAGACCGCACCGGCACCGTCCCCTCGCCTGACTCGATTTTGGTCCGCAGGTGGCTGCGGTGCTTCCTCATGAGGTGTCTGCTGCTGTGTACTGTGAACACAACACATACAACCACAGCCTCAGTTTCATCACTCTACATTATGTCAGTTCTCATTACACAGCTTTACTGGATACCCAGTTTAATCACCCAGTTAAGTCTTTTATTGCTAAATAAACACAAAGCTGTACAAATCTAATCATGTCAATCAGCAGTCAAGAAATCAGATTAATTTAGCAGATTTCTGATTATATTAACTCAGAATACATTACAACAGAAAGACATCAGCTAAACTAGGCTGGAAACAACATTTACCCAATATTGCTTTTAATATATTAGAAAAAATTCTCCATTGTATAGTACACATTAGCCCTTAAGTGTTTCATTCTCTACATAATTATGGATGTCCTCGGTTTCTATTTATTAGTGTTCATGTGTAACTAGCTGCATGTATTTAAAAAAGTTCAAAAGTTTATCCAACATTATGATGAGCAATAAAACATTATTGAGATATATTTGAACAAGGCGACAGGTGCAGTTTACAGTATTTAGACTAAATGCTCCTTCTGTCTGGCTAAATAATAATTCAGCAGGCAGCTGTAAATCCATTAATAATAGATTAATTTCCACTGAAAGACAAATATTACAATTCTTCTCAAAATGAACATTTAAACGAGGCTAATAGCTTCTTTTGATGGATTCAATTTATTATCTTGGAACTGTTGGCTGCCTAATAAAGTCCCCCTCCACTGTTTTCACAGTCGTCCACTGAAGGAAGAAGGTTTCTCTCTGCTCAGTTTAAGGTGTGTACCTAAGAGCATGATTTGTGACATCACAGCTAGTTTGGAGCCGGGGTTTGACTGGATTGAAGCTGGATATATGAGGTCTGGGGGGGCGGAGAGAAGCCATTCCCCTGCTAAGTACTGTGGATGCAGCCTATACATGTAGCATTGTATCACAAACCGACAGTACAACCCTCGTGTTGTTAACCATGATAGCAAGAGCACAGGCCCTGATCAGTTTAGGTCACTCTCATGTGGTTTCGTGTGGGTGTAAATAAAGGACAACATGACCTCTCAGGGCACTAATATTGTTACTTTAGGTAATGTATTCATAAATAGTCTTATTTGTGGCAGGAAACGAAACAGAATCTCCACACTCCACAGGAAAAAGGAAACATTCAAACACAGGCATGGGATGAATTACAGATTTTGTTTGTCCTGCTTTCTCTAAAATAACAATATGCATATCTCCTTAATATGGTGTCAAAGTGTCGTTAAGAACTGTTTTTGTTTTAAGAAGCTCTGGTTTCTTTAGGCTTAAAACCCTTCTCACTAGTCTCCTCCATTCCCTCTCTTCCTCCATGGCTGTTGCTTCAGCTCATATGACAGCAACTAAAAATTAAGCCCCGACTTCCAGCTAAGAAATGTTTAAGAACAGCCAGGAAAAGGTACTAAGTAATTTTGTAATCTCCGAGAGCGCACTGCAGAACATTTAAAAGGTTTAATGACCAAAAACGTCAAGTTCAAAGGCTTCTCTGATGACAGCTACGTCTTTTCTCCCTCTCTTTTTCCATCCTCCCCATGTGTTGCACTGTAGCATATACTCCGTTTTAGAGGGCCATTTCACTAACTTTGTCAGGCTTATCCATTATTAGGCAGCAGCTTCAGTCTGTAATGAAAGGAGGGGGGAAATATATACATTCTACTGATGGGAAATGCAGTCCAGATTACATTTCTCAACTCGTAGGCCACCAGAAAAAATGCTGGGCAAACCGTCTAAATGAATATACAATTTATTTTCAGTGGGTAAGCAATAAAATGTCATCTAGTCAGCACAGCGTGGTTGAAAGAGGCCAAAGACGGAATGTGACATGAAAAGGATGCCAGCTTTTTGACAGTGTCTGGAAGAAAAAAAAGTAGAGCAGAGGCCTTCAGAATATCTGCCAGAAAAAATGATCACTCTATAAACCTTAGAGACTGACTGAGAGAAAGTGTGACATAATGAAAATGAGGGTGAGTACATCAAATAGATATGTATTATGTGTGTATAAAAACAGCTTTTTTTATATAAATTTCCTATATAGAAAACAAAGGAAACAGAAAGGCCTGGTGTCTTACGGTCAGTGGTGATTTCGTAGGGCGAGTTGAGTCTCCCGTCCCCACACGGTGAGGTACTGATGTACATGTGGAAATGGATGTTGTCTCTTAACCTGTAGCTGCACTCCTTGTGCCGCACGAATATCGACTCCTCCCAGTCTTCTGGCCTTTTACTTTTGGTAGTGAAAAAGAGAAAAGGCAAAAAAAAAACCAAAAAAAAAAAAACAACAAGAACGAAGGAGACTGATGAGAAAGGTAGCGCCATTCATCACAGCATAGGAAATAGATTTCCACTTTTCTTTTGCAATGATGAAGTGAGGCAGAGACAGAGAGAGATGGACACTGGCTCTCTCTCCGACCACAACCCATTCTCCCGCTGTCAGACAGACGCCTGGATATTACTCAGGCTGTCCAAATATCTCAGGGGAAACAGGAGAGAGTGAGTTTAACCTGCTGGGGTACAGATTTAAATCATGTAAGTGCCATCATGAAGGTCAACTGCTGGGTGCAAATAATGGTTAATAAGCTCAACAAAATGAGAAATTTGTTAAGTGCTGTGAGGTTTGGATAATGGCACTGTAAATAAGTGATAATAGTTTGATAGCCTTTGTTAAGGTGTGTTCAGACAGGAAACAAGGTAAATTTTAGACGCAGCACAATTGCATAAAAAGTTAATGGAAAAACATGACAGGGTGCAAATAGATGAAAATTCGCTCTCAGTAGAGCATACAGATGTGAAAATGCGTGGCAACAAGTTGAAATTGTTTCACTTTGAGCGAAAAACTTGCGCTTATCCCAGGGATTTATAATAATAATAATAATAATAATAAACTTTATTTATGGCACTTTACAAGATTTTAAATGCATATAAGAAATGAATCTAACGTTACTTGTACAGATACAAGAGTAAAGACTGGAGGAAAATAACAGAAAGAGTCCTGAGGTCAGACAGGCACCCAATGACCACACACACGCTTTTTGTGTGCATTTATTTGCTAGCTGACGTTGTAGCTAACGCCTGTAGCCTACAGTTGATAAATTAGCTTTTTGGGTTGAAGGAATTCGCACCGACACACACACAGTCAAAGTGTACGGTGCCAGCAAGCTAACGTTTTAGCTTACATTGGCTGTTTGGGGTAAATAAACAGACTATACAAACGGTCCAGCAATCAAATTTGGCAAATAACTTGAGGCAAAAATTCACTTTAGTTTCTGTCTGAACACAACTTTAATGCTGGTGACTCTTTTCTATCTGTGCATTCACTGTAACAAGACAGACTAGAAAAGATGTTGACATTATCTAAATACAGAATCTGACATGGATTAGTGATAAAATATTAGGTTTCAGTCAAATGTATTAAGACGGCTAAATCAGAAGTGCAGAGAAGTTGTTTCCATACATTACTACAATGAGCTAAATTGGGGACCAATAGAGATATGATCTAATTTGAAAATCAATTTACAAAACTGGGTCATTGTTTCACAGGCTGTGAGAAGGAATAAGGCTTTCATCACTCACACACACATTAAGTATGGTATATTTAAACTTGCATCACAATGCAAAGCACGACTGCACTCTTTATATAACCTCTCCTCTGTCTCCGATGTCCTTTCACAGAGTGTAAATATGGCAGTTCTGGCATTTTGTTTGGTCATTTCATTATGAGTTATCTTCCCCATTAGCCATTTTACTCAGCTGCAAAGTCTCCGTACGTGCCATCCAGCATTGTACTAAGACAAAAAGTCAGTACTGTGTATGCAAATATGACATTCAACGATCTAGACTTCTAGCCAGTAATCTGATGAATCAACCTTGCTATCGAGATCCTCGGGGAGCTTGAAAAAAACATAATATATGCTTATGCACTGGAGGCAGTTAGGAGTCAAACTCATCAAGTCTGTCTCTTGATACTGGTAAAAATCTTGTTGAGAGTTTGTGTCTACCAGAGCACATTGCACAGGTTGCAAAGGCACACAAAGCAGATACACTTAAAAAAAGTGCTAAAAACAAATAGGCCTTTGAGACCCTGAGCTGAACCAGTTGAGTGTGTGATAATATGCTTAGTTAGCTGGAGAGAACAGCGCACATATGGCTCGTTGATTATTGAAAAGTCTCTGGTGAACAAAGCTCTGCTGTTTCCAAGGAGTTTATTATAAAGGCAATGCAGCAGGAGGTCACACCAAACAAGACATTTAATACTATTAAATGACCCTAGTATCAGAACCTGTAGCAGCTCTACAACTGTAATACAAACGAATATCAAGTTTGGATCACTGAAAGGTTTATTCTTTAAATGATGCTAGTCTCCTTTGACCTAAACATTAACATTAACTGGATTTACAGAGATGATTTTAGAGGCCAATCCTCTTGTCTCACTGGGGAATCAATGAGCCAAACTCCCATAAAGTCATTCAGCATAGTCTTTTATCTGGTGAGTTTAAAAAAGATCTCTCATATTGTCTTTTTGGCTGAAAAGAAGACGTATTTTTCTCCGACGTGCATATGGTCAGCAAAGAAGCATGGGATGAATGTGATTGATCAGTCTATAATAAGCCAGCCTCCCAGACTGCCAATCAACTGGTCACAGCAAGCACTATCTGGCTATATCAGGGAATTAAGAATGTAAATGTCACAAGGATTTCAATGCTGCAGAAAGTGTATGTACTGTGTGTCTTAAACATACAACAGGAGATAGATCTGTTACCTCAAGAAGAGTTCAAGTTGAGAGTAGAGGAAGCGTAGCAGTGATCTGCGGGCCGTGACTTCAGCGTGACAGTCATTGACGACTTGTCCCTGGTCACTCAGATACTCCCCGTTGATACACTTGGTGCCCGTGGATAACGCCACCACCTGGGCGTGCCTCAGGTCCAGACCTGTTGAACAATTACACACAGACAAATGTTGGCCATATTGTGCTTGTCATACGTTCCATTGAGCACATCGATACCTTAATCCATGAGCTTAATGGTAACCCTCAGCATCTAATACCTAATATGTGTTCTTCTTTACCTTTCTGTCTGTGGGAGGTATTTTGTCATCTTTAAGAAGAAACTCCAAAAACACACGCACACATACAGACATTCAAAGATAGAAAACAGACTTGCATTTCTTAGATAGCTAAATTATTTTGGACATAATTGTTGCCCTTATGCTATACTGCTCTGTATAAAACATTTTCATCGCAGGGAAGTTTAGAATGACATGATGTTAAAATGAATAATAGCTATTTGATAAGTTGGCAGTAAAAAACAACTATTAACAGGAATAGATGGATGGAAAAATGAACTTTAGACTGAAGTTGGTGATGTCTATAACTTTATCGGACAAAGTGGAAGAGTTTCCACTTGTTCACATGGAAAAAAAGACAAACAACCCAGGGCGAACAGAGTAAAAAAGTCATTCTAACAGCTAAGTTTGGTTTATTTCCATAACCACAGTTTTCTGAGTAGCATGAGAGTCTCTTCAGAAATTCATATAAAACTACACCAGCCCGGATTAGCTGGATCCAAGGAGTGAGAGAGTGTAGAGACCCACCATCTATACACCGGCCTGACACCTCTTCAACGCAGCGCAAGAGCAAGGAGCATGGTCTTGTGAGATTCTCACTCATGCCTTCATACTCTCCACATCCAACCACTGGAGTGGGCTGAGTCTAAAACCAGCAAAAGAAGACATTTTACAAATGCCCGTGGGCTTAAGGACAGACTAAAAAAAAGAATTGTACTCATTGCTTATTCCCTGAGAAGCAAACTGATATTTTCTGTGTGGGTGATATTCTGGGATTCAATATAAGCATACATAATCAATGAGGTGAACCAATCATGAGGGTGTAGAAAACACAGCAGACAGCCAAACTCCCTCTTCACATCCAAGGAAACTATCAGGCCTGCTTCTTCCTTCTCACCAAGTGGATGTGGAGGCAGGTTGGTTACTCCAGGGGCTGTGCTGTGGGAAGGTTTTTTCTTTTTAACGCATGGACTCTTGGGAGTGTACACCCTAAAAGTGGCCCGAGGGACTCTGTGCACTATTAGGCATGCCACAATCTGGGCAAACGTCTGACACCTTTCTGGGGAAACACAACCTCAAGGAGTTGTCGTGCCTCTTCTTCTGCTCTTTTGGATATGTGTGACAGGCAAGATATACTGTACATGGATCCAAACCAGAATTTTACCACAGGTTTGTGTCTTTGTTTTCTCCTCTTTTGTAGAAAACTTCATGGAACCCATCATCATATGCTGGAGAAAAGTTCCCTGTGTAGCTGGGTAGCTGCTACCTACCTGGAAGTAACAAAAATACGGATCTTCCTAGCTAGTGTGTGTGCTTAACAATAAGTTTTGAGGGACTGGAGAAAATATAGCGACTTCCCACAATCATCAGCCACTAATGACAGACTGGTACAAGTGGTTCTCTAGAAGAACGATGCAGGCTGAGAAGTTTTGTGTTGGAGGAGTTAGCTTGGTTCTTGAAGGACAGTTGAGTTTAGAGAATAAGGAAGGAACTTGCTGCAGTGAGAAGAATTGGCAGTGTTGTGGTGTCAGCCAAATTTATGTAAAAGGGTCTCTACCTGACACTCAGGAGCTTGGTTGCAGCCAATTTTGACAGGGATAATATGATAAGAGCTTCTAAAGAGGTCACCCTAGCGGCTTTCTCCAATGCGAGGCATGAAACAAAGGCTACAAGAGAGATCACAGATGACAAAGTCATCCGGCCTCATGTTTGTTTTCCTTTGAGAAAAAAGACACATTTCTCAGTGAGGATTCCTTGGCCAGTGCAGGGCCATGTGAGAGCCTGACTGACTGACAGATAGACAGAGGTGGTGCAGAGAGGGGGGGGGGAGGCTGGATCAGCACGTTAACAGCATGCCATTCCTTCCTTGGCTGCCACAAATCTCTCCCATCGCCTCTGAAAGTCAGGCTTCGCTGGCTTCTGGCAGACCTGCAGGCACTGCCGGCCCGGCACATGAGCTTTTATCAGCCTCGGCCCAGATGGCACTGCGGCGGTAGAGTCCTGACACCTCCACTGATGAGGAGAGGGAAGGAGGGCAGGGGAGGAAAAAGTTGGGAGGGAGGGAAGAATGTGTGTGTGGTGTGTGTGTGTGTGTGGACAGTTGAGGAAAAAAGAGCAAAGAATAGAAAAAAGGAAAGTCTAAGGTAGGGTGGAACAGTTCAACTTCTTTAGAAACTACAGAAGAAAACAGCAAATAACCTTCAATTAAGTTAATTGTCAATTGTGCTACTTGGATCAAGAACAGCGTGACCTTTATTGACCGATGAGTGGATTTTCTCTTATCCTTGTTTTTGCCAGTAGACAATTAGATAATAGGCAAAAGATAATTTCACAGTAGTAGACATATCTGCCTTAGTTTTTCTTCACTGACACACAAGATTAATCAAATTTTCTTAACACACTGACAAACTATTTTGTTGGTATTACTTAAACCTTCAATAACTGTTTTTTTATTGCTACTTGGGGATAGCAGAATCAACACAACACTGACATATTATCATAGTTTAAGTTGATATGGCAAGATTGCTAGCAAACTGTTGCTGGTTTACACATCCAGCAGACATTAGCATTTATTTGGAGTCATATTTCTGGTCACCTGGTGTATGTAGGTCCAATATTTTCTGTCCTTTTAGATCTGTTTGTGGTTTCCACTAACTCCTGAGGGAAATATCTGGCTCTTTAGCTGCTAAATTCTCAATTATGTTCCCCAGCAAGTCGCTAACTTCATCCGTCTGTTCTGTGGTGCTGGACAGGTAGTGTACAGTGGGTTCATCAGCTGCCTACTGTTGAAAACAATGCTGATTAGGGCAGTGAGAATGAACCAGAACAGTAAAGTTGCAGGCCTGAAAACCAAAACAATGAGCTGAAACATGCTAAAAACCATAATTATCTGTGGTTTCATCAGTACAAGCAACATCTTTCATATACATGCATACAAATATTGATTATAGCTGCTTTAAAAATATTTTGTTGCTACATAAGACAGACAGACATTTTTACAAGGAGGATCTCTAATACTGTAATTCCAAGTGAAAATTACCAATGAAAGAGTTGCCAGTGTTCTTTAAATTCAGATTAATAATTATGGCTACACTCCTCCTGCCATTATTTCTTTATTTATAGTTTTTAAGACTATTTTCTTGGATCTATCCTTTTTCTAAATCAAGTATTAAAAAATGCTCCAAAGCAACAATTGAATTATGTAAGGTTTATAAAAAAACTGTAATATATAAATGCTTTTAGCACAGGCGCAAGGCAAGATAAAATAATAAAAAATGTGTTCCCTGCTCCTGTGGTGCATCTTTATTTATATCTATTCACTTACATTTTGCCAGCATCACACCTTTGTCAGGATGTAAACAAGTCATTAACAGCAATATGTGTATACTGTGTCAGCAACATCCTCTGCATGCAGCTGTGTGCTGTGATGAATCAAATGACTCAAACTGTCAGTAAATATCTATCAGTGCTTAACATAAGCTTGGATCAAACTATTAAAGCAGTTTTTCTCCATCACCTTTTATTTTGTATTCATCAGCATGACAGTAAATATCACTGTTGGAGGAATAGCATATGTCTGGGAAAAAGCAGGTTAACCTACTGTACTACTGCGCAGAAAACATACAATATGTATGACTGTACAGCTCTATAAAAATCTCTATATCATGACTTCAACTATTGGCATTCCCTGTAAGCAACGCACCCCAATTCCTTCTCAGTGATAAAGCAAGTTCAAAAAGGTAACAGACTCTCCCAATTTCATTCTCCTGCTTTTCCTTGCCGTTCCACTTTGCGATTGTTTAGATCAATTTTGCAGTGGATAATTTCTGCTGCGCTGCTTGCTACCCTGCCATGAAATTGGCACTGAGGTTGCCTTCAGTTTGCAGGAGAGAGGAGAGGAGGAGGAGAGATGAATGAAAGAGAGAGAGAGAGGTAGGGAGAGAGAGACACAGAGATGGAGAGCCCCACAGGCAGTGTGCTGTTTTTAAACCAGGAATAATCAGCTGCATCACAGAACTACAAAAAGAGAGGGTCAAAAGGAACAAGGTAGAGTAGAGTCAAAGGCCTGAGGCTCTCTTCACACACAAATATATCTGTTGATTACTGGTGATTCAAAGATGTCACACCCCAGGATAACACTACTGTCAAAAAGCATGTACATCACAGACTGAGACCTGGAACTACTCACTATGACAACTGCAATACACTGCTCAGTGCACGATACTGTCAACGGCCTTTAACAGGAAGACAAAGCACACATTGCCTCACTGTGGAAACTAAGGAGGTAAACAAACTATTCCTGAACTTGGCCACGCCTAAGCGGAGGGAAAAGTGAGGCAGGGGGTGGTAACGATCAAGCAAAGCCGTGCATTTTCTCTGTTGAGAATTAAAGGATTTGAGCGTGTATTGTCCGCCAACCAGGTCAAAAGTTTTTGCATTTTGCAGTCGTATTTAAGTGGTTGACCTATGCTACCACGGCGACAGTGTTGGTTAGGTAATGTAACCAGTATTTGCGTAGCTGTAGCCATTTGTTTTCAGTTCATGAAAGTTAACTGTAACATTTTGGTCACCTAAAAGAGTTGTTGAGTGTTTGGTTGTACTAAAAGAGAGAAGGAGTCAGATGTTCAGTTTTTTTGGTTTTAATGTTTTAATGGTTTTAAGTCTGTTTTTTACTAACGAAAATTAAATGCTCCGTGCTAACCAAGCTAACAGCTAGCCACTAACGTTAGGGTCAGCTCCACCCTCTCGTCCAAATATGGTCACTTCTGGCTCCAAAAATCCATCATGGTGACAGTCAAAATGCAAACTCAAAATGGAAGTCCACAAACTAATGGGTGTAATCACGGTGGCTGCGTCCATTATTTTTATAGAGTCTATGGTCCCAGCACATGGCAAAACAAATTCTGCCATCTGCTGGTTCCCTAGAACATATCAAACCTGTTGCAATACAATCTATTTTAACTTTTAAAGACACAGAGACCATTTTACATTCCTTCATCTCTGGATTATTGCAACAGCCTTTTTACTTGCTTGAACCAAAAATCTATTAATTGACTCCAGACTGTGCAGAACTCAGCTGCCAGGCTTTTAACCAGAACAAAGAGACGTGATCACATCACTCCTGTTTTACCGTCTTTACACTGGCTCCCAATATGTTTTAGTATTGATTTTAAGATCTTACTGATCTACTTTTATGGCTCTTCATGGCCTCTCTCCCTGCTATATCTCTGACCACTTAGAACCATATGTGCCAGTACATACTTTGAGATCCTCGGGCAAAGATCATTTGTCTGTTCCAGAGGCCCAGCTGAAAACTAAAGGGGACGGAGCGTTTGCAGTCATGACCCCGAGGCTCTGGAATGATCTGCCTCAGGAAATCAGGTCAGTTGACTCAGTGATCTCTTTTAAGTCCCTTCTTAATACTTTTATCAAAGAGCCTTTCCTGATTTTACTTGAGTTTTAATTTTCTTTGAACTGTCTTTTATCTCCTTTAAAAATGTTTTTTTCCTACACTGAATTGGGTTTTATTCACCAAATTGTTTCTTTAATCTGTTTTCCTTTAAAACCTGATTATTTTATGACAGTCTGATTAATTTTGCTGCCCTGTGAAGCACTTTGTAATTTGGATTTTGAAAAGTGCTCAATAAATAAAGATTATCATTATCATTATTATTATTGTTGTTGTACAGCAAAGCAATATATTATGACCATACGTTGGACAGACAGGAGCTCTTGGGATGCAAGTAAAGACAGAGACAAGTTTTTGGTAAACCAGTTGGTTTCTGTCTTACATCAGAATGCAAGTCAACATATTAATCAAGCAGCTCCAGCATACTGTATGTACGACCTCTGTGTTTCTGCTTAATGTTGCATTACTTCCACCCCACAACGCTGGTCCCCCACTTGCTCTGTCTGCATGTTGGCAAAATGGTCTCTCGCCACCAGGCTGCATCACACTACACTACACAGCACTGCAGCAGACTGTGAGCCAGTCGTTTGGGACGTTAGATCAGACAGCATCACCTAAATTTATATTGTGACTAAACAGACCAGGCCTCTGATTCAAGTGGCGGGTCCCTTTCTGGGAAAACAAATCAAGCAGTGCAGTGAAGGGATCTTCAATGATGCCAACCTGGGACACAGAAGGGACTCAGTAAGATAAAAATAAATCTCTTAGCTTATGTGGCATTCTACCAGCATGTTATGTTGATTTATTACATACTGTATTAAATATGTACTGTAAAAGTGCTCCCAGGGTCAGTAAACAATATTACTTTAGAAATGAATGACAAATTATCAGCAATACCTTATACACACTTGTGGAGACCCACAAAGAAAATACCCAGGAATCCCAACCTGACAATCTATAAAGCCTTCTATAGTCAAGCTATATATAATCAACCCTCATGGGAAAATTTGCCTCTTGCATTTGACCCATTCTGACCATTTAGTAACAAAAAGCAACGAGTATTGAGTTTCCATCGACATTCCTAACAGCTCACATGCATGTATGCATTTCGGACCGTGGGAAGAGACTGTTGCACCTGGAGGAAACCTGTGCAAATTCCACACAGAAAGGCTGCCGTTGATCCTGGTGGCGTTCGTCAATGCTAAATGCCGCACATTGCTCCAGAAACACACGGTCAACTGAAGCAAATATCTAAAAGATATTAGAGATAAAACCTCAAAGAAAAAAGAAATGATGTATTTCAAGTCAAACATGAGGACTGGTTGATAAGAAGACTTTACTGGCAATCATTAGGAGGAACCACTGAGATTCATTCAGAAAAATCCAGATAAATAACATGAGCATGAACTTTACAATGATCCATTATAACACAAGGCAACCACGATTGACAGACACTGCAAAGCTATTATCTGAATCCCTTAATTCTCTGTGCTTATGAAACAAAAAAAAATATCATAATAAGCCACCCATTATCTCTGAGCACCATAAAGCAGACATTAAAACATTTTCTTCTAAAGCAGAATGAGCTCCCAAGGTCAGCTTTTGGTAAATTCATATAAATTGCACAAATCCTATCTTTCATGTGCTCTTTCAACACAAGATGTTGGAACGATTACACTGAATGTCATCCAACGCGTGTTGTTTGAATCACAGAAAATCTCTAAAAATGCTCAGCGAGAGAGAGAGAGAGAGAGAGAAACGACTTGGCATGGGTAGAGAATGCACCCTGTTGAATCTTTATTAGCTTTAACAGGCAACCGCTCTAAACATATAAGGGTGTCTTTGTGAAATGCTACTGAAGCTCTCAAATCTCTCTCTCTCTGCTGCAACACACCCTGGGCACATCTCTGCTAATTTTTGCCTCTTAGCAAGCTGTTTTGTTGCCGGATGTGATTATTGAATGTAAAAATTTGTGGCACCCGGAAAACTAGATAAAGAGTAGAGAAAAATCCCTATTTGAAAACGGATATGCAGACTAAGAACCATAGCTTAACCGTCATTTGTAATCAACTTGTTTGAAACCCTTTGCTCTCATCTCTTTCTTTGAGTCCCTGTGGTATTTCTCCCCACACTCAGGCGAGTCTTGCCGTCTTTCTCAATAAAAAAAGCCTCAGAAGAAGCTTTTCTCATCCAATCTAACAAACAAGTAAAAAAAAAAAAGAAAACAAGGAGGGGGGTCTTTTTAGCATTTTTCCATGTGGATGTTCCTGATTTTTCATGTCTCTAAGCACATCTGAACACTGTTTACCATCTTCAGACACCCAATGCTATCTCAGATCGATTCAAATGACATTTTCCACACTATTTGACAATGTGTGTTGGTGGTTTTACTTTGGCGGTCGTCTCGCAACCCTCAGCCTGGTGGCGAGGCTAATCTCACTCAGGTTGGGGCTCAACTGTCTCAGTGGGACTCCAGCAAGGGCGGGGTGGGGGGTTCGCTGTCTGTCTACGGTTCAAAGACGGACCCTGATTAATATTCTCGAGGCAAAAGCAGAGGCATGAGACACAGAGAGAGGGAGACAGAGAGAAAAAAGGGGAGAGGGAGACACAGAACAGAACTCCCCAGTGTTCCTGTCAAGTTTGGTGTCTGACTGCACGGACGCTGGCCACCACACCGCCGCCGCCGCCACCTCGCTGCGAATACTTGGCAGCCCTATGTCTGGATCTTTGAAGATAACGTGTGCTATTAATAAACAAACAGAAGCAATTACTGGGAGGCAGAGGAGAGGAGAGGGATTGGATTAGGTCAGGATGAGCGCTGGTCTCACTGAAGTCTAAACTGATGAGCTGCAGCACTCCAAAGACAGCAGAGATACCAATCCCTCCTCACTGACCCCTGCACCCCCACAGCCTGCAGCCGCACAGGAAGATAACACTCGTCTGTGCATGTGTGCATGGCTATGTGTGTGTGTGTAAGCACTCCACATGTGTAGACCTGTGTGTATGGTCATTTTTGTATTATATTCCACAAAAAGTGAAAGCCCTATGTTTTTGAACATTACTACTAATGTTTGGCGTTCTATCTAATATTATAGCTTTGATTCCATTACTTGGGTTTATGTGATTATGTGGATTAGTTGTCAAAACACATGGTGAAATGTGGCAAAAGTCCGGCGAGCATTCCTATGGAAGCACAGTATTAATGTTGAAGGATGTTTTGAGTTATCATCAGGTCATTACCCTGCAGTAGGTATCAGGCTGTGCGGGCATAACTCTACTGAGCCCTCTAACAGATGATACCATTCCCTAATCCAGACCTAACATGTCTTTAAAGGATAGCTTCTGTTTTGTTTTTTTTTCAAAACTGTCTGGAACATGCGAGTAAAAAGCTGGTTCAGAAAAACAAATCTACACACGACCACTAGAATGTCTCCCTCTGCCGCAGCTTGGCAAGGAACGCTCCGGAGAAGCAAAAAGAGAGAATTTTGTGTTAAACAGACTGTAACTTTGGAAGATACTGACCTTATCTGACTCTTCCAAGGCTGAATTTTGGAGTGTACAGTTGCACAGAATGACGGCTGTGGATTTTGAATGTGTAGTCGCATTCTGGAATTGTTACAGTGACCAATGTTTCCAATGTCCAATATTTCCACATACTGGCATGTCAGTACTGTATTAAGAAAGACTTGAAAAACTCAAAGCTATCCTTTAAGCTGCCTTGTTTCTGCTTAGGCTAACCTACAGTTCATTGGCTGGCCTGACAGGCAGTTTCATCTGAATGCCATGGCTCGCTCAGTGGTCCAGCCACGATCCCTGCTTATCTAACTGCACTAGTCTTATAAATAGCTACTAATTATATCAGAAACTTCCCAAACTTTTCTCTGACCTAATGTACCTTGCAATTATCCTTGAATCCTGCTCTCACTCAAGCAAAGAGCAGATACTCAGCTTCTTAATCCGGCCTTATATCTACATGGTATCTGCTTAGGCAAAGCTACAAAGGCTTGACTAGCGTTACAAACTAATCAGCAACACACTGGGTATGAGAAACTTTTCTATGCATGAATCATGCAAGGGTCATGATTCATGCATAGAAAAGTTTCTCATACCTGTCTTACTAAAGAAGAAAGAAAATGGTTTCAATATAAAGTTCTGTGGGCACAAACAGCCACTAACATGTTAAGCTAGCTAACATTAACAGCTAACAACAACAAAGACTGGGGTCAGGTTGTGGTTATGACTTAGCTTACCTTGAACTTTGAACATTTTCACTTTATTTTAAGTAAAGTTCAAATATTCAAGGTTCAAATTTTTTGCCAATTTTTCCTTGAATAAATTTTTAAAAAACATGACAGTTATGGTACAAATTTCATGTGAGATCATTCTGGGCTTTATGTATGCGTCAGCGCACATCATATGTTATGAGAGATGTGGAGCGTGTGCACGTTTGTGGGGGCATGTGAGAATGTACTTTTGCACGTGGATGTGTCAGGGTTTGAACATATGACTCTGTTTGTGTTTTCGTGGGCACTTGTGTGTATGTGGGAGGCCTTGGTGTAATGTGCAACAAACACCACACATAAAAGATAAATAAAGCATGAAAGATAAATGTGCAGTAACAACTCATTGTTTCATGCTGTAGGAGAACAGCAGTGTGGAGCTTCCTCCTTCTTCCTCCTCGCTGCTCTTTCAGTGTGTCACTCAGTCAGGTTTCAGATTAAGTTTCAAGATGATCTAGTTAAGATTCCCACTGTGGCATCTGGAACTCCTGTCAAAGCTGCCTGAGCACGACAAGTCCAGCATGCAGTGGGGATGACTGACACTCACTACTATGTCTCATTCTCCTCAGAGACTCTGAATAGTCAATAATTCATCAGGAACGTATACTCTCCTGCACGATTGCAAGGTACAGCATGGAGTGGAAACTCTCTCTCTTTTCCCTGCCTATCTCCCCCCCTCAGTTTATCATTCCTCTTCCTATTTCTCGTCCTCTCTCTATCTCTTTACCCCCCCCCCCCCCCCCTCACTCTCTCTATATTGCACCACTTCAATAATTCAAAGTGATATATAAAAGTCAATGAAATTTGCCATACCTCGGGTCATTACGATGCCTGCCAGGGATTTGTGTCGAGCGTGCGCAGGACTGCAGCCACCCACCAGCGACCGGTACTTCTCCCTCACCAAGTGGAATATTGAATCGGCAAATTCCTGAAAAACACAATCGCTCCCTTAATTTCTACCAGACACAATCTATGGACAATGACTTCACATGTTTCATTTTGCTGTGTAATATTCCAGTTCCCTAATGTACCTGTTCAGGTAATACAGTGTGTTTTGGGGGAGATTGGCCCAAAAGCCAACTTACCTGTTCAGCTCTGAGTTCATACAGAAATCATCAAAACATTTTCTTTACATCATAATAGTGATGTTTCCAAGCATTCAGCACGTTGAGTAACAGTAGCATGACTAATAGAAAGACGGTTGTTATAATTATTATATGCTATGTAGATCTACATATTTTTACGATATTATTAAACAAATGACATTTTTATTTTAGGAACTATTTCAGGTGAGAAACCATGTATTTATCTATTGTGGAGTGATTTCTATTTGCACACAGTCCCCCTTTGTGAAACATTTTTACTAGCATGTATACAGGGAAGCAGATCCCTGGCATTCAATCAGCATAAAACTGCCAGTATCCTACTATCATTCAACACTGTGTGTTTGCTAAAGGGCCCACAGGGGACACATATAGTAGATTTAGTGTCAACATTCTCATCACTTAAAGGTTACATTGACCAAAAGGGCAAAAACTACACTATCTACATATCTTCTGTTTCTGCATATGTTATATATATCTTTTCTTATTATTATTTGACATTTTTGCCTTCATTGGACAGTTATAAGTGAAGTGGCAGGCAGGAAACAAGGGGAGAGAGATGGGTATGACATGCAACAAAGGTCCCTGGCTGGAATTGCACCACGGTTATGTGGCATGTCCAGTAAGTAGTAGTGTTATGTATATCTTTAAAGATTAAACGATGTTGTAAAGTTAATTATGAATGGCTTGATTTGCAAGTTAGTCCACTGACAGCAAAAGGTTTTGGAAGAGACTGACATTAAAAAGACAAGAAAAGAAAACAACAACAATGACAAAACAAAACAGGAAATCAAATCTCTTGTCATACTGACATCAACAACATGAGGATGGGATCTTTCATTCTTCACAATAACAATGGCACAACTGTTTTTTTCCAGTATTAATATCTGTTCAGAATGCTAAGCTAACATCAGCATGCTAACATGCTCACAAGGACAAACTGAAATTTTGACCAGATGATGGCACTAGATGAAAAGTCAAGAGTTCAGAAAAGTTATTATAATTCATCCTGAGGGGGACATGAACGCCTCAGCCAAATTTCATGGCAATCTATTCAGTATTTGTCAAGATATTGCACTCAAAACCACAAATGTCAACTTCATGGTGGTGCTAGAGGGATTCACCAATGTCTTTGAGAAAAACTGTCTAGGAACCATGAATGTCTGTATTAAGGTTTGTGCCAATCCATCCAGTAGATATATAACTGAATAAGTTAAAACTCTGACCAACTGGTGGCGCTACATAAAAGGTTAAGGTCAGCAAGATTCATCCTCTGGGGACCATGAATGTCTGTAAAAAAAAACTTATGCTAATCCATCTATAGTTGTTGAGATATTTCAGTTTGGACCAAAGAGGTGGACTGACTGACCAACATTGTCATCCATACAGCCATGGCACTAGTGTGGCTAAAAACTCCTTCATTTCGCTTCTTTTTAACCTCATCTGCCCCCAGTATCAATTATATTCACCACCCTGACACATAGTATGTGACACAAAGTGTTTAACACCCTTTTCCTGTATCATCCTTCTTTTCTTTATCATTTCATTTTAACTGTTTACTATATACAGTAACCTTGCACTAATGAACTCCCTACTGTTGCAAAGTTTCCGGTGACATTATCTGACAGTGTAGTGTCAGGGCCACATCAGAAAGTTTCCAAACTTGTGTTGCAAATCTAAAATCTTTTTCATTGTAGGTGAACATAAATACAGCTACAGTCAAATGGCTCATTAGAGTAAAAGATAGTCACATATTTTAATGCCAACAATGTAATCAAAGACATGTTGACACTTGGATAAAGTGTGAGCCAACTATATCCTTCCATTCATCTGTCCCATTTTCTCTATCCATCCCTCCAGCCAAATCAACAGTTCTCACCAGACATCCACACTGTTCAACAGATGTTGCCAAGACATGTGGATCCCATTCACACCCCTCCAAACCTTTAATGCTCTTTACTCTAGTGGTAATTAAGGGCTTAGTTTCCAAGCGGCCCTCACTGGATCACCGGGAGATGGCAACAGAGTGGCAGCAGAGTGGGGCTTTTGGACAGATTGAGCCCCCGGTAGCTAAAAGGACATCAACAGATGCCACAGTGACAGACGCATGGAGTGAGAGAGAAGGAGAGAGATTAAGGGTGAAAAAAGACAGAGAGAGGGAGAGAGCGACTGAATTAGTGAGCATATTGCACATTATAGCCCTCGTCAGGGCTGTGAAATACTCTCACAGTTGGAACTGGCTTTCAAGGTGCTCACAGCTTGCGGTGTAGTGGGTGGTGTGTGTGTCTGTGTGTATGTATGCACGTGCACATATTGTTGTTCTGACACTGGTGTCAGCCTGAAGGAGTTTTGGAGAATAGAACAGAAAGGAAGGCTGAGTTGCAGTGGGAGTCAACACAATGAATAACTTTCCAAGCTATGTAATACTTATATGACAAGTCACAACTAAAGAGAAAGTAGTTCTCTGCAACAACTGGCAAGAAGGACAAGAGAAAGAGACATGTTGTCCTTTGAACTCTTCATCTCATGCTGTTTACTTAATGGTTGAATAATCCACCCCATCTATGAGCGTGTTTGTCTATGTGGAACAAAATGAACAGACAGGTAGATTCTTAACATTATCGGTCCAGATTCAGTTATGTTACTAAGAGTTTTTCCCTTTGTAAAAAGTGACCCCTGACAAAATGATTGCTTGCATAAAAGGGAAATATTAAAGTTTAAACTCTCTATCACACTTAAGACATAATTGTTTCAACAGCAGAGAAAGTTTTGCTGTTCTACCTACTGTAGGATCCAAGTGGCGACCACTGTGGACTGAAAAATAAAGCCAACGTAGAAGTGCCAAAAACTGCAGTTCCTCAAATGGCCACTTGAGGCTGGATCCAAAAGCGAGTCAATCCCCATAGACCCCCATGTTAAAACGCCCAACTTTAGAGCAGAAATAAACATGTTTACAGCTTGGTACAAAAAACAGTTTTGGTCTCTATAGCAAATTTCCCCCTTCATGACAACTGTACAGGGGATCAATTTTTATATAACGCACCCATTTAAATTTATTAACGCTTAATGTTATGCATAATAAAGGGTATGGCTGCTTCACTGGCAAGTTGCTACCACGGCGACAGTGTTAGTTAGGTAACATAACCACGGCGTAACCCTAGATTCACAGAGTATGGGCATACTAAAAAAGTCTTGTTCAGTGTTTAGTTGTACTAAAAGACCCTCTAAGGAGTTGGATGTTCGTTTTTTTTCTGGTAAGTACATTTTGTTTCAATTGTTTTAAACCTGTTTTTTGCTAGTGAAAATCAGCATTAGCATTAGCATCATCACAGTTAATCATAGACTGTAAGTGCACTATGCTAACCAAGCTAGCGGCTAGCGTTAGGGTCAGCTCCACTCTCGTCCAGATATGGTCACTTCTGGCTCCAAAAATCCAAGATGGCAACAGTCAAAATGAGAACTCAAGGCTTCAAAATGGGAGTCCACAAACCAATGGGTGACATAACGGTGGCTATGTCCATTATTGTTCACAGTCCATGGTAGGATGCCTCTTCCTTGGAAACAAATGCTCTTCTGCACATGCAATTATACATTGTATGTTCACTGAAGCAACAACTGCAGAGTGTTGCTATTAATGTGGTATGTTGGGGCAGTTGCTACATTACGTGTACAACACTATTTCCAACATTGTGATCAAAATTGGTGGATTATCTGCCTTTAATAATATTAACTGATGAATTTCGTGCCCATAAAGTAACAAGACTCTATAGCCATGATAGTGGCTCTGTGAGGCTGTAGTTAAAATCAGCAGTGCTTTCAGCTAAATGCATGCTAGCATGCTCACAATGGCAAAGCTAAAATACTGATGGTAAACAGGTATAATGAAAAAAACCCACAGACAACTAGAGCAAAACTCAGGGGATCACCAAAATCACGAGGATACATCCTTTGGGAACCACAAATGTTTGTAGCAAAGTTTGTGTCCCTCCATATAGTAAATGTTGAGATATTTTGCTGCAATCTTGACTTACTGATGGCACCAGAGGAAAAGTGATGGTACCACCAAAGCCAATAGGATTCATCCTCTGGAAATCATAAATGTCTGTACAAAATGTCATGGCAATCAATCCTGTAGCTTTAGAGGTATTTCAGAACTGAAGTGTGGATGGACAGACTGACATTGCCATCCCTAGAGCGACATCACTAGTGTGGTTAAAAATCTAATGCAGCACAAGGAAATCTGTATTTTATAACCACTGAAGCAAAAACTGTTGTTTGGAAGGAATTCATCAATGTTAGCAACATTTGAATACAAATAGAATAAATTTAAGAAGCTGCAGTCTAAAATGAGAATGTTGATATATTACATTAAATGTAAAAAACTGTATGATTAGAAGCCATAACTGCTTAAGACCAAAGCTGTTACTGTATATGTATTTTGTTGTCAAATGGATTTCTATTTTTTGACTGTGAAGGGAAAACCTTGTACCTCCAGAGAGAAGAAAAACAGCCTTGTTTTGAGTTAATCTGATGTATTTCATCAGCTGAAATGTTGCAGAATTTTCTGATTCTGTACAGGAGTACAAGCTACAAAAATGTGGGGGAAAAAAACCCTGCCTTGTTCCTTGTACCTGAAAGTGACATCCAATTAATTCTAACAGAATCCTGCTTGGCTTGGCAGCGTCAGCTGGTGTCGGTCACAGTCTGAACCCTGAGTCAAGTCCTCCATCCCTCCTAAAGGCCTTTTCATTGATGGCATTACAGAGGTGAGAGAAGGTGGCAGCTCAGAAAGGCCTGGAGAGCAAAGGTGGAATAGACCCTGGCACACAGCCCAGCTTTTTGTCCCTCCCTCCTGATTCCTCCTCCTCCTTTCCTTTTGTTCTCTCTCCTCTCTTTCTCTCTCCTCTCTCCCCTTCTTCACCTCTTGTCAATTCATGTTTCCACTCCTTTTTTCCCATCTTTTTTTTAGATAGGTTTTTGGGCATTTTTCCCTTTATTCGACAGTTGACAGTGGAGAAGCAGACAGGAAACAAGGGGGAAAGAGAAGGGCATGACATGCGACAAAGGTCCCCGGGCGGATTTGAACCAGGAACGTTGTGGTTATGTGGTATGCGGCTACCACAGCGTTCCCTCGTCCCATCTTTTTAAGTCTGGCTCTCCAGACTGTTCTGGCCTTTCACTCGTACCACTCTTCTCCCTTTAACCACCTCGCCTCCTCATCCTCATCCTCCTCCGTTGTCAGGTCTTTCTCCCTCTTTCATGCTAGTTGTGATAGAGGGCAGTGATGTGCCAGGACTAAGAAACTAAGTGAGTCAGAGCCTATAATATCCTCATCCTGTCAGCCAGAAAGGGGAAACAACATAATCTACATCACCAGACACAAAAAGAAAATAGTCTGGGATTTATAGCTGTGGTTCTCTTTGTAACAAATAAACCTCCTCTACTTTTCTGCCTCTGTTCATATCAGCTATTATCTATATACAGAACATACATCTGTCTGTATTTCTCCCTTGTTTTCCTCCTAACATGCAACATATACACACACAGTCACACACACTTTCTTTCTTCAGTGGGGGAGTTAAGTACCACCTTCACTGTGGGCCTAATATGGCAGAAAAACGGGGCCAAGGATCTTGCTCCACAGTCAGACAGAACATCACGGCGACCTGCCACACAGTGAGAGGAGGGCTGGCGTGTGGCTGGCTGGCTGGCTTCCTCTTGGATGAGCATCAAGGTTAATGCTGCTCCAGTAGCTACATCTGGGAATTTGGTTTCAAAACCTATTTCAGGTAACTGATGTAAGCTCCACTTGGGTTATATCTCAGGTAGCTCACTCAGACCAGAAAGTGCTGTTATGGTGGTTGTGTTACTCATCCCACCTGGTGTCTTTCCTGCATTAGTTCTGACTAATTTACTGAGCAATTCCTATAGTATGGGTCTCCTCGGGGTGGAGAAAACAAGCAGCAGTAGTTGTTTAGTAACTGCTACAACTGCGCTGGATGAGATTTATTGTAGGAGTACTTCAATAAGCCTGAACCAAGAAGAGGTGATAAAGTACAGAACATTGAATCCAATGCATTAACCTGTATTTGCCAATTCTGTTGTTTGGTGTGAAGAATCTTAAGATTCAGACTAAATGAGAAACTATTTGTCACAACTGTATACAAAGTCAATGACAAGAAACAAGAGGACGAGAACTGATGCTAAGTCATTCTAAGCAGCACAAGCTAACGAAAACAAACATCCAGGTGAGCTGAAAACGTTTCAACTTAAGCAAAAATTTTTTTGCATTTATGACTCCACTTCATGAACATACAGATACGAGGTGGAAATGTATAAGATCTGGAGAGAAAAGAACTGTAACTCCTGTTAAGTTTTGAGATCAAAACAAAGTTCTCCCACACATAGCGTAGCCTTAAACTTGCAATAAGAGCAGCGAAACAAGCTGTAAACGCAACACGGACACCTTCAACTTTTACAATGATTTGGCTAACTTCTGTTTATACATCCAGTAAATACAGAGCAAGAGTTTCTGGTCACCTGATGAACGAAAGTCAAAAATTCATTCTCCTTTCAACTATTTCCCTTACTTGTTCAACTAACAAGTAAGGGAAATAGCTACCTGATCACCATCTAACTGCTAGCTTTGTCTGTCTTCCCTTAAGTCCCAAACGGGTATCATACAGTATTTTATCAGAGCTTTTTTCACAGAAACAGTTGCCTGCTGTGTTTGGAAATGACGTTATGAGAACGATGAGACCAGAACAGTAAAGTTGCGGGTTGTCTGACTAAAACAAGCTAAAAAAATGCTATAAAGCCCTGTAGAGCAGAGGTGAACTGCAGACTCGGGTGATAATTCTCTGTAGATTTGTGAGCATGACCAACTTCTTTCACACACACAGAGTCATGTGATCTACTGTTAATATAAAAATATTGATTATAGCAGCTTTTCCCTTTCCAACATGAGCAGAGTAAAGAGCTTTGGGTGTGCTGTGAGATTCTGCTGGTGAAAAATGTTTTTGAGAAATCCGGAGTGTAGTGGGGAACAAAGTTAAAAAATGATAAAGATCTTCAATGCAGCGCTGACCTATTTTTCTCATTTTCCCTTCATTTTTTTCTGTCCATCCATCCCTCACTCCCTGCCTTGTCTTTTTCCCCTCTGCCCCTCCCCGACTGTTTGTGCACGTAAACATTTCTGTATCTATCTCCAAGGTAATGTGGAATGTCACCAACAATCCTCCTGCTGCCTTCCCTCTGAAGTCAATATTGTGCCAGAAACACAAAATGTCAACGGGGAAATTTTCTCCGCTGCTGACTGACCTAGAAGTCTGTGCATGCTGGTAGGGGTGACGGTATGAGTGTGTGTTGTGAGAACGAAAGAAAAAAAATATACTCAATTGTATAATTTATTGTTAGCTTCAAGGCCCCAAAGGGAAATAATGACTGAAGACTCCAGATTCATCACTGATCACATTTTAAGGCTTTCCATAACATTCTCCATATGCTTGCACACATTGCAGCTCAGTTAATTTGGTGAAACATTCAGTGAAGCTGATGGAGTGTAATACTGAGGCAACCATGTTGATTGTGTGTGTCCATGTGGGGGGAGGTGAGGGGGTGGGGGAGGATGTGGGCTTGATTTTACCCCACCCTCAGGAAAACACACACACATGCTTCAACCCACCACCTCACCACCTTATCACCCGCCTGCAGAACAGCCCAGGCAGCATAAAAACGGGGCCACCACGTCTTATATTTCTTTATAGAGGTATTTAACAATTCATTCTCCCGAGTTTTAATAGTGTCTGCCCTCTGCCTAGATATCTCCCCTCCCCACCGCCACCAACCCCGCCCTTCCTTCTCCCCGTCCCTCGTCTGTCGCCAAGCATGAGGCTTTTGAAAATGGAGATCTATTCATTTGGTGGAAGCGTTGCCTCTGGGGGCTTTTTAGATTCTCAAAAAGCCAGACTCCTCGCGGCGAGACAGATTTCCCTCTTGTTTGTTCTCCATATGACACATAGCATCACTCTCACTCCTAAATCTTTTTCTCCTTCTCGTTTCTCTTGCTGTCCTCCAGATCTGTATCACAAAAGGAAAAAAAAAACAACAGATATGTCAGTGCTCTTATTCGGATGTTCTTTCAGTGGTTAGTCTGTTGTCTTGTCTTTTATTGACAGTAAAAGATGCCTTCGTGTCATGTGACGACAACAAAGTGCAACCCAGAGAAGCTGAACTGTGTACAAATTTGTAGAGTGTTGTGCAACACTCCAGCACCTCGCCTCTAACTACATCCAACCTTTTCTTGTGCACTGGCCAGATGGCCCTGCAGCCCGTGGAACAGATTTCTCTCAGTGTGTGCGTGCGTGTTTGTGTGTGTATGTGTCAAACTTTTTGCCTGAACAGCGGGGCCTTGTCAGTCAGATCAGGCAGCCGGGCTGCACCATGTGGCCATCGTCATCATAAGAAGAGGTTTTTCCCTTTCAAACCACATGCTTGATGTTAGCAAGTGAGAACAAAGGCAGATGAAGGAGCACAAGAGAGAGAGCGAGTGACAGAGATTGTGCAATTGATCTGTCTTGCCAGAGCTCGCCCCACCTTCTCTCCCCTGTGCGGGTGAGGGGAGGGGGGTGCTGCACCACAGGTTCCCAACAGCAAAGCAGAGCTCAAGCAGACTCCTCATTAGGCTTGAAAAGGTGGAAACCAAGAAGATAAGCCTGTGTATGTGGTAAGGATCAGAGTCAAGGATGAGCTACCACAAGAATGATGGCCTCATCCAAAAACCAAGGACACTACTTCCTAGTGATGATGCTAAACATAGAAGTGGATCATTATTTCTTTCTTATTCTCCACTTGGGGCCTAAATCAATCCCTATGGTCCACTTCTTCTACAAGGAACCATCCAAACTGTGACGCAAAATACATGTCAAAGGCCACAGGAAGTTAGATTTCTAGCCACGCAAGTGGTGTGTCTCTAGGGATGTCAGTCCGTTGGTCAGTTGGTCCACCACCTTAGTCCAGATTAAAAGAACTAAGCAACTATTGGCATGGACAGAAATTAAGTTTTGTACAGACACTCATGCTCCCCAGAGGATATATCCCAATGATTTTGATGACTGACTTTTCCTCCTGCACCATCATGAGGTTGTCATTTTTGTTTTTTAGTGTTTATGTCTCAATAACTATTGGAATGGACTGCCATGACATTTGACACAGACATTGATGGTGCCCTGAGGATATATCCAATGACTTTGGTGATCCTCTGACCTCTAGCACTGACATTAGTAATTTTAAGTGAAATGTCTCACTTGTATAGATTTTGCATGACATTATGTACAGACATCTATATCCCCCTCATGATGATTGGAATAATTTTGATGATCCCTTGACTTTTCATCAATATTTTGGTTTGTGACCAAATACCCACAAAATGAATGCCATTCCAATCAGCCTTTGTTGTAGTTTGTGTTAAGTGCTTATTAGCAAATGTTAGTACGTTAACACACTACTGTACTCTAAAATGGTGAAGAAAGTAAACATTATATCAGCTACACATCAGTATGTTAGCATTGTCACTGTGAGCATGATGATGTTAGACTCTTAGTCTTGTTATTTATATTCCAAGAAACTCTACAATCACAGCAATAAGGATAAAATACTATAGTACTGTAAATTCAGTCATAACAGGCAATTTCAAGTGTCAATGTCCAACAATATGAATTTAAATGTCTATACTTTGGACTTATCTCAAATCATGTTGAAATGACACATACGGTTCTTTGTCAGCTTGTCACTCAGTATCTGGACATTATCTCAGAAAAGAAAAATCGCCACAACGTTGAAGAAAAGGTTATGACAGACACGTTTATTCTCTGTAGAGAATGAGAACATAGCTTCTTTTTCTCCTTTTGCCAACATCCAGTGATTCATGGATAATGTAAAACTAAAGTGAAATTGTGTCACCCAAACTTTGTTCACAGCTAACTTCATATGTCCCCTGATTGGTTACATCTGCTCAAAGCCACTAATGCTCTTAAGCCTAAATCTAAACATTAATTTGGGAAATGAAACCCCAACATTGAAGCCAAAACGAACTAAAGCCACTGAATCATGACCACAAACCACAGCTGTTAAGCGCGACTGACTCTAAAACTCATTATCAATCTAAATTCTCTTCATCTGATCAAACAAGCACAGCCAGTTACGACAACATAGACGCTATCAGCCCCTGGCTCATCTGTGGCACCGTGTTTGGTGTGGTTGTAGCATGGAAACCATGTTTGCCAAATCCCTGAATAACCTTCACCGGCACCCTCCTCTTGATGGTGTTTCTGTGCGGCTCACCTGAGTGCTCTGCCTCAAAAATATGACAGCATATTTGCAGTGTTCATTCCACTGAGCTGTCACTGATTATACTGCAAGTTTTAAAAGCAGTCAATAGCCAGAGGGTCAAATATTAATCTGAAGCATCAGACATGAGACATTAACAAGTAACATCAGGGATGAAATAAAGAGTACTAGTCAAGATGTAGAGAACTACATTTCCATGAGGTATTAATCAGCACTTTGGCTCCTTGGTTAATTAGCTGCCTACATGTCTTTTTTTAGAAATAATAGTCATGTTTAACTTAATTAGCTAACATACTGTACAGCAAAGCAGTTAAAAATGAAATATTCAGAAAAGGTCCTGGGTTTTTTCTTGTGGTAATACATACGGTATGTGTTACTGGAAGATATCTTTTGATATATAGCGATGTTGCAAATAAAAAAACAACGAAATATATACAGTAGGAGCTAAAGAAGCAATCCTGTCTAGTCCTCACAGAGGTTAGAGAGCCCTTTAGTCCTTGGTGACCTTTCCAGACTGTTTCTGCTTGGGCTTTACTGATACTGATCACCTGAGGTGCTGCAAACCAAAAGGGGCAAATATCTAATCTCAAGAGCACCAACAGCACAGCTCATGTAATTTTAACGGTTAACTTAATGATTAGTTTTGGTTTGAATATCAACTAATTCATAACATTAACTGACTGATGGAAGCGAATTTTTGAAAGACCACTACTTGTGAGTGAAAGTGGAACTTTTAGCTAATTAAAAACCAACACAGATTTTGTATAAACTGAATAAAATAATCTAGAAATAAGACTGTGCACTTTAGTATGAATATTTTTCCTCCTATTTTCTAGAAAACAAGAAGTCTGTTTTGCTTGATGAAAACACTGTCTGATACAATTATATCTGATATTTCACATCACATTTCATACCTGTAATTTTTTAGATTGGATTACATTAAGCACTAATTACTGTTATTAACTTCGCTGAGAAAGTAGAAATGCAATTATGTGGCATTTTCCCTCCTGAGGTATGTACATAAAAGCCACTACACACACTAACAGGAGATTTCCAGGATAATAGTCCACAGGGCTGCATCATGATCCCAGACCTCCCTAGCTTTCCTGGAGAACTGCCATTTGAATGATTATTTTATGGCACTTCTTCCTTCCAAGACAGTCTGCCCTCCTAGACAGACCACAGACTGGCTAGACTAACATCCTGTTCCTGAATTTGTCTTGCACAGGGTAGAGACTGGGAGATGACAGAGAGCGAGAGGAGGAAAAAAAAACAAAACAAAAAAGGTTCAGGGTGACAACAGCTGGAGCGCGTCTAAGTCGTTTCGGTATAAATCCCCTCTGATTAACCTCCATGGTAGAGATAAAAGCAGCGATATGCCTGAAACGACTTAATAATGTCAGGCACAGTGTAAAACACACACCAGCGGCTTTATACATTATGCACCAAAGGCCAGCAGAGGGACTCCTGCGAAAAGATAACATGACCTACCCCTGAGAAAGATGGAGAGACGATGGGAGGAGAGAGAAAGAAGGAGGAGACGAACTGGCAGGCACTCGGAGAGGTAAAGAGGCTGGAGCGAGACAGAGGAGGAAATGAGAGGGTCAGCGATGAGGATTTAACAAGAGTCTATCATCTACAGTACGTAGCTGACTAAGAGAGGATGGAGGAGGAGGAGGAGGATGAGGAGGAGGAGGAGGAGGAGGCCACTCCAAAGGCCCCAGAGGGCTTTTCACAAAACTCCCATTAATCTGCACATGATTCAGCAGAGAGAGACTAAGAGAGACCAGTCGTTGTGGTCTCTGTGCTGTATCATTAGGAGGGTAATTTTATATATAGAGATATTACATACTGTGCTATGAAATACCTGCACATCAGGAATAATTTATATATATGTTATTATATTTATAATAATTTAATACGGCTTGCAGTAGTAGTGAACAGCTGTCCAAGAGATTTATTAGCCACTTTGATGGGACAAACATTCCATTAAGTGCCTATCAATTGCAACTAACTATCACAAAAAGTCAAGATTTATGAACATGGTTTCTGTGTTAGTTATTGCCATGATTTGAAATTGTTTCTAAAACCAAACAAATCCATGCAAGAGACGCCTACAGCAACTACAGCCGTCCACTGGCATAATGTGAAGACAAATTACAGATACCGATGCTTTTGGACTGAAACTCATCTGAGAGGGGTATCTATCTTCTCATCTAAATCTCCACAAGAAAGCAAATGTCTATTTCCCAAATGCAGGTTTTTCTAATAGGGTTTATACTGTAAGTTAATACCATTAGCCTACACCTACAACAACACGCACACCAGAGGGATTATTTGAAGTCAGATATCTGATATAAAATAATAATCATAACAAAATAATATTCACTAGCTATGGACACAGACAGACCTGTATCATAACAGAGGTGTGGGACAGTGAGTTTTTAATAAAAGTCATATATTGGCATGGTGTGTCCACTCACAGATTTATCAGTCTAACTCTATTCTCAATCTCCCAACAGACAATTTCAGTCTGGAATCTGTAATATTTAATGCCGGTCAGACCAGACTCAAATACTTTTGAGATCCAAAGAACTAATAACAGCAACAAAACAGTGTTTGCTGTTTCGTCACATGGAGAGACTTTAAAACATTTGGGAGGACGGCAAGATCTAGCATCTCCTTTCATTTATTGAAAGAGCCAAGCCATTCAAATGGCTCCTCTGAAGCACTGCGATGGCTCCCTCCAAAGGGTGGGCGATTTTGTCGGCCTCCGCCCAGACGCAGTGGCCGCTCCTCCATCTCTGCTGCTCTTGAAGATACCGCTGTGGCTCTTTTGGCGGGCTCGACCCTGGCAATCAGTGAGACTTCAAACCCCGGCGCCACCCTTTGAACGGCACCCGTGAACGTCTGTTGCCAAGCACTGCTTTCCTCTCGGCGCGGAGATTAGAGACGCAGACGAGGGGAAACACTGGTGCTTTCAGATGCTTTTCTGTCTCCCTGTCAAGCAATGCCTGCAACATAATGTACTGTCAAGGGTACAATGTGCTGCTATTACCAATGCGGAAATACAACATGCACAGCTCAAATTATGCCAGCATAATTTTACTGTAGCATAATTATCATTTCTATTAAAACTGCAAAATGGTGTAATGTCAACAAATTCCATTTGTTAATGTGCTTCAAGAAAAATATGTTTTTGTGACTCAGTGCACAACTACTTGACGATCCAGCTGTATTTATTTTCAGTGTGGCAAGTCCATTTATCCAGCGGCCTTCCCTCTGCTGGTGACTAAGTGTGGACCAGCCTTTGTGTCATGTCTGTGGGTGCCGTTGTGGCCAAAGGCCCTACAGCCAGCCATACATCATCAGATATTGATACGGTTCCACCACAGCACCACGGCTGACATTTGATTCATAGCTCTGGGTGCTCTTTTTGAATTCCAGTCAACAAGGGATCATGGGGAAATGTCAATGCTGACATGAGGGAGACTGGTAAAAAATAATGGAGCCAGTTGGGACAGGTGGCTAACTTTGTCTTGAGCTAATGGCACTTTGACTCTGTTTGTAGGGTAGGTAGGGTTGGAAATAATTTAGATTTAATTAATTCAGATTTTTTCTCAACAACTCTGGTTTGACTTACTGTAAATCCTGCAGTCTATGGTTAAATGTGATAAGCTACTGCTAATGCTAATATCCACTAGCAAAAAACCAAAACCATTAAAACAAAATGTACCAGAAAAACTCAACATCCCACTCCTTAGAGGGTCTTTTAGTACAACCAAATGCTGACCAAGACTTTTTTAGGCCACCAAAATGTTACAATTAACTTTCATGAATTGAAAACACACCTGTACTCTGTGATTCTGGGATTACGCCATCTTTATGTTACCTAACAAAACATTGTCACTGTGGTAGTTACTTGTCAATCACAACATAGCCATGCCCTATAGCATACCCTGCTAAGAGCACACTGCTTCCTGTATTAGCTCTGAACATTGCTATTGGACATACAGTATACCATGAGGTGTGGAATGGTTCAATGTGGATTTAATCCCTAGAGATACTGGGCTGCAAATGTTATGTGATTCTTTTTGGTTAAAACATAAAATAAAGTTGGACATGCTAGCATTAGCTGATTCTGGGTCACTACGACTACAAATGAGGACATCAAAACTTTGTACACCATGAAGTACATGCTTGTTATTTTACAAGGACTCCTTTACTTGCATGCACTTTTCACATGCACTTTAGCACCAGCTCCAGTGCCTCACACTGAGCCACTTTATGTGACTCATACATTAAAACAAGTGGGATGTAGACAGAAGCACAACAAGTCCAAACTTCAGTGCAGAATCAAAATTGTGTTTTTTTCTTGAAATTCCAAAAAAATTCGGGACATTCAAATCAGATCTAGAAATTGTCTACAATTCTTAATTTACTGTGTAACTGTTTTCTCCTTCTAATATTTATGTATATGTTTAGCTGCCAACAAAAATTTATATCATGATATTTATACGTATAAAATAATACTTTGACCATGTACCTAAATTAATCAAATAATAAAACAGTATTTGCATTTGAACCCAATCTTCAAAAAAACATTGCATGATTTTTCTTTAAAAAACAGAGGTTGTGACCATAACAGGAAAAGGCTCATATGAATGTAAAGTTGGTCTGAAGCTGTTAACAAAAATCCAAAAAGCTCTTTTGGCCATTCTGCATCCCAAACTTCAGTTCGTCAGTGTCCGTCAACATCCCTTTTACATCCTGACGCTAGATGCATGACTCAGTATGCTTTGTCCATTAGAGAGGCTGAATGGTCAATGTTGGGTGAAACCTCCTAACTCCAAATTTCACTGACAGCCACTGACTGTTTTAGCTGTGACTGAAAGATGACGTGCTTCTCTGTGGGGTGACAAAGTTCACCTGTGGGGGCTTATGACAACCTTTCAGATGCCCCTCTACTGACTGAATGCATGGATGTCAAATTCTGAACAGTGCTGTTGACATTTTGGAGATGTGAGGTTTCCCCCCCAACAACAGTGATATGTTTATCCCGCAGACAGTCGCTATAACTTTTATAACACCTGCCCTTTGGAGAAAATAGTGCTGCTCTTTTCTGCACTGATGAATGTGGCTTCTAAAAAACATCCCATGACAGAAGCGGCTTAAACAGCGCATGATCCCTCTCACCGCCAACTGCTGTGCACACACACACAGCTGTACGACACAATATAATATGCACTTCACAGCCCGCGGATGAAATGAATGCAAATAACCGTGTGAGAAAGCCTTTTGAGCGTGCCAGAGAAATCAGTCTGTGGCCCCTGCTCTTTTAACATTTACTAAAAATCCATCACGTGGCGTTTGCAGAGTAAGCAGAACGCTAGATATACTGTAACAAATGCACATGCTCTCTTTTGTCACCTTTTCTTTCCTTTCCACCAATCCTTTCAAGTGTGCACACACACATGCATGTGCACACACACACATATACACACACACGCTCTTCATAAGCTCCTGCAGCAGGCCAGCAGAGAGAGCAGGAGAGGCATGACAATAGACTGAAAGGAGAGTCAATATTGAACCAAGAAGAGAAAAAAGCCAAAGAACACTGAAGGTCTATACCTATTGTGTGTGTGTATGTGTGTGCGTGTTGTACTTTTAAGTCCATGCCTCCTTTTGAAAATTACACACCACTGCTCGGTGGTGTCTGATGTGTCAGACAGTTCCTCTAATGAAAGTGTGTTAAGCTACTAAGTGTTTTACAGGAGATGTAACTATCTGTTTTCTTTATTCCTTTTTCATGTTTTTTGTCCTTCCCTGTAGCTCATAAATGCATGCTGTTGCTATGCTGGAGAGACTGAGCTGAGGAGTGATCAGAAAAAGAAACAAAGACAAATGAGTGGTTCACCTTAAGACAGGGTGATCATTGTCTCTCCGCCTCTGCAACTGTGGACGTTTCTTTCTCAACCACCTGTGGGGTTAAGTTTTAATAACAGTACTGAGAGAAAGCACTGAATGTCAGCTATGCTGGAGTGTCTGGCTGTTTGTCTGAAGTAGCTGCCACATCTAAACAAGCCAAAGCTGTAAATGTGTTTCTACAAAGTGGTGCAGAGAGGAAGATGCTTGACATGGGGGTTGTTGTAGAGGAGACAGAAAAAGAAAACAAGTGGGAGAAATTGAAAAGGGAGAAAAGGGTAGTGTGTGAGTTGCACATGCATAGTGTCTACACATGACGACACACTGTGTGTATACTGTATAGGTTAAGTGTGTGTGCACTCATGCATACCTCTATGAGATAAGAAGACTTGGAAATGAGGCAATATAGCATGCAATGTTGTAATGCTCAATGCTGACATTTTACGCAGCAATTAGAAAAAACAAAACAGCAGATAAAATGATGCAGAGGATTAAGCCTTTACAAATACCTATGCATGTATTTAATCATTTACGTGTTGTTGTACAAATAAAGAATTGACTTAATAAGTAATGAGAGCACTGACACCAAAATTATACAAATATCCCTGGTAGAGTAATGGTTCTATAGTTTCTTTATCTTCAAAATGTCAACTTTTCATGAGCTGAGATTTGTCACCTTTGTGACACTACATTTTTCATGTGTTTGCAAATGATTTATTTAGCTTAAAGTTACAATCTTTAAGATTTTCATGAAATCAAATCCTGTTTTTGATTCCATTTATGGTCGGTATTTTTTCAGCAATAGGCATTAAAGGTACATACATCCTGTTATTACCTCTCTCCTGAGAGTTTTCATTATCAGTGGCAGGGTCCGCTATTCCCACGCTGGACTCAAATAGTTTTCACAGGAAATGAAGCAGCGTGTAATCCAGTGCTACTGTGTTTAATTCACTCACTGACATCAGCCTCATTACTGTTCCCTCTCCTAACACTGTAGCAGAGCTGTATTAAGTTACTGCTGATGCAAACTCACACACCACTGGCATGTCTTGAGCTAAATTGACTTTTGTTTTTGCCTTTCGTCCCCAAAAACTCTACTTGTCAAACTATGTGCGTCTGTCTGCGACTGTGGCGTTCCATTTCTTCATCAGCAGGAACGGTGCTATTTCATCATCCTGCACAGGAGAGTGCAATATAGACCTTGAGATTCAGCCAGGATGTAGAGACAGGAAGCAGGGCAGCGGGAATGGATTAGTTATGTACCTGCTGACGTACAACCAGGTGCTAAAGAAACTGTAGAAATGTATTAAAAGTCTGAGCATGTGCATTCTACACTGGTGGTTAAAGTTATATGCAACTGTGAGGATAACTCCGCCAGCACTATTAGTAATTCATCATCTTTTTACTGAATGTGATGGATAAGTGCAGCGAGCTGGGTCAAACTTTTCTTAGTCTAAAAGCTTAAAAGTCACCAGGAGAGAAAAGTTTTCCTTTCAGGCTCTGACTAAAGCATATGATAACTATTCATGCAGTGAGCTGTGGATTTTTTTTTCTCCATATAACAGAATCTGTCAAAGCTTTATCACTGCTCTGTGTAGCCAATCGAATGGCTAATCAGCTCATCTACTCAGAAGACTTTGTTCTAAAGTTCACCCTGCCGAGATATCTTGAAGCTGTATGTACAAACCACCTCTGTGATAGTGTGAGTGATTGCTACAAATGTTCTGAGGGCATGATTTGCTCTGGCCTCCAGGATGGCTCTTATTTGATCTGCTAAGTGCTTTGCAGGGAGACGGCGTCAGGCGACGATATTATGACTCATGGCAACCCCACCTGTCATCTGTATGCAGAGTTCAGCACTTCCTGTATTGGAGGGGAAGAACTGCCATCAAAGGTCGCCCCAGAAACATCCCTCTGTGACAATGACAACGGAGACGGTATTAACAGGCAGCTCCGGGTCCGCCTCTCAAATTTAGAGGTGACGCCTGTGACCCGAATGGGCAATTCAGCTGTTCTGGAAGCAATCGTTACCAAAAAAAAAAAAAAAAAAAAAAAAAAAAAAAAATAGAATGTAAGAATCCAGTCGAGTTCAGTAAGAGTTCAGCTGCATTTATTTTGTGCATTCATACCCCTCCATACCCCTCTGCCATAATTTGGCAGAGCTCAGCTATCATGAGGGGGAACTCGGTCACGGAGAAATGCTGCTATACGGAGTGAATACTATGAAATATTTCACCTTTTTCCCTGCAATCACATTTACAAACAAGGTGAGAGCACTAACATGGGGCGTGAGAACCATCATGTAAACATTGTGCGTTACATATGTGACCTCTGTATTCCTCTTATTGCCCAGTGGGATAACATAAAAATACATGAAGATGGAGAGGGGGCTCCATCCATTACCCAACGGACAGTGGTTCCAGGCGCAGCGCAGACCTTAACTAGCTGGCTGTTGTATACTCATGGGCAGGCAGGCTGAAATATGAGAGCTGAGGACATGAGGTCTTCCCAGAATGCTAAACTCTCTCTCTCCCCCCCTCTATCTTTCTCTCTCTCTCTCTCTCCCCCCACTGTGCCCTGCAACCAATCTGACGCCTAATTAATCCTGAAGGTCTTTTGTTCCGCTGAGGTTTTCCTCTCTTTCCCCCTACTGCACTCCATCCATCCTCACCTCCCTCGCTCCCCCCACAGCCTGCCTCTCATCCTTCCGCCTGCCAGCTTGGTTTTTACCCCTCCTCCTCCCCACACCCACCCACACACACACACGTTAATACATGCACCGTATTCCAGCCTCTCCCATTTTGTCTTCCCCAAGGGAGGTGTGGTACAGTCCCAGAGAGCAGGGCAGAGGTAACAGATGTTTTGCTTTTCTTTTTTTTTCTCTCCATCTTTGGGGTAATTTAGTCAAGAGAAAGATGTATGACTGTTGTTACATGTATTCCCAGTATTCTACTATATTATGCTCATATGAGAGACTTTTGTGGTTTTCAGCAGGTATCCAGCATTGTGGAGACTGTGATACACTGTGAAACAGACAGTTAGCAGCAGACTAATGCAAAGATATGTATTTTTACAATAGCAATCCCAAAGGGTTCAGTCTTCATGATTTTCAAGGAATAGTTAAACGTTTCTGGGAAATAAGCTTTCTTGCTAAGTGTTAGATGAGAAGATTGATACCACAAGTCTTTCTGAGAGTAGTATCGATCCTCTCATCTAACTCTCAGCAAGAGAGCAAATAAACACATTTCCCAAAATGTTGAGCTATACCTTTAAGATATTATAATATTTTATTTATCACAAAGGCTCTTCCGAAAAGATCATTCCTTTTTTAAGCATTCAAACATTTACATACTGTGATTCCTTGCTGTATTGTTACATTTTACTCCAGCTGATGCTCTAATGTAGAGTGTTTGCGTCTTTCAGATGTGGGTAGGCTATGTAAATACTAGTTTGGTTCAATACAGGTATTACAAGATAGATGCAAAGGTGACTATTTTACCATAACAGCCGTGAAAAACAACCCTGCTCATATTCCATTTCATTCCACAGTGAAGCAGAGCATATCAACAGCACAAGACATGTTGCCTCAGCTATGGAAGCGAGCAGGAAAGCCCCTGAGGAAACATCTATAGAGGTTTGGGAGGACCCAGCGGGTCCAAGTGATCAGTCAGGCATGTGAGTGGGTGGAGAGGGACAATCATTGTCAGGGGATGTGTGTCTGTTTCTGTGTGTTGATGTAGCACAGCAGGACTGATATTTTGGACATTTTGTTTTGAGGACATAACGTAGTCTTGTGGCTGATTATTAATTTGTTAAAACCCAAATCAACAATCAGCAACTCAGACGTCTATAATGAATTCAGGACGCTTTGAAAGATTAACACCAACTCTGTGGACTAATTGTGAGAAATAAACTATTTTATAATCAGAAAGCAAGAAATTAAGAAGTATGTGTAACTTCAAATATGATTGAAACTTATGAATGTTTTTGACTGCACATCAGATCTTTGTAAAGAAATTATAGCTAAATGCTTTTATCAAATTCTTTCACTTTTGGATATAGTAACATTTTTGTCACAGCAGTTCCTACAGAGACACTATAGAGCATAGACACTTCAGAAATCACTCTGCTCCCTTTGAAAACCCAAAGGCGCTGTAGATAACACTAATAAGCCACTTATAGGAATAAATAAAACTTAAACAGGAAGGCTCAAAAAAGACAAAAACTGCTCCTCTCAGTGTGACATCAGGTCAAAATTCATCATCTTGCACGTGCTCACTTGAACTATGCTGGTTAACGCTAGGCTGACACCATAGGGATTAAGCCTGATTTCAAACCAGAATTGATCGGTTAATTTGAGAATCGTGAAAAAATTTTACGCAAGATCAGCTGTCGTAACAGTCTCGCTGTTGGACGATCGGATGGGTTTAACGGCGTGCCCGAAGTTTTAGCCTGCTGCCTTGCAGTTTGAGCAGTTCTGCCATCCAATTTCCCACATGGCTGCTGTCTGGAGTTCTATTATAAACTGTGTTGAGCTTGTTTTAATATTACTTGAATATTTTACATGTTGTTGCCAAAAAGTCTTGACTGAGACTGAGATACTGAGACTGTGATAGAAATAAAACAGGGCTTTGCTGCAGAACAGACAGATCATATTGTCCACATCTTCCAAGCCATCTGCGACTCCCTATTCTTCTTTTTATTTTTACTTGACTAAGTTGAATTGCCACCTGTCCCCTTTCCTCTTTTTTTAAATTTTGTTTTGTGCTTTTGAGAATGCAGCCATCTTATTTGAATAAAACTCTGCATTGTCAAGGGACAAAAAAAAAAGGTCAGGGGTTCTGTGTGGGTTCAGTGTGAGCAACCGCGTCATGACCAATCAATCAGCACAGCCTGACCAAATAAGTCATACGTTCCGGCCGTGCAGACAGGACAATTAAAACCTGTTGTTTGAGTTGATGCAACATACAAGATGAATAAAACAGTACAGTGTCAGACATTCAGTCCTCAAAACCAAACAGGCCAACAAAAATATGATATCAGCTACTGTCAGTTAATTCTAATTTGATCGCTATCATGCTGTTTGATTGCTTATTTACTGTAGTACTGATCAATACCCCTGAATAGAATTCTAATGCAGTATTTGTTATATTTCTGACAAGTACAGAAAATGATGTTTATTCTCATTTGTGTTACATTTTCTTCTTTTTACTGTCTTAAATTTTAGCTTTGTAGTATAAATACTGTTTTGACAGCTTTCTCCTCCTTGATAAGAACAGAGAATATTAAAGATAATACATCTAAAATAGCTGAAGATAAAACTCCAAATCACAGGGTGCTGTGCTGCTTGTTGCACATGTTCTAAAATAATACTAGGTTGCCACATCTGTTGATCTGCTCACTGTATGTCACCATGATGCCTTCATGAACAATCTGATTTCCCAGCTGTGATGCGTGCTGATTTTGGGTGTGTGCACATCATCTCTTCAGTGTGTATGACAGAGCGGTCCATCGCTCCAGGCTGGAAGGTCATTTAAAGGCCAGACATCCAGACCTCTCCTCCCTCCTCTTCCCCTTTCTCCTGCCTGAGAGCCAGAGATAAACCTACACATGCCAGCCACACAGGACCAATAGTCGTGATTTATCGGAAGCCATTTGGTACCTGAATGCCTATGAAATTCTAATGAACTTGATTATGCTTTTAATGAAGTGTGGGTGTGTGTGTGTGTGTGGAGGGGGGTCTTCAGAAATGATTATAGCCATGCTCTGGCTCACAGCTAGGGGCCTTGGAGAGGAAAGGATGAGGGAGGAAGGAGGAAAAGGAGGAATGGAGGATTGTCACAAACAATGACGACTTAGTAGAAGTGTCTCAGAGGTGCAGACAGGAGTGCCACGCTTCTTTGGAATAGATAACAAGGGCGTTTTACTGTATATGTGAGGTGACTTGACCCTGACCAACCACATTTCAGTTCCTCCCTGCTAAGGGATTTTCCCTCAAAGCTGCGTGCTGACGCGGTACATTAGATTCAACAGCCTGCAGCTTCATAGGTCATATTTTGCATGCATATTAGACAGTTGAGGATGATTCTAACCTTTCCATGTATGGGGCGCTCCCATTCAGACGAGGAAACATTATTGTTCGGTAATTTCACACACAAATCTCCACTCTTCCATGCTGCTTTTTCTTTAACAGCAAATGATGAGCTAAGTGGCTGTTAAAAGGGCAGCCTGACAGTCCAGAGGCCAACAGTGGCTTTTTGCACAAATTTATATAAGTGACATATTGTAATGAGATACTTTATGGAGGCACATAAGGAATTCCTTTTTTGCTGTCAATTACACAGGTCAAAGGTCAGAATTAGTTTTGATATATAGCAGGACCTACTAGTGTTCTTTAAAAGATGTCTGCTTTACTACAACTTAGGTCTCATTTGCCTGGTTTTGACTTTTCCATTGGTTACTATTACTTTATTAATCTATTTTTTAATGATCTATTATTTTTATTATCTAACAATCTTCCAATTATTTTTACTTGGTTGTTCATACAAAAAGTAAGAAAATAGAGAAAAATGGCCATCACAGTTCCTCAAGTCCAATGGGACATCTTCCTGTTTGTTTTTTGCAGATGAACAGCCCAAAACCCAAAGATATTCAATTTACAATGATACAAAACAGAGAAAATAAGCAATACCTTACATTAAAGAAGCTGGAGCTTGAGAATGTTTGGCACTTTTTCATGAAAAATGACAATTTAAGGATTAATTAGTTATCAGAATATGACTAATCAATTAATCGCCTAATTGTTTCACCACTAGACATTGCTACAACAAAGTTCGACAGAACACGAAAAACAGATCGTAAACAGGCCAACGGTTTAACTGGATTATTTCAACCACTTTATTTGGAGCTTAAACTGAAGCCGAGTGCACCGGATAGTTTGATAATAATTCCTCATCATACAGGAACACTATGAGTACAACTATGGTAAATACTGTAGGTCAAAGTTGAACCAAGATGTCACAGATGAATGTTTACAACTGACAGTTTTGGTAATAATTATATCATCTGCCATTGTTTGAACTAGTGGGTCTGTCTGATCATCTGACTGTTTGTGTTTCATCACAGATCTCAGTGACCAGTGACTAATATGAGAAGTAAATGTTATTATTAGCAATAAAAAATTGGGGCCAAAACGACAAAAATAAAAGTTGTAATAACCTGGAATTATCCTTATACTATCAAAAACATTAATCTGGAAACATAATATTTTTCGTACATTAATCAGCTGAACCTGGGTACTGTGCTCAATTAAATTGAAAATAACCTTGTGAAAAAATGTTCTGTGTTTCACTGTGAATTTCTCTCCATGTATTCCAATCTGCCTGAAGAAACAACTGCAAGAGACATTTCATGTGACCGAATCTGTAGAAAATGATGAATGCAGATGTTTCATCAGGCTATTTGCACTGCACCACTTATGCTGTTAATCACAGTTGATCCTGTGAGTACAGTCAGCTGCGGTTGCTGACACTTAGTGTGTATCTGTCGCCGTCACTGTCCACATACTGAGGCTGTAACACTATCTGCAAAGTCTCCAAAGCTGTTAATCAACTCCTCTCTAATGTGTTGTTCACACCTTCTCTTTCTCTCTTGGTGGATTTCTATCTTAGACAGGGTGCCTGGCCGGGCGATCGCTGTCGCTAATTTGTTGTGGCAATATTAATTAATGATCAGCCTGTCACAGCTGTTTATATTGAGACAGATTAGAAGTGGGAGAGATTAGACAAAGAAAACAATCTGCGAAAGGCTCAGCCGCTGACAGGGGTCACCTTCACGTGTCTGAAATCATATTCAATTTGCCGTGGTGGAGGCAGAGAAATTACTCCACTTGACCAGTCTGTATCCTTCTCTGTCTGGGATGGTTCACATTTAGAGATAACTAAATCAAATCATTTTGAAGTGCAATAAACTATACAGTCGCATCTGATCTTAGCTGATATGACAAATTAAAATCTTCTAAACCATAAGATACTGTATGTCTGCTTTTTCATCTGCAGCCTTTTCATGCTTTCTCTCCTCAACCTCTCCTCCATCAACCTTCATTTTCATTCAGCTCTGCCACCAAGTACATTTCCCTATTCAAATAAACCTTAATCCAAGGTGGCAGAGTGCAGCGTCCTGACCACTGACCTCCATGCTGTCCTTCCACGTGGACCCGCTGACTCTCTGCCTTCCCACTGCTGCACACAAGTCTCAGGCTTCAGTTGACTTGGCAACACCGCAGTGCGTTGTGACGGCAAGGGGAGATTAAGTGGCCAATCAAGGCCTGAACAGGGGGGTAATCATTCCACTTGGTAAAATGGGTGTCAGGATTACTCCGGCACTTTCTCACTTCACTGTGCAGGCGTTAATAGGGCAAATACGTTTTCCGGTAACTGGAGTGCTGTGGGTTGGATTAGAGCAGCTACTGACTGATTAATTATAAAGACTAAAGTTATGTTTAGAGAAGGCTTTTTGACCAGAAGGTTGCTTCTCTGAATCCTCTGACCAGCTGAGAATATGTCTCTTTCCAGATCTATGTGCTGTTGAGTGAGGCAGTAATTCCCAGTAGCACTAATAGAGCTGCTTTGTGGCCAAAAAGTAAAAGACTGTGGATGTACTAGCCATCTCTTAGCCATGACTAAGTGGAACAAGTGAATGTAAGGCAAGATATATCTGCATAATGCATTCTCATTTGATTTCCCTGGATAAATAAAGATTAAATAAAGGACTAAAAAAATAAAGTCCTTGCTGGAAGATGAATAGCTCTTTAATGTCAAGCAGACCGCAGCCCAATGCCTCATTTCTGGTTCGATTGTTGAAGTCAATTCCCATATACATGAGCGTAGGAGGGATGGAGGAAAGTACAGGTTATATTACTGTGGGAGAGAGTCTATTGCATGTGTGGATGTGCCCTAGTATGCTTGCCTTGTCAATCCTGCTGTATTATCTTTTAGTATGTATGTGAAGCAGGGAAGGTCTGAAAAGAATACAGCACCATGCAGTCCTGGTGAGTTTAAATTTTTCATTGGGGTGGTTTCTGAAGCTACAAGCCCTCCAGTTCAGCCCAAGTCTGAAGGACTTATACAGTTCTTCATCCTTATGTTCCACTCTGTTGAGTTAATGCAATATCCTGAAAAGGTGACTCATATTTCTGTCCTGTCTTCTTCTACTTACCTTTACTGTCCCCATCATTGCATTCAAGTGTAGAATTCCTTTCTTATTCTCTGTGTCCCTTAATTCGCTTCACAAGAGGGAAGCAGCAGTGTTGTCCTAACCCTGTGCTTTTCCACTGACCCTGTTAGACATTAGCTAGTCTTTATTTAAGCAAACCAATCAATCAAGAGGTTGTGTATGAAAGTTCTCTGTCACTAAACAGTATGGTATGATTAAGATGACCCATAGCTTCTCCTGCCAGGAGGAATTATACTGTGCAAATAGAAGGTATACACATGGGCCTCATGCTCTTACAGCAGTGAAATTGCCTCAGGACCATTTTCCGGCTTGTATGATGTTTATCTCTGAAAAACCAGTGATGTAAGAGTTAGTGTTCGAGATTAAATACCTACAGGCATGCAGGGTTTTCTCAAATCTTTACTTTTTTCTTGTAAAATCCTTGATAAACTTAATCTGTCATGCCTCAATTATTCAAAGGAAAGAAAATCTGGTTAAATCTGGAAAATTACACTTTGGTGGATCTTTTCACAACTCAGAGTTATATGCAACCAGTCACAAGCGTATTATTGCAACTTGAGTCTTATTTAGCTTCGGTCATCATTCCTATCACCAATAACACTGTACTCATCAAGTTAATTTCTGAAATAGGAAAGGGGTGACAATAAAAAAGAATGTCAGGGCAAAAAACCTGAGCAAATGGCAGAATTAGCATCAAATCACTAAATGGTTTAGCAACTCGCTAGCTAAAAAGCTGAATTCATTGCAATGTCCTACCAGTTGTTGAAAATTTTTGCCTTATTTGCTGTCATTGATTAAATATAGTCACAGTAACTTTGAGTTAAAGTGTACAGTGTATATGTTAGTGTATAATATCCTGAAAATAAGAATTGTTGTGTTTTCGTTACCTTAGAATGAGACCTTTTTATCTACATAGGGAGTGGGTTCTCTTCCATGGTGCACTAACATGTTTCTACAGTAGCCCAGCACGGACAAACCAAACACTGGCGCTAGAGAGCGCTTTTCACATTTTTTGCAAGTTTCATGGCCACCGTAGGTTCTCCTACTCACTTAGAAGGGGAGAGGTATTCATTTGGTTGCAATCTGCAAACTCACTGCTAGATGCCACTAAATCTTCCACACTGGTCCTTTAATAATTAAATGAATAATACAATTTAATAATGCCAATATTTATTGCTAATGAGCTGTGTAAATACATTTAGCAAACCAGCTTGCTAGCAGGGTAGCACACGGTAAAACTTTCATCAAGTTCAAACTTAGTTGGTTAGTTTGTAACAGTCATTCAAAAGGTCCCTGACAAAACCACCAATCTTCATATTTTTAAAGCCTTACATTGACACCATATCATGATCTTTTTAGCCCTGAGGGAACACAGGCAAAAGGCAGAACTTGATATTAGCTACGCAGATAGAGCCTTAGAGAACCAAATTAGAGAATGAAATAGAAATTATAGGGCCTACCAACTAAATATATACAAAATGTTGAAACTTATATATATGAAATTACTTATTTTTGACAAAAATGTCTGATAGAAGTCATCAAAAGGGTTTATGCTGTAATGTATAGGACCACTAACATCTTCTCAGCAAAGCTTTATCCTGCAACAGGTAAAACCACAGAGGTGGCACACATAATTTGGCATACCACGATGTTGCTTCCATTACCCTCAGGCTACAGCTGGCAACAACCCGCACATTACACATCATATCTGCAGTGTACAGTAGTCAACCACTGCCCATGCAATCAGAGCTTGGCATGGACATTGACTTGCATGTGAAAATAGAGAGAGTGTATGTGAGCTTGAGGGCTTTGTCTTGACATTACGCAAAAGTTCAGACATGTAACACATCATACACACAAACACACGCCTGGTCACATGTTTATTCGCACATGTATGCATGCATATTGTTGGGCTTTTGTCCTTTACCACTGAAAATAAAATGACTCTTGAGTATGGCAGACAGCACGGCTGACTTTCAAGAAATTCCACAAGCGAGTGCTTTCTGGAACTAAACGGGTGCGGCAAATCCTCTTAAAATCCTTTTAGACACCGTGGCAGCGGGGAGAAAAAGAAAAAGTTTCTCCCAGGCAAACGTGCAGGTTTGTTGGGTTGATGTCATGCTCTGGGGAAGGACACTCGCCAGTTTATTTCTTCAAGGCTGGAAAAGAATGTTAATATGACACGTACCCTACAGGATGCGCAGACGCACAAATATGGTGGCGTGTGTCAACAGAAGACTTCAAGGAAAATACTTTAGGGAAAGGACGCTTTAGATGTGTGCGGCTTAATTTTGGTGCTTTACACATACTTTTGTGCTGTATTAGAACAGTAGAGTAAAATTTAAAGTTTTACTTTTAGTTGCCAATATGTCAGTGACCCGGACAGCTTGGTATAAGGTTTTTCTCTATGCAAACAATAGTAAACAACAAAATAAATCAGTGTGACTATCTACTCAGGGCAGTTTTACTTTAGATGAAATTCTGCAGCTGAAATGAATTTTTAAATGGCTGTCAACAAGTGCCAGCCAATCCAGCCACTGTGTCTTTAGGCTCTCCAATTTCCTCAAGTTTCTCAAAAACTAGTTTCCTCACTCTGATTGCTATTTACATATTTGGGTAAATGAGCATGGGATTGGGCTCGGTGGTTTGTTTGTCGATTTGCTCTTTGCTTTTCTATCTCCTTTGGGCAACAGATTGAATTAATGTTTGTAGTCACTGTGATGCCACACATGAGGAAACAAGAGATTTTGCAAAATTACGAAACTCTCCCAATTACAGCTCTACAAACACATAAGACTCTGAAAAAAAAAACACATTTGGGTTGTGATGCAGATTTCTCTTGTGTCAGAGGCACAAGGACAATAATTAGCTTCATTTACATGCTTTTCTATTTAAACAAACCAAAAAACAGATATTGTTTATCCAAGACCCAGACTTTGCAGAACATACACACAAATGCATCCAGAGACACATGTCGACAGATTTGTGATATGCATTTTCACTGCATGCCCTATTTTTTGACACAAGGTAGATGCCAGCTTGCTTACACAATGCTTTATCACTATTGCCACCATTTCTCCTTCCATCCCCACTCTTTTAACTCCTATCTCCCTTCCCCCTTAATTACTTGTTGGAAAATGTTTGGCTTTTCGCTGCACGCCTGCTGTTTTGGTCATTACAGGCCCCTGTCAGAAATGGAGTGGCTGCCAAAGAAGCTTAGCTGAAGACAGGCGCTGGGGATGTGTCTGTACTCACCTGGGGTAAATGAGGACAACTCTTCCTGCTGGCTTTGAGACCTGTTCTCCCTTCAGGGGCTGTCCTGATGTTGAAGAGGGCCTGAAGAGCACACTGGGCCGCCTGGGTCTTTGCCAGTTTCTTGCTGCGACCACAGCCCTCGAATATCCGCCCGTCCACCCGCACTGCCATCACAAAGCTACGCAGCCGCCGGCCCTCAGCTTGCTCGGAAAGACAGGCATAGCGCAGGCCCGGACGGAGTTCATTGAGCATTGCCACAGGGCTTTTGGGGGCATCGGGCTCTGGAACAATCCCACCCAGCCTTTGCTGAGCCTGTACCATCAGGTCCAAGGTATGGCGAAGCAACCGTCCATGTCTCAGTAGCTCACTCGATAGTAGCTCGCTCTCTGCTGCTGAGTTGCAGAGTGAGAGGCCATCAGAACACGGCGAAGACTCAAATTCCTTGAAGAGCGTGTCAGGAAAGTCAGCCTGGTCCGAGGTGAAGTCGGCCGAAGGGTTTGAGATGTTTCCCATGGCTAGGTGGGCCTGAGGAGCGTTGGGGAACTGAATGAAGGACTTGAGGGCCAGTTCTGCTGCCCTCATTTTAGCTTTCTTTTTTGTGGGGCCTGTGCCCTCGAAGGTCAGCCCATTAACCTCCACAGCGATGGAGAAGACAGGAGCGTGGACTGGGCCTGTCTGAGACACCATGCGGTACTGCAGACCTGGCCGGAGCTCATTCAGCTGTACCAAAGCGTTCTTTGGTGCCTCAGACCAGGATAGTTTCTTATAGATGAGACGGAGTTGGCACAGGTGCCCGTTATTGTCTTCCTCCAGTGGCCGTTTCCTCTTCAGACCAGAGCTCCCACTTCTTGTAGAGTCGGAGCAGAAAATGGATTGGCACTCTGCAGATCCTATGGAGCGATCCTCTAAGTTACCAATATTACGGTTTTCCTTCACCTCTGCACTGCTGGTACCTGAAAAAAACAGAAACAATGTCATTCAAATTAATAAAAAATCCTCAAAACACAAGAGTGGGAAAAAAAGCAGTTATTACTAGGGCTGTTGTCTTCTGGTTGATTGGTCGAAAGTCGAAAGTTTAACGAGAAGATAGCGCTGTTTTGTTTGTTTGTGGGGGTAGATAACTCTGGTTCACACTCCAACATGGTAGGTGGCTGTAATGCACCTTTAACGCTGGTTACTACCTGCCATAAAATGGAAAAAAGAAGAAGACCATAGTGCGGCTGCACACCCAGCTGCAGGCTGAGGAGACAGCCACCAGGGTGAGTGAGACAGAGGGAGGAGCAGGAGAGCTGCCTGGAGGAAGAAGGGCCTTGCCCGGGCTTGTCAGGCTCCGCGAAAACGTTATCTTCTACCTTCTGCTTAGAAGTGGTTAGTTTACAGCTCACATCAACTTAATACGATATAGTCTCTGGCTTTTGTTTGATATCTAGTGTTGGCAACATTTTTTGCCGACACTAGATATCCAACAAAAGCCTAATGACGTAGTGTGCCAACTACGCTACATTGTTAGCATAGTTAGCGTAGTTAGCATGCATTAGCTCAGAGGACTAACTTGGCTTGTTTACTATATTGCGTGAATGTCCCTTTTTTCCCCATCGACCAATTGATTGGTTGAAGAGTAGGTACGATTTCAGTCAACCAAGATTTTCTTTGGTTGACTACAGCCCTAGTTATTACTCTGTGACACTCACTTTATCCTGGCTGAACAAAATGAATCAAGGAAAATCTTTCCAGGCAGATTGAGCCACTTGATACACAATGAAATGGTAATGAACAAATCTACAATCATCTCCCTGAGCTGAGCCCACTTCATACCACAGGGCTCGTATTTAAGTGTTTTAAAATACAAATACAAATCCCCTAAAAATGGGGACGTTATCTGCCAAATCATTCTGTAATCTGCCTCCAAATTGGTTCCGAATCCGTGTCGTAAGTGGGAAACATTGGTCCCTGTGGCCAATGCAAAGCATCAATCCTATTTGTAATGGGGGTGGGGATTGCACGAGTAGCAGACACTGCAAGAAAGGATGAGAGAAATGGCTGTAGCCCGCTTTATTTCACACTTCTATCCTCCGTGAGAGCTGAGTCTGAACAGCTGTGATACGCTCTTCAAACCTAGTTACGGGGAAGTGGTGGCGTATTGCATTTCTGATGGGAAATGAACAAAAATAGGGTGCTCAGATCCTGCCACAAGAATGTTAATGGTGAGACGGCAGGCTGGGATCAAGTGCTGACATTCACTGTTGGGCTGAAGCAGATTGTAGTCCTAAATGATAGTGTATGCAGGCACACACTCACCTATCTAATGACTTACTTATCATGAACATTCAATTTTAATATTTAATAACTCACTTTTATAAGATAATACAGATTTTTAACGATTATCACACAAGCTGACACCCGTGCGTAATCAAATAGCCCATTTCTCAAATAATTAATTATAAGGGTGACAGAGAGATCATTTCCATATTAGGTTGGCCACTGAGGGAGTTAGTGCAGCATGCTGAAAGAGAGAAAGAAAAGAGGCAGCGGCTTACTTAAACTGTCCTCGTCCTCTGTGCTGCTGGTCCCAGGGCTTATGTACTTGAAGGGAGCGATCAATGCTGACAGCATACTGACTTTCTCTGGAGGAGAGACAAGAGACACGCAGAGTCAACAAGAGGGCAGCGGTAGAGATGTTTTGATAGTTTTATCGATTAAAACCCTGGATCAGCATCGGCCCAACACGGGGACAGAGACAAAGCATAAGTGAGTAGGAGTATGCACACAAGGCTGTTTCTGTCACCCATGCATGGACCACAATACATACATGCCCACACCAGGAAGCAAACTTTTACACACACATTCACACACATCTTTGATGATAAACTTTCTCTCTTATCAGAGCTAACTTGCAGACAGTGGCTCTCTCCTGTTTCTCCCCGGGGCCTGCTGCTGTCCAGGTGTGCGTGTTGTTTACAGTATGAAGCCCTATTAGGGCTATCGCTTGGTCTGGTGCTCCTCATGTAGCGCTGAACAGAATTGACAGACCAGTCTGGCTCCTTAATTACACCTCCTCTCTGTTCCTAACATCAGCTAATGATTACTAAAAACGAAAGGTAAGGGAGAGGCAGCATGAGGGAGGAAATGGAGGTGGACAGACATAGAGGGGGGGGGGGTTAATAAAGTAGGAAAAAGCAGGAGGAAGAAATTGAGGTAGGGTGACTTCATGTGAGAGGGTTAGAGGGTGAGCCTGAGGTCAAGACATCCTCACAGCTCCCTGCCTCTCTCCGCCAGGGTCCTGGAGCAGCACTCAGGCCTGCAGCAGTGACGATTTCATAGAGCTAAATGCTGCATAAACAGGGTGCCACATTACAGTGCAATAAACATGTTTTGATAAGAGCGCAAGGTTGTGAATGAGCTCAGCCCCCAGTGCTCTCTCTCTCCTCGCAGCTGAACAGCACTAGAGGGGCTCAATGAGTCACTCTGACACACATGGATACACTCTAAACACTGAGGCTGGAGCTGTGCTGGTCCTCGTGGGCCAACATCACAATATGAGCATTTGCATTCTGACCTAATTACGGACTGAAGCCCAACACAAGCAGCAATTTGGCCCTAAATGACTCCCTCAGCCAACAGGGTCATTATCCAGACCATTTTCAAATCAGTCTATATTGTTTTTAAGGCCCCTGAAGCCCTATTTACAGTAAAAAAACAAGGCTGTGTGGTGTGTTTACAAAAGTGTCAAAATTAGGGGTGTTTAAGGGTCTGTTGGCTGGTACAGCATATCTTAGCTCATTCTTCCATTTGTACACATAATGTATCCAGATCCTTTGTAGCGTGAAAGACAAATGTTCACATCAAGCATGAAATTACAGAGCACAGCGAGGCCAGCAATTAACACACAGGAGCCTAAGCTTTCACACTGGGGCCCTGAAAAGCCTGTAATGTATATTTGATAATCCTGTTTTGCCGAGGGGCTACACCACCCACTCAACAGCTTCTGCCAAGTCAAAGGGCCCACTGGGCAATGAGATACCAGGATCAGCGTAAACAGATGCATACAGTGTGTACAATATGTCATGAGCTTTAAAACCAGAAGCTGCTATAGAATAAGCAAATTTATTCTCCTTAGAGAATAGCCTGCTGTTAACACTCACATTTACAGGTTTAGAAGAGAGCAGTTTGATATTAATTGATTTCCTTTAATGTTTTCTCATGTGAATATAGATATGAGGAAACTATAAGAATCCTGCTCATCCAGGTAATCCCTTACAACAAAACAAGGAGTTATGGTTTTTATATCTGGTTGCCAATTATGACCAGAGACGGTTTATCATTTTGACTACAATGTACCCTGCAGTGTTTTGTTAATTTGTTGTAAGTATAGTTGGCCATAATGCTACCATCTGGCCTTTGAACCTACCAGTAAGCTAACGTAACTCCATTTCTAATCAGTGCTGATGCACAGTAATGTATTCTCTCGAAAGACCACCAGGAGGCAACAAGACAAGTAGCTAACATCTCTAGTCTGTACGAAGACACAGCGGGGCTTTCAGCTAAAAGCTGACACGATATCATGCTAACGGAGTCACAATGACAATGTACAGAGTACAGCTGAGGGTGTGTGTCATTCGTTTTGCAGGTATTTGATCATAAACCAAAGTATTGGACAAATGCTGGTGGTACTAGATCACCAAAGTTATTACAATTCATCTTGTAGGGGGCATGAATGTCTGTATCAAATTCCATGGCAATCCATCCAATAGTTGTTGAACATTTCACTTAAAAAACACAAATGTCAACCTCATGGCGGTGCTAACAGAAAAGTCAGAGGATCATCAAAGTCAGCAAGATTCATCCTCTGGGTGGGAACCATGAATGTTTGAATAAAATTCCATTGGAAGCCATCTATTACTTAGACCTATTGAGATATTTCAGTCTGGACCTAAATGGTGGACAGACAGAAGGATGGACAGTCATTACCTTCCCTAAAAAGTAAATGATGAACAGGAAACATATTCTATGCACTATCCTCAATGCTTCCTGATGTGTTGCACACAACACCGGGCTGCATAAAAGCCTGAATAGACCCTTTTATTCTGCAGTCAAAGGATTTTTAGTTAGTTCACAGTCAGAATAGAGCTTTTATGTATAGAGCTCTTCAGGTCTGTTTAATTTCAAAGCAACCCTGAAAAACAATTCTTCTCCCTTTCAATGGAACACAGTTCATTTCAAATGTCTCAGGAAGTAGCTTTTGAGCAGAAAATATCATCATATTTTCAGTAACTCTGACGCTGAATCAACTGCACAGTGGTAAGCAGAGCAGTTTATAGGTCATCCTCGAAATGCCACCTCTGATCGTTTTTTGATAGGTTTATGAAGTGCAGGCCCAAGCACACATTGGTCTGATTTATGAATGAGCTGTGTATTTATGAATGAGCTGTGTATAACATCAGAGGCAGTTTCTGTTAGAGGTTTACAGTATGTGGTGTGATTGATATTCCCTAAGAGGTACAGCATATTTTCAACCTTGTAAATTAATATACACTGCAGAGAGCTCACACATTTGGATGCTGTATACAATACTAGTGGTTTGTTGTATTACAAAAAAAGTCCAAGACAAATTTGCACATCTGCAGGCCTAAATGACAGCAATAACATTTGGCAATTTTCCGTGTCACACTGTAAATCTCATACGGCAATGATATGTTGGCCTAATAGCAAAATGTACTTAAAGTATACAAATAAAAAGTACTCATTATGCTAAAAATTGCCTCTGTGACTTTATTGTTTTAACTACTTTATGTACAGTTAGATAGTTTAGTCTAGTGGTTTCCATCATAGGGGTTGGGCCCCTCCATAGGGACACAAGAGATGATTAACGGGGCAGGAAAGATGAAAAAACAAAGTTCTGCTATTCAAATTTCTATTTACAACTCATCTGAAATGTGACACAGGGACAAGTACACACTGCTACTTTGGAAGGAGTCACAGGGCAAAGATTTGGAGCCACTGATTTAATTTTAACACTGTAGTGTATTTTATAAGCGTATCATGTGTTTTTTGGGTAAAATCTTAAACTGAAAAGTAACTAGTAACTGTAGCTGTTAAATAAATGTAGTGGAGAAGAAGCACAAAGTAACGAAAACTAGAAGTTCAAGTGCCTCAAAATTGTACTGTACCCCTTTTGTAAATGTACTTAATTTTACTCTTGCTTTTTTAGAAACACAGTAAGCTGTTAACAGAGCAACTGTAATGCTGTTGAGGAAGTCCATATGGCCGCCAGGCTGTTACACCACCTGAAAACTCTTCAACATAGAAAGCATGTGGCCTGTTATCAGTAAATGCACATTTCTCAGAACTAAATATCTCCTTTGTGTGTGTTACAAGTGGTGATGAGGAAGAGGTTAAGCAGTAATATCCTCCCAGTGACCTTACATGACATCAGAATTTAATTCGGGCAAATAAGGTGAATCTACAGTGAGGATGAAACAGTTTTTAAAGCCTCACTTCAAAGCAGAGAGGATAAATCCTGCCTGGTGCAAAGTTCATTTAATGTGCCTTGCTGATGTGGACGTTGTTACCTCACATGCCCTTCACGGTATCTGTCGTCCGTCCCCTCTCATTCACCGGCGGGCCCAATGAATGAGACAATGCATGCCAATATATAGTCTCAGCTCACTACGTCCATCCCCCGATGCACCATGACACAGACAGAGGAGACAACGCTCATTTGTTTCCACCACACAAATGCAGGGAGGCAGACAAGAGCCAGGTTAGATAGGGAGAGCCTTGGCAGATGGCCATATACTCCTGATAGTGACAACACTGGTGTTGGTGTCCATTCACAATGAGCTGGAGAGGAGACTCTCTCTCTTTCTCTCCTTGCACTTCCTGTATCAGTTCTGAGGAGAGGGTAATGAGCCCAATCAGATTTCCCCATGGCTCAGCATAACGAATGGGTCAGATGAGCGACAGGAGACACTATTGAAACAGGCGCTGGGGGAAATCATTGACTCTCTCTCTCTCTCTCTGTCTCTCTATTTACCACGCGCCTTTCTCTCTCCCTTCGGTCTCCCTCTTCTTCTCAATGTCTTCCTGCAAGCCTCAGATTGAAAGCCAGTGAGCCACTAAATGAGAGGCTGCATTGTTTCTCCCCAGCACTTAAGACCTGATTTCTATCACATCTCTAATCTGATCTCTGAGTGAAAAGCTACATAAAAAAGACACAGTGTTAAGTGTCTCCTCCACCTTTTGTGTGCATATTTGTCATAAGATAGAAACATAGAAAACCCATGCGTGCTGTAACATTGTCTCACCATGATTTATGACTATTTAGGATATAAGCTGAAGTATAAGGTAACAAATATGTCTGTTTCTCTGTTTCTGTGTTTTCTTGTATGGTAAGTTTGAGAACACTCTGATTTTTTGAAGTGCCATCACAGTGAGAAGTGAAGGTTGGCCTCCGAAGTCTTAAACCCCTACTTGTAGTTGTTTAGTGATCAAACCACTCAATACTAAGGACTTTGAAAGAGCCAGCCAGATGCATTAATCAACAAGACTTTAGTGGGAGGGCATCAGGCCACTTACTGGTACAGGACTGTAACTGCATCGTAAAGGTAGAAAGACTAAAACTTGATTTATGGTTGTCCAAAAGTCTTCAAAGCCGTGCTGTAGGTTACACTGTAGCTCTTAAATAATGTAACTACATCTCACGGCTACACTGGCAATGGAGATCCCACAGGGAGACCGCAAGAACTGTGATTGGCTGCTTTTGTTTTCTCCTACAAGTTTCCGATGGCAGCGGAGATTGTTGATAGTGAAGACAAAGTCAAGAAAGTTGAAGAAAGGCTCAGTGACACACATGTAGCAAAGCCATCTCCAGTGCAAACCTTCCGCTCACTGCTATCATTGCTCTGTATGAATGAATGAACGTATACACCGCAATTGAACAGCAGTTTATATTTAGCGGGTATAATGTTTACCATGATCACCATGTTACTTTAGTGCGTGAACATGCTAACATTTGCAAATTAGCACTTTTAGTTTTAGCTTTTAATTAGCACAATTAGTACAAAGGACAGTTTAGGCTGATGGGAATGTTGCTAGTTTAGCAGGTGTTGGGTTATAAATCAAAGTGAATTCAAATTTTGACTGGATGGTGCTGGATGAAAAGTCCGGGTATCATGCCACTGCCATTGCTAAAAAAGAACTAGCTTTTAAATTTCATCTCCTACATCACTGTAAGTTCATGTCCTAGTCCTCAGGCCAAAGTAAGCTCTAACAACAAAACCATACCACAAATAAAACATCCTTTCAACACAATACTAACACTACTATGGGACCCACCTCAGAAGATTTTCTGAATATTTAAACGTGGCTATAATGTGATAAAGTGTGTGCAGAGTTGTCAGCTTCTCTGATGTTGGGCTTGATACATATTGACTGCTCTGTAAAAACAAACTGTCAGCCTGGGATACCTGTTCACATCGACCACACAGTAATAATTACTAACAGGATATGTTTTTTTTTTTCTTTCAGGCTCTGGTATTTCCCACCTGTCAACACAAACATGAGTGTTTCTGTGCTGGAAGGATGTGCCTTAATCACTTTTAGTGTCTATTGGAGAGAAGTGTTCCAGACGAACCAAGCTCAAACAAGTTACATACCTCTAAGCTTCATAAATGACAACATTTTGTGTACAAAAAAGATATGAAAAATAAGGCTAGAGGAAAACAAATAAGTAGAATTAGCCTTTAATGAACTTTTACAGTGCTTTGGTTGGACAGAGGGTATGAAAAAGAGGAAGGGGAATGCACAGACTGATGGATATTTAGCACCTGATTAGCAGTAGTGAGGACAAAGTAGCCAGGCCATCTGCTTTACATTTTCTCCTTTGGCCATGAATGCCAAGGACAGAGAGTCTTCACGGTAGATACCCAGCCTGCCAGTTGTTTATACACAGCAGCAGAACTACCACCAAAATACTATGTGATTATCATCAGCGACTGGAGTCAGTCAGTTTCAGTGTGATTGAAGTAGTGAAAGTCTTCCCAATATTAATTTGGTTGGAAAGCGCTGTGTGGTTTTTGTAATGCCTTTTTGAGCAGATGTTATGTTGTTTACACAGTAGATTTGTTGTGATATACAGTGCACACTATATTATGCACTATATTGGACTGTAAATACACACCATTCCCAACATACAGTATGTATGCTGTGACATGTGGTTTTCATGTTGATTGCCTTTAGCCACATTCTTCACTCTCGGTTTATTTACCGTAATTTCTTGTTCTCATCGAGGGACTGAGACTGGTAGGTATTACTTTTCATTTAATCATGTTAAAAGCTGTATGTGTGACACTCTTTGGGACTGAGAAAGATTAAACTTCAATGATTTTTTTTCCAATCGCACACTTTTCTGATTTGATTTGTTTGGAAATAATATCTTATTTAACTTTCTAAAGTAATAATTACCACAGACAATAAGATGCAAAAATTATCATGAAGGAAGGAACAAACCTCAAATAAATAAATAAATAAATGGAAAGAAAAAAATACCAGCTAATGCCCCTCTCTTTACACTAAACTCTGACACACAATAATGTATAATATTCACCTGAATTCACCTGAACCTTGGCAACTTTAAAGCAATAGTTCAAAATTTTGGGAAATACATTTATTAACTTTCTTGCTAATAGTTAGATGAGAGGTTAGCTTAGCTTGGCAAAAAGAAAGCTATAACAGCTAGCATGGCTCTGTCCGAAGTTAGCTGTTAAATAAACAAGATATAATGTGTCAATATGTAAGCGTTAGCGCTGCTTGTAGGTGGGTTTTGTTAACTTTGAACTGAGTCAAGTTAACTGTTTTGCCCCCCGTTGACAGTCTTTGTTTTAAGCTAAACTAAAGGGCTGTTGGCTGTAGGCTTATATTTAATGGAGAGAGAGATAAGAGCGATATCCATCTTCTCTTTTTTTAAATACTCTTTACTACAGCAACAGTAGAAACATGCCAGGAAAACAAGGGGAGAGAGAGAAGGAGAACAACATAGAACAAAGTTCAGCAATCAAACCACGGACGTTGTGATTAAGTCAAGTGGGAAATGATCAAATCAAGGTGGAAAGAGTGGAGTTTGTATCAAAAAATAACGCTAGCCTACACAAATGGATAAAGGTCCCAAAAAGCGAAAAAGGTGAGAGAGAAAAAGAAAAAACAATCTTGTGGCTGATGCTACGAAATGTTTTAAGTTAACAGATTTATTCAAAATATACACTGCCATGCAAAATCCTGTTAGCATTAGCATGCATAGCTGCAGTGATAACATTAACAGTCCACCACCAAATGAAGAGGAGGAGGAAAAAGTCTGGACAGATGAGCAGGCTGCTTCCAGTGGAGAGCAGGGGCAAGAGGAGGAGACCGCTGCCAAGAACGAGTGAAACTTGTTAGCTAACATTAGCTCATGTAGTGACAGTGTTCACGGCGGAGCTCTGGACCTGACCCTCTGCATTACGCACATGGCATGCGAGCACAACTTCTTTACTTTAAAATTCATCAAGAATAGATTATGGAGCACTACATGTTGAAGTACATGCTTATAGCTACAGAAAAATACATTCTTATGGCTTTGGACACTGATGGAATAATCAACAGGATGGCATAGAGGAGCGCACTGATGAGATGTCTTCTCACTGCCTAAGGTTGGATATGATGTTTTATTCGCTACTTAAGGCCGCTATGCTGTTGTTTTTTTTTTTAAATTATGTCAGTTGATTAGTCACTTTGGGTCTGCTCCAATAGGGTGCAGGCATGCTGCTTGTCACAGCCTGACAATAGCAGTGAATGAACATTTAAATGAAATGAAATCCTGTCTGTTAATCCTGATATTTGAATTGTATTAGATCAGCTGCAAACACAATGTTGGATGATTGACTACAAATAGCTCTCACATTTCCAGATCATCATAGGAAAGTTTTTGTCCAGTGTGAAAATAACGTTTTGGCTATTTTGTTTAATGATGACAGCACTGCATTTTGTCATAGACTACATTCATGACATATGATTGTGTCATATTTGTTTTATTTGTGAAGTTATAGATTGTAGGATAAGTGCACCGAGAGCTGGGTTGCCCATATCAATTGTCAAATGAATAAAAGTTACTCTTGGGGTGCCGACTTTTCCTCTAGGCTATTTCTTAGCTATTTATTTATGTATTACATTATTTTATGAAACCCTGTAAGTACACTTGTTGTTAGGGTATCAACTTGTTATTTATTGCTTAGCCTATATGTTATAAATAGCCTGATATTACTTTATGCAACTCTTAAGTGCATGTGTTTGGGAAAAATGGGGCCAGTCCAGACGAAAATTGCCAGGGCTGAATTTGGTTCCTGGTTACAGCACCAGCTTTGTGAGGCTTGTGCTTTAGAGAAATAATTACAAAATATAAATAACGTTGGAACCAGGTTTTGGTGCCAGTTAAGCCAAAACATTTTTTTTTGTAAATTGGTTAATCTCACACTTGTTGTGTTGCCAAGGAGAGACAAAACTTGGCAAAAGCAGCACTATCTTTAAATGATCTGATAGAATAAAAGTGAAATTCTACCTGAGTGCACTGTACTTCACCATGTATACATGTATATACTGTGTTGAAACACATCAATATTGTACAGTATATGTGCAGTTTCTTGATTGAAAAACTTTAATTCATTTGATTTTTCAATGTGCTGAACTGTTCTGTTTGGTACAATAGGTTAAATATGCAAATCTTTTTCATCTTTTTGTTTCTACTCACACGTTCTTTCAGTTTGCCGTGTATTGCTTGCTGTATTCTATTACTATTTATTGCTACAAATATTACAGCAGTTCCCTGCTGCCCTACGCTATATAATACAATGAAAGATCAGATTTAGCAGAGCCGTTTTGAATTCATAGGCAGTGCTGGCAGCGGAGGCTACTTTCCTCAGAGTGAAACTGAGGTGGCCACAGAATACAACAACGTATTCCAAGATGGGATATCAGGAGAAGAACTCCAGTGGACAGTGAATTGCTTAATCATATTGTGGCACAGGGGAAAGTCTGATGCCACTCTCTCTCTCACTTTTTTTTCTTTGCTTTTCCATTTTGACAGATGGACACAGAGTACACTCTTATGCACCTGAGAGGCGACTTGCCACGGTTGAGTGTCATTGAGGAACCTGCTCAGAGTGTGTGACGGCAGTGGATTGTCAGAGACCCACCAGACGGTGCGATGGTACAGCAGGGCTTATGATCACACCAAGGCTCTGACTTGTCGACCATACCGCCGCCTAACACCGTTCACATCTCCTCAAGCACTCACCTCTAAGAGCCGCACTTGCTTTCAATGCAGGTATAAGATTTGAAAAAACCGTCATGATAAAAGCTTTTTAATGTCCTTTCTCATGCCTGTACTGTACAAAAGTATGATTTTTGAAGTAGCAAAAATGTAATTTTTTCACTGCTTGCTTTATTTTTTTTTGTATCTCCCACCTTAAACAGAAAATATGTTGACTTTGGACAATGTTGTGTCCGACTGCAAAAGCTTTTAGTGCTAAAATAGCACCATCTGAACGATGGTACTTTAGAGTGCTGAAAAAGCCTTTATGAAAAGAGTGAAGGCGAAGAAACACGCAAGCAACATGTCATCCTAAAAATGAACTTAGCCCCAGTTGAAATGTCAGTGTGGCCCGGAGGTAGAATAGGAATAGAAATAAGCAAAATGAATCCCATATGCTGGTGCCAATCTTCCCGGAATACGTTTTGGCAATTAAGAGCAAACAAGCATGACTTTTTTTTTAAAGTTCTACACAGATCACGATCGCTACCTGATAAGTGGCGGATTTAATGCGCACTCGCTTCCCTCCTTAACAGAATATTAATGCAGGCTGTCATCCATGAGAATGACTCATTTACAAGCATGCAGAGGAAGCTGAGGACTCAAACCTGGATGAGGTTTGTCGCCTCGCTCGTTTGATAACAAGCACTCAAGTGTATTTACAAGGCAGAGCGAGCAAGATAAGTCTGCGGCGTAATGACACTAAGCAGGTCAGGAATGTCTGTGCCTCTCAGTGTGTTGTCTCCTACTGTTATCCTGCTTTCTGTCAGCCAACGGTACTTCCTCGTGCAGCCTGACGCCGCACAGCGATGTTGAGTTGCTCATTGCCGATCTTGGCAGTAAGTGCACAACCACGCTGACACGGCAGTCAGATGGTGATGTGACCCTGCATGTGGTCTCCAATTTCAGAGTGTGTGGGAGTCAATATGTAGGTGTGAGGTTAGGTACAAATTGGCCTGTTCCTGTCATAGCCCTACAGTCACCAGCTCAAGCCTGGACGGCGGTTAGCGCTGGAAAGCAACAAGGAGGAGAGGGAAGGTGTGAGGGAGAAAAATAGCTGAGAGGAGTGTGACTTAAGAAACACAATTTCTGTGTTTGGAGGACTGCAAGAAATTTGTATTTCCCCATTTTTCAGCGTTTCCACCTCACCTATTCACCTCACATCCTGTTTACCTATCTCTCCCTTTATCCAGTCATTATTTTACCTACATCCTGTCCTTTTCTGCTAAATGGCCTTCCTCTCCTCTCATCAAATAAACCTGCAAGCTTCTGTGTGATCTTCCCCAGCAGTGTTTTATGCCTCACATTATGACACATATAATCAGGCTGGCTGTTTGCACTACTTTGTTCAGCACAAATTGCTGCACCGATGGTCTTGGCAAAGCACAGATGGGACGTGGACAGTTTTTCATCGGCTGTTCCATACCACAGAGCCCAACACATCTGGTATGCAGCGAGAAGCATCTTTGCACTAATTTGTTTGTCACTATATATTGAAGGGACTATCTGTCATCCTGCCATGCTTTGGTTGCGGCATGATGTTTGAAGAACATGGCTAGTCATAAGTTTCAGGCAGCCCGGCTGGCTGGCCGCTTGGGAGTCACTCGTACAAGCCATCTGACTGCTGGAAATAAGGGCAGAAGGGAGGGAAGAAATGGGATGCAAAAGAGGGATGGAAAATACAAAGGAGTGCGGGGGGACTGTAAATTTCACTTTAAAGCAACTCCTTAACCCTCAATATCCAAGGAGAGGTGAAGAGCTAACCCACTTTCACTTTCGAGTCTCCACACAAGCACACATGAATTAAAAAATAAGAATATTTAAAAGGCTTCATTAGAAGTGTGAAGTGTGTGTATGACCACAGGCAGCCGAACTTGAGTGATAATTTCACAAGCCACAACATTTCACACTCTGACATGGATGATTGTGGGAATATCCGAGTCCCCACTTCAGATTTCTCTGCCTGTTTTTTCCAAGTCTTCCATACAATGAAAGAGTGGGAAAAAAAGAAAGAAAGAAGAACGTGATGAATGCAATCTGACAGCTCATAATATCCCCTTTCCCCCCCTATGCTCTACATTTAGTATGATTCTAAGTCAATTAAAAAACTGTTTGATGTTGATATATCCAGACTTGGAAATTAAGCCTCAGTCTGGTAGTTTGTTAGTTTGCGTCACTGGTCTTCATGTCCATATTTATGCCAGCAGTCTCCTACAAGCTGTATAGCTTTTCTGGGAGTATTTGAAAGGAGAATTGTTAACCGAGCTTTGGATAAACGCACTAAGATGCACACGTTTCGTGATGTATTTTTATCCAAAATACAATAAAAACAGAATGGAAAGGGGGACTGGAAAAGTGGGGCTTTGAGTGAAATGTAAATGGCTCGGTGCTTGCACAGAAATGTATTTTTCAGGGGGGAAAAAAAGACTTATCTGACGACAAGCACTTTCCTTGGCTACTTAAGAATGACATTAATGTTGCAGGGGAAGATGTTTCTGTGGTAATACTGACTGCAAAGGGACTTGGAAAATTCCAGAGCACTCAATAGCTTAGAAATATCAGTTTTACATTTACTTAAATTGAAAAGGTAAAAGCTTCTGCATCTTGCTTGGGGATTGTGTTAGCCCAATCTAGTTCTAAGTAACTTAAAAAATATTTTCAAATTTGCCCAAATTCATGTAGAGAAAGCTGAAAACTACATGAGTAGCTAGAGCAGGGAATGTGATTTCCTGTAATTCAATGGGCTGGTTTTGTGAAGTCTGAAATGGAGGGTTTTTATGAATCAGCACAACCAGGAGAGACAGTATCAATCAATCAGTCGATCGACCAATCACGTTTTTCATATGTAATCATATAAGGTACAATGACAGTGAAATGTAATCACAGACCCTTAAATGTATGCATTAAAAAGAGTTTAAATAGAATAGGAATAGTGATAAATATATGTGTATGATTTTGGGGGTGGTGGGCAGTCTTAGGCAGTGACCTCATTGAGGATCCTAGTGGCCTGAGGGTAGAAGCCTCTCAGTGCTGGCCTGGTGTATCCAGTACCGTCTTCCCGACCACAGCAGGGAGAACAGGCCGTTATCTGGGTTGTTGGGATCATTAATGATTCTCCTCGCCTTATTCTTGCAGCGCCTAGTGTAAATATCCTTCCTTTAGCTGAACGGCTGAGGGAACTATGGTGTTAAACACTGAGTCAATGAACAGTGATCTCACTTAGTTCCCTTTCTTGTCCAGGTGAGATAGGGTGGTGTGGAGGGTGTGTGCTATGGTGTCTTCTGTTGATCGGTTGGGACGGTAGGCAAACTGCAGTGGGTCCAGTGTGCTGGGTAGTGAGGAGCAGATGTAATCCTTGACCAGCCGTTCAAAGTACTTCATCACTACAGAGGTGAGTGCCACTGGGTGGCAGTCATTCAGGCAGGCTGGTGTTGTTTTGTTGGGCACAGGAATTATGGTGGACTTGTAATTTGTCGTAGTTCTTAGGTCTTAGGCGTTGCCACATGATTCTGGGATTGCCTTCCTGGAACTGAAGTTCCACTTTCTTCCTATAGTCCCTTTTTACCTCCTTTACTGCTCTTCTTACATTGTAGGCTGCTGCTTCATAATTATACATGTTTCCAGACTGCAGCCCTAAGTTGTAGGCTGCAGTGAGTGGCTTTACGGCATCCTGGATGGTTCTGGTAATCCATGGTTTCTGGTTGTGGAATGAGTTAACTGTACATTTGGGTACAGTTGCTTCTGTTGTTTCAAAAATTAAATCCACCACAGACTCAGTGAATCCATTTATGTCATCAGTGATGTCGACGGTCGTGTCCTGGAACCTGCTCCACACTACGTCATGTAGTGCACAGTGATGTTGATAGGTACCATTTCTCTATGCTGATGAGTGTAGTCATATGTATCATTGTCCAATATTATTTACAAAAAGTACAACGATTATTGTAAAAAATAAATGTAAAGAGCATGAATTTGCATAAATTCTGCAGAGCTAACAGAGAGGCGACTGGATAGGTCTGCACCCTCTACAATGTAAGTATGTTCTCTGACCAGAGAGGAAACTTACATTCATTCATAGCATTTTAAAATCAAAATTCAAACATTAAGGAAAAAATATGAGTACTAATTCTCTCATGCAGCTGCATAGACCAACACCTTGGTCACTTTTCAGACTCACTGAGCAATTGTTCATTTAGAGGCCCCACAGAGAAACCTGTGTCCTCCTCATACTTACTTGCACCACATGACTTGCGTGTTGCATTCAAGATCACATCACTGTGCAGCTGGTTTAATGCACTGCTGGTTTAAAAAAAAAATCAGAACCTTTACATGGAACGAATGTACAGTCGAGCAGAAATGAACGAAAGAGAGAGAAAGAGAGGATATATTTAGTTCTCAAACTGTCACCAATTTCTGAGAGGTGTGCTGAATAATGGAGCGGGAGAATGTGGGCATGCAGACACAGTAAAAGGTTTTTGCTGTATTTTTTTGATTTCGTGCCACTGAAATCTAAGTGTATGTTGTGTCATCATGAAACAGTAGCTTCAGTGCTCCCTGTCCCCATGGGCTGAGCCCAGTATCTTCACTATCACCTTGTTTGTAAAGCTTTAATTCTCTCTGACAGATTAGTGATGATATCCCATTAACATGAAAAAAGGTCATTGTTCCACCTCAGTGGAAGGTCTTGGGTTCACTTTCTGTGTGACAAGCTGAGGTACCAAATAAGTATAAGAATTCAACACACTTGAAAGCTACCTGTTCAGTTACTAAGTTGTGCCAAATAACTGCATCAAATTATATTACAGCAGCTGATATCAGGATCAAAATATCTGTCACGCAGTTAAGCCTAGAGCTCAAGGTGATGTCATCAAATTGCTTGCTTTGTCCAACCAACAGCCAAAACAAAGATATTCAGTTTACTATCATATAAGAACAACGATATAACAAAGAAAAGTCGACATATTTAACAAACTGAAACCAGCAAATGATTGGTGTTTTATGCTTGAAAAAATGACTTAAATGGGGATGTGCTGGTTGCCCAGGAGTTCAAGACCATTTAACTAAAAACTCCCCGGTTCTCCCCAGTTCTTTTCCCTTTGTTTCCTGTCATCACAACACTGTCTCTATCACATAAATGTATCAAATAAAAGCAAAAATTTAAAAAGCATCAACAGCCACACTAGCGGCTCTATAAGGGCTACACTGTAGGTACAGCAGTGCCTTTAGCTAATTAGTAATGTCAGAATTCCAACATACTTAAAATTACATTTTGACCAGCAATGCTAAATGTTGCAATTCATCTAGAGGGAACATGAGTGAGTATAGCACTTTTCATCCTCTGGGGAACATAGATGGGTGACCGGTACAGGTCTGAATGTTTGACTCCTACAGTGAGGGGATCTGGTGGCTCTGTTATGCTGTGGGGGGCATTTTGCTGGCCACTTGTCCCCTTAGAGGGAAGGGTCACTGCAAATCAATACAAAGTTGTTCTGAGTCATCACCTTAATCCTGTGATTAAACATTTCTATCCTGATGGGAGTGGTCTCTTCCAGGATGACAATGCCCCAAATCACAGGGCATGAGGGGTATGAATTGATGGGAATCATATGTTATGGCATTCGCAATCAACAGATCTAAACCCAACTTAACACCTATTTTGGACCGACATGTTAGACAGCGCTCTCCGACACCATCATCAAAACACCAAATGAGCAAATATCTTTTGGAAGAAAGGTGTACATCCCTCCAGAGACTTGTAGAATCAATGCCAAGGTGCACTGAAGCATGTGGTGGCCGAACACCTTACTAAGACACTTTATGTTGTTTGTCCTTTAATTTGTCACTCGTCTGTATATGTTTATACAAAATTTTATGGCAATGAATCCAGTAGTTGTGGAGGTATGTTAGTGTAGACCAAAGTGTTGGACCAATAGACCGACAAACTGTCTGACAGACCAAATGCCCTTCATAGAGCCATGCTGCTAGCGTGGTTAAAAACCATGTAAATCAGTATCATGAACAGATGGAGTGAAGGGTAAACACAACAAAATTCAGCTGCATAAAGAGTTTATCATCCTTTCAGGCTGACATACAGATTGAGGACTGAAATTCACAGTGTTATAGTAGATAGCATCAAACTGAGGTAAGCTATAGACAGAAGATTCCTCAGCAGCAATCACACCTTTCACACATTTCAACTAAAGATGAAAAAGAGCTAATGAAGCTAAACATAGAGAGGCAAACGTCACATGAAAGTTAAACTGACTATTATTCTGAGGGGGCATCATAGAGGAGGCAAGTCTTATCCAAACTACTCGAAATCGCTTTCATTCACACAAGCCTCCCACCCCCCTAACACCTTCTGTGAGCCTCGAATCCAGAAGCCAGCACTACCTTCCCACCTCAGCAGTGGCTGAATGAATGATGAGTAATCGTGTAGGAGAGTGAGGTCATTATCGAGATGTGGAAGTTTGAATCAGCACACCGGAGGCTTCATTTGTGCCGCATTCACGACTCCTTTTGACTTTGAAGTGCACGGCACACCTGACTCGTAGTGGGGAGACTGGTATTTCTGCTCATTTCCGCTTTGTGTTTTTGAAGCTAAAGCAGGCTGATCTATTTTGAGACGGGCCTCTGCAATACTTCCCAAAATGCTGGATGGAAGCAATGTGGGAAGCTGCAGTATAATGTAATGTTTGTGTGTGTAGAGTTCTCTTTCCTGCAAACTTTCTTATTGCTGGCATGTGAAAGAAAGAGTAAAAAGGGGAGAAATGTGTTTTTTGTGTAATGTTGTGTGTATGTATGCACTGAGAGTGTGAGTGTGTGTGTGTGTGTTAGTGAGATGAAGAGAGTAACTTTCAATATTTCACTAAGCCAAAACAAGATTTTTCAAGATGATATTTTAATCATATGTTTGATGATAACCACTATTACCTTCCTACATTATATATATATATATATATATATATATATATATATATATATATATATATATATATATATATATATATATATATATATATATATATATATATATATATATATATAGGCTTTATACACATGCATGCATTCTGCATGGTGGCCATATTGAAGGTCCACAGCATTATGCTGTAATCTAAAAATCTAACCATAGTTGCGGGTCAGTTAATGCTGACAATCACAGCTTCAATAGAAGTTATAGTAGTTCAGCATCTACTAACATTAACACTCTCTGCTTTCCAATACTAGCCTGCTATATTAAAAATACACTAATTAAAATTTTCATATAAACAATAGATCAAATTACTATGTGTATTAGGAAAGGAGTTGCTCAAAGTGACAAACCCAATGACAATTATCAGCTCCTCTCAGCACTATGGATTGTTTTAGCTTCTTTCAGCTCATTAGTTTGGTTTTACAACCTGCAACCTTATTGTTTTAAGTCAGTCTCACCACTCACAGCAGGCAGCTGTTTTCAGCTAAAAAAAAAAAGCTCTGATAAACCGACTCTACGCTACCTGACCAGCAAAGTTAGTGACTAGCAAGATGCTAAAGAGCTAGATATTTCCCTCAGGAGTCGATGGAGACAAAAACAGACCTGAAACAAGTGTTAAATATATTCACCAGGTGGTCAGAAACACGACTCCCATTGAACGTTGCTTTGTGTTTGCTTAATGTGTAAATAATTTTGCAATATAAACTTTGCAAGGTGATAATATGTAAATGTTGTGTTTACAGGTTGTTGTGGGGGGAAAAAACCCTAGTTTAATAATGACAAATTTAATAGATAATGTCTCCAGTAATGGTGCCTCAACATCCACTCGTTTTGTAGTGCTTGTTAACATTCATTGCTTTTCCAAAGTAGATTGCTATATAATGGAAGCTACAACTGGAGTGTTTTTGAGTATAAACTACACCATGAAGTGTGTTTTTTAATATACTGTAATTAGGGTTATGGATAGGTTAAGTTCAGATGAGTCCGAATTTGGAAACCAGTCAGTCTTTTGACTTTTGCTTCATATGTTCTTCAATTGACCTCCACCCACACTTATATCAGCATCATCTATCAACACCAGGCAAGGTTGCTAGGAGACATGTGATGCAACTCTAAAGCCTCTAAAAATATCACAATATTATTATTTTCACCAGAGGTGTTTTTGTGTGTGAGAAAACGTCAAACTCACTCGGAAGAAGCTGTGTCTTCCCTGATATGTCTAGTCTGAATCATTCTATGGTTTTATTTTCTTTCATCTCAAGTGGATGGCTGCTATTTCTAGGGTGATACCACACACTTAGTCATTTCAAGGTTGTGCTTGTTTGTGAGCTACAAGAAAGGGAGTGTTGTGATAACCCTCCCTTGAGTAACCAGGTTAAAACAGATTTTAAAAAGGTAAAACTTCCCAAAATAAAAATAGAGCAAAATCTCACAGGGAATGTGTAAGTCTATTCCACAGAGTAAATAATGGGATCAGAGATGTTATCCACTGTCTGTGTAGGCAAAGCATTTTGCTTCTGGTGCATGACCCAAAACAGACAAGTCCATGAAATGGAACACCAGCTTAGTATTGCTCTAGTAGACTCTGATGGGTGGAAACAAATGGAGTTTGGCACTGCTACCCAACATAGCTGTGTATGATACAGTGTGTCCTAAATGCTCTCTGACAGTAATACAAGCCTTTGTCTGTTTAGATCCATACGGTGTTTAGGATCGGAGGGAGGAGAGCGCTCCATCATAGCCTGTACTGTAAGTGCTTTGAGGCATTTTGCTTTGTTTAATGCACATGATCCTGCTTTTCAAATTTTATCTTTGGTTCTTAGCATTTGTGTTTTGTTAGCATGTCTGGCTAACTAGATTACAATCTACAGTAGTAACTGAGATTTACTTCCAAGGCCTTAAGGGGCACATCATTAACTGACTACATCACTTTGTGGAGTTACGGGTTATGTAAAAAAATTTGCCGGGGAGATTCAGCTTTAGCCATGCCATTTGGCCTTTTAGCACTATACTGTATAATGCACAAGATACTCATTTTAAAACGAGTCATCTGGAAAAGTCAGCCAGTTACTGCGTTTTCAACCAACTCATGGAGCTAACGTTAGCTTAATTAGCAAGCTACAACTTGCAACCAGCAACAGTCATTTCAACTAGCAAGAAATGCCTGCTAGAAATTTCTACCTCTGTCTAAAACTAAGGACCCAGTGTTTCAGAAATTACTAAGAATTTTGGTGTCATATGCCATATCATTGTGAACTGCATATGAGCCATGCAAGGACAATCAGAAATTTGACAGGCCTTGCAACAGTAACTATGGGTAATGTGGCTTTGTGAACGGTCAATTCTCAGAATTTATTTGACATACACTGTGGCCAGCATTGTAGTCTTTTGACATTTGTTTTTCTGTAGGTTGTGTTCATTTCTGTCCTGTTCAGCCATAATGGCTATCACTGTTCATGCTAGAACCTCAGTTTTGTTTATTCTCCCCCAAAATGCTGTTGAAACTTGTAGAAAAATTTAATTTATCATCTCAGAGAGTATGTGTACCAGTAACGACCCATGTAGAAGACACATAGCAGGAGTTTTAATTAGCTCTATGAACCTGCTGTAAAATGAATCACTGTTGTGTTAAATACGTTTTAGAAATGAAGAAGGTTATAGATAAATACAATTTTATTAATGAGAAAAGTCAACATCAACTGACCAGTGTCCATGTGGTCACTGCCTTTGCCCAGTGTTATTGCCTCTTCCTGTCTATCTGTGCCTTTGCCTCCCTCTGTCTGCCTCCACCCCGGGTGCCTGTGTCTGTAAGCCTCTCTACCTGGCTGCCTGTCGCCCTGCCTGTCAGACCGACTATCTACCTATCAATCTGTGAGTATGTCCGCCTGCGTGTGGCGATAAGGAGCCGTGGGTGTCTGTAGCCCTGACACCAGCTGATTTATGCCGGCCTCTTTCCCTTTAGGGGGCCGATTTGTGAGAAAATCCCCAACGACTCATGCTGACTTTGTGTGCGCGAGTGTGTATCTGTTTGTCAGGCTGTTTGCATGTGCGTGTGTGTGCTGTGCCAGGATCGTCTGTCAAAACAAAGATGACAGGGAGCTGTAACTCTTTTATTGCCATATTTCAGCTTCTGTACATCACTCAAACCTGATTTAATATTTGAATTCCCTTTTTTTAAACAACATGAAAAGTATTCATTTACAGAAGCATGTCTGAGTCTCTCCCACAAACCAGATGGGTGAAATCAATATGCAATAAAAGATAAATGAGTAAAACACAACGTATTGCTAACTCAACTTAAAAGTTGATGACTTCCACTACTAAAAGAAGGCTGCTATTTGATTTAAGTTAAAAATGTATGTGTTTTTTTTGTATTAAATCAATTTAAATGATTCTGGCCAAGCTGTGCTCATTTGCTACAAATCAAGAAAGCTTTCATTGTTAATCCCCAACATTCTACACACAAATAAACCTGAACATACATGTCAACGTTCCCATTTCACTTGTGAGCTGGAGGTCAAAGCCAAGCTAATGTCATATCCTTAAACAGTAACTCAACACTAAATCCACTTTTTTGAGTTAGTAAAATATGTGTATTGTCACTTTATTACATGGTCAATTGATCCTGGTCCTGGTTAATTTTCTTTTTGTAGAGAAAATCCAGTAATTCTGTCTTCTAGAGCCCTAAGAATCTATGATGTTCCCTGGTTCAATTCACCCTCAAACTACAAAGCAATGTCACACTTACCCATGAGAATAGTAGCTGTAGATATGGTTTGTCTGGGGCATATTTACCGCTTCTCGACCACTCATTCACATCCCCTATTCTGTCGATCTCCGGTGCCTCTGCTGCATCTGCTGATGCCTCACTAAGATAAACCAGCAGTTCAAATGGCTCTGAACCACCACTTTGAAGATTTGGGGAGGTTGAAGTAAAATGCATACAGTTAATAGCCGATGTAGATGTTAAGACATGAGTTACATGTGTAACTGCGGTTCTATGAAATCTGGATGACCACCAGATGTAATCTAGACATTAAAACAGCTGAAGACAGAAAAATAGAAAGATACTGGAGTGTTGGTGTTCAGGGTAACGTTTGTGTTTGACATTACATTTTTTGAATTTCTGAAGGGGGGCGTGTTCAAGCCAAAACAGGGTGTTAAGTTGGTCTTTGAGCAATTTATCTTGTTGTAACCTGGTCAGTTTGCCATTGAATACAAATGTGTTTTAAAGACATCACATCAACCCTCAGTCTTACTTAAATACCAGTAAGGAGACCAGTAAGTTCTTGGTTCTTCTGTCTTGCTTTTCCACTGTGTTTTACAAACACTACAGTATGTTTCAGTCGTAGGTCACTGATAAATGCTTTTGATTCAAGGACAAATTTCATCATTTTTATGTGCTGTTTTGTAGGTGAGCGCAGTTCAGTTCAGGTGTGGTACAGACAACAATAGAAGAAGTGGCACTGATGTTGATTTTCTTTCACATTTCATGTGATGACTTTTAACTGTCAGTATCATTAAAATAATGGAAGGGCCCCACCCTGACCAGCTCTCCAGAGCCGGGTGCATCACTCAGGACAGGTCATGGCCCCAAAGGACGCACCAGCAATTACTGGTCGAGCTCTTTCTCTCTGCTCCATACTGTCTTAAAACCATCCCATTGCTTGATCTGCTCCTGAATCCAAAGATGGAGAGGTGACAGTGAGGAATCTGGTGGAGAGCAGACTGTAGGATGCAGCACAACTGCACAGTTTTATTAAGAGAAAGAGAAAATGAAAAATATAGCAATGTAGCGTTCAGTCACGCTGCCTTGCTACTTAGTGGAAAAAACAGCTCACTGCTGGATACATTACATCATTTTGATAATACCTGTGCAACCCAAATGTTACTGGGGAATGTAATTAAACTAATCACATACTCCCCAACACTGTGCAAACAATCTTCAGTTCACACAGACAAATGCACAACAAGGCAGCAAACACGCCAGATATTCTGAGGAAGAATATTGCCTGTATATTGAAACACACTTCCTTGCAGCGCTTATCTAAACATGTCCTGTCTTTTTAATTGTGCAGTTTGCCATGTTGGATATAAACACTCCTGAGCAGTGCCAAAATTTAGCTTCAGGGAATTGGTCCCCAAAGTGGGGGGAGTGCAATGGAAACAAAAGCAGAACCTGTGACAATGGTTACAATGGCTTTTAGATATGGGTCGTTGGGTTCCTGTAGTGGAAAAGGTCTACCTGACAGGAAAGATGGCAATGATAGTAGTGTGTTTTCTGAACGTGAACTGACTGACCATGTTAGGATTTAAGGGAAGTGTCTTCAAACCAGCTCGGCTGACCTGAGGTGAACTCCGTTCAGTATCCATCTGTCATTTATGGCAGGATGACTGTCGCCTAAGTGGGTCTGCCCCCATTCGCCAAAAGCTACTCTCAGAAATCCCGAGCACCGAGGCTGCAGGATTGACTCGGATCAAGTGTGCTGACAGGGAAATGAAGAGGGGACTCCAGCTAAGCAGTAGATGGACCCACTGGATGGCATTTAGCGTCTACCTTTCTATTGCATTATTCACCACTCCATGATGTTATCCCGACTTCATCTGCTGTTTTCTTTTAAAAGTTCTGTTGTCGCGTTTGTGGCAAGTGACTGTCTGGAATGACACAGAAAAGGCAGAAGAGTCAGAATGAAACAACATGGCTCTGTACTGTTTTGGCTTCAGTACAACTCTGTTAAAAGAATGTATATTCAACACACCCAGAGCCTGTTTGCTGAGATAATTAAATTCTCAAAGGATGCGAGGAGACGCAACACGTAAATTAATTTGAGCTGCAGCAACAGACAGGATTTATGCCGCTTTGGCGGGAGCATTCACTTCCAGAACAAATAAATGGGATGTTTTTGAAATTAATTACTGTTCCAGTGCGCCATTAAAGAGTATCAGTTATCAGATGACTTTGAAATACACACTTGGCTCTTTTGATGTGTTAATGATGACAAAGTAAATCATCTTCCCTACCATGGAGGAGTTAGAGAGACAGAAATAGAAAGATGAAAAAGCAAAGAGCATCAATGAGTAAAAAACTAAGGAAATGAAAAGACATGTAGAGGAATAAATGGCAGGAAGTAACAGTCCAAGCTCATAGAATAATGTCTATTTTATATCAAACCCATTAACATGAAGGTTAAGGCCTTCATGGCTCAGACACTAAAACATTTCTGTTCCTGTTTTTATTCCCTATTCACCATCCCTGAGAAGGTTTCAAGTGGAGGTTCAGATTCTGCTTTAGGCTCGTTCAGTCTACTCTAAAAAATACAAGCTTCATTCACTTCAAATGAAGCACCATTCCTCTGAATGTAGGCCAGAATTACAGCAGATATGACTGATTGTGTTTCGGTCTCTCCTCTGTGGTAATGTAGGGCTGGATTTAATAGCCTGGCTGTTAATCCATGTCAAGGAAGGCAGAAAAGGCCCATTTGACATGGGCTAACTTCCCTCTGTAATTAGAAAACCTCATTAAGTTCATTAAGTCATTCCTTGTGTTGGGGGATTTGTTTTACATGCGCCGCCAGCAGACTCAGGCCACCACCACCAGAATGTAGGCTAACAAAGGCTGCAATCAATGGATACAGTACTGTGGTGAAAACATTTGGGCTGACAAAAAAGCATAAGGAAAAACCTGTTAGAGACATTTAAATGTTAAGGAACAACTAAAAATCACCTGAAATGTTGGGGAACACTTTAAAAAAAATAGATTCTGATGGTTGTAGCACACCACTGTGTTACACTTTTGACCAACTTTCTTTACTTATGAGGGTCCTTGGCTCCAGCTATCAGTCTAACAATGCTAGAAAGGGGGGAGTGGAATTATGGTAGCATAGTTTTGATGGGGAAGTGTGACACATTTCTGAAAGGCTCTTTGTCTTCTATTTAGGCTCTTTGTCTTCTATTTATCAGAGGCCTTGAGCACACAGAGGTGGGGAATACCTTGTGCGGCTTCAGGGAGTGACACAGTAACAGATGACTAGACGCCACCACTAGAGGACTTCTGTTTTTTTGTTGTTTTTTTCCCCAGTTTTGGCTCCCGGACCCAATGATTCCAATTTGGGTGTCAGTGAGAGCAGCGATTCATCATTGGCTGGATTACTTAGTGGGCCGAGAGCAGAGGGCTATTCATCTCTGCAGCTGACACAACCCCGGCCAGAGAGACGCCATGCTGCCAGCACTACCACTGCTGCTGATGTAGCTGCTGCAAAACAAAGTCCTAGAAACACATTCACATGGACGTGAATATACTCCATCACAGATGCAGAATCACCAGAGAGTCATTATTACTGCATGGAAACATTATTTCACCTAAGACTATTTTTTTAACAAAACTAAGAGTCTACAACCATCCGAGCGGCTCTGTGAGGCTGCACTTAGGCACAATAGCACTTTCACCATTAGTACCACAATGCTAATGCTAGCCATAAACCAAATACCTGCAAATTGAAATTTTGACTTGATGATGGAACTGGAGGAAAAGTCAAAGTCTCACCAAAGGTATTACAGTTTGTTCTGAGGGGGACATGAATGTCTACGCCAAACATCATGACAATCCATCCAATACCTGTCAAGAAGTTTCACAAAAAACCACAACTACCAACCTAATGGTGGTGCTACAGGAAAGGTGTGGGATTCACCAAAGTCAGTAGGATTCATCTTCTGGCCAGCATGAATGCCTGTAAAAACTTTCATAGCAATCCATTTAATAGTTGCTGAGATATTTCAGTCTGGACCAAAGTGGTGGACCAACCAACTTTGCCATCCACAAAGCTGCTAGCATGGCTAAAAATGCTATCTTTGATGTCAAAGGTTGTAAAGGAAAAGGAGATGCTGTGTGCACACTGAAATGTCCAAGCTCCAAAACCAGGATGTGAGGGCAATACTTCATCTGAGTACAAGATAAGTATACGAGTATATGATAAGATACTTCTGTTGCAATACAATATAAGTTCTGAAAAAACAATTATACAAAGATAACTTTCTTTCTCTGATTAATTATTTCTCTAATGATCAGACTTGTCCATGGATTTAAAATTACATGGTTACATAAATTTCTCTTTATTTTCCAAACTATACCTTTAATTTTTTACATGATTTCATGCTTTCCTCACCTCTTTTATCTGGTCTAATAAAGCACATCGGTTGAGTAGAGCTCTTTTTCAAAATGTAAGAACAGAACAAAGTCTTAAATTTCCAAGTTTAGAACTGCATTATTATGCCTCACAGATGTTTTATATAGATCGTATAGTCAATAACACAGCTGAAGAACCCTGGATAAATATTGAAAGCAAATAATTAAAGGCTAAAAACCTATTTACATCTCTGTTTACAAAACACAATATAAAAGTATCTAACTTTGTTATAAACAGCGCATTAAAATCATGGAACAAAATTGAAAAATATTAGGAGTGCAATTTAGTATCCCCAGGAGCACACAGATTTGGAATAATCCATCAATAAAAATCCAAAATGTGGAGCTTAACTGGGGCACTTGGAGTACAAGGGGGATTAAACATTTATCAGATATAATTATGCATAATAGGGTTCAATCATTTACAGAACTGCAGAATAAATTCACATTAACAAATCAAGAATTTTTAGATATTTACAGCTTAAAAACTGGATTATTCAAAATTTCAATTTACACTACGATTTGGTGCCAGGACTTTTTGAGGAAGTTCTGTTTAAAGAAGGAAAAAATTAAATGGCTAAATATACGACATGCTGCTGAACAATCTTAACATTACTGCAAAAGTTGTCTGATGAATGGAATAAAAGCCTTCATTTTAAAGAAGCCAACACAAAAATGGAAGAAATGCTTCTATCTCACTAACAGCATCACCACTAATGAAAATCTACAGTTAATGCAATACAATTGATAACAAGGATATACTACACTAGAGATGAAATTCATAAGTTTTATCCAGATTCCTCTGATCGGTGTGTGAAGTGTGGCTCTCACGACTCCCTTATACATTCATTCTGGTTTTCTACAAAAGTGAACAAAATGTGAAATCCAATAATGGATGTATATTACTTGTAAAAACAAAACAAGACAAAACAAACAAACAAAAAAAGACATTGAAAAATTCAATTCTCAGCTGTGTATTTTGTCAGAATGCTGAAAAAATAAAGAGATCCTACGGGACGGTAGATTATGTTTTCCTTTCTTGTTTATATGAAGCTCATTCTAAAACAGTGGAAAAAGGGTGGCCGCTACTTTACAGATTTGGATAGAATTGATGAGATATTATTTGACCATATAAAAGACATTACATTGTCTGAAGATAGCAATAAAACGAAGCAATTCAGTGACGTATGGAAGTACATTTATGATGCCCTATAAGACTTAAAAAAGAACTTGTGGCATGGCTGGGAAGGGAAGAGGCGACTCTGGCGGAGACCACAGGACAGAGAATTAATGTCAGGTGTGTGTGTGTGTTTATTATGTTTGCAGAGGGTGGGGTGTCGGGATGAGAGGTATATGTGTTACATGTAAGATGAATGAATGTGATAATACCTGGAAATATGAATGTTCATGTGTCTTCTGTCTTATGTGAATGTAGTAATGTTTCATGTCAGCCTGACACCATCCTAGGATAGTATATACTATCTAATACATCAAGGTATTATATATATATATATATGTTGGTTAGTAAGAGACTGTAAGCAAAATCACATGGTGGAAAGTATGAAATTAAATAAACATAATTATAAAAAAAAGAAAAAACGAAATGTCCAAGCTCCAAAGTTTTTATTAATGCAACATTTTGACCTGATGTCATTGGTTGCACCGCTTTAAATAATCCCAAAACATTTTAATATACAGCCTAAGACAGAAAGAAAAGAAAAAAGATGCCATTACACACATAACGGGTATGTAGTGTATGTAAGGTCAAGCATACGCGCTTGTGTGAAAACACACCTATACACACAAAATACAGCTCTGTACTGGAACTAAACAGTCAACCTTCTCTCCACTCCACACACACAAACACACACACACACACACACATTCCCCCCTGCCAGGCCTAAACACCACCATGTGCTGATAAGACAGTGGAACCACTTGCTTCCCTGCAGGTGAAAAACAAGCTGGACATCCACATACTGCGCCTCACACAGTGGGCTGCATTTATAACACACCTCTGTGGCATCAACATAAATCTACAGTATGTGCTCGTCCAGGATACTCATGATTTAATGCCCTGGAATGAATGTCAAGAGCCTCTATTCATTTTAGGGGTAACAATAGAATGAATCGCATATGCACAGGGACGAATAACAGGGTTAGTTCAAAATGGTAAATGGGGCACCTCGAGGTAAAATAGAACATTTCTCCATCTCATAGCAGCACACTTTTACTTCAGTCAAGAGCCAGATAAAAAAAGAAGAGAACAAAAGGCAAAGGGCACATATTTTTTGAGCCAAGTTACCAAAGGTATGTGTGTGTGCAGTATGTGCCTGCATACACATAATCTTTTTTTCTTGTCTTTGTCTTGTTTTGTTTCTTTTATTTCACTGTCCACAGAGGCAGCTCTCGTGCAAAAGCACCAAAGTGCTCCTCCGCTTCTAACACTGGTCACCCCCACACATCGGACAACAAAGCTGTCTACACGTCATTTGTCCACTGCGCAGCCTCAGCAAATTCACACACATCCCCATGAGGGCCGGCACTGACAACCGTGCACGCCGTGAGCGAGTATGACGACTCAGGGAAATGGACTTCAGAGTCATGCCCAGCCATCTGAAATGCCACAACTAAATTATCAGCTATCACTGAGGAGGGAGAAACACAGAGAGAGAGAGAGAGACACACAGATGGAGAAAGGAGAGATTCCATCTAGAGTCCGCTTATTCTTGTGAGTCGCATCAAAAGGAAAAGTAATTAAGTCGTCTGAGGATGTTATTGGAAACGAGAATTCTATCAGTGAGGCTGTGGGCTTGTGATGCCTGCAGCTTATCCAGCCTGTGTGTGTGTGTGTGTGTGTGTATTTCTGTGGCTGACATGCTGCCGTGCAGTGGAAGATGAGACCTCTGTTGTGCGTTTGTAGCAGGCGCAGCCAGCCGCTCCTCATTAACCTTTTGGGAGATAAGCCTGTTTTAAGTCCATGTTTGAACAGCCTGTGTGAAGTATCTCACACTGATATGTGGCTAGCCAACCACCCAAACCGTCCTTCCCTCCCCTTTCACATTCAATATTCCACTTCCCTCACCTCCGCCAGATTACCAGAATTAAATTTCAATTTTAATCACAGGCCTGCAAATCTCCATGAATCTAGCACCTGAGCCACCCTTAATTACGGAACAAGCATTCTGGGGCAGCGCGCTGCCATGGCCCGCTAACAAGGTTAAAAGGTGCAAAGTGTGTGTAATGGAAAGCAGAGGAACTCACTGAGCAATTGTTAACACCATGTTAGCTACTCCACTTCTTTGTCTCTTGCCATGTTCCCTTTCTATTTTCTCAGCTAGTGAATACACAGAGCACCTTGTTAGAGGCGCTAGGCTAGAAGTAATGTAATTTAGCTAAGTGGTGATTGTGGAGGTGCCAGATGCGTGTTTGCAATGGATGGTGTCGGCAGCGGTGATGGAGCAGGCATACAGAAGCAAAGCTGTTACATTATCTGCTGCTCACTGGAGTGCTGTAGACAGGATGTGATAACTGGCAAAGAGGTGGAGTCTGTTTTCTAGAGGGACCGGTTCTTTTATCTCTTTTCAAAACATTCAAAACTGCCTAAACATAACTTGAAAAGTATATTTACAGTGATACATATGGTGTACTAAACACTATATATATATTTTTAAATAACTGACAGTCATTATATACAGTATCATGCAATCATCTGCAGAGATGCTTTAACTCCAGTATAATTAAAAGTGTTTCTCTGATCTTCCTAGAATGATGCCTCACTGTAGGTGCTACTCAGTCCCTGAGAAAATACCACCTTAAAGGTATAGTCCTTAAGATTTTCTTGTACTCAGATTCCATTTTTGATCACATTACTAGTCCAGCATTTTTCTGCAATTGCCATTCAGTGTATTTTCTTTCTGTAGTCACCTCTATGTATAGTAGTTTCATTGTTAGTAGCAGAGTCTACCATTCCCATGCTGGATTCAATTTGCCTTCGCATGCTTTAAGGAAACTAATCATGATCCAACATTACTGGTTTTATTTTATCCAATCAATATCAACCTCATTGTTCAGTGTTCACTTCATTTATGACAACTTCCACACATATATGAAGGGATTTGAGGTTCCACCTGCAAGGACTACAACATTTATCAATTCATCCATATTTATCTATTTACCTGTAAAACACACTTTAATTAGAGATTATTAATTAGAAAATGTGCATTAATAGAAATGTACAGTGTGTATTTGTCCCCTTGAATACTCAGAAATGACCTTCACAGTTTAAGTCTGTGTGCTGGTTTCATGACTTTTGATACACGAGGTGATCTGACAGGTTCCAGCCTATCGAGGGAATCATCACTGAGTCTGCGCTGTCACAAAATGAGACAGAGAAACCAGTGAATCCCACATACGCTCAAGTCTTTGTTTTACAATTTGTAAGCCGCGGGCTGTGAATTAAAGCGGGACAATGTAATGCAGTCCATAATACAATTATGCGTGAGAGGACTGCATGTAGGAATTGTGAAAAGGGTTTTGTGACAGGATTTCATGAGTGCGAAAAACGACTTTAATTAAGCAGTGGTGTATAATAGGAGTCTTTGAGCTTTCTACTGTGTGAAATTGTATGCCAATTAGATAATCATCTGTGAAAACGTTGGACATGAAAGATAATTCCATGATAACAGTATGATTATACACAAATGCAGCATCACAGTAATTATGCATGTCATTCATTTTGTGCAAAATCTGTGTGATTATTATATTATCATTGCACTAAAATACTCCCTTCACCCACATATTGTGTCCCAATAAAAACAAAGTATAAAAAAAGGCTATTAAATTTGCTTTGTGATTACTGTATTGTTTATATGTCTCTCCTTTGCCTTATATATATAAATAAATAAATTAGAAAGAGACTAATTTACACAAGTTTCATCCTGACAGCTGGCCAACTAATATTGCATAGCCGCCTTGTTTTGTTTACACACTGGCTTGATTTTGATCACTGGTCTGCTCAGCTTTCCAGATGTCTCACCCACATGTGTGTCTGCCATATTTGAATGCTGAGGCCGTGGTCACCAAACAAGCCTCCGCTACACTTCATGTTCCAGATCAATCCAAGTGCCTGACTGTCTGTCTCTCTGGGAAGCTGCAAAGTAGATCTGAACGTGTATTATCTTTCTAGGATATGTTTGATTTTCTTTCACACGTATGCCCAGAGAATAATCAACAGAGCGTGCACGTGCAGGTGTGTGTATATATTTTGTGTGAGTGTGTGTAAGTTGTCAGATAGCATTGGGGGGAGCAGCTGTTCTCCCTCCCCTCCTCTGCCACTGATTTAACATATGGCTAACCTTTTGGAGATAGCGCCGCTGTTTACTTTCCTGCTCTGCACTGATAACATCCCAAATCATTACCCAAAACCTGTGTCAGGCTAAGCTCTTAGAAATGGACCCAGCCACAGTAAATTGGTACTTCACTCATGTCTATGGGAGGAAACAAAAAAATGGAAACCATTTTTTTTTTTTTTGTATCTGGTTGAGAGGCAGGTTGGTTCTGTTTTGGGCATCAGGCAAACTTAACCCTCTGCATCACCAAGATTAGCCAATTTATACCCCATGTCTTAAAATTTTAAGAAAGCAGACCAACCGAAGGGTTTTGTGACAGTAAATATGTAATTTTAGTATAAATATGGAAGCAAAACTACTATTAAATCCATTTGCTGATTGTAAAATGTCAAGAAAACAATCTGTATATTGATGCAATGTCATCTGGTAACCATGGTAACGTGTATAGGCATCAGTAAAAAAGGAGCAAAACTCAGTGAAATGGAAATTAGAGTATCTTTAGCTTCAGTAATGTGACGTATTTCTGCGGTGTTTGTTCATCCTACAGATGTGATTGGATCACTCAAAAATGGGCGTGGTTTAGAAAATATATGTTATGGAGGACTGTTGGCCTCCACTCACAACTTCCACACTCACTTTGTTAGATCAGGAGGAGGTGAATAAATGTAAAATGAATATATTAGACCTCAGCCACGCTCTTTAGAAATGTAATTCAGTCAGTTGAAATCCAAACACGCTCCTACTACTAAGATATTACGCTGCTAGTTACTCATGAGCTAACGGGCAAGTGTGGTTTTACAAGCTAGTTGCCCCAAATTACATTTGATTGAATACATTTATATCACTGCACCTGAGTTCAAGATGAATCATCAAAATATTTTTATGTTTTACAGGAAAAGAGAGGGATTTTGATATAAAAATACTCAAATAATGCATAATTAGCATAAGAGATAAATGAGTCGGCTCATAATTTGGATTAATTACAACCTCACTGTGTCTTTAAAAAGAGTATGTTGAGCTTGTGTTCTGCTCTGTGTATGTAAGCAGTTCCTCATCAAGTAAAATGTAGCGAGCGCACAGTAACAAGCCTTCAAAATATTACGTTACAAGATGCCTCTTTTTATCGCTGGTATTCCTACCTGTTCATCACTACTTATGATAAACTGTCTATACTATTATATATACTATTATATACACATTTATTCAGTCAAGTGCTGCATGACCTGCTGTCAGTCACTGGATTTTGATTTCCCCATGTGGGTCCATGTAGCGCTGATGATGTGGGTTGACATCACCAAAACTGTCCAATGAATGAGCTACTTTTCAGTCCATGTGACTTCATGGTTACAGCTCTTTGTTCACTGGAGAAAAGCCAGTGTGAACAGGAACCAGAGCAGAACTAAAAGAAAACAATATATCATTTTTTTCTTGGTCCGGACCAAATGAAAACATACTTCACCCTCTCTCTATACTTATATCTGTACGTTTTCTGACATGCTGGGTTTATATAATCAACTCCACTTATTGTCATAGATTTTTCAGCATCAAATCAACTGCATAAAGTATCCTCTGAAATGTTCTTTAGCATAAACACATAGTTATACAAGTGTTTTCTTTAGTTTTTGACCGTGTCAGAGCAAAGCATGATCTAGTAGTTGTTTGTTGTGGTGAAGCTTCTGGAGTTACACACGTCGCTAATGCCAAGGGACTCTTGCCTCTCTGCTTCCTAACAACATTAAATGAATGGTCCACTTAGAATTAATGACTTCCTCACTCTGGACAAATTTGTTTGTGTTAGGCTAACGACCAATCCTCTCTGAGAACCAGGCCAACATTTAAGTTGAGCTGCGATTGGTTCTGCCGCTGTTTGAGACCTTTATTGATGGTGCACGAACACACGGAGAGACACTCAAAAATAGGTGCACGCACACGTACACACACAAACACACACACACACACACACACACACACACACACACACACACACACACACACACACACACCTTGAAATCAACACCTTCCCTCTGTTTCACAGTCAAGCAGGGGCAGCGAATCGCACGGCTCCCCAGACAATATTATCTCATATGCACAGACAAATTACCTCTTTGTTTTAAGGACATGAGTATTTCTCAAAAAGGAAAGAAAAAAAAACACACTCACACATTATGAAAATCCCCCCATAAATAGGAAAAAGAAAGCACTCAAAGGGAAGCTAAAGTGGCACTTATGGATACTGTTAGCGTTTGCTCGCGCAAAAGAAATTCTCCTATTAAATGGGTCTCTCTCTCTCTCTCTCTCTGTCTCTTGCCTGGCTCGCTGCAGAACAGATCAAATGAAGGTTACGCTGTCCTCTCTCATGGCCTACATCCTGATGCCAGAGCTAATTGCATAATTTGTTTCAGAATTAACAGCTAATAGCAGTCTCTTCTAGGCTAAAGCCAACCCCCTCCCTCCTTCCACACTCACTAGTTTTTTTTTTTTTCCCAACCTCTCATCCCATTATGCCTATATTTGCAGAAGCTTAAGACAATATAGAGAAAAATCATACTGGAGTAAATTACTTGCATACCCAAGAAGACAGTGTGGTGATGAATTACAGGCTAATTCCCCAACTTGGCCCTTGCTTATTGAATCTAATGGCATTGTTAAAATCTACAATAGATATTTCTCACTAGATTGACTTAAATAAGACATTTCTAATGACAAACCTGGTCATTTTGAAAGATTCATGAGCTACATTTGAGCTGTCAAAAACATGAATAACAGTCACTCCTCGCTGCAAGGAGGGTGATATTGTTCTAATTCTGATGAGCTGGTGTGATATATGCATAAAACAAGCCCACCTCTATGCATGTGGAGGGAGACCAGCCTGCTAACAGAGGAGGGAGGACGCGAGAAGCAGAGAAAAGACGGATGAGCTCCAAAGGTGGCCACTATAAGTCAGTGCCCCCTCGCACCAGGCAATAACCTTCTCTCCTCTCCATGTAATAACCAGCCTGAATTTCAAAACTAAACCAAACAGGAAGAGGAGCGAGGGAGAAAAGAGAGAGAGAGAGAGACAGAGACACTGCAAAACAAAGAGACTCTGGATTCAATCAATACCGCCATCCAGCTGTCAATCATTGGCTATATTAACCCGCGGATGGAGGGTGTGAATGTTTTATCTTTTTATCTGTCCTGTACACATCTGCAACCAGTTCTGTCTTATAGCATGGAAATAAGGCTGTCAGGAAGTGAAGCAAAATGTGTTATTTGGCTGTGGTCAAGTTCTGATCACTGCAAGAACAAATATTTCACCAAGAAGTTGTTCCAATCAATAAATCTGTGAGTGGTGTTGTTTTTCTGTGGTTAGACACCCCCCTCACCCTCCGCTGTCTGTGTGTGCCTGTTGTACAAAAACAACACGTTCACGTCACGGAAAAGCTACAATGCAACCTCTTCACATTTTTCTAATTAAAGGTCACTTTAACTTAAAACATTAAAACTGGTGATGCCATGGCATGTAGTGAATGAGTTTACTCGCCTCCATATGTCTTTGGGAAAAAAAAAAACACATTTGATTGCTAAGTCACAAGGGTCGCCATGGTGAAAATGTTAATATTTTCTCCTAATCACATGACTTGACCCGGGTAGCCAATGATCTGTATCTGGCTCTCGCTCATTCTTGATGTACTACAGCTTGCAAACAGAGCCCGAGGCACAAAAATCTTAATTAAGGTCCTTCCCAATGCGCAACCTTCAGACGATGTCGCCGAAACAAAGGGGGAGAAATAATAGAAAAGAAACACTTTTTTTTTCCTCACTCTCCTCTTTTACCATTTAGGAAATAACAGCCACTCATTGAAAACTCTTCAAACCTTTGCCTGCATTTGGAATTTGATTGTAACCTCAGGTTGCCTTTTCTATTATAGTGGGAAATAATGTTACAACACACAGTACCAGTTTTTAAATTGGAATTTGACAGCTCTACCAAGCAGGGATGTGAAAAAAACATGACTCAATATAATGCATATTCACAGAGAGGCTTTCACACTTTTTTGGGGGGTTTCACTCCTTATGTGAAAAGCACTGTTATTGCCTTTTTCCGTCAGTGGAGAGCAGTCTTAAAGGATAGGTTAACAATTTTTCCAAGTCAGTCCTAAAGCAACAGTCAGGTGCACAAATGAACATTGATACATGTTTTTCTTGCCATAATCATTCCTCCTGTTCATATTGGCTATTAAAAAATCTCTTCAAAATGTGCTTTCAATGTAAACGATGGGGGACAAAATCTACAGTCCCCCTTCTGTTCAAAAATGTATTTAAAAGTTTATTTTAAAATAATGAGGCTTCAGTTGTCCAAATTAGTCAAATCAAGTCAGTTGAACAGGAAAACACTGTCTGTCAAAACACAAAGACAGAATTTTCTACTAAAATACTGTAACTGTGGAAGATATCCACTTTATTTGACTTAGTCAGATGGCTGAAATCTCATATTATCTTAAGATAAACTTACAAATTTCTTTTTTGCTCAAAACGAGGACTGGATTTTGTACCCCATCGAGTGCATTTTAAGCGCATTGGGAGGGGATCTTCTAATGGTCATTATGAACAGGAGGAATGATTACAGTGTGCGAAACCTGTTTCAGTGTTCATGTGGGCACCTGACTGTTGTTTTCAGACAGACTTGGAAAAACTATGAGCCTGTTCTTCAGTCATTTTTTTCTTCACATGAGTCATCTCATGCCATTATCATTAAACCACTGTATGAACAGAGTGTGTATTATGACTTGGCTCTATGTTTCTTTTATAGTTCCGGTATCAGTAAAGAGGCCGTCAAACTTTCACTGTAGTTGCACTGATTTACTGTACAGTATGTTACTGGAATCATCCAATTGTAACCCTTCAATAGTGGGTGTAAAGTGTGCTGGCCAGTGCCTGTTATTGGATGTGTGTGTGTGTGTGTGTGTGTGTGTGTGTGTGCATGTGTGAACGAGTGGGTGTCATAATTCTTTCACTTTCAGCAGTGCCCCCTGTAAGCCCCCCACAGCCGGAGCAATATCAGCAGCACCAGAGACAGCATGTGACCCAGCTTTACTCATCTCAGCTAAACCCATCTCTGCCACACACGCACACGCAAGCAGGCAAACACACACACACACGCACGTACACACCAACACAGGCACACATATACTGTTGAAAAGCACACAAGCTGAAAGGAGAGAGCTAATAACAGTCTTACCTGCTTCACAGAGTCAGCAACAGCACCGAGAGCGAGACAGAGGAGAGAAACAAAAGAAGTTGATATGAATGTCAGCAAGGGGAAAAAACAACAACATTGCTTTTATGAGCCCATCACAAGAACAGATAAACATGACTAAGTATAATCATCAGGAAATTACATTCAGTATATACACTACATGTAGGCTTTTTAAACATTGTTATATTCGTGTCTAATTAATCATTGTTCAGTTAACATGATTTAATTAGTGTAAACAAATGAAACCATGGTTGAGATGAATATAGCCTTTATCTTATGCCAGTTGTATTGTTGGAGCTGCTGTGTCCAATTTAAGAGCACAACACATCCTGTTGTAGAAGATCTTTAACTAAGAGTTTTGGCTTCAGTGATTTTTTCAATTGAGGTTGACAATAAAAAACACAATGTAAAGGGCAGGACACGGTTTTCAGTTTTACGCTTATTTTGTTTCTTAATTGGCGTTGGATGTCTGTACGCGAAATATGCACCGACAGCCTGCAGCCAGTTAGCTTAGCCTAGCACAAAGACTGGAAACAGGGTGAAACAGTTAGCAGTGACTTCCTGGTTGGCTAGCAAGAAAAAGTCTGGCACATAACACCCTTTAAAACCAAAACCTATCGATCTTACACTTCAAATTTTGTACATGTTAAACAAATTAGGTAAAATATGTTAATTAGTTAGCTTCAGAGATGCTGGGAGGTGAGTTTTGTTATCTTCAGACAGAGTTTCCCCTTGTTTCTGGCCGTTGTGCTAAGCTAAGCTAACCAGCTCCTGGCTGTAGCTTCATATGTAGCGTACAAACATGAGAGTGGCATCAACAGTCTCATGTAGCTCTCGGTGATAAAGTGAATAAGCATATTTGTCAAATTGTCAAATTATTCATTTAAAAGGACGTTAGGAAAACACAGTCTCAAACTGAATATGTTAATAATAGCTTGAATATCTACTTGCCTCTAATAGCATTTGTATATAAAGTATGCTATGCCTTGATTATAATAATCTTGCACCTGCAATGTGGTTATAATGATGTTTATGGGCACCTTTTCATAAAGATAAAAGGTATCAATATGGCTTGGTCAGAGGACTTTATCACCTAGACCAAGTGTGTGAGTGTGAGCAGCACAGGACACAACCTCCTCTCCACCCAGTAGCCATTACTGTAAACAACACATAACTGTAAACCTGCTACACACAACAAATATTCACACTCTGGAAAGCAAGCATTAGGAACGAGGGAAAAGGGAGGAAAGACGTTAAGAAAAAGCAGGCATGCTGATTGGCTTTTTAGAGCGAGCAAAACCGGGAGATTTCAATCAAGATTTCTGACAGTCTATTAGGATTGGCATAGGTTATCATTACCTTGTGTGTCGGCATCCTAATGCATGTTTTCCTTATCGACGTTTAGCACATTGATAACGCCAGAGAACAGCAAAATGTCATTCTCTGGCTAAAGGTAGGCCTATATGTCTCTGGCAAACAATGCAGCTGTCTTTGATATAATGGGGTTTATCTTGTGGGGACATATTTAGAGCATCAACTTGGGTGAAGACTGAGGCAATTTCATCATTTTGCCTCTTTGCAAACATACTGTACCTGTCCAATGTCATAGCTAGAGTTTAGAGTCCACTGTAAGTGCTATTAGATCTGAATGATAACATTACAACAATATTTTGACAGAAACATTCTTGTCAAGCACAATTACATGGGATTAAATTATTCATCTTGTTCTTCCTAAATTGCTCGGCATCCTCAATTGTCATTGGCTGCACCCAATACCATGAATCACTACAATTATCAATTGATGGATCTGTCTGGGCAGAAGCAAAGTCAGTCTCCTGTTAAGACATTTCAAGACTCCAAACTATGCTAGCTCTTTACATTTTGATGTCCTTAAGTGGCAGTAGAGAGATGTATTTGGGGCTGTTTAATTTAGTGGGGATTTAGATTTTAAAAACCTAGAGCCACTTTAATCAGACATTGGTGTCACATATCTACGATTTATCTGCATTCAATTATTAATCTGCACTCCACAATGCTAACCCAACCTGAACTTTTTAATATCTCCAGATGACATCTCCGCCAAGCCTTCCAGCCTCTCGGCAAAGAGAGCTACTTAGCATTCAACCTCTCCAAGTACTGTATTCAAGGAACATGAGCAAACAGACAAATGGATGAAAAGATACCAGACTCGGAAACGATCTAAGGATGTGTACCTACAGATATGCAAATAGAGATGAGAGGGGAAATGGGAGGGAAGAGGGGAGGGACTGACATAGAGACAAAAAGACAGAAAGAGAGAGCGACAAAGCGAGAGTAGGCGAGAACATGCCACAAGACACCGGGAAACTAAGCGGGTTTCTTGGCTGAGGCCACACACTCACTCGCACAGAAACAGTGGTGTGTGTTGTGAAGCTGAGCAGCCGTTTGCTGGCAGGCTCCTCTCTTGTCTGTCACACGGATCATCCAGCTCTGGCCAGATGTAGACTACATCTGTACTAACATAGGGTTGTAAAACGGTACTGTACATGCCAAAAGTTTGATTTCTCACACACTCCAGACCTCACAATACACACACATCTTGTATGTGCACACATTGCAATCACTACAGGGAAACTTAAATTGTGATGCATGTTGTTGAGCCAGGATCTTAAACCTCTGGCATGCAAAGAAATTAGCTTATAAATTACCTTTTTCAAAACAGTAATTTTTAATCACTGATTGTTTTTGCCTTTATATGTAGTGGTATTAGTCATACTGGCAACACTGTCCTGGACTTTAAAGTGGAAATTTAGTTTCTCAGGGTCTGAATATAGTTTCAGAAGATTTTCCATCCCAAAAAACAACAAAAATCTATGATATACTGAATGTGACTCATAATTTTGGGGGATTTTCAGCAACAAAAATAATAAAATATTCAATCAGCAGAATATCTCATTTTTAGTAGCTTCAATTCACTGAATATATCAGTATTGACTCTCAGTAACCCATTTCTATCTTGCCCTATAATGCACATTGTCAAAAAGAGTAACAGTGTCGCATCATTTCATGCTATTGTCCTCCTTTCGCTCACAGAGTTGCCAGCTTATCTCCGCGGTGAAACTGGAGCTCCTGGAGTCAGTACTGAGAATCCGATACACAGACCATTACTACACAGATTTTGCAGTGTTGTAGTGCATAACTCTCATGATTTGATTGGCAGGCCAAGCCAGACAGCAACATGGTGCTATAATTACTGATGGTGAGGCTGTATGTGCAAAACAAACACGAGTCGACACAGAAATCTACGTCTAGCCGAGCTGTGCCATTCATCTCTACAGAGGAAACATCCTCAGAGTTGTGCTAACATCATTCAATCATGGAGGTAATTGATGTATTTTTTTTTTGCAGCTAAAAGCAAGCTCCAAGGGAAGGGGCTTTTGTCAATGTGCCTTTTTCCCTCCTCACTGTTGCTTTTTCCCTCTCACCACCTGCCACATGTTGCTCCGGCAGACAATCGGCTGCACAGACGAGGGGAAGAAAGCAACGAGAGGAAAGTAAGAGAAACGGAGAGATGCGATGAGAGAGGCAAGGCACTGGGAGAAACTCAGGAAAAACAAACGGAGAGAGAAGGAGAGACAGCGAGATGATTGAAGGCAGAGAAACTGGAGTTAAAGTGGAGGAGGAGGAGGAGTGAAGGAATAAGTAATATACAACCGAACAGAGCAAAACACACGCGGCTGAATGTGTGACAGAGTCGTGCTGGCAGCCATCCATCCACCACAGTGAGGCTGACACTAACACGCGTGTCAAGCAATTAAGACCCAGCCACGGTGGAGACACCATAAATCATCAGCGGACGTATGAAACACTCCTCTACTTCATTATGTACTTGTAAATATTGATGTGGATTTACAATGCAGTCCATGGAAAGGTCAAGGGTGGAGAAATATGACATCAACACGCCATACAGACCTAAGAAAAACACCTGCATGAAGTATATAATAAGTCACATTAAGCAACTTCCTGTTCCTTCCAATTAATCTACAGGAATAACCTTACTCTATGATAAAGATCACTTTTATGCTGTGTCTGCTCCATTGTGGCAGTCTTTTTTTAATCAGCAGTTTCAAAATTTAGCGTAATTTTATTCAATTTTCCTTCACTAGAGGAGCTCATAATGAACAGTTGAACTGATGTTTTAGACAATATTTTGAGCATTGGACTTCTGCAAAATGCAACGTTTTGACTGTTTTATTGAACAAACTAGCTAGAATATATCTGTGGGTCTGCTGATTAATACCAATGACCCAACAATGAATTCAACCTCACCAGTTAGCGTGCTGTTGGATTTCTGCTTTTTTTCTTGTGCAACTGTGGCTCTGCTCAGTATAACTTCAATATCTGTTGACACTGTTGCAGTTCCACGATTGCAGGAATAGTTTAACATTTTGCTGAGAGTTGGATGAAAAGATTAAGTATGTAGCTATAGCTAGGAGACCATTACCATAGCTTAGCATGAATCTAGCCAGTTAGCCTGGCTCTGTCCAAAGTTAAAAATGCACCTACCAGCACATCTAAAGCTCACTAATTAACATATCGCCTTCGCCAGGCTAGCTATTTCCCTTTGGATGTAAAGCTAGGAGGCAATTAGCTTAGCCAAGCATAAAGACTGGAAGCAGGGTGAAACAGCTAGCCTGGCAAATAAGATACAGTGTGTTAACTACTGAGCTGTAGATGTGCTGGTGTAGAGTTTGTATTAACTGTGGGCTGGGCCAGGCTAGCTATTTCTCCCTGCTTCAAGTCGTCATGCTAAGCTAAGCTAATTGCCTCTTAGCTCTAGCTTTATACTTAACAAACAGATATTAGTACATTAGTACATTAGAGTGGTCTCAAGCTTCTCATCTAATGCCGGCCTTACACCAAACGACTTTTTAAGCGATTTCACTGTTTCAGACAAATTTCCAACAACGGAATAAAATCATGAGAGTTTTGCTAGAGTTGTGGCGCACTCCCATCATCTTGATCGTTTGGTGTAAGGTATTCATAAAACTCACTCCAAGCTGTTTGATTTTATCAGAATGATAAAATGTGTTTGATTTTATTGTCATTATGTTTGCTTTTATCATTCCAAACAAATACCTGTTTAATATTATCTAACGTTTTTAGTCTTGGCTTATGCAAATAGTGAAGTTCAGTGATGTGAACATTGTCAACAACCAATAGGTGTGCTGTCTCCAGCACCAAACAGGAAGGAGAAAACTGGGTAGATAGTAAACATGGCGGGGACTCTGTGGAGGTGCAAGAACATGAACAAGTCTCGGTCTTGCTCGCTCTCTTGTACTGTGGAAAAGGAGGAGAACCAGGAAGTCAACAAGAGTGCCTCTTTGACGTGTCCTCTCATTTGTACCACAATAGAGTGGAAAAGTGTCCACATTCTGCAGTGTCTCTCTTTCTTTCTTTTTGGCTGTTCTTTCAGAACAAACTACTGGGCATCTGTGGCCAAAAGCGGCTTCTGTTTCTACTCTATTGTTCAACAGTTTTTCTTCTTGTAAATTTCCACCAGGAGCAGGATGGGAAATAATCTCAAAAGGAATCTAGTTGTAGTCTTGCAAATAGTGACCCTGCGAGATCCCCAGTCTTTGCATCTGTGACTAAAAACTCAGTGACTTATGACACATTGTCTTTAGATATGAGAGGGTGTCAAACCTTAGTCTTTTCAAAGTCGTCTAGTGTATGGTAGGCATAACTCTCAGCAAAATGTCAAACTATTCCTTAAAGGGGGACTTGTAGGTTCTAAGAAATGTTCCAAAATGTAGAATTATTCCTTTAATAAAGCCTTGATTAATCTCACCAGCTTCGTTGGCTCAGTACATATTGCAGTTACTGTGTTGCTGTGATTTTACTCTGTCTTCTCTTTTGAGCAGTTGTGGGTTGTTCGTTGGTCATGTTTGGTTATGACGCTCCCATTGATACAGTAAGTAGACTGGACACCAGCTGCCACTGTTTTTCCCGTATTTCCAGTATTTATCAACCAAGTCATCTGATCTGATCAGATCTGAGGGAAATGTCTGAAGAGACCAAATTTCCCTTGTTGCACGACCTCACTAGACCAAAGACCTGGCTTCATGATATTATGTGACCAGTGATGAGAGTTGACCCATTTGTATGTTGCTGAGTGTGCCACACCAGGAGGAAGGGCCATTCTTCTGCCATCTGCTCCACACAGAGCCACAGTTGCCTGCTGCCCCCATTGATTTCAACTGGCTGGAGGTGCAACTGCTGAGCCAGTCAAGACACAAGGAGGAGCATTCAGGTCCTGCCAGCTCCGACTCTCAGCTCGGTTACACAAGCTCACTTGTACAAATTAGAGAGCCAAAAACTAGATAGATGACGGTGAAAACAAATGGAGGAATAATGAGCTGTTCAGAATGCATGATAATTGGCAATACATCTGTTTGTCATTTTGCTGAACTGTCTGCCATCATAAAAAAAAACAAAACAAAACAAAACCCAACTGACTAATTAGAAATAGGTTAGACGGTTAAATGTAAATGTGTCATTATTTTGTGAAGCCAGTGCATTCGCTAGCAAGGGCAAGCATTTCAGTGGTGGGGCCTAATTAAATCTGGGTTTGTCTGCACACAGCCAATGAACCTTGATGTGCGATGCCATCTCATTAAATAACAGTGATGAATAGATGGATGGATGGAAGGACTGATGGATGGATGGATGGATGGAGACAAAGAGTTTGAAGACACGCAAGCGCTCAATGTCGCTGTCAAATCAACCCTGAGACAAACACAAATGGAAATGCACGCACACACACACACACACACACACACACACACACAGACACGTAGACACACTCAGTGTAGCAAACAGCTGGCTACTGACAGGAGTGTCAACCTGCCCAGCTCCGCATCTCTTTATTGGATACTTCATGCGTGACCGTCGTGATGCTGCTAAGTTTGGAGCGCCCACAGACAAACAAGGGAAAGAAAGTTGCTTCTGTCAGTGAGTCAGAAGCTGACAGAACGAGACGGGGCAGCGACGGCCACTGCTGTACCTGACAAAGAATTGGTTGCCAGTTTGAGTGGGTGGGTTCGGGTGTGTTCCCTAACCAGTCATTAGTGTGACATAGGTGTCACAACTTAGCTGAATGCTAATAGTTGTGCGGCAAATGCACTCTTAATTCAGCGCATTGCTGAAATAGTAACAAAACATTTTTACCAATTTACAAAACCAACTTAAGGCACACTGTTAAGCTTATTTTCAATTTATTTAAGAGTATGACAGCATAAAGTGTCGCTGCCAGTGCCTGCCAGCTCTCACACAATGTTGGCACAGGTAAGTTTTCACAGAGTATTCTAGACTTTTTTTTTTTTTTTTGCACATGATCTGTCTTTAGGGCTAAATATGCAACTAAGAGTAGGTGCATGGCAGTTATTCAGATGTGACTCAAGAAGTAACAACTAATTGGCCGACCATGACTAAAAACAATTTTTAATATCGCTTCTTGGAACGATACCTCGTTTTAAATCTGCAGAGTTGAGTCTCGCCCAAAGATAAGCTGGGCATCCCACAGTTCTCTCTTCCCCCCATTGTTAGCTTTCTTCCTGGCAGGATTCTTCCTTTCTAATATGTTTTTATAGCCTCTTGCCTGAAGCTACAACATATACTATATGTGTGTCCATATATATATACGGCATGTCCAGCAGTCCACATACAGCGGCTGTTCATCTGCATGTATATATGCGCATTAACCTGTCATATATACTTTCATTGCTGCTCTTCCTGCTGTGTATATGTGTGTGTGTGTGAATGCATGTGAAAAATAGTGTGTGTTAGTGCTTGCCTAATATGCTTTTATTGGCTCTCCCAGGTAATCCTGCTGCTGAGACGTGGGCAAAGCAGTGCTAAAGCTGCAGAGGGATACTCACCATCAGTGCCACCGATATGCGACCAGTAATACACAGCAGAGTGTTGTTTAATGCCTTCTCTACCGTTAACTAACTCTCAGGGTATGTGCTTGTGTGTGAAAGGATGCATACGTGTGTGTGTGTGTGATCCTGTGTGTGTGTGTGTGTATGTGTGTGTGAAAGAGAGAAGCATTTCCTCTGGGGGCCCTCTGGAAGACAACAAACACTTCAAAGGATCCCTCCGCGATACTGAGCATGATATCTGCCTGAAGACACGAGGTTTAAGCGCTGATCCGCCACTGTTTTCTTTACGATTAGCCAGGCGGCAGAGCAAAATGTCATTTAGTCTAACACTGTTCTGGTGGATTTGCAGCGCTGTTTGTCTTCTTAAATCTACAACAGAGGACTTGGCAAATGAACCCTGAGCCCTATGAATAAAACAACAGGGGAGGAGAGAGGTGGCAGGAGAAAAGCCTCGCTCGGTTTGAGCGTTTGAGGAACAGCATGGTACAGAAGGCAATGTGATTGGAGCCGACAGAGGCAGCCGGCAGTCACCTGCACAGGAGAAAAAATCCCGTCTGGCTCTGCTCGGAGGGGCTTTTAGCGCTCCATCAGCGAGGGAGTGTTTTGTCAGGTGTATTAACACGTAAGGCCTGTGTGGCTTTTACTTCGCTGCAGTGGTGTTGGCAAGGACAAGTTGTTGCCATGTTGCATTCTGTTCTACCATGACCGCTTTTAACTGCTGTGACCCAGGACACACACTTGATCATTAGAGTTATTCATCACGGCTCCTGACACTTCATAACCTGGACTATTTGCAAAAGCTGTTTCCATGGCTCCTGAATAACAGCCTAAGACAGCAGTTCTCCAGTTCTGACTTCATATATTCACACTTCAAAAGAAAGATGCAATTTCAGATCAAACCTTTTAATTCATATTGCTATTAATGTTTTCCATAAGCTGCCACTTTTATACTGTTGACAATCAAACAGTTGCATTCTGGGAACATAAGTTATGCTGCATATGGTTGTTATTAACTGTAAATACCAGCTGAAAGCTGGGAAAACATTTAGTTAAACCTCCATGTGGTAATTACAAGTGAGACGTGGATATCTTTTGTGTACAATATCTCCCACTTGGAATAAACTGTCTCAAAGGTGTCAAATCCACCACTGTTATTTAGAGCTGCAGAGAAAAGCTGCAAATCCTCATTCTTAAAGCTGGAATAAGTTTTAGCTAGTAGTGTGGCTCTAAGGATGTTGGACTGTTGGTCGACCGCTTTAGTCCAAACCGAAATATTTGAAAAACTATTGGATGGACTGCCATGAATTTTTGAACAACATTCATGGTCCCCAAAGGATGAATCCTACTGACTTTAGTAATCCAGTGACTTCTCCTCTATTGCCAACATGTGGTTGAAGCTTTTTGTTTTCAGTGAAATGTCTGGACAACTATTGGACAGATTGCCATGAATTTGGATGGATATCCCAGAGGATGAATGTTAATAAATTCTTTTTCCTGTTGCACCACTAGCAGGTCAAACCTTTAATGTGTCCAATACTTTGGTTTATGGCCAAATACCTGAAACACTAATGACATTCCCACCAGCCTCAGCTTTACCTTTGTGTTTATTGCTGACTAGCTAACGTTAACATGCTAAATTGCCAAACTCCTAAGTTCTAAACACCTACACCTTTGCTCTGTCACTGTAAGCCTATTAGCGTACTGGCATTAACGTTTAGCTGAAAGCACAGCTGTTCCTAAGTACAGCCTAGCATGGCTGTCAACTCATGTTGTTTAATAAATGACTTAAACAACTCATTCATGATCAAAATGGTCTTTTCTGTCAATCCATTACTTGATTAATCAAACTTATCCTTTCAACATCTATTACAGTGGAATATGAATGATACACTCTCATTAATACAACTGATTATAATGTCTGATGAAATTCTTTTATAGTCGATATTTTAAGTTGTTGCTGGTTGGCACCTCATACTGACTGGTCAGGAAAAGCCAATATATGCAGAATATTGCAGCGCCATCAAACGCAGATATGGAGGTCATTAGTCCATGGAGACGGTTTGGCCCAGTGACATTTCAACCAGCCCAGTCAGTCATTCCTCACTAATGAATATGTTAGTGTCTGGCCAGGGAGAGCTAGTGTAATTTTTCCCTCCTTTTATCACAAGGATGCAGGCCGACACAGCCGTGGCATACGTTCAACACTCTGCGGGGACAGACAAACAGGCTCTGCCAACAAGATGGAGTGTTTATGTATTTCCCACCTCTCTGTTAATATTCAAATACCTCTGCCCACTGGCACTGTGTGTGTGTGTGTGTGTGTGTGTGTGTGCCTGTGGTACACGAAGCACTGCTTTAGCATGATATCCCATCTTGTGGGTATTGATGACAATTCAATGGGCCCTCCTGACCCACTAGTTCTAATCACCATCATAATCCACCCACTCACTATCGCTCGCCTCCTCCATAACAGACCGCTGGTAGCTGCGTCACCAATGGGTTCATTAAATCGTTGTGTCAAGGGAAGCCTATTTTATGGTGGAGGTAGGTTGGTGGACATTAATTAGTCCAACACTTGTCCATATGCATTATTCAATTGTGTAGGAGGTATTTTGGCCAAGGAAAGCCAGAAAGAAAAATGTGATTGCTTCACTCATCGCCTCCATATGAATTTGCAGCTAATCATAGGATTTACATATTCACATCTGAAAGCTCCTTTCTTTTGTGCACCAAGTTCGTGACTGCAGTTACTCTATTAACAACAGTTTGGGGTCTTTTTATAGTGGGATCAGTCAGGTAAATTAAACTTGTTTTACCAGTGAGTCAGACCGTGATCAACACTAAAATAAAGGCGAGAGCTGGTTAAGAAACGCATCCAAGCTTTAATGGATCATTAGAGGCAACTTTTGGCTGATGAAAATGTCTTGGATGACATCTCGATGTAATAAACTGCCCCAGCGAGGTTTTAGATGAAGCACTGAAGCCGACTGCCAGCAGTGATCGGATGCTGGCACATGAAGGCTAAACAAGAATATTTAAAAGGCCAGTTTAAAATACATGAATGAAGGTCAGAGTACTGATAGACCAAGTAAATGTTAGGGGCCACTGTCAGCTGCTATTCAAGAATGCTTTTAAGTCAGAGTCTCTTGTCTACTTCAAAGTTTGCAGTTGATGAATCAAATCCAGAATCCATAATATGTGGCCTAAAGGTTAAACTGAAATATGAATTTTTAATCACTTTTCGTGTACAAAATATAAACCATAATGATACTGCAGCTATTGTGTGTAAATTTTCCATATTTCAAGAAAGGATAAAATCATTTATTGTGTTAGTGAAAATTAATGGTGTCTAAGTTCCAGTCCTCTGGGTGCCTGGTTCCCATGGCAGTGATCGCCTGATATTTTAGGGTCAGCATTGCTAGGAGACGCATTGTCACCTTCTATAGTGCACTACTGACTGGAGCACATAGTAGCCTATGAACGTTGCATTTGTTCCAATAAATGTCACATTCATGTTATTTCAACATCTGCTGAATCATTCGTTCACTCAGTACCGTATTTATTTGCCATTTTTGAAGGGACTGGTCTAGCTAGCGTTAGCTGTCTCTCTTTCATGGGTCCAGTTGTGGTGACGGCTAACGACTAGACTCAAAATTCAGAGCAACAGGTCATCCTGTAACCTCAGCACATGTGTTACCGCATGATTTGAATCACAACTGAATACTGTTCAAAGTCACAGAGAAACATATAGGGATTGATCTGGTGAACTGCCAAATGAGTATACAAGTTAAAACAAACATCAGGGGGATATAAATATAGATATATAGACTGATAGATAGATATAGATATATAGATATACCAAAAAGGAAATGTAATTTCAATTCAACTTTAACATTTAAGTCCAATTTGATGGTGAGCCAAAATCCCTACATTAGTCCTGCGACAACCATCTGCCAAACCAGAGATGAGGGGGAAGTGGAAGGCAATCATCGCTACATTTTATTAACAACTCCATTTAAATGGCTTAGTGGCAGCAGCAATCTGCAGAGGGCACCTTCAGCAATCAACAGCGTTTGAGCACAGCTGCCATGTGAGGTGCACTATGGGTAGTGGGGAGCGCTGAACAATGCGATTAATCCCACAGGATAAGAGAAAAAGAAGAAATTCCACAGACAATCACAGTGCCACGACCTATTTGCTATGCACAGGTCCGTTTGAATAAGTGCTTCATTTAATAATAATTGATTGAGGAGAATTCTGAACAGTGGACGTGAGGTAGTGCACTGGTGACACACTCCCTCTCTTTCTTTTTCTCTCCCTCTCTCTTCTGCCCGCTTTTCCTCCTCTCTCCAGAATTGTATTTTGTGCTTGAGTGAATTAGGTGATCATTTTTTATCTTACATGCCGCGCTGGCTTCTGGAGTTTCTAGCTCCAAGGAAATTGGAGGGGAAGAAGAAGTCGAACATTTATCGCATGCCGAGGTTAATCTCCTGAAATGGTGGGATTTGGTCAGAGAGGAAGTAGAAAATCCACGCTTGCACTCGCGAGCTGCATTACAGTCACATTTCCCGTGTTATTTTTTTTTTCCTCCCTCCCTCGCTCCCTCACTTTCTCCATCCTGCATTCCTCATGGAGGAAGTAAAATCCTTCTAGCTGAACAGCGGTGACAAGACAAAGTAGCAATGCATAAATTAAGGCAGTGACTGTACTCATCACTCACCGTCTGATACGCTAATAATACTCTATGCTGTGTGGTCATATCTCATCGCTGTTGTTAATGCCTCGAACGTGAGAAAACCTGCACTGTTGTGTTTTGTCTGGGAGGAGTGCATGTGAAATGTTTACTTCAACATGACCACTGAGACAGCGAACAATTTCAAAAGAAATTATGCTAATTGCTTAACTGCAGGTGAGATGTTCACAGAAAAAAAGGAAAAAAAACATGTTGACAAACAGAAACTGAAGGCAGGTGTTGTTCTCAGTTTGAGCTGATGCATAAACAGTAGAAAATCAAAAAGCACTTCAGTTTAGAGAATTTTCTGTGTTGATTTCTCTAGCTATTTTAAGGATATGTTCAAACTATCAAGACTGTTTTGGGGCAGGTCTCAAGTTATTTGGGACAAGTGGGGGTCACAAGTCTTGATAAGTAAAGTGCAAATTAAGATCAAGAAAGTCTTTTAGGTCTGAATGCTAGCAATTAAATGATGTAGCATTTGGACATTTTCTTTCAAATCTGTGTTAATTGTAAACAACATGTCACCTCCAGGTCCATTTAGCAGCTGTTCCGGGGATTTTGATTATGTCACATAATCTTCATCAGCGGACTGAGTTTTCTCAGTACTGTGGAATTGTAGATGTTGAAACTTCCATTATTTTCTGAGCACTTTATGGCTGGCAATTTTCTACGTTTTTTTTATTTTCAAAAACTCTCATGTGCAGAGCAACAATGAATTGATCCTACTTAGAAGTATTGTGTGTGTATCCAAAGCCAGATATATCTTATTCCTCTGTGCCGTAGACCTCCATTGTTGTCCAAAAACTATTAAAAACACATCAGTGAGCCACACTGCTGCCCTGGGTGACATGTTCCTTTATAACTAATAGTTTGGGCATGTTAGTTTGTTTAGAAACAGCTAATACAAACAGCGATCTCGTTTTCAGTCTCCAGAGAGTAGTTTTGTGTAGAGGCCAATGCATCTCTGTTTACAGCTTTGCTAGCTTGTTGTGCTACATATCACAACCTCATGACTTTTTACTACACTGTAAATTTCTCAGAGCTTCAGTACAAAGTCAAGAGGTTGTGATATGTAACACATCAAGCAAGCGAAGTTCTGTAAATAGAACCACATCCTGCGCATGCGCAATGGCCTTTGCTTTACACGGAACTACTCTCTGGAGACTGAAAACAGGATTGCTTTAAACACAATAGTACTACACAAGTAGTAGTTCTTTCCATAACTTTTTCTGAATAGTGGCTGAAATCAGTGAGTATTTGGAATTTAGAAATTTGCCACTTGTACTAATGGCAACCAAACAGTCAATAAAAACATGTTGAAGGTTTCTTTCTTTGGACTTAAAGTGTTAGCCAGTTTACTGTTTTTGTCTGTCAAAATCATCTTGCTGCCTCCAAAACTTTCTACCTGCTCCTGACATCAACAGAAAGCATCACTCACCACTGTGTACCAGCTTGCTATACTTTTTTAAAGAGAAGTGGAGAGGCCTTTCACTGTAAACACATGCTTGACTAGACGGCTGCTGCTGAAGAGCCCAGAACCCTCAGATTAAGTGCGTCTGGGTAGGAGATTTATACCTGCACTTTATGGCATTTGCAAATGACTCCGTAGTGGCAGAGTAATTCCATCCTGTCATATTTGTCTTTAGAAATGGTAACAAATTATAGTGAGTTTGCGGCGGAATAAACTCTTCTTTACCATTTCGTGCTTCCTTCTCTTCTTTTTGCTCTACCTTTTTTCCACTTTCGGGCTGCAGAGATAAGTCGCTGATGGCAAGATTGCAGGGCCATCCATTTACAGTGTGTGGCAGGTGACAGGAAGACATGTTTCATTCTTCTTCTTGCAGCATGATGTGGTTCCCCCTTTCCCCTCTGTCTATTCTCCCTCCTGTGTTCTGTTCCCCTCTCTGAACTCCTCCAGCTTTCACCCTTCCATCACTTTTCTCCTTCTCCTCTCCTTCCTTCCTTCCCTCCCTTTCTTTTGACTTTCACCATCCCTCCACACACACACACACACACACACACACACACACACACACACACACACACACACACACACTTTCTAGTGGGGTGCCTGTCAGCATAACTCAACCCGTCAGCTCAAGGGACAGGATAGGGGTAATTGGGGTAGAAGTGTGTGAGTGTGTGAGTGTGTGTGTTTGTGTGTTTGTGTGTGTGTGTATGTGTGTGTTTGTGTGAGACAGCGCATTCATGGCAGACATAACTGCCATTCTCTTTTCCACTACCTACTAATGAGGTGTGACTTGTGTCTTGTAGAGAGTTGGACAGACAATCATACCCTCACCTCCCCCCACACACACCTCCCTGTGACCCTCTCTTTTCTCTTCTCTCCTCTTCTGTGCAGTCAATAGATGCCGGAGATCTATCAGTCACCCAGACAACAAGTGAGGCCTGACCAGAGCTCAGCGAGCAGGGTGTCAACACATTGCACATGGCTGCATCAAATACAGCAAACACCCTCTGCTGACAGTTCGTGAAATAGTCATGAAATTTAAACTATAGATTTGTGTACATGGACATGAATTTTCCATTTTTTTCATGACACTCAGCACAACTTTCAAAGAGCCTGTCAAGTGGCGTAGTTCAGATGACGTCGATATAAGGTGACATTTCCATACATTTCCATATTCAGAGGTGGTGAGTCGGGTGGATGGATAGATCCTAACTTACAAAAAGTGCACTTAGAGGACTTTGCTGCAGGAGGTCACTGTTCGCTTCCCGCCAGCTTACTAGCTAGCAAACAACGTGAGCTAGTGTTCTTTGACAGTATTCACATCATGAAACTATAACCAGAGACTTTCTAAGTCTTAAATCAACTTTGCTATAACTATGACCCACACAAACGATTAACTTGAACAATACCCACACAAATGACATTCACACACTACCATGTTTAAAATCTGAAATTAGCAAATTTACACGCAAGCTAGCTCAGAGATGATCTAACGTTAGCCATTAGTTAGCTAGCTAGCTTGTGTGCTCGCTATTACAGTCAATGTCTGAAGCTAACAGCAGTAAACATTATGGCTTGTTCTGAAATGGCAGTGTCTGATCATTTCTTCACCTCTAACCCTTACATTAAATATATATGTTGATACATCACCAAATACATCGAATCACCTGCACAGTAATAACAACCAATCTGACCCAACATTCTCTGTCTGAACATTCAGCAATTTTATTTGCTAACGTTTCAACTTGGGTTCTTTTGCACCACGAAGTCCTAAATTCACTACCTAGCTACATCTCACACTCAGTTTGAGACAGGGGTTGGGTAGGAAGTGTAGAATGGTGCTGATTTTCAACAAGCATTTAAGCCCTCAGACAAGCTCGCAAAATCTAACATTAGAAGGCTAAACCTGATTTCAGAAAATATTATTTATTTATTTTTTTAGGGGTGCTGAAATGGAATTCAGGTGTGCTTGAGCATCCCTAAAAAGAGTCTAAAATTGCCAATGGTCATTGCTCATTTAGACTAAAAAGACTGTTCTGCTTCATGATGTATACAAAGCTAGATGCTTGTCATACATTCACGCCTTTTGTCTAATTTAGATAAGTCATCCATGCAAAAGTTGGTGAGTGTTGTGATATATTACGGACTATCCCAAGCAATTATTCACAAACATAATACATGACATTTATTATCACATGTGAGTACTATAGTACTTAAAGACAGCAGTTATAATGACTTGTAAATTGCTATTTAGAAACTGTTACTTACATAACTGTTAATTTACAAGTCAATTTGTTAATGCTTCTCTAGACTGACAGACGGGCTTACTAATTTTAAGCCCTGCATTTTCTATGTTTTCTTGATGTATGTCAATCAGACGTCAAGAAAAGTCTGACCTGCACTCACCCTGACACCTTGGTCACAGCAATGAGCGTTTCGCCAGTGCACTGCCTGTTGCTCAACCTGTCAGCCACTTTAACAAACCACTTGCACGCTGTGGTGTCTTGTACCTAAGCAGCACGGCCGGCGGTCTCATCGCTCAACTACAAAAGTGCCTGTGTACAATATCTCCTCTCATTAAGTCAGCCATAATGTGTCCCCCAGGCAGGAGTCACACGTAATGTGAAGCCGTCTAATTAACGCTGTCACGTCACTTTCATTTAGGAGCTATCCGACAGCATTACGCGCCTCTTTAAGCGCTGAGGCCCTCCCAGCCTAGTTCACCATGTCCAATGACTTATTCCTGCTTAGCGCTTCACATTTCCTTAACTTTCACTCATTACGGGTGTATTATAAAAACATATTCCCTGCAGAGTTCTGCCAATTTAATCTTTTGTTAAACGTGTGAGGTAGAGTTGTAATCTAATAAACCCCATTAGTAGGAAATAAGGCTTGATGAAGACGAGGGGATTTACGAGAGGTCCGCTAACCGCCCTGCTTTGGCCCTGAAAGAAATTACTAATCAACGACCAGCCCACAACTAATTGCTAAAATAGCTTGGACAGACATTCCCAGGAAAGATTACGGGAATATTGCTGTCACTTTGTTCCTTTCAGTTTTAAACTGAGGGTAAATTACCCATATTATGGACTGCAAATGCGTCACTGTGAGGTCTGACTTTACATGGATGAATTATTTTCAGCTCTGCAATTCTTTTAAGTGTTCATGTTCTATTCTTGTCAAATGTTGTCAAATAATGTGGTTGTTGTTAATTCATTTACAGTTTCAGTCTTTGCTAAAGAGGTTTACAGTAATTGGATACAACAGTAGTTTAGGCAAATTAGTTTCAATTGCCTTTAGAAACTGTAAAATGAATTAAAACAATATTACTATTGAGTTAAAGTGATTAGAAGAGGAATATTGCAGCCTCATAAGCCAAAACAACCCCCAGGCATGAATGGTAATATGAGCATATACTGCAGTGCGTTTGGCTCTATTCATTTGGACGTTTAGCTGCTCATTCAGACAGTTGCTAGTTTCTTTACATACTTCAAATACAACGCCTTAAAAACCAACTTCAAGGAAATCGGCTGTTTTTCAGGCATTTTGTCAGAGTGAGAGGCAGGAGCAGGAGAGAGAAACCAGATGAGAGGTAAAAGTGTCCCTGAGCAGCAGGTTGGAAGCGTTCATCCAAATCAAAGAGGAAATTTGAGATGAGAACAGTCACCCGAGTGGCGACAGTGGGTTGGTTATTGATTTGTCCTCACGGGTGTCCGTCATTGAGACAAACTAAGGGGAAATCCCTGGAGGTGATCATTACCGCTGAACGCATGTCAGCAAGCCCATTAGGTAGCATGGCTGCCTCTGAACTAAAGGCAAGCAGAGGAGTAAAATGCTGTTCTTGCCGATCCTCAAGGGGCAACAATGCAGCGCGGTAGACATCCACTAATAAATCACCAGCCATTCACATCAGCCACGCAACTGTAGATGAGATACAGTTGAGTCCACTGAAGGACTACAGGAAAAAAAATCTTTGATTGAGGACTATATATTTCCCATCACATTCTGCTAGCTAATAGGTCAAATATGTCAGTTATGAAAAACATAGAATACACATGGATCTTTATGATATTAGCGATTAAATGTTATTTCTACAGTTCCTTCGTTCATTCAATTCCCCCTCTACTCAAAAATTCATTTTGCTTATTGTTGCTTCAGTTGGATGTTTGAGCTTCACTGTATGTTTGACACTAGAGGGCTATTTTCACATTAATCTGCTGCAAGTGGACGGTTAAATCTGAGTTTAAGGCGTGTACCTAGGGCATGATTTGTGACATCACAACTAGTTTGGAAGCCAATTGTGATCCACTATACAACGAGTGTGATTTGAAAACTTGAAGCCTCCAGAGCACACTGAGAATGGACTTTTCAGTGAAGTAGGAGACATCTTGTATCCAGCAATTAAACTTCTGAAATGAAAAATATTTGCATATTCATAGATTTTTGAATTTTTTAATGAGTGAGAAGTAGTGGATGTCATTTTAAGAATTTCTAACAAGGACATTTTTAAATGGAAACATCATATCAGACTATCTGACAGTATTTTTATATACGCATCTTAAACATGTCTGGAGGGGATCTTTAAAAAGTTAAATGGGAGGGTGTTGCCTTCTTTAAAAAGTGAATTATAATTTATAACCTCTCTCACCACCCTGGTAATTTTCTTACATTCCCTAATTTTATCCAGAAGCATGACGTAGTAATAGTTTAATGTTGTGTTTGCATGCATACGTGTCTGTAGTGATCATCTTTCTTCCAGAATACAAACACCACGGGACCATTTGTAATATTTGGGGTACAAGTGGAGAGTTAATGCCGAGAAGTCTCTTGGGCTCTTTCCAAACACATTATGTGCAGCTCACTTAACACCATTGTTGATTGACAACAAGCAAGGCAAACATTCATAGGAAACAGCAGGCTGTGTATGATACTGCTGACTACACAAACCTGCCGTTTAAGTCCCGCTCTCAATCGCCAGGCCCGGCCACTTTTTCAGCTACTTTTGTCCTTTCAGCTCTCCTTCTTCCCCCCTTCTTCTCCCTCAATCCCTGTCGTCCTACCTCATTTGATCCCTTTTTCCCCTCTTTTTCTCTTTACCCCTCCTCTCTCTGGCCAAAACTGAGACAAATTAAACAAGTCCCCCTGTAATGGTGGAACCATAAGCCTCTGGCAGTGCTCTATTAGCCAGGCTGCTTATTTGTTAACAGACTGGATTAATGTGCTGTACTTGGTATGGGAGGCCACCTGCTCAGGCAGTGAAGGGTATTCACAGGCTCACCAGTCCGCTCACTAATCTGCCTCCAAGGATGATTGCAGGGTTCTGTGGCATGATAAGGCAGCTAACCCCGTTTCCTCCCTCTCTCTCTCTCCCCCTCTCCAGGAACATCAGTGAATGGTTAATTTCATCACTTGAGGGACTCTTGACCCCCGAGGTGCCTTGACTCCTCTTGGCTAGCAGGCCGACCAGCATGCTAATGGAACAGATGTGTCAGCAGAGACTCCTCTGTCCTCGTGTTGCACCCACAACATTATACTACCTCACATTAAACATCTAACATCCAAAAGGGGACGTGGATTCAAACAGTGGGATGCTCACTTTGGTATACAACCAACTCAGGACTTGAGTCTAAATTATAAACATGGATCAAATTATAGATCTGAATGAGAGTCTAATCAGGCCAGGTTGGGCCCTGCTGTATTTCTGCAGGTCTTAGCTGTTTCAAATCCTGCAATAGATCTGAGCAGAGTCTCAGCTCTGATCACTTTCTTGTGCACTGAAATGTGGGTTTTGATGCAAGACAAACAGTGCAGAAAATAATAAAAAAAATGTATTGTGTTGTATTGCTCTTTGTTGTTTCACAGATTGATTTTTTAAATTCACTTAGGTTTCATTAGGTTTTGGTAAATGTAGGTTTTCCACATGTAATTTTGGCTCAGGTCCAACATTTTGAACACATTAGGGAATCTAGGCCTACTTTTAAAAGTAGGAACAATTTCATATAGGCCAATCTCAAACTTCAATTATATTAATATTGTAACTTAAACTCCCAACAAAAGATTAAGGTGTATTACGGACTTAAAAAAGTTTAGGAATTACGGGACGCTTTCTTGTCGAGAGTTAGATGAGAAGATAGATACCACTCGCACTAGCAGCCAGTTAGCTTAGCTTAGCACAAAAACTGGAAACTACTACCTTTAATCTCACAAATTAACACATTGTAACTCATTTGTTTAATCTGTAACAAAATGTGTTTTTGTATAGATTAAACAAAGGAGATAAGGTGTCAGTTACTCAGCCTTAGAGGTGCAGGTAGATGGATTTTGTTAGCACAGAGCCAGGCTAGAATATTTCTCAAGATGTGAAACTATTTGTATTACAGACTACACAGAAGCAAATATTCTTCTTGCTTTATTTGAGCTAATTTGACTGCTTGTGAAAATACATTCTTTTTTGCCAAAATTATGAGCCAAAAGATGTGACAGTGCAATCATTAGCTTAGCTAGTTAACGACAGGGGCTAACTTGTTGTATGTGGGTTGCTCCTGTTAACAGATATTTTCATATAAAAATGGGTCAAATGTCTATATGACATGTGAGTTGCTGGTTTGCACTGCCTCAAGTGAATCCATGCATATTCAGGTTGACATACTTGTCAAAGTGACGTTTTATTCCTTAATGAGCTTTTGGGTTTCCATTCTTGGCACTCTGTTTTAAAGCAGGTCTTTTTCAATTTCAAGAAACTGAAAATGTCAAATAATCATAACATGTGCATCTGATGAGTTTTTTCTTTTTTTTACACCAACAAGACAGAGGCTGTTTTTGAACACCAAATATTAAAGCTTTCATGCATTTGGTATAAGGAATCACTGTTGTTTTCTATCAGTCAGCCATAGAGACAAGCAAAGCAGCTATTTATTGCAGATTAGGTTTGACTTAAAACTCACTCAAAGCACATAATAGGACAACAATGCATGACTGACACTTTGACTATTTTGAAAAATGAGTTTTTCAGCAGGCAGCAGCAACAATGAACTGACTAGAACTACAGAGAACATAAAAATAGATTTCCAGCGATTTGTCAATAGATTGATTACAGTGTTCTGTGAGTGAGTTGACTTTCACTGTGATGCATTAGCTGTGTGTTTCAAAGAACTCACACCTCTCCAGAACTATAAAACACTTTAATTGTCTAACTGAACAGAAAAAAGAATCAATGTTGTGTTACATTGGCTTACAATCTACACAGCTGCAGGGTAATAAGATAAAATACTGTCCTACGGCAGAGTTTATAGTGCTGATACATTCAATGGTGTCCACAATTACCTTGTGAAAATGTAGTTTATCTACAGTATCATACAGCATGTTAACAAAGAGAGGCAGCTAACATGAATGGCAAGGGGTCCTGAGGGTTTGCAATCTGCAGGAGGTGCTGATGGGTTGAGGTTCGGGGCCTCTTCGCAACACACACATACACACACACGCAGAGGCGATGTCACGCGCTGTCAGGCACCCCAGGGCAGTGCTGCATGTACCATGTCAGGGAAGAGAAATGATCTGTGAATCCTGGGGGAGCAGTCAACTAATGTGCACTGAGCTCTGTGTCCCTGTACAACCTGGATAAGTGACATAAAAGGTTCCTTCCTCCATTCATGTATCTCTTTTTCTTTCTAGACAGTCTCATTCTTTATCAAAGTCAGAGATGTCAGGTTTTCTTTCCTTAAAAATGTTGTGAATGTTCAATTTTAAATGTTTACATGCTGCATTTATCCCAGTGGAGGTTTAAATCCTCACTATGTCTAAAAGTCATTTTGGTAATTGACAACTTCCCCAAACAGTAATTGTCCAATCACAGCTTAGCAACCGTAACTAGGCACAGCAAGCCTATCAAGCATTTCTCTGCATGTCGTAGTGATATGGACGAGGGGGGGGGGGGGGGGGGGGTGTATTAAGAGCGATAGCTGGTATCCAAAGAATTGGAGTGTCATGTCTTTTTATCACTCACTCTTAGCAAAAATTTGAGGAATGGATTAAATGGTCTGCTCCAATGTAAGCTGCACTAATGTTGCATTACCTCCAAAGAAACGGCATATTATTTGCCAATTACATTATTTTGTGGGGGTTACCATTTGGGGAAAAAGGAAAAAAAATCTGGAGTGAGACATTCAATGCGTAGTATTCAATCACTGCAGGGAACCAGTCCTGGATGCTTCAGTTCATTGCAACGTTAAACCTGATTGGGGGAAAGTTCCCAGCTTAATCACTACCTGAGATAGTGCTATGTTTGCCCAAAATAGGTTAATACTGATCATCAAACCCTTCTTTATAATCTTGTAATGTTGAAACATAATTTTGAAAATAGGCATAAAGCATAAGTCCTATAACTACTGTACTGTATGTAAAATTAGGGCTAACCAGCTCTACCCTCCAGTACAAAGTGCTGCTCCTTTATTCTCATGTTTTCTACATTTATCATCAGCTGGTGAGGATGCTGACTTTTTGCCTGGGACCTATTAGCTTTAGCTTCAGTGTTTAAGCATGATATCATGTATGTAACCACCAAGTGCATATTTAAGGCTCTTTTACAGGGTTCTTGTTTTAAAACAAGTCAGCTGAACATGAAGTTTTCAATCAATTCTTTGAGCTAACAATAATAAGCTAGCTAGCTACAGTATAATATGCTAGTGAGTTTCTCATTTCAACCAACAAAATTGTCAGAATTGACAGAATTGAGACGTCTACTTTTGTTGAATCTCTGTGTGAAATCAAGGACCCATTATTAAGAAAATTACTAAGAAGTGTGAGTGGTAAAATTGCCACCATTATCACTGTAAACTGCACATGTGCTGTGCGAAAAACAACCTGACAGGCATAGCAACATTTTCTAGTGGGACAGAGCTTAAGGGTTAGTTACTGCACAAACAGAATTCTGTAGAGACATGGCTTCCCTCAATACAAGCCAAACATCTTTAACATTTAACATCGACCAAACAAGCATTTGTTCCCTCTAAATATGAAATGAAGCCTTTTTCATACCTCAATTAATTTGTGACCAAAGAGAAACAGAGAGGTTGAAAGCAGGAGGAGGTTCAGAGGAAAAGAAAGCATCACAGAGGAACGAGTAAAAGAGAGATGCATATGATGAGAGAGAGCGAGGGAGACAGGCGCCACCACTCTCTGTGTAGTCGGGTGACAAAGCGCCCCGCCAGAGGCTACAGCCGTCATAAAAGCAGTAATAGAGTGAACACACATTTTCATTAGCTATTGATTCATTTCCAATTCTCCATTAATTTCGGGGGGCCATCACCGCACAGTGGCCTTTCTCCTCCCCAGGCTACGTTTCTCAGCTCCGCCTGACATAACCGTGGTAATTACTGCGCTCCCGCCCCGCAAGCTGTTCACAGTCTCATACCGCAGTAAAAATTGAATGAGTATTCTAGAGGAAAAAGCAGACGAAGGGAAGAGAGGGAAGAAAAAAACAGACTGAAAGGGAGAAATCAAAGACAGCAAGGCTATCACCTTCAGGCATGCGGTTTGACAAAACAGAATTACAATGGGCATGAACAATTGCCATTGTGCTATTTCAGCCTTAATTGTCAAAGTGCTCGATCGGTTCAAAGCTCCGGGAGAGCACTGCAGCTGTGGCTGCTACAGTAGACACAAACTTTTCCTCAGAAAGAGAGAGAGAGAGGAGGCGTGTAATAACAAGCACCAGTGACTGAGCGGATGATTCAACGTCAAGTGAGACCAACCTTGAGGATAATGCTCGAGTCAGAAAGCACAAGCTAAGTGCACATTATACACTTCTTGCAGCCGGTCATACATCCACTATACACTGTACACTTTATGGGTATATGATTCTCAGTAGATGACAAACACATCAGGATGTATATGATGTATGACAACATGCGGCTGACCTGCGGTTCAGACTGCAGCGGAGGTTTATACCAGAAAGATTGTGCACACAGGTCTCTTTGCCTGTTACTGAGAGGTCAGTGACAGCCTGAAGTGTCAGACAGGATGAAACACATGTAATGAAATGTGTACAGTACACACACACACACACACACACAAACATGAACAAGAACAAGTACACTTGTGGGAAAGAGAGTTCTTACCTGATCGAGACAACATCGAGAGAGGCATAAGGCAAAGGAAAGAAAAAAGGTTATTCATATTTTTAGTTCAATATTTAAGTGTTTCCCCAATAAATACAAAATATAATAACATACTTTGCAGTTCAGAGGTAATTAATCACAAAAGAGCATTTAAAGCAGTTTAAAGGTCACCTTCCTGCCAAGAAAAAAAACCTTTTTATTTTTCCTATTCACACTGTCTTGCTCCATCTTTAGAAAAACATCAAAACAACTGTATCGTGCAGTATGAAATCAACATACATGTTTAATAAGTGGGAAACATTACTATCCTGAATATGAAAAAAGGTGACGCCTGTACAATTACTTGAAGCCAGAAAAGTTCTATTTGGATCTTCGTCAGATCAGAATGTTTAAAGAATGGAAACCACATCCATATTTAAACATTGTGCACACCAATAGGCTGACAAGCTCTATGATGGCAGGTGTTGTTAACCATCCAAGCCGCCCAGCACAATAAATATCCAAAAACAATGAATAAGTCAATAAAATACATAGAAAAAAGTACATAGAAAAGCAGTAATAGAAAGGCTATACCTCCTCATACCCCCCAATTTCTGTACAAGAATTTAAAGTTTCTTCTCTCTTCATTCTAACTTAATACAATATATTTTTGTGAATGTAGGTGATGCAGATTTTGATGTATGGGATGATGAATCTGATATACTCTTTATACACAAGATGCATGTTGGATATATTGAAGTATGGTTTTTGTATTACTGCTTTTTTGTATGTACTTTATTGAATTGTTAATTGTTTTTGGATGTTTCAGCCTATTAGTGTGCATGACGTATAAATATGAGTGTGGTTTCCATTTTTTAAACATCCTGACCCAACGAAGATCCAAGTAGGATCAAAAGGATTGTCATTATGAAACTTATGTGGCTTGGAGTAAGTGTGCAGGTGTTACCTTTTTTCATCGATGCTGTTTTCTGATAGTCTTGCACCTACGTGATGTGCGTATAATTACTCTCCTTCAACTTGTGAACATTACTATTCTGCCATAACTCGCATAGGAAAGCGCCACTGTTCATTGCACTGGAGGCTACCCAGTGGTGTGGAGGGAAAAGAATGAACTCCACCAGGTTCATCTATCACACTAGCTGCCTCCTATGCTCCACAAAAGATGAAAAAAGGGGGAAACAAATGGCAAAGCAAATCAATTACATGAAAAAGAATCATGTCACCTGTCAAATATACACTCTGCTCCGTGTCGCTCTGTTTTTTTTCTTCCAACGGCGCACATTTTCGAGATTGAATTTTGAAAACCTTATACATTATTAACACCCTTCATGCTTCATCAATTTACCGGGGTAGATTCTTTTTTTTTTTTTTCCCCTCGCTCTCTTTCTCTTCTGTTTCCATGAGACAAAATCTAATAAACACAGTGTTTGTTCTTAGCATCTATGCTCTTTTTAATCCAACATATTAAGAGCCACAGTGCCACATATGGAATTCAACAGGGAGCCTCTTCAAACTCTGTTTCACAACGGGGTGAGGGAGAGAATCAGAACGAGAGAAAAAAAAAAAGAGAGGGAGAGGACAATCAAGCGTCAACTATTTAAGTCATTCAGAAAAGAACCCCATGATGTGGGCTTAAGAGGCTGGACAGACAGCGCTAGTGTGGCTAACTGGGGGAAAAAAAATACACATGAAGAGTTTTCATATCCGCTCAGATTAAGGGTACTTGGAAGAAGGGTGAAATAACGACGGCGTTGTCAAGGAAACAAGTGCCACGGCGACACCTTAATCTGGAGAAATATAATTGGAAAAGGAGAGATAAACATCTTCCTATCTGAGTGTGTGATGTACTGAACGGTATTCGAAAGGAAGTCGCCTGAGCACTCATTACTGGAGTTATTGTAAGAATAACACTAATGAATACATATGGAGAGACGTCCTCAGGGGCTAAAAGAAGGAACTCTGATGTCGAAACAGCCTTCTAGGGCTTTCTTACAGGATAAAGTAATGCTTAAAAAGGCTTGTTGCACATTCACAAGCCGCTTATGAATGTGATGAGCTGCGGTGTAAATAGCACTTGTGTACGGAAAATGACTCTGGATTTCTCCACAAAACAAATATTGGATCTTGCGAGTGTACAGGTGCACGCCACACATGCTGCTTCACTTCTCCCTTCGGGTTCATGCTCTCTGTTTGAATCAAAAACACAAGCAAGTTACACCGTAGGACACAGTATCATTAGCGACTCAACCTTCACCGATGAAAAAAGAAGTCATAAAGAACTTTGTGCAAAATGACATGCAAATAAGGAAGAACTCGAGAAATCTTTGCCATCTCTCACCAATTATCTTGTTAATTACAAGCCATTGTGAAGGGCTCCCACTGTCGACGGGCTCTCTGATTATACAGTGCATTTGTCCCCACTTTCCACAGCCTAATCAGTAATTACTACCTGCAGCTGCAGCTCAGTACAGAACAGTCTCGGCCATCTTGGGACAACAGGGAACACTGGGCAATTCGAGAGATTCTGGGCCTGTCATTGTGTTCATATTTAGTTCACTCAGTAGGAGTGTGTTGCTGGAGAAGTCAGGTCTTCAGGAAGTTCACTGTGCTGTCCATGAATCACACAACACAACACACAGTCTACAATTCTCACTTTCACACCCCTCAGCTTCCTTTAGAGGTGCTATGTGCGGCATTTTAATCATTGCTGTTTTTACAGTTGCAGTTAAGTTGACTACTGTACAAATTAACTGAGGACTGCAGACGTGTTTCTGCACTGCATTTTACACTATGTGCATTAGAATAGGCCGGGAGTTATAAGGTTCTGTCTGACATCTTTGTAAAATATGAGTTATTTGCATGAGACTATTGTTTTCCCAGTTATTCCCATTTTGTGTAAGTAGATTATGCATTAATGGTCATGTAATTTAAATAAAAAAGGTTCTACTGCACCTACAATGTTATTGTAGGTTTTGTAAAGTTCCACCTGTTAAGCCAATATCAAATTCCATATTTTGACCATGTTGCCTCAGTGCTCTGTAACTAGTCTTAAAGGAGCTGAAAAGATCATGATTTGCTGTGCAAACTGAGTAAAAAACTTAAACTTTACTTTTAAATCTTGTGAATGATACTGTTAAAAATGCCATTTTTACTTTGTTTGAACTTGATGAAAAGCTTTTTACCATTAGCTTCCATGCTGGACAGCTAGCTTGCTAATTTTATTTGCACACCGTGTTTATGTTTGTTAGCAAAAATTATTATTATTAGTAACTCAAAGTTACTGCAACTGCTTTAGAGATGATAGTAATTAAACCAGGATATTAATATGCAGGACTCTTAGATAAACTCAGGTTTCTAGCTAGCTAGGTGCTAAACATTTTAGTGGTCTGAGACTAACTGATGCTAAATGCTCATTACTGCTCGTGTTTCTTGCCTGTTTTTGTCCTTTTTAGCAAAGTTATCACATTCCTCAGTGACTACATTCAGAGATGATATACTAAAAGTGATGACTCAAGATTATCCAGGAAAGATTGGGAGCAGAAAAGCAACCAGAGGAGCAGAGAAATGAACAAAACAGACTGTAGCAAACATCTGTTTTTTGTAAGATGTATGAATTGTCAGTTCAGATCTGTCAGTTATTTGACCAAATGTATTTGTGTCTCAATTAAAAACATGATGCTGAATTTTTGTCTGTACCCAAATATCTGATGTTCATCGCTTTCAGTAACTAATACATTGATTTATGTGTATTAAAGCAAAGTAAGACTGCACACGTTTTAAATAGTATAATGGTTAATCAATTTAATACCATGTGCTTGAGAACTCTGGACCAAATAGCCCCTATGAAAGCTTGGTCATGTTCTCAAGGCCCTGGATCAATGAAAATATTAGAAAACTAAAGAGAGAATGTAGCTGAATGTAAATGGAAAAGTCTTAACTTCAAGTTCATTGACTCCATATGAGGGAGTTATTATTTTCATTTAATTCACTGGTAAGTAGTGAGAGACTCTTACTCTCCTAATCTAATTGCCTCTAAAAAGCACAACTCAAGATTTCTCTACCATCAACAGTCTAGTAAACCCTGCCTCAGCTACTGTTTGTGCCACCTCTGTAGAGGACTGTGAGAAGTTCTTAAAGTATTTTGCTGAAAAGATAGAAAACATCAAAGCATCAATTACTCCTGCTGGCTCACTTCTACCTTCGCCCTCACCCCCTCCACCATGCTGTTAGATGAGTTTACCCCCACATTACCCTTAGGGATTTGGTCGACATTGTGTCCAATACTAATCTCACTACATTTAAATTTGATATTCTTCCTTCCAGAGGTTTTTGGAGTCATCGCCCCTTGGCTTCTTAGCATTGTGAATGAGTTTCTTCTATCTGGCCTGGTCCTGGACTATTTTAAACAGGCCTGCATCCAGCCTCTCCTTAAGAAACCTGGTTTAGATCCAACACGCCCCCACAACTACCGTCCTATATCCAAATTACCTTTGGTTTCAGAAATTGTTGAAAAGGTGGTTGCTAAGCAACTTTTAGAAATAATGGAAGGAAGCAATATCTGACAAATTCCAATCTGGCTTTAGAAAGAACCGCAATGCGGAAACAGCTCTACTCAGAGCAACAAATGACATCCTAAAAAGTGCGGACTCTGGTAATCTCACTGTTCTAATTTTGCTTGACTTGAGTGCTGCCTTCAATACAGTTGATCATACAATTCTAATCAACAGACTCAGGAACTGGGTTGGCCTAGGTGGCCAGTATCAGATCAGCTGTCTTAGTGCCTCAGTTTAAAAAGCTTTTAAAAACCCATCTGCCTCCACAGACTGGCATCTTTATCATATTTTTATAATGTCTATTCAAAAGTTTTAATGTTATTCTTTTATATTTTGTTTTATCTCTATGTTTGACCACTTCTTGAAATCCCTGTTTTTATTGCATTTTCTGTGTAAGATGTTCACTCTATGTTGTATGTTTGCTATCTTTGCACCTATACTGTATGGTACTGTATTTTGTGAAGCACCTTGTAACTCTGGTTTTGAAAGGCGCTATAGAAATAAAGGTTATTATTATTATTATTATTATTATAAACTTTTTTAAAGACAAACTTTGCTTTTTATGCCTTAGCAGAAAGAATCTTGTAATTGCATGTCATTTTTTTGCAAATACTAGATGACTTTGCTGCATGTCAGTTTTTTCTAGATAAAATATGAAAACTTTGAAGCTCTATATATCTGACAACTTCCCAGATTGTAGACAGAACCTTATAATTCCAAAGTCACAACCTGGTTTGATTTACAGCACAAACAAAGATGATGGTAAGACTAACTTTTCACAATATACATGTTTGGCAATTCTATATGCAGCTTTAAGAGATCAGGTATCCAATATATCACACTTCTGTAATAAATATATTAACAACACCACACCACCACAACCTAAATAATGATGTGAAGCAGTGGTAAAACACATGTCATGCTCTCACTCTACTTATTTCAGCATTTCTGCCCTTCGCCACTGCTGCACAAAAGTGAGCAAGTGTGATGTACCACTATGCGATCCCTCCAGGCAGCTGTATTTAGCTGCCATCTTTGTGCTCATATTCCTTAGGGGCATACTACAATCTGCTTCTGATTGCTCACTGGTTAACACACTACTGCCTTCCTCACACCTACAGGGTTAAGTGCCATTTCGGAAGTCTCTCTGAATAGATTTTTAAATTACACTTTAACACCTTGAAACTTTTTACCAGTTTTGATGAAAGGTAATTTCACTTTGATGATAATTCAAGACATTTGGAGAAACCAGAAAATACTGGAGTTGACTAAAGCAAAGAAGAATGATCAGAGCATCCAGTTTATGTAGTAAAACACACATATCTGAGGGAAAAACTATAAGCTGCTTTCCCATTCTTTCTTGGCTTTGGGGGTCATGACCTGTACCACTCCACCCACCAGCACCCATAGAGGAAGATTTGCTCTCTGGTGAAAAGCAATGCATATCAATAGGGCAGCTCTATTAAGGAGGTGGTAAGGGAGAGGATCACCTTTGATATGAAAGGTGGGTGGGGGGCAGGATGGGTTCTATTTGACTGCAGCCAAGGTCAGCGAAGGTTGAGGAGGGCATTAAGTATGATGACTCAGACCAGATGCCTCCATTGGTATGACTTATGGGGAAAAAAAAGAGTCTGGCCTTCGTTTTTCTCTTTCTCATCTTAACAGAAGAGGACGCGGAGAAGCACTAATTAACAGCTGTCTGTGGAATATAGTACAAGCCTCGGTTTCAAGTACAACACAAGGGTTATTTATGATCTTGACACGGTCACATGCCATTTGGCAGGGGTAGTATTATGATGACAAGACATGCTAATGAAAGCCAAGGTGTCTTATCACACCAGTAAACCTGAGATTCACAGATATTCAAAGCTTTTCAGTGGCCAGTAAATACAAAGGACACTGTCGTGGTGGAGTCGGTATAGAGGCAGTGGTGCATTAGACTGCCTGCTGTGTGTGCGCTCTTGTACAGTATATAGTTATGAGTAAGTGTGTGTGTGCACTCATGTGGCAAGTCAAACAGGAAACAACCTGGCGACCTTCAGAGGCCAGGGCTCCGCCGTCAGCCTATTAATCACAGCCGTGTCTCCCTCCTCTGCTGCCATGAAGACAGACTGAGTGAGGCTACTGTGTTTAGCGCCGATGTGTGTGTGTCAGGTTAGACATCCAGCACTCAGGCTCACTGCCCACATGTCCGCTCCATCAAAGAACAAATCCCCCAACAGGTAATCAAATGAACCATCAGCTGCTGAGTAGCCTATTATTAGCCTCAAATTCTGGCTAATCAGTGGCCACACTTAAAATTCTTTCATTTGTTTTCATCGTTGGTTAGCTATATTAGTCTCCCTCCCCATTTACAAATAACCAATTTATGCATCTTTAGTTATCCAATATCAAAAAAGCAAATGCAACCAAAAGAAAGAGAAAGAAATAGATCACAATCTGATTGTTTAAACCACCACAGGAGTTCATTTGAGATGCACTTTGTTAAGATGTTGAAGATGTGTAAATGGATCCATCCCTCCAAGACACATACATAATCTTTATGCCTCCGTAGTGTAACTGCGTCTTGTTCTCCCTGTCACATAAAAGAAAGAAATGTGGCTTCAGACTTCTTTTTTTTCTCTCATAGTTGATCCATTCGAGTCATCCATGTGTTTGTTGATAGATAGTTTCGTTAGCTAGCTAGCTAAAATGTCTGAACACTTTCAGGTGCATAACCACCACCCTCTGGACTGGAGTATAAGTTGGGATATGCTTGAAACAAACTGGTTTGTACAATGTATTGTCCAACCATGTTTGAAGGCAAGAAAAACAGAACAGAAATTACATCTACTCCTTTATCCATAAAATCAATGAATATGCAAATATTTATAGCATCAAAGGTTTCAAGTCTCCAACAACAATGAAAAGGTCCATTCTCATACTGGACCACAGTTTGGTCCCTAATAGTTGTGACTACACAAATCCCTAGATACCCTAGATACATGCCCTACACTCAGATTTTCAGAGAAACTTTCCACCTTGAGCAGATGAATGTGAAAACAAACTCTGCACATGCATCATTCTGCACAGTGGAGCTCAAACATCACAGTCATGTGACAAAAAGAAAAACTATTTTTTGAGTGACAGGGGACTTTAACTAAAATCACATGTAGATTTTGTCTGGACACTAGAACTGACAAATGTAAATGGGGCCTTATTTGTGGATAGTTTACTATGGCTGTCCCAGGTGTTTTGTGATCAATCTGTGGTCACCAATCCGATCGCAGGCTGAAGTCGGGCAAACGACCCGCTTCTCTGCCAAAAATGGTACATCATGCATTAGGGCACTGCAAGCATTTACAGTAACTTTTCATTATACCACTGTTTACCAAATTTCTCCTATAACCTGAAGACATTTCTGGCCTAATCATGTGTAAATAAATCATAAGCTCTTTTAAGAGTTATTACATGTGAGTATGTGCATGATGACTAAGGTGCTTACTCACCTCCTGCTGCCAGCAGGGCATGAAAAAGGTTATTACTGAGGAAGAATGAAACACGTTCTGTTCTTTTATAAGAAGCTGTGTTTTATGCTTTGTTGTCCTTAATATCAGACCATACATCTCGCAGAATTTGGTAGCAAGGGGCTGAAAAAATGCTAAACATTTATTGGCCAATTATGATAAGCTGGATTTATAATATAGTATAGTATATAATATAACAAAAGTGTGGAGCAAATGGAAGCACAATATTCTTCTAAACCTGGTATTAACTCAGCAAACTGCAAAGATTCCTTAACAAATTATAGATTTTGTAAATGGGAATTGGCTCTATAGTATGTCTTAGAAGTGAAGAGATGCTTCCTTGGAAGGTGGAAAGCTGAGCAGAGGGAGAGATGAAGTAATGGGGGATGGATGGGTAAATGAAGGGGAATGATGACGGGGGGAAAGAGATCACTTCTGGAGCCCTGATGGGTGAACAGGTATAGGAAATGGAGGTGGGGGAGCAAGAGAGTAAGCAGTCGAAGGAGCGTGCCAGGAGGAGGAAGGCTGGATGGTGAGATGGAGGGATGGAGGGATGGATAGATGGATGGCAGTGGAGAGGAGAGGAGAGAGAATGCTTCAGTGGCTCCACTTGACAGCTGAGTGAGAGGGGAAGCGGAGTGGCTACTCTATGTAATTTGTTAGCGGGTCCATGATGCATGCAGGCATCATACCACACCAAGACCGGCGAACACAGCACAGACTAGAGAGAGAGAGACAGACAGACAGAAGAGAGAGAGGAGGGAGGAGAGACAGGGGAGTGTTTTGACAGATCAGGCTACATCAAGAGAAAGATCAGGTGTGGGGAAAAAAAGAGGGGATAAATATGGAGACACCACATTCGGCATTTCAGCTTCTGTCGGCCAGGTGAGGCCGACCGGCGTCCCTAACCCTCTGTATTGTACACAACACAGAGGATGTTTTGCACAACAGTGTCGGCATCCCGCACACTTTCGCGGCGAGCATTGACACTATTGTCTCCCCACTATCTCGACAGCTCTTCCCGCTTTGCTGTGTGGCAGGTGCATCTCATCTTCGTACAAGCCACTCTGGATGCGTCGCAGACACAATTTGCCCGGGCTTATCTGAGACGCTGAATAAAATGACACAAATCTGGGCATCAGCCCGCTAATAATGATGCCATGTTGATGTGGGACCTATTCTGTGTGTGTGTGTGCGCGTGAAAGTGTGTGTTTGCAGCTTGTTGACGTGGGACTGATCCAGGATGCCATGGCAGCTGTCTGCTATAATTACCTGGGAGCCCGATCACACAAACAAACGCACCCATACGCACACCCCTACACACACACACACACACATCTCTCCTGATTACCTCATAAGGCGAGGTTTGTCTGATTAGCTTCCATATTTACACCAAAGACTTGTTATTAATGAACATGTGTTCGACGTTTCGCTCCACTATACTTTGTAACTCTCTGAACGTTTGGAAGGCAATTTTTGACAATGTTTGAGGAGCATCACTGATTAGATGCCACATTCAAAATAGCAAGGCCTGTTTTGATTGGAAAAACAGTTTGCTGCATGTGTATAATTTCCAATTTGAGAATGAGACTTTATGACTGTTTGTTGTGGAGCAAATGGAAAGTGAAAAAGAGGGAGGAGATAGGGCACCCAGCGTCTCTCCGTAGACACCTTGGAAGAGCGCAGACATTACCAGACGGTATTTCTAGGGGGCATGTCTACGAGACTGAATGGCTCCATCAACCAAACACAGTCTGTTGTCTGACACACATTCAAACACACACACACACACACACACACACACACGCACACACACCCCTGCTCACAACACAAGGCACAATCCCACTCACGGCTCTCAGCCCACACCTTTTTCTGCCAAATATTAGCATAATGAAATGCACTGTTATTTATGGGCCATCAGACTCTGCAGGACCTGAAAATGAAGTGCTCGTTAGCTGTATGGATCTCTAAATAGATCATCAGGTGCCCAATATAGGGACAGACACACAACAATGACTCCCCATCTCAGCTGCACTCCAGCCTTTTTTCTCACTTCACTTAAATGCCACAGATTTGCTAAAAAAAAAAAAAATGCATGTGTGCATGCATGGGATAATTTGCATTTCCTAATATTAGGGACAGAGCAGTTGCAGGGCATGTTGAAAAAAACCCCATCAAACTGACAGGAATGAAAACGTGACAGGGAAAGGAGAAGTGGGAGGTGGACGAATGGGGGGCAGCAAAGGAGGTGAGAAGAGCAAAAGTGCAACATGGCAGAGCAGCAGTAAAGGGTTGGCTGGAGAGAGACGAAGGAGGGATTGTGGGAAGAGGAGGTGGCGGGCTGCTCTGTTTTCTCCAGTCATGCCTGTCCGTGTTCTCTGGAAAGCCTGGTCCCCCATTTGTCAGGGGGTCAGGTGTGGAATGCAAATGGTGGCTGCCTGCACGCACACTAAATGGGTAAGAGACCTCGAGGGCCACCACTTAATGAGCTCACTTTAAAGCGTAATTGTGACAGTGAAAGATGCCGGTCGTGTGATCAGCCACGACCTCGATATGTGGTGGTTGGCAAGTAGGAGGACAGGCAGAATTTACTGGGTGCACAGCAAATAAACTGTTAATGATTTATTAACAAACTGACAATTTAATTCATAAAAAAAAGAGTAAATGGAGTTTGTTTGTAAGAGAAAAATCTACATGGGCAAGAAATTTTATCTGTTATGAGTCTATGTTTTATTTTTCCAAGAGGAAATGTAAAAGTTCTGAGTATCAAAACAGGTTCATCCTGTGAAGAATGAGTCGCTCACCTCCTACTCCCATTGCGCTCAGCTGATGTCACAGTGGACAGTGGAGAACTACAGGTGTAAACACTGGGCTTTGTCTCTGTGGGCACGCCTACACAAGGAGAGGAGGATTTCTTTCCCTCTAATCCTCCCGTTTACAAGAGCAGCCACTTTCCAGGGCCATTGTGGACGGTCGTCTCCCTCCATTTACTCCCTGCATGGCACTCATTTCAGCTAGTTTAACGCTGCCTGGGTTCCAGGGGGAAGGATTAGGACGTGACGCGCGCCGGCTAGTGTGGAAACAACATTGACTACGGAGCCCTCTGTCACTCCTCTCTCCTCCCTGAAGGGCACACTTGTGGACTTTGTGAAATTCTCCACATGGATTTACGCTGATTATCGGTGCAAGCGTGCATTCTTAAACCAATCAGGAGGGTTTGAGCTGCAGCAAGAGAGGAGTAGCAGTGCTACATTCAGAGGACTCGTTTTAGTCTATTCACTCCTATTAGCTGGGCTTTTTTTTAAAAACGTCTTGAGACTTGAATGCAGATTTGGGGAATTAATCTTGCCTTGCTTGTCTGGAAACACCCAGACTCTTCAAAAAGGGAAATGAAGAAATGCAAATTGAAATTATAGTTAGTCGCTTTTATTGGCACAATGAAATGCCAATACGCCTTACTGAAAATACTATACAGACATTTTGGGAGTTCAGTCATTTTATTCAATATATGATGAGATGACTGGAACCAAAATCATCTGTGTATCTATGGTGCACATGTTAACACTTTAGCTTTAGAAGTTGAGACAAGTCATTAAAATCAACAACTCTTCAGGCTTATAACTTCCTTCAAGGTCTGATTTCTAGCTACATTTATGATACTCCCTAAACAATTACTTAGGATAGGTCGACCTTAAAGCTGCTCCAATTAATATTTTTATATTACCAACAGCTCACATGACTACTTGTGTGTGAAAGGGGTCACTTGTACTACTAAACACAGAATTATTACTTGACTCTGCAGTTCCCCTAATCTCTACAGAGCTTTAGTGTCTTTCAGCTCATTGTTTTGGTTTTCTGGCCTATAATAGTGTTTTAGTTGTCACCTCACTGCTCTCATCAGCATCATTTCTAGCTGCAGCCATACATATATGATTTTGATGCCAATCCTTTAAAAATGACAAACTGACCAGAACTTCCTTAACAAAGTGTCCTTTAAATTGTGGATCCCTTTATTTTTACCTTGTGTGAACACGACTTCAACTGCTTTCTGCAATCTTAACAAAAAAACAAAAAACTAACTGAACACCCTTTGTTTCTGTCCATCACTAATTGGTTAACAACAATATAAAATGAGTTAACATTAACACTTCAGCGCATTTGTACCAAAGTGTACCTAATGATAAAAGGCAATATAATGGGCTGACTCTATGTCCATAGATGAACTTGGTCCTCCCCAAATTCTCAGAGCTCTTTAGCCATATGGTGGCAAAGTGTCATGTTGAGACAATGGTGATGAAATGTGAGTTTAAAGGGGAAATCTCCACCCCCAGTGCTCACTGCTGGGCAGCAATGTGAGTCAGTGGATTACCCGATTTCACAGAGCTCACAGTGGAGGGCAAGGCTAATGGCACGTCACTTATTGAAATGGAGCAGCATAGGTTTGACCCCACATGTGGGCCGACATCTTTTCATTTGGTTTGCACGGCTAACCAAAAAGGCGATTACCACAGGGAGCAAAGCCATTAAAATGCTGACCTTTTCCCTTTGTGAGGATAGTTGTGCATGTGCGTGTGTGTATTTGCAAAGTGCCATAATAACTTGCATTAACTTGGTTAGCATGATCGAGTATTTGCAGTGCGGCGAGGTAAAGGGCAATATGTCATGTGAGCGAATGAGTACAAGTGTGTTCAAACATGAACACACCTACACTATCTCAATCCTTTTACAGTGTTTATTATATGAACCTTTTAGAGGAAAAGCACGTCTGTAATCTCAGCAACTCATTCTTTGTCCCTGTTGCCGTTTCATTTATAGTTGTTCCACAAACCTCAGACTTCATTAGAGTGATCAAAGCATATTGGAAAACCAATAAGGCGTAAACCAACAGGTTGCAGTTCATCTAAAGCCTGAATTCATTTTGATAAATCATTGCCCAGCAGCTTGATTGCTTATTTTTCCCGACATGCCATTTGCAATCTCTGGAAGGCATTGTCCTCTTCCATTCAAAATGAATTGGTCAGAGGTACAGGCAGTGTCCTTTTGTGAATAAATCACTCAGAAATGTCCTAATTAAGTCTGCCCATTGGTGAGTGAGAGAAGTCAGCCTGTCGACACGAGGAGAAAAACCACAGGAAAAAAAAAAAAAATCCAATTCCTTCTCTAAAAAGCGGAACAATGGCAGCGATGGCCGGGCCCTGACTGACAAAAGGCGAATTCACAACAGCTGAGGCGCGAAGGCATTCTTTTTGACTTCCTATTATGTTTGTATCTTGGAGATGTTAGGATCTGATTTTCCAGCACACTGTTCTGTCCCAATCTCCCTCCATTCACCCGCACATCACTCCATTATCATTAAATACGTGTTTGATTTCCTCACAATACACTCACTCCTCACAATGAACAGAGACGTGGAGAGTGAGAGGAGAGGGAGAGAAAACACATTAAATAAATGGCCTATGAGTGAATGACAACAATAAACATATTTGCGCTTGGAGCAATGAGCAATGTTTATAGTGATAAATGATGTGTAGAGGTGGATCGGCCTAGATGCACTGCAGGAATCCCCGACCGCAGGAGAGAAAGATGGAGAGGTACAAGTAGGGTGACAATAATTTCAACCCCCCCAAACCGGGACCCTTATGTGTACGTTCATGCACGTGCATATTTATGCACTTATGCACGCACCATAGACGTTTTCATCAAGAAGGGGGAACAATTATTTCAGTGCTTAGCACACCTACCAGGAGTATTCAGAGTGTATTCAGTCTGAAGTAGGTCGCGATGGTGTAGCCACCACTTATGTTCGGCAGTCTTAATATGATCTTTTATATCAGCATTTCCACTGTGAGCGACCAAAAATGTGGTCTTGCAATTGGTTCAGACCACAGCATTTTTCATTGCTGGGTGCTTTGCAAAGGAAGGAGTAAGCCTCTTGGAGCTCTTTAGAAAAGACAAACTCTCTCTTCAGCATGACAGCTAACCGTTAGCATAATGATAGGTTCTGTCAGAAAGAGCCACAAGCGTCATAGGCTAGCAGCAGCCTTGACAACGACACATTGACTGATTGACACACATACAGACAAATCAGTGTTGAATTCACTCAAATTTCACTCAAAAGCAGAAGTTTCAACTGCATAGTGGCACTAAAGTAATAGTCAGAGGACCAAATGTACAAAATTTCATGGCAATCAATGCAATAGTTCTTGAGATATTTGGGTCTAGACAAAGTGGAGGAATAACAGACTAACACCCAGAGTCACACTGATTGCCTGACTACAAATCCATGTCCATCTGCCTTTATCACATCATCTCTTTTTTTAACATACCAACTTTTCAACCTCAACTAAACTTTTTTGTCTACATCTCAACTTCAACTTTTTTCCTTGAATTTTATATAATCATGCTCATGCTCATATTGAAAATGTATAATACAGGTGCACAGAAATGTATGTAGTATTTGGGACATTTAACATTACATCCAAAACAACAAGGCACCATAATCGCAATCAAATGCCAAAACATTTAGTTTTCTATCACTTTCCTCTGCAATTACAGAGCAGACTGATGCTCTGTGGACTGGGAGAGCAGGGAGGGTCGTCAGTAATATGTAGAGTCTGACATCTTTTAACCTGTTTATCCAGCCGAGCTGTTAAGTGCCTTGGCTAAAGACCTTCATTCAACAGAAGCAGTTTTCCTTCTTTCATGCATGTTGTGAATGTTTGGTCAAACACAGAGAACATGACATCTTGTTGAACTACTTCTAACAGAGCACAATGTTTTAGTGATCATTAAACATCATGAAGTGAATGCCAAGTTTTGCTGTCAGTCACTTGAAATAAAAAAACAAGGCGCTCTTTCTACTCTCTACTGTTTAGCACAGACAAACAACGACACTGGGAGAAATCTATTATAGAAGAGGATGTCAGAATTTCCAGTGACAGTGGCCTCGATAGACCAGAATTCAGTGCAGCTAGAAGACAGGTTGTGCTTTGAGAAAGAAAGTTGACAAGGGCTTCTTCTTGAAAAAGAAAAACTCTTGACATCTTAGTACACTTTTACTCTTATTGGCTGACAGCTGAATGGAATGGAACATGTCCAGATGAGTCTTTTGAGGTTGCTGAATTGCACTCTGGGAAATGTAGGAAAACACTAAATGAAGTAGAAGTAAACAAGGCATGTTGAGGGAAGATAGAAAATTAAATATACTGGATAAAAGCTAAAATATCATATAAAAAGAATAAAGATTCGACAAGAAAAGACCACACACACATATATACACACACACACGGTGCTGACATGGCTCTGGATCAAGAGGGGAGGCTCATCATCAACCCGCACCGTGAGATAACTGTGAAGAAAAGCCAGGGCACTATGGGTAATGCTGCTGATTAATAGCATTCAGCAGACATTAAGGCGCTATGATTATCTCTCCCGCACTGCGTCTCTCTCTCCCGCTATGCTAATTATTGTGGTGTCGCTCTGAGGGGATTTTTCTTTTTCTTTTTTCCCCTAACATCTTTCTTTGACACGCGTTTCTCTCTGCCTACGTCTGATATCATTTGTTATCAAATCATCAAAACTCGCTTTTATCAGGTAAATCACTGATGATTAAGTGAAGCAATGGCTGATGACTGACAAGATACTACTAGACTAAGATATTATTAGGCAGAATCATAAATCTTTGTTCAGATATTTCCTGCAAATAGATCTCTTTTAGTTTTGCTTGATCTTTCCATTAGAATGATGAAATTAAGGATTAATTGGACTTGTTTTAGACTTGTATGTGTTGAATGGCCAACTGAGAGCTAATCAAACAGGCGTCAGATCTGCTGGGAAGTACAGAACAGTAGCACCAGAAAGTCTTTAATATACATCCTGTCTTGTAGAAGACTGAACATATATACAAAGCTGTGATTCCACAGGTGACTTTAAAGAACAGCTAGTAGGCAAGTAGTTATTATTCTGTTACAGCTAATATCGGGAATGAACGTCACCATAATAGCAATAAAACTATGACAGGTCCGATATACCTGCAGATGTTTTAGACACAAACATTGCTACATCAGTATTTATGCACAACATATACATTTCCATCACCTCAAGCAAAACTAAAATGTATTTGTAATATTGAGGGATTGATTTGAAATGTTTCCTTTTAGCCTATTGTAATACTAAAATAATAAGTCCATTATGTTTAACTTACTTAATGGAAACCCATGTAGAGGGATAGTATCATAAGTGGAACTGACTGTTATTAGCACTAGTACTTTCTGTTGCTGCAAGCTTTACATTCTCGCATGGCACACACACAGTTTATGGCAGCAGATTTACAATCAAAATTCTTGTTTTTTTTAATAACAGGTTCTCGATTTCAGACAAAGGTAGACAAAAGCAAGTTTCTCATTTCAAATGTCAATTTTGCCAGCTGAAATGAAAAAAAGTCGGTAGCAGATTTTATTAACTGTAGCTAGGTTGCTAATGTAAGCTAATGTTAGCTTCATGAGTAGGTTGAAAACTGGTTTCAAGCTGAAAATGGATCTTACATACACACTTGGCTGGATAGATGATATAATGCTAACAGAGCTGGTTAGTATTATTATAAGTACAAGAAGGAAAAATGTAAGATCAGACTCTTATTAGATTCTCACATGACCGAATTTGAATGTATAGCTTATAATACTTGGAAAGGCTTTACACTTTATTGTGCTCATTTTCCAACAGTAACTCCAGCTTTAACGTTACAAGAAAAAAGGAAAAATATAGCTATAACCTACAGCTCCATGCACACTGTTTGGTGCAGACAAATCCAAAGCACTCGGTGAATTGGTATGAGTGTTTGGTATTATATATTTTAAACATAAAAGACTTTATATAAATATGATTGATTCATTTGTATGTAAGCATGTAGTATGAAAAGATACCATCATTGAATCATTAGATCAGATCATAAAAAGCTACTGTATGATAACTCAAAGTTTTTCCATTGAGCATCAACAACGAGGAGTAATGTCAATCATACAAAAGTTATGGATCAGTGCTCAGATAAACAGACATACTAGAAAAGTTACTGAATTGGAAAACGGCATAGAGAAACCTGTGTGTGTGTGTGTGTGTGTGTCTGTGTGTGTGTGTGTGTGTCTGTGTGTGTGTGTGTCTGTGTGTGTTAGGTATATGCGTGTGGAAATTGGATGCCAGGCTTTGTAGATCCCCCGATTGTGATAACACACACACTCCATCCACACGTCACAAATAAATGCTCACATTGTGACAGTTCAAAATGAAAAAAAAAAAAAAAAGACACTGAACATTAACTTAGACCAAAACAAGCCCCCATAAAAAAAAGGAAAATGGTTTTGATTTTAAGCTGCAAAAACTAAAATCTGATGACTGGCAGGGCCAGTGAAACACTCGGCAGCGTCATTGACTTCTCCTGAGTCTGCATGTGACAACGCTGCTGTCAGTGTGACACAAGGCAACATTTTATATTCCACCACAGGCGAGCTTGATCTGTGCTGCTAACGCTGGATGCCAAACGTCTTGAAATGAGCTCAGGCGACAAGCGAGCACACCCCCTGGTTGTTTCAATCACCGTTCCAGGCACAGTCTCTTCTCTCCCAGGGTCTCTTCTTCCTTGGTGTTTGAAAAATAAAGACGATTTACGTGAAGGCTACTGGCGCTGCTTTCTGAGTGCGCTCTGGTGGTGCTGGGAGCGCTGGCAGAGGTTCTCACTGGCCCGGTACGGCGGTCCTGATCCAGCCCTGAGGGAGTAGCAGCTTAAGGCGGGATGGCATGGGAGAGCTGACACTTAACATGGACAGGGGCAGGATGGGGCAGACAGGAAAGGTCACAAGGTCCCAGTGGAAGAGTATGTGTATGTGTGTACGCTACTGTTGAGTGAAGCAAAGCTAGAAAGAGATGTAGCCACTGGCATATAGCCAGAGTAAAGAGTCCGAGATTTCTCTGTGTGTTTGTGTGCATGTGTGAGGAATATACTGTATGTGCATGGTCTGGAGAGAGGACACAGTGTGTGTGAGTGTTTGTGCGTGTGTGTGAAGAAGTAATAGAAGCTGACAATAGCGAGGTGCGTCCCCTTACTCTGACTGGACTGACAAGGACATGTGACAGCATCCAGGCCAGCTCAACTGTCAGCGCCACTCACTGAAGAGCCACACTGATGACAGCAGACAGTGGCCAAACACCACCTCTCATGGAAGCACTAAACACACACGCACACTCTTTGTTTTCATATTTACAGACTCCCTTCAGAGCACTTAAAATTATAATCTGCTATTTATGAAGACAAAACATCCCTTTTGCTACTACCTCTAACTCGACAGTGCTTCAAACATAGCCGCTTTAAAACCTTTCCAATATGCTGTTGCTCAGGTAGCGCCGTCCCGAGAAGCATCCTATGACACCCAGGAAGTGATGCATTTAACAGTCCCCGCAGCAGTAAGGTGCTTTTTTTTCCCAATAAACCAAAGGATGACAGGGCAAATAGCATTAGCAAGTGATAGCTGCTGTGGCTGAGTATACAGAGAAAGCAACAGAAACTTCAGCTGAAAATGCAACTGAAACACACAGCAACAACTGAGGATGACACTATGGGAAATTATGATGTCTTTCTTTTCTTTTACTATTTTCTGACATTTTATAGACCTATTGATCAATTTATCCAACAATAATTGACAATAAATAAGTAGATGCAGCCCTAAAATAATTAAATTGTAAAAAAAAAAATGAAATAAAATAAAAAATTGCTTTATTACTAGCTACTGAAGGAGGGTGGGTTTTATTTCTTATGAATTAAACTTTTTACTAGTAAAAGAAGAAAAGCGTTGTTTCTACTTTCAAAAGTTACAGTCCCCCTTTAAAAAATGAAAAAAACAAAACAAAACCTCTTCAATGAATCACAAGTTACGCAGCTGAAAATCAGCATTAAGAAGCCACTTGGTTAAGAAGCCCCACAGAGCTGCACTCACCTTGGAGGACAAACAATAAAACCAGTCATCTCTCTGACAGAAGCTATTTTATATGAGCCTTACTCTTTGCATTGTACCTTTGCTGCTGTCGGCATTTTCCCTCCCTCTCTCCCTCACTGGAAGCGGGAGAGCCATGGGTGTCAGCCTCCCTCATGCAGTACTCTGTGTGTGTGTGTGTGTGTGTGTGTGTGTGTGTGTGGTGTATGGGGGCCAGCCGCTGGCTCTAGCTCTGTAGTGCGAGGTCAATACACATCGTGACAGTCAGTAATTGTACCAGAGGGAGGTGTGGGAGGGCGCCATAATGCAGGGTGACATCTTGCAAGACTTTTGGGCAGCCAAATGCTGGGAGGGAGGAGAGGGAGAGAACAGAAAGCGGCCCTTCAAAACATCATTGACAGATGTGAAAACCTATGACTCCAGAGCTGACCCTTATGTTTTGACCTCAGTCATCAGTTTAAGGAGGATCTGTGAGATACTGTAGCAAACTGTACGCATTACATCCAAGAAGCCTCTGTTCCCCTGGCACAGAATTTGAAATGTTAATGTAGCGAGTATTTAACAGTCTCGTGTGTCTGCATGCACCAGAAATCTGTTTATTTCATATCCACTTTTCACCCAGTCACACCCCTCCTCCCTCTCAAGAGAAAAAAAAAAATACAATTTAGCTGCCACTTTGTTATGATTGCATTTTCCAATCTGATGGGATTCTTAACGAAAGGAAAGCCAGTTGGGGTTTTTTCCCGATGTTTTCAGGCGCTCAGCAGGGGATCTCCAGCTGAGAGATGGTATCTGATGGCACAACACACACACACAGATGCACACATGCACAGACACGCACACGTTCGAACACACATGCACGCGTGCACGTAGAAATGCACCAACGTCCGCGCGGTAACGGCAATAAGAGTGGTAATCAAGGCTGGAATAACAAGAGCGTTTTCTGGGGTCTTTTCGTAGATGCAGGGTTAATTTTGCCACCGCCACTTGAAAGTCAGCAGGTTGCTGTGCTAATTAATGGAGCATGACCGCTGTCCTGAGGCAAATACTCACACGCATATTCACACCCACAAATGCACACATGCTTTACATGCGCACACACACACACAAATAGGGAAAAAACACAGGCAAACAAAATCAGACAGAAAAACAGGCACAGACAAATATGATAACTTTTAGGAATGTGTGTGTATGTATGTGGAAGGGGTGGGGTGGGGGAGTAATCAAGTGACATGCAGCTGCACACTCAATCACACCAAATTGGAGATTGGAACCCACACACCCACACACACACACACACACACACATGCAGCCACACCCCAACAAGCACACATACACAGCAACTCCTATTAGCTCAGTGCACATGCAGCAATGGCTGTAGGACGTCCTGTGCATCATGCTGCATATTCAAATGAGTCTAGACTCTGTTGTAACAGACCTAAGGTGATGAAATGATTTGGGGGCTGCAGACTATGTGAATGTGCAGCAAACATGATAAATAAGCTCATATAATGCTTCTGTAAGGCAGCACCAGCATTCACCATCCTTGAACCAAGTCACCTTCGTTCACCTGAGACATATTTGTATTAATAAGGCCACTGCTTTAATTCCAACACTCAGGTCCATTAAAGAATACACATGTTTGTACATACATAATATAATAATCCTGGGCGGAAGTGTATATATGTTTATGTCTTTGTGTGTATGTGTGTGTGTTGAGAAGGAAGGAGGGGTGCGAGGGTCAATGTCAGAGGCTGGTATCCTTGTGCAGTGACGAGCGGGCGGGCTGCTGACACAACCATGATTATACAGGACCAGCCTGACCTGGAACAACACCACTAACAATCACGTACAAACACACACAGACACCGTCACACACAAGCACACACACACACACACAGACACACGCACGGCTGTTTCACTGCAAGAGGTATAAAACGGGACAAATAGCAGGTTGGGAAATATACCAAGGCCAGATGGGACAAGGCAGCACATACACCTGTTCAAAATCACACAGCCTGTCAGCAGACAAAAGCCTGCGGTGCCTGACATGAATCTCACACTTGTTTTCCATCATGAGGACCTCACACACTGTCATTATGAATCACTGGAAATGAGCATTAAACTAGGATGTCGTTGTGATGCCTGTTAGCACATTAGATGTTTTGTCCGTGCTGATTGTGCTTCATCTGTGCAAGGAAATGAGGATAAGTAGTTCCCTGCCCGATATCACTTTTTACATCTGGTTTTGGGGGAAGACTGCAACATGTACAGAAGTCTGTGCACAATCAGGCCCACTTCATGCTGCGCCTGCCGAAATGAAGATGAATTTGTCTTTTAAAACAGTGGTTTCTGCCTTTCAAGAATCCTCACGGGTGGGGGTAGGGAGGGGGCTTTCCCTCCAGCGAAGTGACTCTCTGACGCCAACCCAGTTTCCAAATGACTATAATTTTGCTTTTATGCTGAATCCTGACCCAGAATCATAATTCATTATCAGCGACGGTGAGAGAGAATGAATCGGGGACTCCGAAAAATTACTTATAAAAGCCATCAGTGGTCTGACAAGGGTAGTAAATCTTGGCTTGCACTCAGGTGTGACTGCATTGTGCGAATCAGGTGTTAAATTTGGAATTAGCGGCTTGCTGGCTAACAACACATACATCACACTAATGCAGTTCTGTCATTGCTGCGCTTGCCCTTAATCAGGGCGCATCTGTGTTCTGATGAGGCGCCTCGGCTCACTATGATGATCATGTGCATGCACACAAACACACATTATATATAAATATATATATATGTATATATATATATACACACATTGCACACACAGAGGAAGTCCCCCGAAAAATAATGTTTGCTTTGGACCCCGCTGCATCATTGTGTTTTAAGCTTGTCAGGTAGCAGATCAGAGGGAACGACAGATTTAGTTGTTGTCATGCAGGTTTTTGATGTTCTGTGTTCTCTAATGAGGAATCCCGGTTGGACTTGTGTGTGTCAGTGTGATCACATGAGTTTAGGTAGCATTCCCTGTCATTCTTCCCACAGTGCTTACTGTCAATGTTGACGGGGAAGAGGTAGTTTAATATTCAGGATGCACAAGTGTTACAGTAAATCCTGTATAGGAGCTACAGCAGCTGGTGCAGAGCAAAGAATGAACAACAGAAGCAAAAGTTCATCTCGTGTCTTAACACTCTTGCATTCTTGCAGTAATAATTGGTATGTGAAAAAGTTGCTGTTATGGCAGTTAAAGTGGTAACCACAACTATATTGTAGGTCAGAATTAATACACTTAAAGTGTAACTTAATACCAGACTGAAAAGGTGTTTCACTGCCCTCTCTGATTGAAAGTGTCAAGTGTGTGTTGTTGACCCAAGTGAACAGTCGTATTTTTAATTTGGTATATTCTCATGGTATACATTTAAAATATATTTAATCTAAGAAGAAAATAAATACACAGATGATTTATTAAAAGGTGCATGCCAGTAATTTAGTATTGCACTTCCAAAACTTTTGGGGGCTTGTGAGAGACAGTTAAAAAAAGAATGGTCAAACTTGGTGCAGAAGAGGCTGAGATATCTTGAATTTTAAGGCTTTGGGCCATAAACTCTGAATACTGCACTTCCCATGATGCAACTTGATGGTGTCTTTCATTAGATCTTCCCTACCTGGTAAACACACATCTTTCAAACTTCCCAATTTCCAAGTTTATAACACAGAAAGCTTGTGTTTATCTAAAATGGACTATTATGAATTCAAAGTGGTGTGTATGGGGGTTATGGGTATCTGAGTTATTTACATACACATCATTTGTACACATTAGCCTGTCAATAAATACAATGCGCAGAAATGCCAATTCAATACAGCTTAACTAATGATAGGTGACTGTGACAAGGAGCTTTGTTAGTTCAAGAAAAGGGGAGAACAGCAGGGATTGACAGTGATGGAAAAAATGTGTTTAAGTCTAAGCTGGTAATAGAAGTTGTTTTTAAATGAAGATAGTTGTAGAACATACAACTGTAAATGCTAACAGGCAGAACTTGAACATGAGCCCTAGCATACTACCTTTGTTTTCTAAAACACAACAATCAAAGTCCTACAACCAGAAAAATAGCACTTCTAGTATTCATATGAAGAGTCCAGCCTTCATTACCTCCATAAATCACCTCATAGTTCGGCACCCATAAAGACAAGTCTTTTACACTTCATCGGGGTACAACTGTTTGAAGTTGTGCTGAAACGATTTTTTATCACAAGTACCACTCCCAAACGACATTCTCTATTGATCCTTCGTACTTCACTTTTCTGAGAAGTACAGATTTGTGATTCATGTCTGACAAAAAAAAGAGAAAACATCAATGAATACATTTTGTTGCTGCAGGGGGTGTGACACTGAATTTATTCTGACTAAAGCTTGTTGCTTCTTTCACACACAAATCATCAGGTTTGTAGACCCTGATTTATCAGAGGTGTAACTGGTGCAACAATGCTGGGACCCGTGTTCAGTTAAAGATAATAGAAAGTTCAAAAATAATCTGTTTTCTGCTAATGGAAACAAGGAGTCTTGTTTTAGTTCATCAAAAAAGTATGTCCTGCCCATGAATATAAACATGCCTCAACAAGGCCAGCAAGTCAGTTTCTGATGCAGCCTCTTCCCCTGCGTTTCCTGGGTGGCAGACTGTCAGCTATGAACTGGATATCCTTCATTTTCATTGACAGAGGGTGGTAATATAGTGCAATGACAATGATGGCTACAGAAGCAGGAAAAACTGGGGTCAAAGTTGAACTAAATTTTATTGTCCTCTACACTTCCCAAAACATTTATTCAGTTTTAACATTCTGTTGTGACCTGGACACGAAAGGAAAACCTCTCATGATGACCAGATATTCGTTTTATGGAAATTATCTTACAACCTCTGAATTGTTTTAAGCCTGGAAAATGGCCTAACTTGTGGCCCAAAGAATTGAGGCATATGATGAGGACAAGGCCTGTTGTTGAGTTATTATTTTCAATGCCACAGTATTCTACAACAAACTAACTTCAGAGTTCTGATAACTTAAAACAAGACTAAGAGTCTAAAGTCAGTTGTTGAGATATTTTACTAAACCAAAAACATCAACCTTTCCCTACAGCAAAGTCAAGGTTTCAAGCAAAGTCATTAAGATTCATTCTCCTTGGACAATATTCTGGGGAATATCAATGCCTGTGCCAAAGTTCATGGCAGTTTATTCAATGGTTGTTAGGATATTTCAGTCTGGGCCAAAGTGGTGGGCCGACTGACTGGACAACCAGCACTGACAACCTGCTCAAGGGTACTTCAGCTGGGTGTACGTTGGCTCACACACTGGCCCCGACCACGTGCTCTAAAGTGGGTGGACTTCCCACTCATTATTCCTTTTAACAACCATATCTCTTTAACTTTGCCCCACAAAATCTTTCCTCCCCAACTTCAGCGTTCACCGCATTTCCATGCTGTGCATCCCTATGCTGCACTGCACTTGGCATCACACCTGACCACAGGATGGCTCCATCTGTGACCGGTTTGTCCCGGTTCATCCTGGGGATTATCAGCTATCAGCCGCTGACTTTTCCGCCGGGGCCGGCTCTCAGCTCATCTGCTCCTGAGCAGCGCTCCACTGCCCGTCATAATTGAGGCCGATACCGTTCCCCTATGGCTGCCATCTTACAGTGCTTCTCCCCCTTTCCCTCCTCCCATCCCTCTGTCTTCCTCTGTATGCCTTATCGCTGCACAAAAAAAATTCTCCCTGGGCCAGGCTAAGAGAAACCACCACACCTGACAAGAGTCTCTTTTTCTGACTTACAACTTGACCTCAGATTTAACAAACGCTTAAGGTTTTTGAAGGTAAATACTAATGTATTGTTTTATTTATATCATTGATAGCTTATATATTGGCTTTGAGACAATATTCAGACCATCACAGGATACTAAAACTCTCCACTGAAACAACTGAGTGACAGAAATCTTTAAAAAGGTTTTGCAGCTGGCCAACATGACTGTTCAACCGCAGGTAAACTCTGGTCCTTTGATAGATAATGAGTCTAGATGAAATTTATGATTTACAGAAACAAACATTTTTTATAACTAAAATTATGTGTAAATGTGTGAAGGATATTTCATTTTAAGCTGTGAGTTTTCATGTGGCTTCATGTGACCCATTGGTCTAATTCTTTTACACACCCACTCAGTGTGTGTGTCAATGCTATTAAATTACTGAGACTTTTTTGTCCAGACTGAGAAAAAATGTTTGCCCCCCTTTAACAGAAATCAAAGTCATCTTCCTTTGTCAGAAAGTGGATGGAAGTGAGTTGAACTTTCAAAGGCTCAGGCTGCAGGTTGACAGTGCTTTGTCTCCTTTGATCGGCGGCGGTGTCAGACAGAAGACTTGGTCTTTGAGGTGCCAGTAAAGGCGAGAACAGCTGACGAGCTGAAACAACATCCTTTGCTGCTGCCTATTAGCAAAAACCTATCTGCTAATGATAAATCCTCCACATTTATGCACACAGGCGAGACGAGGTGGAAACAGCTTTGCCACATGCTACCTCTGTGGAGTCAACAAATGGAAAAACTGAGGTACAATAGCTTTTCACAGAGAGCAACAGATAAGGACAGTAAAGTAAAAGCGTTCACTTTCCGACCATTCAAAGGGGCTGATAAAACACGAGCCCATAACAATAGCATTTTACTTTTATGCCCTAACAGCATATTATGTCCATGCGTCATTGCGACCTTCAGATTCAAAACTGTGTGCTCTCAGGAGTAAAAAGGTAACTGGGTCATCTGTGCAGAACAGACCTCTATTCAAATGTTAAATCACCTTGCAAAAGGAATGAGCCATTTCTGCATGAATTGCTGAAATGATGGCGGCAAAAATACCTTGCAGGTAAAATGAACCACCTGAACAAGACACTCTGACCCAAAATCTAAAGCCAAGATGAGACATCAAAAAATCTGACACAGAAAGACAAAACCAGAACCATCACAGCGTTGCATAATAGCAACAGTCACTTTATACCTTTATAGCATATCTGCATGCAAAGACCTACACAATGTGATGTAAATTTAATAAGTTGAACCCAGACACATCCAGACAGAGTGTCTCACAACACACACACACACAAGCACACTGTTGCTGCTGACGCTCATTATTGACCCAATTCCTCAACGAGTAATTCAATGTCATCTTCCTGGCAGGGGAATACAGCTTAGTCTGCTTGTAACAATACCCAGACTAAGTAATGATGTTCGCCCCGCAAACTAACAAAGCCATTCAGCTCAACAAACTTCTTAGACGAGACAACATCATTATGTACAAATCAGCCATGAAATGTGATCTAAAAGCACTTGATCCACACGGCTACATGACAGAGACATGAGGGAAATGAGTTCAGGGTCAGCGGTTAAGTTCTCAGTGAGAAGAGGAAGGGATAGTGAGGGAAGATGTTAGTGTTTTCACAGCATTTTAAAGGGGTAACCTGTGCTTTAACCTGCTGTGATCTTTCACAGTACTGCAATTCCCACAGGTGACCTGTCAAAATCACTTATTAAAAGGTGTTGTTCCTTACATTTTCTGCTGATAAAAGGATGACTTTCAGTGCTGCATATGTAGGTGTTGGTCTTCTTCTATTGAATCACAGTCGTAGTTGTAGTTGAGGATAAATGTACATAAAAGCTGTTTTACTCATCTCTAAATTGATAAAATAGGAACTACACAGGCCCATATATGTTTACTTTGTGGATGTCAGCATGCTAACATGCTCACTGGGCATAATGTTTAGCTTAGCAGCATGCTAACATTTACTAAATTGCATGTAACACACAGTAAAGCTGAGTCTGATGAGAATGTCATTTATTTGGTCATAAACTGGATAAACTTACTGTATATATTGTATATTACACATGTTATTGTGCTCAAACTGAACTTCCTTTTCTGCAAATCAGAACATTGTATCCTGTGACCATCAACCAAGCCCCCAGGAACGGCAGCGGGCTTTGAAGCCGTTTTGACATAGTGGCAAATGTTTTCAATACCAAATCACAGCATGAATTGTTCTATGGTGTTCCTCAAGGTCTTGGTGTCTTAATGTGGTATTTTGAAGGGATGTTTGACCATTTTCAACAATCCTAAAGTGGTAAAAAAAATGTTAAATTTTGCACCAAATCTGTGTGACAAATGGTATCAACCATAAATCAGTGGGTGGTTAATAGTGGATCTTAGGTTTCAAATTGTCTTGCTTACATGATTATTATGACTTCTATAGACAAATATTGTATGTTCATTAAAATTTAGAACTTATTTTTTAAGGGTCATAATCGTAAGAAAAAAAATGCACAACCAATGTACATTTTTCCAGCATATATCATTTATAAAGATCTTTTTCATAGGGGTGTTGATGGTGGTTAGCTGTTTCCCCCAGCATCTTTATGCTAAGCTAACCAGCTGCTGGATGTTGCTTCATATTTGACGGACAGATACAACAGTGGTGTCAATCCTCTCATCTAACTCTCAGTAAAGAAGCAAATAACCCTTCCCAAAATGCCAAAACACTCCTTCAGACAAATTAATTCCACATTACAGTTTTATTATTGTCACATTCCAAACATTGATCCATAAAAGAAGACCACAGACATTGTGTTTGATTTGTGATAGGTTTTTGAGACTGATGGGTTCTATCCATCCATCCCTTGGGGGCCACTGATAGAGTAACTGAGATAACTTAGGTGAAGTTTACCCGCCTTTTAACTACTACCTCCCTGTTCATTACCGACCACTGTACTACTGGAAATTTGTTTTTTGGAAGTCCCATCTGATATTGTGTGTTAATATTTGAACTGCAATAAGTTGGATGACTGTTGTACATTGAGGTACATTCATTATTATGGGAATGTTTGGAATAATGACTTTATTTTACAGGAGATAACAGAATAATCAGTCTTTTGTAGGATCTACATGTCTAAGTCACAGAGGATTTCATCTCCTCTCTCAGTGAGCAAGTAAGAGATTCTCGAAGTGCTAAGTTGCTTTTAGGAAACCCAGCTGGGCTTCGATAAGGTCAGGGATCACACAGCATAACAGCTTCTAGCATCTCACTGTGCGCCACAGAGGTGGAAGAAGTATTAGAGAGAGGAAGGGTGGGCGTTTTGGGTGGGAGGCAGGAGGCTGATCCACCACCATAATGCTTCACCGCATCTCCGCACCATCAGCGTGCCAGTCAGTGGGCGCGGGGGAAGACAAATTACCAGAGGAATGACTGGAGAGTAAGGCGAGCTCCCCTTCCCAGCCTCCTCCAGATGGACATAATTAAACCATTAGCCGGCAAGTGGGGGCTGATGACTCCATCAGGACCCATTTTGGGCTTAAATAAACGGTGGAAAATAAAGCTGCGTTCAAAATTGCAGCCCGCTTGTTCACGCGCTGTTTACCAGCAGTGTGCTGGAAACCACAGAAAAAAAAAGAAGTTGTGGGTTGTTTTTCCATATTCATCTGTTGTTGTTTTGCCTTTTCTGCCTACTTTTCTTTTTTTAATTCAATGACAGAAGGACTTTTTATCTTTGAGAAACTTAAGCAGCACTTCCTAGCTCAGCTGTAAAAGCATCTTGCTGGCGGTCCCAGTTTAGGGTCCTAATCGAGGGTGATGATTTAAGATGAAACATCCAGGGATGAGATTTGAAGAGGCTCTTTTCCTCCCTCTTGGGTCTAGTTTATCTGTCCTTACCTCAGCTGTCCCATATATTCCAGCACAGAGTGACTTGCGGTGTGAATCAGGCCTGCCATCATTCACTCTGTCCGACTCTCCTAGAGCCTCTGCGAGTACCCAGAAGTGCTGCGGCAAGCAATCACGGCCACAATGGCACCGCATTTACTCTCTCTATCTGCTGCTTTTAGCGGCCATTTGAGTGATAAGACGTTGATCTGTGGCGGATGTTTTCTTTCCAACTGAAGAACATGATTTGACAAAAGGCAGCAAAGGTGAGATTTGCAATGGCTGCAAGGAGAGTCAGCTGTGTTGAAGCACTGACCTGAGTTGTTGCACCATCCCTTGCTATCCTTACCATCTGACTTCAGGGGCATTACTCAGACACTTCACCTTGACAGATAACTCTGGGCAAAATAAACATGAAATAGCGAACATGAAAAGAACCTGACCCCACAGTGATTTCAGCCAAAGGGATTTATCACCCTGTAAGGATGAAATAATGGCGGGTCATAAATTCTTATGCATCACAGAGGATGTTCTATAACTCAAAAGGGCCATTTATTGTGAGATGGCAAGCAAAACTGTCAAGCTGATCTTAAAGATGTCAGCACTGCCTTATACACAGTAGCAGCTGAGTCATGGGAAACGTTGTCCTCTTCTCTCCTAGTTTAAATGACAGGCTTCAGTCGCCAGGTCACCCTGTAATTCAACCAATCATCCGCTGTTTACCTGCCCCTGATTACCAACACAAGGTCCTTTTTTTCTCCCCTCTCGTCTACACCAACAGGTAACATAAGAGCAGCTGCTCCAGGGTCTGTCTCTCTTATACTATTATACTTTTCATTTTTTTTTGCCTCATCCCGAACCTTCTCCTTTCTCTCTGTACATCACAATGTCTCTAGTGTTTCTCTCTCTTTCTTCTCCCTGACAATGAAATACAGTGACACCAATCTTGGGGGTCCCTCGACGCCAAAACACAGCTGTGTGGCTGTCCCACTTTTCTGCCATCGAATACCCTGCCTGCCAACACTTCCTCCACTTAGTTCTCCCAACAGCACCGCTTTCCCTTTTCCTCCTCGTCGTTTCCTTTCACTCATCTCCTCCTCGCTATCTCTTTATTCTTTCTCTCCCGTCACTCACTTTACCGGAGGATGGCAGCGTCAAAGATAAGGGCCAAACAAAAAGTCAACATTCCTGCGAACATCTGCTCCGTATCGCCGCTCACTCGCTCTGGTGCTCCATTTTTACGTTTGATTTCTTCTGTCAGCGTCGGGGGAATGCCACTACGAGCTGCTAGCGTATGACATGCTACAAGGCTTCCAAAACGCCCTTGTTGAATTAAAAATACAGCATATGGTGCAGACAGCGCTTTGTGATGTTATAAAGAGCAGACATACCCTCTCTTTAGGAAGTGGAGCACACACCTGACATGAACAGCAAGGTGTTTACTGATATAACAGCTTACTTAGATAGCTGGAGAAGGGCAAGGTAGTGTCAGGTTTGTACACGGGGGGCATGGATGTATTCTGCTTTAAATTATAATGAAGACAGTGATTCCTTATTGATGCCTGAGGGGAAATTACATCAGGGAGGTTAGAGACTGACATCAACCACAGCACAGCATCCTTGGAGTAGGGATTAAGAATATTTTACATGATGCTAGGATCAGACTACACAATATCAGTCCAATAATCATCTGATCCAACAGACGTTAGGTGTTGAAGGGGAACTCCTTTCTGACTGACTTTCTAACTGACTTTCTTTCTACTACTGTATATGTGAAAAAAGTTGTATAAAACCTTTTGTCGCTCTAGAGGGAGCTCCAAAAATATTTGATAAATTGTCTCAAGTGATGTCACTTGAGTCAGTGCAAGTATGGCATGCAGATGATGAGGCCTGAGGCTAGTGGTTCAAGGCTACATTAGCCGCTACTAGCATAACACGCCCGGTATCTACAGTCAAGTGAATTGAGTTGAGTTGCATTTTGGGTAATGTGGGTGCCAGGTTTTGACAAGGAATAAAAAAGACAATATCTATAGTTCTGCTGCATTGATTTCCGTTCGAGTTTAAATATACCAAAATCAACTGAAGTAGTTGAGTTTTGTTTTTTCAATCTTTTAGGCATAATTTTGCACCAAATTTATAGGCTGCAGTTCAGGATGAAAGTTCTGTCACTTGGACAGCTGCCTGAGGGTCTTTATGCAGGTCACTGTCCAGAGAAAAATCCTCCATTGCACCCGACAGTGTGACATCACCTACTGTATTCTCTCATCAGTCTCCATGAGTGTCTCCTCTCGTTGACTACCTCCTGTCTAAGTCATGGACTACCACTGATAAATGTCTTATAGTCTGATCCAAGTATAACAATATTTAGGCGGGACAGCACTTGACACTGGAGGGCTAACTGACAATTTGTTCCCTTTTTAAACGTTGAACTCACACACTTTTGACACCCCAACAAGCTGTATCAGCCAGAAACACAATAAATAACACAGACAAGACAGCAGCAAAATGCGCTGAGTTCATTGTTTTGTGTTTCCAACAAGTTCAGCAATTACACTTTTGGTCAGGTGTTAATTTTGAGGCACTGTCACAACAGCAGCAGTAGCAGACTCTCACAAGGGGACCACAGGCATAGACCCAGAACACCCACTCTGAAGCCCAGCCACCAGCCAGGAGGAGCGCGTGTGGGGGAGATTGAGTCTGTCATGTTCAAGCTGAGACCCAGCAAGGAGACGCTTTAGTCTTCTCCCTCCGTCACCCTCCCAACCCTCTAATAATCACTGACACTCACATCTCTCTGACATCCCCTCCTCCTCTCTCATCTGACGCTCCGCGAAACCGGCAATTGGCCTCAAATCAGCCAAACATAATCCCGCCATCCTCCTCGTTTTCCTGGCCGCGGCGTCGACTTGTGCGAGAGAGACAACAGGGGGGAGAACAAAGGAGCTGGTAGGGGCTTTGCATCTCGATCCGGCTCAGCCACTCTGCCTCCTCTCGTGTCAGAAAGAAGCAATGTTTAGCACAGTCAGCTTGCGCCATGCTGTCTCTATTGTTCTGTGTAATTGCACTCAATGGACCTTAAGAAGTACACGGACTGCAGCCCGTCTTCCTCTCTCTCTCTCTCTCTCTCTCTTTCTCTCATGACTGTTGCCTTCATGGACACTGAGAGGGCAAGTGTCACGTCGAAAGCAAGCCACAACCGAGCCGACTTGAAAAACAACTTTCCAGACTCCTGTGCGCTCAATTAATGCTATGTTGCTCCATCCTTTCAGTTCCTCTCCTACGGCCCTCGTCTTCATCCATCAAACTGTCACTCTTTAAACTGGGGGAGAGCTCATCACCCAGGTGCTTAACCCCGCTTCTCTCCCTCGCTCAATCATCCACCCTCTTTCACCCTCTCTCCATCCTCTAAATGTTTCTTCCCCTCACACCTGCCCTGGGTCGTTTGCTTGCGTTTATCCTCAGGTCGCTCAGGTGTGATACCTGCCGCTGATCTCTGAATTGGGGACATTCGGCCTTGGCAGCTGTCCCAACTGTCAGACACTTGTAGACACACACCCCCCGTCACTGTCTTCTACACATGAACACAGGCACACACAGTTCCTTGGGAATCACCCTCATTTTCCATCTATCATCCGGTCCCACTCCCCCACCATGCCATCACCGTGTGCGACCCAACACTGCTCCACTTTCCTCCTGCTTCCCCGTAGACCCTCTCTGGACTCTTTTTTTGTGCTTCTTTGCAGGAGCCTTCGACACTGACGCAACGCACCCAGGCACCAGTGACACGGCAGTGCCAGTGTGGGGAACATGCTCACAGACATGGATGGGTAACCGCTTGAAAAGCAGGTGGGATTCTCAACACAATGGCTTGGCTTTATGGGATATTTGTGGGCTTTCTGGCTGGTCTGGTAGAGAGTAGAGGAATACAAGCCCTCCTGTGTTGGCAGGTGTCCTTGAGCAGGACACTGAGCTGCTACCAGCTCTGGATCTGGTGTTCTGTGGCTGGCACTGACCTCTAACCTCCCTCTGCAGAGTTACCTTATGGGAATGCTGCGTTATTATAACTGAAAGCAGGATGCATGTGTTGTCCAGCAGGTACAGCTTTGACAAGACATTTACCCCTTACTGTTGCAGTCTGGTGTGTGTTCTCCCTACATGGAGCCTGCTTGAAGGTGCAACAGTATATTGATTATCATAAAAAATCATATTACAATGATAATGACACATTATAATAACTACTCCATTAACAAGAAGACTGATGGCCTCTACCGGACTCTGTAGACAATTTTATACTGTCAGATAGTGTTTGGCAGGTAAAATGTTATCTGAAATATCCAGGTATAGGTATAAGAAAGGAAATATCATGTCAAAAATTACAATGTTAATTAGAGACACACCAATCTGACCTTTTCTCCTACAATACTGATCTCCATACCAAACCTAAGGGTATCTACTGTATCTTTGTTTCATGTAGTTGTAGTTAATGTAGACACATCTGGCCAAAACACAATCCACTTAATAAGTTCATTAGCATCGCAGATATCGATCCAGGAGTCCCTGCTAATACTTAAAATACAACTGGTTATCTAAGGTCATGGTTTCAGAAATCAATTGAGAATGACATATGAATATGCAAAGAAAACAGATGACATAAAAATGATCCTAAAACTAAAAATCTTATGCTTTGTTTCCTGTGGATTTAATTTGACAGGGGTGTTTTGTAACCTCCATTCTGATTATTTTAACTTTGCTGTCCAAAAAACCCCCAGCAAAAAAGCAAGAGACTTCATACCTTTAAATGCCTTGAATCAATTAATCAGCTCCTCGCTATGAACAGTGAGGCCCTACATGAACTCACAAACGTCAAACAGTTTTGGTTATTGCACATAAGAGATTTCTGTTTTATGCTTGTATGTTTTTTTTTTCTGAATTTGGAGTCAAAATTTGATTCAGTTGTGTGACTTTTTTGTTTATGTTGCCATGACACCAACTATCACATGTGACACAGTTCCAGTGGAGAAGGTTAGTTGAGGTTTTGAGTGTTAAATTTGTAATAAATATTTTCTAATAATTTTGTCAAACTTTAACTTTGTGTGTTGCTTATTTATCAATTAATATTTACTGTTGTAGAGAAATACTGAAGATTTGAAGCTTTGTTTTGACAGTTGCTAACATCCAAACTGTGCTCCTTGTTAACCCTTTATGTGCATCAAACAATACACTGATGTTTTTTTCCCAACAAGCCTGAACAGGGAACTGGGGGCAATAATATCAGATCATCACTATGTGAAAACTATCATGATCACTGAGATGATGGTAATAAAGATGGCATATTAGTGCATAACGAGCTGCGGGGAGAGGGTGTGTGTGTGGTGGGGGAGGAAGGGGGGGTTGGGCTTAAAGCTAATCAACGCTGACTCCCATTTTCTCAAGTTCAATTAAATGGCTTGTGACAGCGCGCATGTGAGGGCATATCTGCCGCGCGCCACTTGACTCCCGTCATTAGGGTGTGATGGTGCCAGGCTACACCAGTCTTAAAAGTGTATTTTTAGCAATAATAACCAGCTGGTGAACATGGATGGCGGTGAAAAACGCTGGGGGGCCTCGAGATCGCGTCAAGTTGAGTCTGAGTCTTCAGGGGATGATGACTGACAATGAAGCCTTTGCTGTGCTGTTGTTGGTGTGATTAAGGCATACGGTGAAAGAACAGAAGAGAGTGTCCTTAATTCAGATATTATTGAACTGATAATAAAGCGATGGAATATTAATTACAGGCGTGTGCATAAGTGTGATTATGACACAGGCCTTTGTAGCTCTGCCTTCTATCTCACCGCAACACCTTCTCTTTCACAAAGCAATCTGTTGATTAGCTTAACAAAGAGGTAAGAAAAGTAAAACATGTCAAAGTATCTGCCTACTAAGTCAACTGCCAGTTGTCAGTCTAATTAAAAAAAATCGCTAATTATACCGCGTGCTTGTCTCATAGAACCACTCAGGTATAACGCCCTGGCTGTCAGGTGTAAACAAGGCTCACAGTTGCACAGGAAGGAAAATCAATCGACATCTGTTAATTTATTTCAGGCAGGAGACCAAATTGAAAAATGGATTGCTTGACGTGTGCTCGGCGCAAAATCTGCATTGTGATCAAGGAGCGATACGTCTCAGCACCTGCTTAGTAGACGATAATGGGCATCGCTGCAGTTTAGCCAAGTGCGCAACCAATAAGGATCAGATTACCATCTTGGCAAGAGAGCTGGTCGACAAGCAGGTGTGTGGAGGACTTCAGGCTGGAAGCTGGAGCTATTTTGATGAGGAGCGGAGAGAAAACGTTGTAACAGAAAAGTCTTATTGTTTATTTCCTTGGACCACTTTCATCCACATTAACTTCAAAACCTGCTACAGTGATTTGCTATTTGTTACATGTATCCTGACAAACAAATGACACCATATGTGCTCCAAACTCCATGTGGTTTATCATGTACTCTCTGTGTTTCATGGGGTGTTCTGGGAATAAAATCCAGAGACAGACAGGGCCGGTAAAAACAGATTTTTTTTATGGTCCACCGGCCCACCAATGCGGCGGCCCACCGGGATTTGTCCTGGTATGCCCGATGGCCAGAACACCACTGCTGTGCTGTAACAACTGTGTTGCTTAATGTTGTGTTTCTGAATCCTTTTTAGAAATGAGAACTTTTGGTAACATTTTTAACCCCCCAACTTTAGCATTTATAAGCAGGATATAAACTATTAATAACTGCTTTATAATACACTATAGTTTTACTGTAAACAGATACATTATTTTTATTTATGTTTATTAATGCAATAACACAAAATTATAACTCCTTGGCATAATTGTAGTTGCATATATATATCATTTGTCCTCATACATAATATAAAATCATTCAGTAGCTTTAAATATGTCATTGCTGTACATGTTTTTGCACACATACATGTTACATTATACACATAATAAAAGCGTAGTAAGCTATCATAGGGATATCTTGAATTTAAATATTCATCTATATGAACAATTTAAAGATTAATCAAGCATGTTGCATGAGAATTCATCCTTCCTTAGAAAATGAAACTTTGTACTTTAACTTTAACTTTGTACTTAACTTTGTAGATAACTTTATAGATTAAAACCTGGAACTTCTACAAGACTAGAGCCTATTGTCCAGATGTCTCAGTGAACCTGATTTTTGCACTAATGAATACACAGTAATGTTGTAAAATAGTTGTGAGCCATCTATTGCCCTGAAAAGTGGACATAGAGTAAAAGATGCACCATTTATGCTCTATTAACACTGAGAAATGCTTATAAAACCCGAACTACAGACTTCTTGTCAGGAGTGTGTTATTAGACATAGTTTCTACAATATATTGTGTTTTTGTATCTTATACAAAACTATATGCATTATGATGGAGACATTTCCTGATTCATCATATTAGTACATTCACCAACTAATACTACATACTCTATAAACATGTATTAATCTGGCAAAAGAGAATGAAGTGTTACCCATCTATGGTGTTACTTTTTTATACAATAACATTTAATTCCTATTTTTCTCTAAATTTTCACACAGTACACACAATATTTTTCATTTTTCTAGTGTTGTAAGGTTTCTGGCTGTTGTTCATAATGCAATAATTAAGTGTTTGTAATTGTATTCATACATGCCTATTTAACATGTTTAATGTTGAGATTGCTGGTCTGGGATCATTTAATACTCCCCAGTTTGCTATAATCCTTTTTTTTCAAAGTATCCATTATTACTGTCTACAGCTGCAACACTCCAATTTCCCCACAGAGATCATTAAAGTTTCATGTTATTTTATCTTATCTGAACAGGTGATGTTAGTGACTGAGTAAAGTGTCTCTTGTAAAAAAAGGTAAATTTGTGCTAGAAGCAAACCAGTCTTCATTATAGGAGTCTAATGAGTGTGAATGAAAGACAATGAATCTATTCAGTATTCAGGGCTGGCTGGCTCTTTACTGTAGCCAGACTAATGATAATGCATTCTCTAGTTTGAACAAAGAGCTGATCCATATGCCCTCAGACTCATTACATAACACCCCTCTAACTCACATCCACGAGGTCTGGAGATGACGGTGAAAATTCATCACTTTATGTGTTGATGTTTTGATCATTTTTTCACTAGTGCCTTCAGTGTATTATTATGAAACTCTTTGTAACTGTGCTTATTTTTTTGTTATAATTACACATTAAAAGCTTTGCACTCTGATGTTTTCAAAGTGAAATACAATTAAATTTGCTGTTGATAGTGTGGGAAAAGAGCGGTGCAGAAATCACAATTATCATAGCCAACGATGCTCTCCGTGAATGACTGGGTTATGACAGTGTGGCGATATTTAAAGTAAGCTGTCAACAGGCTTCACACAACCTAAATAAACACAAATAAATACAGGCTGAGATCCAGAGAATGGAAACTGCATCAGGAATTCATTTGAAGGAAATCTGTAGTGAATTTGTTAATATTTGTTTATCTCTTTGCTGATCTGCCAGTTTCTGTCACCACTCTTCTCCTCTTCCTCCTCTCACTAATGTTGGGGTGCCATGTTGCCCTGACAACAATGGCCCTGTTTACACCTGGCATTAACATGCATCTTGGGTGATTCGATCACAAGTGGACAGCTCTAAGTACATCTGTTCACACCTAGTATTAAAATGTCTGCACATGCGTCTTGAGTGACCACTTGTGATTAGATCTCACTTCCCTGTTATATATGTAAATAAACATGTACATCATTTCTGCTTGCAAAAACCAAATTCGTTATTGTTTTTAACCAGCAGGAGGACTTGGGGTCTGTGTACCCTTCATGTATCCAAGTTTTCAACTTGTCTGATAACAGTATAAACAAATATGCAAGCATTGTGCCCCCTCACGAAAATCAAAATCCCGTCCTATTGATTTGCTTTAGTATCAAGTTTGAACAAATATGTAGACTATAACATATATAGAGTTATATGCAGTGTTCTCTCTGCAGCTGCGTTTCCCCATTGAGAGACGCTGTGTGCATTTACGTACAAGGTACAGCAGCGCAACTTCACTGATTATTGAATGTCCAGACACTCCAACAGGATCAGTCTGGATATATATTAATGTATGTATGTATTAATTCATGTTCTGTGTTCTTCAACACATACAATAGGTCAACTGTTACACACACAGTCCAAGTTGATACTGTTTGGAGTAAAGCAGCCGTCCTCCTTATAAATCCTGGGCTCATTATGTCGAGCAGTGCAGCAAAACTAAAAACTGTAGTTATCAACTCGACAGGACAAAGGAAACTATCCACACGAAACAGAATATTTTTTTGGACAGACAAGCGAAAAACAAGTTATTTTCTGGTTTTGGTTTCATTTATATTCCAATTGCCAATTTGAAGAAGAAAATGGGTTAGGGGAACGGGAAAAACAGGAAAAAACGGGAAGTGGTTTTCATTTTTTTGAATTCACACAAAAACGGACAAACAAAATAATGCATTTGTCCTGTTATCAGACAGTCTGAACACAGCTTTGGACAGAGGGTACATGCACATCCCGTACCTCGTCTGCTGGAAAATAGAGGACCCCAGTTGAGTAGGTGGTCCTTCAATGTGGCCCAGGATGCATTGCGTTCATACTGCTAAATGAATGTGGCCCCATGTGGCCCAGACCACCTCCAAATGTGGTCTGAGCGATCGGATCTTAATGCATCCTCAATGCATCCTGGGTGCGTTCACACCTGTACTTACAGGTGATTGGATCACTCAAGACGCATGTTAATGCCAGGTGTAAACAGGGCTGATGATGCACAACAGAGCTGTCGCAGTGACGACTGAACAGCACGTTCATAGAGAAAGAAGCAGGCTGCTGAACTTTTCACCAACATTATAGTAAAATCACATTGTTGAAATGACACTATTTTCTTTGTTGATACAGGATTGTTAATATGATGACACAGTGAGATCATCTGCTTAAACTATTGATAATAATAAGAAATAAGTAAGCTTATTAAAGCCATTATTGCCTTTGCAGCTAGTTTATTTATAGTCTGATATGTTGGAAAATACGCTCATTTGCTTATTTGCTGAGTTAGATGAGAAGATTCATACCACTCTTGTGTTTTTATTGTGAATATGGAGCTACAGCCAGGAGACAATTAGCTTAGCTTAGCTTAGCTTGGCATAAAGCCTAGAAAGAGGGGGGAAAAGCTAGCCCGGCCCTGTCCAAAAGTTTAAAAATCTGCCTTCCAGCACTTCTAAATTTGACTAAAATATAGTCTTTTTATAAACTAAAATAATAAATGTATGCAGGAATTGGACTCCACAGGTAAGATTGTGGCTATGAATGAGTGTATGTGTGTGTGTGTGTATGTGTGTGTGTGTGTGTGTGTGTGTGTGTGTGTGTGTGTGTGTGTGTGCAGCAGAGGGCCTAAATAGAAAGGCCTACTTGCCTGAAGACAAATAGTCCTTTGACCTTTATATGAACCACCAGCTCCTGGTGGGTGATAACTCATGACCTGGTGGACTGGTAAGGCATCCATCTCTCACCCTGGTGAGGATGAATGTGATGATGAACGCGCCCGTTTGCTGCTATTTAGATAGCCCTGAAGACATAGCTATGACAAACTACCCACACAGTGAGCCAGGGCTGAGCCTTGCTTATACTGTCTGCCCATTCAGCACAAGGCTAGGACTGTATAAACTCTAACTGTGCCACAAGGAACTAGAACAAACTCAGGGTCAACTCAGGAATCTTTCTCAGTGAGGCTGCTAACTTGTATAGTTTTACAGTTCATACCAATGCATACAGTATATATAGTTAGTTCAATATTCTTATAGTAGCTGTGTACATTTATACAGAATAACACATTTATACAATCTTATTAACAACATAGACAGAAACAAACTGATTACTACCATGCTAAATTTCACATTCACTAAAATTCAGTAGGTTTTAACTTATAAATGGTTCTAAAGGCTGTTATGTTGTACAGATATTTGGACTGGTATTCATTGATTCATTGTTTTCCTCATAAACTGTATTGCAGTCAGTGTGAAAAAGCCTCTGAAGCAGCATTAACACCCTCACTGACACTACAACTAACACAATCGCCCACTTTTTAATGGAATGACATAATATGTTTAAAGATATACTATCACACCTTGCCCTTCCTAAAGACCACACATCAGATATGTTGTTATTTCACACACACATGAAAATACTAATACTATGGCGGACCACAGAAAACACATTTAATACAAGTTTGAGTCACTTTAAATTTGCAGAATGTAGCAGGGTCATAAATAGGGCTGATGTATAGTTGAAAGTCACATTATTAAAGGAAAAATTCACAAATTGACTTTATTCCTGCTAAAAGCTTAGCATAAAACATGTAAACAGCTAGCCTGGCTCTCTCCAAAGGTAACATAACCGACCTATCAGCACCTTTAAAGCTCACTTATTAATATGTTATATCTTTATTGTTTATTCTGTACAAAAGTAAAAAATAATGACAACTTTGGTTTTATGAGGGGTTATGTGTCGGACTATTTCTTGGCCAGGCACAGTAACTTCCTGGAGTCTTGTCGTCACCATGAGGCTGCCTGGCAACCAGCAAATAAAGTAAACCAACCAGTAAACCAACCAGGCAACCAGTAAATAGCCTAGTCAAAAAATACTCTGACACATAATCCCTCATAAAACCACAAATTTGCCTTTTTCACCTCAGTTTTTGTACAGATGAAACAAACGGGATATCACGTGTGAATTGGTGAGTTCTAGACGCGCTAGTCCAACTATTACTTTAACTAACTAACTATTACTTTAAAATCATTAACAATTTTTTTCTGGAAATGATCTGGTGAGTATATTACTATTGCTAGCTCCAGAATAGGTTAGGTCTCCTTCTCTCCTTTACTCCTTGAAATCTTTGGAACGCCAGGTTGAGAACCAGTGGCCTGAGCAAAAGTCGGGAGACTCAGCCACACATTTCTCCCTTCTCTATTTCTCTGTTTAGTGTCGTCAGGTTAGGCTAACCCATTGTTGCTAACTTTGGAGCTAACCCCCTTCACTTGTCCAGCATTTGGGGAAACAACAGACGTGACTTTTCTTGGTCTTGACAAGCTGCAACATTTATTAACTGACACACTGTAGTCTGTACTGTACATTTACTGCCAGACTGACAACTTCCTGCTAACCTTTTCCTCTGCTCCGCTCGCATCCACTGTCACTTTTCTGCCGCTCAACCTCTCAACCACTCACTCACCCGCTACACACACATATTACACACTGCTCTATTCCTTAAAAGGAGCTACGCTACTAAGAATTTCCCAGGCAATGACAGAGAGATTAACTTATGTTTCAGAACAGCGCTGCACAGATGCTCCCAAATGCTATTGATTTCCAAATGAATGGATATTTGATGTTATTTTTTGCATTAAAAAATATTTTTTTGGCCTGGCAGGGGTTCTCATTGGCCTAGTGGCCCGCCAGGCCTGTACAATTGTAGGGGAAACGCTGAACTGAATGGCAGCATATTGGTCTCAATCATTTGGCACACCAACTGGGTGATGGCCTAATAATAAAGTAACATCTATGTTGTTATTAGAAGATTTATCAGCTCCCACAAGGTACTGAAATTTGGCACCGATTGAACTAACGTGAATAAGGTGAAAAGGCCAACATGCGTAACCGGTCAAAAATATTCTCAGTGGTTAACCAATTAACAGTTAAAGATTGACATCCCTAATACAAACCCACATATCAATTTATAAATCTATCCAAAGGGGTTAATTGTTCAGTGCTCAGTAAATTTACTGTTTAACTCTTTATCCTATCTCAACCCTCTTCTTGAAACAAATGGCACTTGAGGAGCAACAAGGCTCCCTGTCCCCATGCCTCGACGTGTGATTTGAAGTCTTCTTTGTCTGCCATCTTGGCGTTTTTAAGCCTCAGATGTGGCTGACAGTTGGGAGAAACTCTCCTGGAACAGGTGCCAAGAAGATAATAGCACCTGCAGCCCCGAGAGGTCGCCACATTGACCTGCGGCCACTTCTCCATTGTTGTGTCTTTGTTTGAGAGCACAGACGGTGTGTGTGCGTATGTATACGTGTTCCCCGCATCCTTTTATGTGCACATATTTCTCTCCATGCTCGATTTCTCTTCCACACAAGTCTGCACACGTACACGAGCAAGCGGGCGAGCAAGCACTTCTCTCCTTATCCAACTGATGGTCCATTCAAATTAAAATGAACCTCCATCACGCTAATAGGAGGAGCAGAGAACAAAGCGCAGGCTCTCTGCAGTCAGCAGGAATAGCAGGAGGATTATCATTACTATCGTCAGGGCTATTATCATTAAACCCAGTTGCCACTCTCTCCTTCCGCTGCAAACGAACGGGACACACTGAGTTTATTGCAGCACAAGTTTGAATTCTGCTCAGAGCCAGGCTGTTGTTTTAGAAGCAGAACCCCGGTGTGCTATAAAAGTACTACAGATGATTAGTTTGATTTAATTTATTGTTTCTGGGCATTTAAGAAATTATGCATGTTTTGGAAAGCACTCACCCTAATTTGAGCATCATAACACTCACTATAATACTATAATACTCACTGTTGCAGACATACATATGTTGTGCATCAGTTCCAATTATCCTCTTTTGCAGGTATGGAAAGGTAGCAAGTCCAACTTAAATCTTGTGGTGCATTTCACCATAAACTGTATATTTTTATGTTTGATGTTTGTAAGCATGACATGATCAGTGCAAGAGTCAGGGTTAGCTTGTTTCTCTTTAGAGATTTCATGACTGAAATGTATGCACTCACAGTGCTGTCAGCCACTGCGAATAAAATGGTCCAACAAAGTGTGCTATGCAGTAGATGTATGACATTTGAAGTTGTTTGTGTTTTCCATCATTATTTAGAGAAATGGAGGACATACACAAGCTGCACTGTTTGTCTGATCAGGCTGCCTCTCTTTAAATGTACAGCAGGGTTTTTTCCTCACCAAACACTGAATTCAGGATGTTTTTACTGCATGTACCTCTTACGGGGACTTACATGATATACCTTGTGTCTAAATTTGGAATGGTGGGTCTGTAGGTTCATCTGTGCCAGCATTTCTGGGACTCTTTCAACCCAGGGACATCCTTTTTCTTTGTCCTTTACGCAAGGCAACATTCATAGCCTCGGGTCCTACACACCCTTCACCCTTCACCGACAGCTCGAGCCCCAAAGCACCACTGTGGGATTGTCAGGGAGGTAGAGGAGGGGGGGAGGGATGAGGGGTGAGTGGGGAGGGGGAAGGAGGGTTGGGGTTGAAATTCTCCATCATGCCAAAGCCCATCCAAGCAGACCCATGCCAAAGCACCATGTGTGTACAAACAATCCAACTGAATCCGACTCGATGTATACTCAGGCCTTATCTGGGCAAAACCAAATACACTCTGAGCTATCAAAGGCAATGGATGAGTGATTGGAACTCTCAGTTTTTCGGCAAATGCAAACACATCTATTACGCTCCATCACTTCAAGCTGTACAAATCAAAATCAGGGCGGCAAGGAGGAAAAATAAACACCACGCTGTGTGACTGTTAAGAAACTTGGAAAACAGGACTGCACATATCGCATGGATCGGCCTAGAGGTGTATAAAACTCCAGCGCGGCCATCAGCGGCCGACTCAGTGGTGATATGCTGAACATCAGACAGAGTTAATGCAGGCAAAGATTTAAAAAAAAAACCTTTTAAAGGATTTGCAAGATAAGCCTGTCGGTCTCTCCTAGAAGGAACCCCTAAAGGATGCTAGAATCGATGGATGAGAGAGGATTTACTGTAGGGCGAAGAGGGGGAAAAACTGTTATTTAATGCTCGCATGTGAGCAGAATAATGAAGCAGCGAGGAAAACTCACATACGCGCGCTCATCACTATCAATGGACTAATCTGCCATTAAGCAATTCCATCAGCCACATGGATCTAATATGCACTAGGCAAAATGTGTATTTACCATTAACCATGACTCAACCATCAGATATATTTACATACTGAGGAAGAAGAGGAAGATTGCTCTTGACCCGTCACAGAAAGTGATGTGAAAATATCACAGTGCTAGAAAGCATTCAGTATACCAACATAGTAATTGAGCTCATGACACAGACGTCTTTACTGCTCAGAGATAATGTATTGCTCCCCATTATGCTCTCCCCCTATCACATAATGCTGTAATCATTTGTGGGTATTTTGCGTCATCACAGGGTTATAACCACATAGATAGAAGGCACAAATGACCGTTCACTTAGCCCCGCCCCTGCAGCGTTGCTACTTATCAAACTTCCTGTGCAGTTTACACTTATAAGGCAATGACATGGCAGATTTACCACTTTAAATTCTTAGTACTTTTTGAAACAATAGGTCAGTTTCACACAGATGGTTTCATCAGCTGTGGCTAGCTAGCATAACCTAAAGCTAACAGTAAAAATCAACAAGTTGGTTGAAAACCTCATCTGACTTTACTGACTTTAACTTGTGATTTTCTGTTATTTATATACTGTTATGATGTCAGACATCTATATTACACATGGTCAAAGGTAAAAAAAAAAACTTGAGGTTAAAATATGTAGAAATGCTCCCAACAAGTCAAAAGCCAGGGCTTAAACCCTTAAAGAGACAGGAGTAAAACAGCCTGTTTCAGACAGGCTCAACTGAGGGGCTGTATAAAAGGTCAGTATGAGTTAAATAAGGAGTTTTTAGAACTCTAAATCATGTAAAGATATTTAAGTAGAGCCCTAGTTTAAAAATATAGACCTGGAAATGTGCATAATATGTCCCCTTTAACAGACTTTTACAGTAGAACACTATAAAAAGGTCTTAAATATGCACTTGTTGGCTGCATAGATAACATCATGCTAAAAAATCAAAGGCTAAAGCTACATGTACAGAAGTCAGCATCTTCACCAGCTGATGATTCATGAAGTAGCTAAAGTATTGCAGGCTGGAGCTAGTTAGCCCTAGTATAATGCCGTTCTATTAACCATTCTAACATCCCAGACATGGTTAGGCTCACTGTAGAAAAACATACTTTGAAATAATACAGTATAGTTAAAATGTATGCTTAAATGTTGATATTTTCAAACAGAATGCTTCAAAATTGAAAAAGAATTGGAAATGAGGAATAACCGATGAGTTTGGCAAAGGTAACACTATCCAATGCAAGTTTGGCTGAAGCTGCTTGAGTGTAAACATCCCTAAACTACATAAAAAGCAGAGGAGCTGCTAATATTAGCCTAAACACTAATATAATTTTGTACATAATTTATAACCTTGCATAACACAGCTAATGAAATGCCCCTTGCCCATGGAAGTAATGCTAGGTTACTATTGTAGGTGGTAAGCTAGTTAAGACATGCATGCTAATGTTTCAGCTTACATTACAGCAGACAAACACCCAGTTTCATCCATTCATTTTCACTTTTGCTTTCATGTTTTTGGAAAGTTGATAAAAAAGACACCACCCTCCAAACTCTTTAAAATACAGTGTTGCTCTTATTAAAGCCTCATGCACACCGTTTTTGGCTGTTAGGGGACAGGATTTAGTGAACAGTCAATTGGACTGAAGAACTTGAAGATAACTAATATACCATTTCCTCCAGGGAAAAAAAAAACATACCACAGTGCTGACAGAGCAAAGGTACCATCGTCTGAAGCTGCTCTCGCTCAGATTCATTAATGACCTAAAAAAGATCTATCAGGGATGGACAGCAGTGATTATGGTGATTGAGTGTCCACCTCAGCCTAAGTTGTGTGGAGCCACGTCAAGGTTAAGACAAGTTTCTTTGAGAAAAGACACACCACAGTGCGTCTCCACGTGCCCACTTGGTAAAATGAACTCGTTTGGAGGTTGTTAAGGTGTAGGATTCTCTCCGACCTCCGGAGAGAGCCCTCAGGAGAGGCCCTCTTGTGAAACGTTCCATCTTATTAATGGAAATAAATGCTGTTAGCGCCCCACCCCTCCTCGCCCCCCCCCCAGTAATAAGACGTGTCTATTCTTGGCTAAAGTCCCCTTCATTAACGTTATCTCAAATAGGCACCCAGTCTGATGGCGAGAGAAGGAATGGCGCGCGGTTAAGCTGCTTCATCCAATTTCATTATTCCATATGAGGCGGAGTATCAGTGGTAACTTTGCTATGTCAGCACAGCAGACAAGGTAGTTGTGCTGTCATGTGGCTGAAGCATGACATCAGTGCAGAGGTTTAAGTCACCAAGAGTCAACAGTGCACTCTCTGCCAGCTGATCAGATGCTGTCAAAGGGCATTCATGTGATGGTGATTTTTAATTTTCAAATGCACTGCACTTAAATGGCAGCAGATCACATTTCATGGCTGACTTGCTGGATTCTGGACTGAGTTTGTGAAACAGCATAAATCTTTTTTTGGTGCACAAACTCTTACACCTTCCTTAGCTATTTTCTGCTTATGAAATATGTCCCTTTTCAAAGTAGCAGCTACCGTGCTGTGAATACTTGCGAGCAAGCCGGAGGACAACAATAACAGAGCATGTGTGTGTGTGTGTGTGCCGAAATGAGACACAGGAAGAGAGCAAGACAGACATGGAGAGAGACCACATGAGAGAGAGAAAAAAAGAGAGGAAAGGGATAAAGCGTGAAACTGTGGACCGTCAAATGACCTGGCCTCTCTCCAGGCATGATGACTCAGGGATGATGGCACAGTTAGAGCTAATTAGGATCATAAACTGGAGAAATGTTTTGCCACCATGATGTGTGGGGCGCTTCCATGCTACTGGCAGGACCTCAGATTAGATGTGAGAGCTTGTCTTGATAGCATGTTAAAATAGTAAAAAAAAATAATTATGGCAATAAATGTACAGTGCAGGCTACAGTGTGTCAATTAAGAAAACTCTTGTCTGTTGTTTCCCCAACTGCTGGAAAAGTGAAGGTGATTAGCCTTGAAGTTAGCGACAATGGGTTAGCCTAACCTGACCAGGCTTACTTGAGGTGGACCAGCTATTCTCACTTTATATATATATATATATATATATATATACACACACTGACCATATTGACAACTTACTGCCAACCTTTTCCTTTTCCTCTGTTTTGCTTGCATTCACCGTCACTTCTCTGCCACTCACTCAACCACACACTCGCTATGCACACACATTTCACACTGCCCTATTCCTTAACGGAGCTACGCTACTCTTATAACAGTACCTTTCACGTAGACGTCCTTTGAAGAATGAAGAGAGGGAGGATGACTCAAAACAATTCCACGGTAATGTAAGGTGTTATCGTGCTCGCACAGTGTGCAAATGATAATCATTAGTAGCCCATTGATATTAATGATCATGTGAAATTTTAGCAGTGGTGCTCATAATTCTGCAGTGGCAGTGCACTACTGCAAAATGAATATAGGAATAAAAATATAATACAATTTTAAAGCAAACTGTAATATGACTGAATGTCTTCCAGCATGGAGTTAACACATTCACAGAACAGTATTTCTCTTTGAAGCTTGTCATCCTGTTGCAAGACCAAGCATAAAAATGACATTTTATTTGACATTTGTATTAAATCAAGTGGTCTCTTTCACTATTAAAAATACTGTTTTTGTAAGGTAAAGTTTCAGTTTGAATTTCTTATTAAAATCTTTCTGAATGGTGTCCTCTTCCAGCTGCCAAAGTCCAAATGCACTAAGAGCAATGAGCATTACAAGCAGCAGTGAGTGCTTTGCCAAATATTCCGCCCCAAGTTCCGACTCTCAGGCTACATACAGGTGTCCTTCCTTCTTAGTGGAGGCTGTTGACATCCTGAGAGGAAGACTGCAGATACCACTCAGTACACATCCCCTGCATGATTTTTGAATTAACAAAATAATTAAATTAACAGCTATTCTCCTAAAAAAAAGATGCTAGTATTAAACATCAAAGGTAAGACAGTAGCAAAGATATCAAGGAAACTGAACATAATTCTGTGTAGTAGTGGATTAATAATTGAATGTATTTTTGATGAAGAGCCCTGAACTCCCTCAGAAGTGCCTCACACTTTTGAAACCAACTTTCCCCCCTTAGAGTAAACTATAAAACAGTTTTTCCCAACCTGTGGGACAAGACTCTCACAAGGGGTCACTTTATCAATCAAGGTGGCCGCAAGATGATTTTCCAGGGTGGTAAATCAGAAAAAACAAAACTCCACTACACTAAATTATCCTCATTTTTCAGAATTCATTTAAATGTTTGCTTATTTCTTGTTAAATACTGTATCGTTTTACCTCTCTGGGCACCTAAAATTATTCAAAAGAAACGCTCTAATAAGGGAAAATCACCCTTTGAATAAACTGCTCACAACTGAGACATGTACTTTGTACCGCAGGATCACAAGTTGATGTTGCCTCAAACTAAGGGATCACAAGCAAAAAAGAACGCTGTAAAGACAACAAAGAAGGTACAGCTGGATAAAGAAATCATGTACCTGTCAAACTTAAAGCTCCAAAAAAAAAAAAAAAAAAAAAGACATTTTCATGTTAAAAATGTTATGATGCGTTCACTGAACATCTGACACGCGTATTACAAAGCAACATATCAGTGGAGCTGTGATTCAAACGGCATGAAACAGCTGCATTTTGAGGTTTGTTGTCCGACGCTACCTCAAAATCTCTTGTCAGTCTGTAAGAGGCAGCTTCAGTCTCTTTTACACCATCAACTCTCCCATGTTGCTTTGTCTAGTGGACTGCACTGCAGACGCACAAACACTGACAGGAAGCGATAATGCTGCTGACTTGCTGTGCTACATCTCTGTTTATGAGGACTGACAGCTCGCTGCGATCGGCGGCGCACCAGCATGTACTGTACACCTCCCCCCCACCACCACCACCACACACACACACACACACACACACCTATGCAAACAAATTAACACACAGACGCTTCATCTGATACACTCAGGAGCACTATTTCAATCCCAGCAACATATACATTAGTGCTGTTAAACAGTATTGCCGTATTACAATTCTCAAATGTCCCCACTAAAGTGGTTACTGTTTTGAAAGCTGTTGTGGACAGATTGATGGAGCGTAACACATGACTAACTCAATTTAATTTCTGTGTTTTGTCGTCATAGCAACAAGTTATTTGTGATGTGAGTAATACCCTTATCTCTCCAACTCTGGGAGTCATCAAACAACAAACTAATTAACTTAAGTGTCACCTTCTGAATTTTTTAAATCGGCATCTGTGCTTTTGATACTCGTGATTCATTTTTCTCCACAACCTGACTGCGGCGGCGCTCACCAGCTCATGTGTGTGTGTGTGTGTGTGTTACTGAGACATTTTGGCTTGAAATTTGTTTTCTGTGCCTGAACTTTAAGTAGAATTTCTGACTGCCAAGCTGCAAAAAAAGCCAAGAGGGACTATTACGAGATAATTACTAATTATGCTAATGTGCTAAAGTTGTGCTACTCCTTTTCCTTGGTCATTTTATCAGCTGTCCTCAAGAGACCACAGCCAGTAGTAATAACCTTTTTTCCCCCTCAGCTAAATGCTCAGTTTAGTTAGAGGACGCCGTGTCCTAAACCGACGACTTCTGCCGCCACTACCCTTAATCAGGAAGTGCCTGTAAATTCAGAAAGCCATGCATGCGCACACAGAGGAGCACCGCACCGTTTCCATCGGCACTGACCTTCATTAACCTCATAAATGCCAGCGGTGTTTTTGTGGCAGCTCTTAATGCGTTTATCAGCACAAACACAAACAAATGTGACAGAAGTGTTTCGGGGCTAAAACTAGAGCTTTACATCTGTGAAATACAATCGCCTTTTTCCCCTCCCACAACACACAGACTGTGTGACATTGGGCTGTCCCGACATCCGTGTTCCCCAACCAGAAACACCCCGCCCTGCTGTGAATACACCTACATAAGGAAATTGGTGGCAGGGACAAATTTGAAAGAGCTGAGATGGGCGTTGACTGCCTGTCTGTGTCTTGCTGCACCAGGATTTTATTTAGTAATGGATTCTGAATGTAAATGTAGGCCATTACAGGAAATATACTGTACCGTTACAATGCATACATACAGGTTTACAGGTACACTGGTTATGACTGAACAGGTTACATTGAAAATGATTTTGAGAATGATCATTTTACAAAAGCAACAAACAGGCAGACACACAGAACAGCGTCTTCCCTCTCACAGCTCTTACTGTCATCTGAACTGCACAACACTCCAGTGCACCACAATGAACCACAGCACCTCACTACAACACATTTGAACTGTTTATACTATTGTAACATGAATGTTTTTTCAATGACATCCAGCTTTTTATTGATGCATCCATTCAGACAGCATGTGCATATTGTACTGTACATAAAAGGAGACCTATTTCCTAAAAATTTTTTCTTTGCAGTTTTGTTGCCGCTAAAAAAAAAAAAAAAAATCCTTGTAATGGCAATTTTTCTTTAAGTGAAGAGTTTCAGTGCATCGACAGATTGATGTAAACATGTCATTCAAGCAAAGCGAATAAGGATGAATGCCAACTAGCAGCATTTGAAAGCTATAAGAGGTTTTCAATCAAAACAAATAAGCAAAGAAAGCAGCAAAAACAAGAATTTGAGGTGGCTTCCTGGTAGTCCAGTGGTGTATCATATATACTATTAACTGCAACATCCTCAGTTTCATTCTGACTCTCTCCTCCTATCATCTGAAAATGCAAAATGGCTAAAAAGAATATACCTTTTTTTTTTAATATGGCAAATTTTCCAATGTTTTGGAAATCAAGACATTTGCAGAGCACAGACAAACTTCACTGACAGTGAGGTACAGTTGTGACAAGCTGAAACTAACTAAAATAGCTCTGACAGATCATTTGTATACCGTATATATGTCAAATACTGCCAACCCCGCTATCTCAACTGTCATTTAATCACTTTACATTTCATTTTCCACTATAGGCTGAAAAAAACACTCTCATGTCATCAAACTAACTAACTAAACAAACACGGCAACACATGACATTTTGGAGATACAAGGCATTGTATCTTGAGTTTTGTGTTAAGAGCAGAAACCCTGTAATTAAAAAAAAAATCTTGTGCACAAACATACCTGTCTGGTTAAATCAATGTAGATTTTGGATTCTTAAAACGTTAGAAGTCTAAAGGGAGTTCTGTCTTTCCACGCAGGCTGGTCCAGCCTCCACCGTGACCTCTGCCTTCACCTCCCCTACAGCCTGCACCACCTTCATCATCAGCACTGACACGACACAGTTTCCTCTCACTGTTACCAGCCCTGTTGGTCAGACAGTCACAGCAGCCCCTCAGAGAGTATCCCGGCTGCTCTACGATGACCGACTTGTCCGCCCCCCCTAATGGCTCCGGTCGCCACACATGCGAGAGAGAGCGATGACCCTCACGCCCTGCCCCGCACGCCCCCCCCCCTTCTCTCTCTCTCTCCTGCCACCGCCTCAACTTCCACCATCACCCCCGGCTGCCCACACTCGACCCCTACCGCAACCCCTCGCGAGGAACAAGAGCGTAAACATTAATTGCTACATAAATTATGTTACACTCTTGTGTTTTTCACATTTCCCCCCTGGGCACTCTTGATGATACGCTGATATACTGTACTGTGCGCTGAAGAGCACAGGGTGATAAGTGCGGCCGTAAAAAATAATGTTGGTCTATAAATCTCTGCAGTGCTTATTTTTGTTCATAAAAAAACACATTGTGGATAAAGGACAAGGAATATGTGCTACATATGGCACAGATAAAGGAAGAAGGAAGGAAAACGGGTTATGTCATAGTGATGGAAATGGATTGACAGATGTGAATTTGCAGACAGTAACCCTGGGTTGTGCTATAATAGGCGAGTGCAGCACTTTTCACCCAGATGTTGCTATACTGTACATCACCGGACTGTCACACGTATCCAACAGGAATTTTATATTTGTGGCAGGAATAAAGCAGCAACATCCCCCCGTGAGGCATAACCGTAAATCACAAGGCTGTGATTAATTAAGAGGCAGATACACAGCATGTCCATGAATCCTTCGAAGAGTGATGACAGACAGAGGTCGCTGGTCAAACACTGTGCTTAAGGGACAGCAAACAAATGCAGAGCGAGGAATACATCCCCACAATGCCGAGCTGACAGGAGAATTGTAACCTGGACAATACGGGGGAGGCAGCTTGTTGGCAAACTGCGGCTTGCAGAGAGTGTGTGATTTCCAGGAATTCTGTGCGGAGGAAAGGCGCGGACAACAAGAAATGTAAACAAATAAATCTCTACTTTGATGACCGCTGCCCCAAATCCTCATTCTGGATTTGTTCTGAACTCTTCCAAAAAAAAATGAACAATGCCAAAGAAGAAAAAAAAAAGAAATTAATAGAAGTGGTAGCGTTGGGGAGGGGAGGGAGAAATCTGGTTACAACCTTTTGAATACACACATAGGTTTTCAGTGAGTCCATCTACAAATAATCTGCAGCCTTTCAAAGGGATTAAACCCCAAATGCCACGCAATAATCCCCTATGACTTCATGCCTTAAGGTCCGCAAAAATAATTGTGTGAAATCTCAAGATGATGATCAGCTGGCATTTTCGGGCGTTTACAGTATGTTATAAAAGATGAAGGATCACAATGATTGCATGACAAAAAAAAAAAGGCTCTGTGCAGGCGGCTTTGTGTAATTTGTGGTCAAGTTTAAAGCAGGAATTAAAAAAAAAAAAATCCTTCAATCGTAAATCGGGCTTTCATTTTGACAGCTTAAGAAACATTTCCTGTTCAAAGTGTATTTTCTTTCTCCCCCCTCCCCAAAAAAAAAAAAAAAAAAGCGCAGGAAAACCACCTCCTGCAGCTTTGGAGGAGTCAGCGGCTATCAGCACTTCCCAAAGACACAGTTCATTTACAATCGGTCCCTGAACTGGCCCCTAATGTCCCGTGTTATCAGAATGAATCAGCAGTGCTGATAAATTAGCCGTTGGGAAACACGCTGCGATGGCCTGTCAGCTAATGTGCGCGCGTCGTGTGATACTCATATGCAATGCTTAATGTTGTGGAACCAATTCTGTCGTTTCCATTATGTAAATACATTTGCCTCAGCACTATATTTTATGTATTGTCTCCGTTGTCTCAATTACTTGGGCTATTAAAAATCAAGAGGTTATGGAAATGAGGTGCGGTTGTCTGTTTGTAGTTTGATGACAAGTGCAAAGTGTTTATGAAAGCTCTTTATGCATTCAGTTGCAGCCGGATACGTCAACACGCTCGGAGCGTTCACCCATATTCCACAATGCAACGGGGTGGCACGTCAGTATCTTCAAGCATAAACAGCACAAATAGTTGTGTTTTCATCTGTTAAAAATATAAATAAAGAAAAATTAATGTGTCATTGCCATTTTATTTAGATCTTTCCTCCTTTTTTTATGGAGGTGGCAGAAAGTGTTTTTTTTTTTTTTTTGGTTTTAAAAAAGGGTCCACACATATTTCTGTGTGTTTGTGGTCTGTGCCAAAGCAAGTGTGTGATGCTTCAATTTGAGTAACTTACTGTTAATTAGCCACAATGCCAACTTTAAATACTTGAGGAATTAATCAAGGAAACTAAATCAGGGAGAATCTTTTTTTTAAAAGGAAAATAAGCTTTCAAAGCTTCAGTGACATTCTAAATTATGTTTTTCTCTCTCTTCTAAAATGTCACTTTCTCCCATTCCTTGCTGTGAGGTACAACATGAAATAAGTTGGTGTAAAATTACTTGCAGATTAATTTTAACACTGAACAACACTGTGCAGCAAAATTGTGACCATTTGAAAAAAAAATTTTAAAACTAGAGAAAAAAGGTGGTGAGGTGGAAACGTGCGATCAGCGGAAGTGCTGTGAATTAATTTTTTTCAGTAAACGCATGAAATAAATGGCATGTCTGTCTGTCATTGGGCAGAGATACTGTACTGTATGTCTGCCTGCAGGTTACAGGGGCATAAAACCACACACAGGGGGGAGATTTGTTTACCATGAACCTCGGTCAACATCTATTACAGTCCAGCTAAAGAGAGATGCTAAATGTTAAGAAAAATGTCATTCTAATTATGTATCAGTCACTGAAAACCAGCACGCCTTTCCATTCTCATACAAATATAATTGATTTTTCTACAGTATGTCTTAGTTTGTTAGAGCCAGCTGTTAATAAACTGACTTCATCATCAGCAACACTTCTACTTTAGGGCAGTCTGAGAGATTAGAATTAAAAAATATATACAAATAACATAGTAACAAAATGAGATATTATTCTAAAGTGTCAAACAACTGATGGCATTTTCTTCTCCTTTTCTCTCCCTCTTGCAGGCCTTTAAGTGTTTCTCAAACTTGAGACTTTTTAGTGTTCAGTATAGTTGAATAAAGCGCTGCAGAGCAGTGAAGTTCAAGCTTCTAATGAGGTAAAATATTTTATATGAGGCAACAGGAAAGGAAAGAGGCTCTCAGTAATTATAAGGCATATCTGGACTGAATAACAGGATGTTAGTGGCATCACTGATTTGACATTTAAATGTAGAGGTGTAAATTCTTATTACAGTGCACGTGAGGCTTTGCTTTTACCTCAACCTGTAAGTTGAATTTATCTCAAGTCACTAATTGAAACTGATTTATTAATGTGACTACAATTATGGAAGAAAACGGAGTTTGTTTTCAACGAGGAGCTGAAGTTAAACGAGATTCAGTGACAACGTCGTTTTCTATTCGGATGCATCTTTAAAAAAATCTGCTGTTAATAGTAAAGACAGACGCTTTGCTAGATAAGGCTACTTTTATATGTGTAATAAAGCGAATTAGTGTTTTAATGTGGTCGTTGTCCTCGCCGATGTTACTGAAGGCTTTTTTTAAGCACAACGAAGGCAGCAGCAACTTCAACTTTACAGAGAAAAGACAGGGCGTCATCTGAAGCCGACGGTTCGGTTTACTTCTGTCCGTCTAAACAGGAAGCATTTCTTCATGTTCGCTGATTTGAGCAGTTTTATTTGCACGGACTAAACCCGCCGCGGAGCCTGCTCTACACAGGCAGAAGCAGCGCAGGGTCGCCCGGCTGCCGTGCGCTCCGATGCCCCGCCAAGGTGCGCACGACCTCTGCCTTCCACTGGAGGAAAAAAAAAAAGGGGGGGCACAAAAGGGAAGAAGTGGTTTAAAGTTTTACCTTTTCTCTTCGATCGCCTCCTCCTTCTCCTTTTCAGCTTGCATTTGACCTGGCCGCTCTGAGCCCCCGACGCGCGGCTGTTGTTTCCAAGTACGGATGCCATCAGCGCAGCCTTTGGAGCGAAGCGCAGGAATAACTTGGACTCGGCGGCTCGACTCTCCTTTGTACTTGTCTCGCTTCAGCCTCCGTTGCTCTCTGATAACGCAGCGTCCTCGGGTTTGACGTAGACTCTGACTATATTTTCTGCTCTCCCTCTCTTTTTTTATCCCTCCTAACCAGGGGGGGAGCGCGTCTTGCTGTTCCTATCACCTCTGAAACTCCAGCTCGCCTCCAGCTCACGGAGAGACTGTTTGCAGCGCAGCGTGGCAGCTCTCAGCAGCACTGATACCGGCGCCCCGTCTCCTCCGCTCCTCTCCTCCAGTTTTCCGCGCCTCTGCAGAAATTTTGGCGTCAGCCACTTTGAGTTCAATCATGCAGGACGCCTATCTATTTGCTGCCGAGCTTTCTAATTAGGGTCCAATCCTGGCTGTCTGGGAGGTGTGACATCACCAGCGACACCCACCAACTCACACCCCTTATTCACCCGCTGCTTTTTTAAAATGTTTGTTGCATTTTTACTTAATCCTCACACTCTTTTATACGCTGCAGGGGGAGCCTGTTCTCTTCCGCCCTCCACTGGTGGGGTCAGAGGTCAGTCTGGTAGGGATACTTGCTCAAGGGCACTTCAGCAGGTCGTGTGTTTACCAGCATGAGGCGCATAAATATGAGTTTCTGCTGCCGTCTCCAGACTGCTGTAAACTCATCACCAAGTTGAGGCTTAAGGAAGAGGATGATGTGGTGAAGACAAATTCTCCACAGAGAATCCTCTGTTACATAAATCCTTCTCCTTCCTCTCCTTCTACAGAAGTGTTTGTCTTCTCAGATTTATGGATTATGGATATGAAATAATTCCCCCTCATTCCTGCTCTCTGTTCTAAGTAGTCGCTGACAAGTCCGTAAAGGAAGATTACTGAGCTAAGATGCATTATGTTCAATTAACTGACTAACTCTGTTACATCAAATACTCTGATATACAGTTTGAATCAAATACTGTGCAATTTATCAGCCTATTAAATACTGGACTAAATATGTCCTGCAAAACGTCTTTTCCTTTGAAAATGCAGTTTGGAGGTTGCAGGTGACCTTCAGTGTGGAAGGCAAAACTCTGCTGACAGTGTGTTGTGGCCACAAAGTTTGAAGATTGTGACATTTTGGCATTCTTGTGTGAAAGCAGAGTGTCGGAGCTTTCAGAAAGCATTTGCAGCTTTCCTAGCTGGAGGTTATTGTTTTATTCCCTCTACAGTGGAAGGTCAGGTGTGTGTTGGGAGGAGGTGCGATGGTGCTGCCAGACACGTTGAATACACACAGATTTGTTAAGGCCTCATCAAGAACACAACAGTCGGCTTGTGTAGCTGCTTTTCCCATTTGCAGTTACTGAATAAAGAAAAGCATGATATATAAAAGAAAACTATAAAAAAAGTGGTCTTTTATTCCTTTAAATGCTGTCATTTTCTTTAAATCATCTCTTTTACCTCCACCAGCTCCCACCTATTTTAGATTTGACGGTTAAAAAAAAAAAAAAAAAAAGCATTTGCAGAAATAACAGTGTGACACATTTGCTGATGTCAGACTGAAAAGTCACTTTGAGGCTCTGTTGTTGGGTGGAAACATTTCCTCCTGGCCCTGCGGGCAGGAGAGAGAGGAGAGAGAGAGGAGAGCGAGGGGGCCGGGGCCGGGGCCGTCCGCCAGGCTGCAGCCTGCCCTCAGGACGCCCACAAATATCCATGTAAATTGCAGTTTAAGAGAAATCAATACAAGTGACAAGTTGCCAATGCCACTATCTGGGGCAGTAATGAAGGTGTGCTGGCGGGGGGGCTGAAGCGTACATAGATAACAGCAAAGAGGCCGGGTGGGGTGGAGGTACAGGTTAGAGACACGTGTTTGTGCGCGCACACACATGGCAAGGTCAGTCATTGTTAGATAGGTGCAAAGTGCCACTAAAAGCTTGGAAATAACCTGAATTATTGCCACTATTAGCACTAACATGTGACATTGTGTGTCAATGTCATTGTTCCTCAAACTATCAGGCATCTGTAGACAACACCATAACATTTGTCTTCACACTGTTCACTGCCTCTGGCCTTGTCTTCTAACAGCTCATTTAATTGTATATGCAGATATCACACACTGTGTTTAACTTGCTACAGACACTGACAATGGGAAATATCACCCTAAATTGTTTTTTTATGGTTAAAAACATTCTTCAAGAATAGGTTCACATTTTCAACTTTGACCTAAAACAATACTCACATGCCCATATGTACACTGAAAGAGTTTTTGGTCACTGTAAACATTCCTTCTGTCCATACTGGTTGTGAAGAGAAACCCTCCTATTGCAAATCTAATGTAAGAAATGTTCTTTCTAAAATATATATTCCATATTTCAACTGAAACTAAATGTATATCCTCTATAGTGACTGTCTTTTGAGTGCAACATGTGTGTTTCTCTCAACTGTGTTTCCTTGCTCAGCTGTGGTGGAGGGACAACAACATGGGGAGGGAAATTTGTACGAAAACGACCGGAACTTTGGAAAATACTGAACTTTAGAAATACTTACAGACCTTTCATAATAGACCAATAAGTCTTTCAATGTACATATGGGCATGTGAGTATTGTTTTAAGACAGAGTTGATCCTATCCTATAATAAATGAGTCTTATAGCATGATCATGGAAATAACAGTACAGTGTACATTAATTTTCAGGTTAACCTAAGACTGAATTTGTTTTTGACAGTTTTATTTATCATTTTCGTTACTGAGCCCTGTATACAGACCTAATCTATATTACATTTATGTGTGGTTATCACAATCTGCTCATTTCAATTTCAAAGAAGAGATGTCCAAATAGTGTGTACTTCATGTTTGACAGGAAATAATACATTAGTTTGTCCTCACGTTTAAGATAACACATTAATTAAACCATAGGATTAACCCAAGCACTGTTACATTTTGACAATGTATTACAGTCTAAGAACATTTAACTAATCTCAATAAGTTTTTTTTTTTAAATAGCAAAGGCTACTGTTAAGGAATAAATTGAATATTTACAGAGTGTGCCACATTTTCTCCTTTATTGTATTGAATTTTCCCATATCTAGGCAACAAGCGTCACTTTACTCTTACTTTATTTCTATTTATTTTCTTTTTTATGTCCATATACCTCCTGGAGAAAAGTCTAACTAAGCATGCAAACTCTTTTCCTATATAGAATCATAAACAGCGACAAAAATGCTGTTTCACTTTCCTTGCTTTCTCTTCGAGAGATCCAAAAAGTGACACTCATGTTGAATTTAAAAACCCTAAAGAAAAAGAAAAAAAAGTCAGTAATGCCTTTGAATATACGTCTTATCTCAGAAACTGTTCATGAATAAATACCGCCTGTGTGTTGGAGAACGTTAACGTAATGACATAGTATAATATGAGCTTTAGAAATATCTGTATATGACAATACCTATGACATAAAAGCTCTGCAAAGTGACAGAATGTTTCTCTGTTTACTCGCTGGAATTATTTAACCAAACACTCGGCATTAGTTTGATATCTGTGGATTAAAGGGTTAGATTTCAATTGAGATAACAGCAAACACGTGGCAACAACTCTTCCTTTTTTCCATCATCAAATCAGACACCTGCAATCTAAGATAAGGATGCCAATCAGTACGCTGCTCAGACACGTTCATTTTCTGCACTTTTGATTTTGATTTTTTTTTTTTTTTCATATATTTGATGGAAGATGACTGTCTAGAAATTAAGAAATTGTTGGACTACATGCTTGTCGGAGTGCCTTTCATTTGCCGACTTTGATCTTTTTTTGCTGTTTTCATTATTAGAATAATTAATATAACTCTCAGGGGCAAATTCATAAAAAGGATTGTGTGGCGTTTGCGGATGCTAAACCTGCGCAAATGAGACAAAAAAGAAACCGTGTAATTCACAAAGCATCCGCAAAGGGTGAAATGTACCAAGTAGCAGCAAATAGAGTCTCGGTGCTCCTTTGTATGTAAATGAGATAAAATGCACACATTTGGCGCAAAATTGGCCCCTTTCTATGCAAATGAGCCTCCAAATCACAAAGACCAGCGCTAATAGTTAGAGTGAAATTATTCGCGTCTTCAGAGAGTTGGTGGTAACTGAAGCGCACTGAGATATCTCTCTCTGTCTCTCTCTCTTTATCTCTCTCTCTCCTCAAATCTTCAAGCTTTTGAGGCATTGGCTTGATATTGAATGATATCAAGGGCGAAATCTTCAGTCAGTCTTCAGTCCTGACAGCTCTGATGGAGCTCAGGATTCATCCATAAGGGCTGCTTTATTACAAACAATTCCACCATAAAAATCTGGAGTCTGTGTAGATGTGTAGCAGAACACAGAATATTCATTACCGTCTGATCCTGATCAGTCCGGTGTTATTGAAGTTACTGCTGCTGTGCCGCGTGCGTAAATGCGCACAGCCTCTTTCTCAGTTTGGAGACGCATTTATCATTTCAGCTGTTGTGTGATGCTGCGACAAACAGAACATCAGTACTGATGTTTCTGCGAAATCCTGGATACATTCAGTGACACCTGAACATTATTGTAAGATTCAGACATTAATCTAACATGTTTCAGATCCACCTGAGTCACATTAAAAGCTGTATTTTGACATTTAAGTAGATCATGTTATAGGTGTGAAATACTAGAGAAGTAAAAGAAGCAAAATACATGAAAGTTGGTTCATGATTGTGGAGAGTTCTGTGTGTGCACCTCTGCTAATTAAAAACACGCAATTTGAGGCTTTTGTGCTCACTGCAGTTTTCATTATGGACCAATCTGAAATACGGAGAAAAGCCTGAAACACTGGAAACTCCGCTCATTCAGTCAGACACAAAACAAGGGCAAATTGCACTCAGCTGCAAAACTTTATGGGCGTGTTCTTACATGAATTGGACCTTGAGACGGGACAGATAGCGGCTTCAAATAATGTGCAATTCATGATGCCATCAGTGACCATAATCCATTCTTTGTGAATTCACCACTCAGTGTTAAGGACAGTAATACATGGTAATACATCTGTTGCACTGATCAAAATACTGTAATTAACGCCTCTTTGCCGTTATTTTTCTGAACTCACAGCTGAGAGAGAGCAGGTGTCAACATTCAGCAGAGCCTTAGCCTTGAGACATTTTTTTGAGGAGAAGAGAAAGCTGTTCTGCCTTTTGACAAGTGTGCAGCTCTGCGCGGTGTGAGTTTGAGGCTATATTAGACACATATTAATAGTTTACCAGTGAAACCTATTATATTTCATTACCTCTGTTTAAACCATTGCTTGGTGCTTTGCAGTGTTTTTGCCTACAAGATGTCATATTTTGCTTCCAAAACTGTCATCCTCTTACAGCTTTGATAAGAAAAAGAACACAAAAATCTCTAAATGACCAATTACTCATACATTCTGCTTTTAAATCTGACAAATCCAACAATATAAAGACCTTTTCTACTTGATAGAAATAATGGGAATTTGGTGACAGCAAGCTAGCCTGCTTATCAACCTTCCCAGGCAGGTTAACGATGTAGAGATGGGAGCCTTGGAGGCCTCCTCATCAGTCTCTGGGTGAGTATTGACTTTAAGCTTTTCTTTTTTTCCCTCAAGAGTAGTGAAGGTGGGGGGGATTAGGTGGCTGTGGCCTTATCAGGTGTTCGGGCTCCTCACAAGGCGGCGACTGGGAGACTCACATGTACCTTCATCTCCACTCCACAGCCGGTTTGCTCCTCAGACTCTAATCCACATGGGTGGCACTTTGCCGCTACAACTCCGAGTGCACTCGCATGTTGTGTGTCGCATGCACACTGTGCAGGTAACAAGCGTATAAGTGGATGCAAATAAGCTGTAATGTCGGAATATGTTACATGTGCAGAACATATGGATTCACCCCTCGTGTTAAAGGACAGGTTCACAATTTTTCAAGTCTGTCTTAAAACAACAGTCAGGTGTCCATATGAACAGTGAAAGAGGTTTTCCTCACTGTAATCATTCCTCCTGTTCATACCAGCTATTAAAAGATCTCCTTAAAATGTGCTTTCACTGTAAGTGATGGGGGCCAAAATTCACAGTGTGTCCACACAGTCACTTTGAGCAAAAATGCATTGACATTTTTATATGAAGCTCATATGAGGCTTCAGCAGACTGAAGCCAAAATTATACTTTAGTGTCTGCAAGTATGCAGGGGTCCGTGAGGGTCCACATGGGTCAGCGTGACGTAAATTTCATCATTAAGGGTGTACGCTTAGGCTATATGTGGACATCCGCATACCTCCAAGATGCAATCATCAAACAGCAAGACTGGCCATGGTAGCCGCTGTGTGAGGCTCTACTTAAACAGAGCAGTGCTTTGAACTAAATGCTAATGTCAGCATGCTAACATGCTTACAATGATGATGTTAACATGCTGATGATGAGCAGGTATAATGTTAACCATGTTCACCAAGGGATCATCAAAGTTATTCATCGTCAGGGGGGCATGAATGTGTGTAGCAAGTTTCATGGTAGTCCATCCAATAGTTGTTTGTACATTTTACTAAAAACAGAAACATCAACCTCACAGTGGTGCTAAATGTTAAGTGACCATCAAAGTCAGTAGGATTCATCGACTGAGAACCATGAATGTCTATACAGAATCTTGTGCCAATCGAAGCCAGTCGATGATGAGATATTTCACTGGCTGACTCAAAGATGACTTGACTTGCTGGTAATGCTCCAGGATCACCAAAGTCATTAGGATTCATCCACTGAGGATCATGAATTTCTGTACAAAAGTTCATGGAAATCCCAAAATAGTTGTTGAGTCAATTCAATCTGCACCAAAGTGGTGGACTGACAGACCGACAGCGCTATCTCTACAGCCACACCACTAGCATGGCTAAGAACCAAACCATCCGAAGTTTGATGACACGTAGTATTTGAGCATCATTATCTGCACAATCCACATATAAGATCTACATACAGTGAACAAAAATAAGAACCAAGAAACAGATGCATCAAACAGGTGGCAGGTATTTTAAACATACTTAAATAGTGGGATTGCCAGGATATTACTGGAATGAGAAAATCTAAACTAGCTGTAGGTGGTGTCAATAAAAGGAGAGGTTTTTTTGTAAATTAAAAAACTGGGTCCAGCTGTGACTGTAATCTGACTACATCTAGAAACAATATGTACAAATGTTAACAGCAGGTTTAAAGCAAGCTTTTGACTGTCTTCCTCCTTGTAAGTACTGTATTTACTGGCAACTGGAATGCAAAGATTGCCGACTGAATGAAAGAAGAAGACAAGCAAGGACAACTGTGACAGGAAACTGACTCAACAGCCTTTTAAAAATACTAACATGGCCCTTCCACCAGAAGCAAAGAGACCAGCAAATGGAGGCAACATTGCAAAGTTGGAATTACACCAGAGAATGATTTTTTGCGTACAATGTCAGGAATTTGAGCAAACTATGCCTTAATGTACCTTGCAAACATTACCAAGCTCAAACACAAAGCGCGCTAATTGCTAGTTGCAAACTTTTAGCCCACACCTCATTTCAAGGTTGCATTCCCGGTCTGTATTTTAAACTTTGAAAGTGACTTTGAACATTTCATTTTGCAGCACGTAGCTACAGCCAGGGGGCTAAATTCTTGCTGCTGCTGATGAAGTGCCGCCAATGTACCTTTTCTTTAGCAACAATCTCCTTTGGATGACTTTTTTTTTTTTCTTTTTCAACCTCACCCCACCTCTCTTAACTGACACCCATTAATCACATTAGGTCTTTGGGAGAATTTGTCTGCTCCGCGTCAGTCTTGGCTGACCCCAACATTTGGAGAGTGAAGATAAAGACGTTGCACTGACAGCTCTTGAAATAGCCCTTTTTTTCATGGGTCAGCGTTCAGGGGAATATGAATATTATTATACATAAAAAGAGGGGAAAAACAATTGAGTTCTTACTTCAGAGGAGTTGAATGACATTGGGAATTCTCAGTGTTTCTGCTGCTTTGGATAGATTGCCTGGGCAGGTTTCAAATTAGCGTATTGGTAGCAAAAGGCTCTATGTATTGATTCGACGTGTGCTACTGCAATTGTATGCGTGTATAAGATCATCTTTAAAGTCTATCTACCTAATATTATTGCTATATTAGTTAGCTTTCACTTTTGCCTATCTGGAAACCAACAATCTTCTGACATACAGGCTAATAAAATACTTGGAGGATTGTGCAGATCAACAGTGATAGCGTTTAATATTGGATTCCTTAATTTCTGAAACCATTGAATATTATGGTGCTCTTTGTGAGTCTACATTCCAATCAAAATGTCTCTGTGAATAGGAACTAACATCATTGCCCTTAATGTCACGTAACATTATCAGCTCTGTGGTTTAGTACAATGGAGCCATTGTGTTCTATGGTGAGGGGGGCTTATCAGCAAAAGACAGGAAAGGAGAAAGGAAAGGAGAAAATGAATAGAATAAAAGTAAATTCGATCTCTGTTTTGTAAAGGAGAGATTTCTCAAAATAATGATTCTTCACAACGCTGGATTCAAGATGAACTAAAGTTGAATTAAAATTAATTTCTGCTAAGATATCAGTACGTATCCATGGTGTTTGTTTAGACTTGAATGCATATTTGGCGAACATTATTCCACCACATGTTAGTACAATTACAGTCGGTGCATTGGAAACACATGACATCTGATTTCCAGGAGTGGTGAGAATGGGAGACAGTCTCCAGGTCATAGCATCATAAGCAGGAAGTCAAGGGTCAGAGCTAGATGATCACAGATAATAGATTACATAAAAAAAGGCCTCCTGGTCTAATTAAATTAGCACATTATGTTTGAGTCGGTCTGGGCTGAGTATTAGAGCTGAGTTATGATTGAAAACTAGTTTATATGATGTGTCATCCAAAAGTGAAAGCCAAAAGTGTTTATAGCTGTTCAGAACTGTTACACTGGAAGTTGAGTGAAAAACTGGCCATCACAGAGAGGGATGACCATTTTTTTTGAGCCGTTTAAATACTTCTTATAATTCACTACAGAAATGAAACAATAAAGGTCTGATTTTTCATTTAGAATGAACAGACTGAAATAAAACCTTTGACAGCAGGGTCTGCAGTCTTTCCCCTAATGTTGCCTGATGAAACAAGCCTTTCTTCTTGGTCTTCTTCTCTAGCTATTCCTGCCCTCTAGTTCTTCCAGCTTTGACCCCATGCTGGTCTCCCTCTCAGACCACTCCTCCTCCCTCTTCCACAGTGTTTTCTGGAGCTCTTCAGGGGTTTTCACGAACAAGGCCTTTTCATCTCACTGATGTTCCTCCAGCGGCTCCTCTGCCTCTCTCAGAAGAATCACCATCTCCTTTTTCTCCAGCTGAAGCAGCACTGTAGGAGATTTGCAGGTTTTCTCAAGCTCCTCCTGAACCTTCTTCCAACTGATGTGCCTTAATCTGAGCTTCTGTCTTGTTAAAATCCTCCTCATGAAGCTCAAACTCCAGGTTTAGGGCTTTTGTCTTACCTTTGATTTTAAGAGCTTCCTCAGCAAGGAGATTTGTTTTAAGCTGCTGCATTTCACGTACAAGAGCTCCTTTTTCCTAACCGTTCTTGGCAGCCTGCTCCTGCTTTGAGAGAGGTGAGTCAATGAAAAAAAGGTATGTATGTATGACTCTGTGTGTGTGTGTGTGTGTGTGTGTGTGTGTGTGTAGTCTATACCCACTGTACTGTATTTTGAAAATGGATGACATTGTAGAAGAATCTGAACAAGTAACAGGTCTCAGGACGTTTGGAGTTGTATGTCATTTAATCTGAGACATATTGCATTTGAAATATCACACAGCTGTAAATGTGTACTCACTTGTCAAGATACATAAAGGTGGCCGTCAGTTGATTTTTCATATTGACCTTTTAAGGCTTTTAACTCCATGTAACATTGTATTGTTGTTGTAAACACAGGTTGAAAAGAGAACTAAATATTTAACTAAAGTTAAAGTTAAAGTACTCCTACAATTGAAAAATAAACCTAATTTAATTATTAAGGAGCTTATTTAAATGTACTCAGAGCACTGTAGACATTTTGATTTAAAACAGTAAGAGGACAAAGACTACATTTACTGCGTTGGTTTACCCAAATGACGCACACAGAAGAAATCAGAGTTAACGTTAGCTAGCTAGGCTAACTACCTTCTGATTTCCGAGTCGAAGCTACTTCTTGCTAGCTTCCCCTTTCCAAATGAAATACAAACTTAACAGCACAATGGGTTTTCATAGATGGTAAATTGTTTTAAAGAGAGTCTTAAATTGCTAACGGTACATCATAATATGTGCGCTTGTTAAAGAAGGGGCAATAAGTCTTGTGTCAGTATTCGTAGGCTAAATCTGGCCATGAAGAGCTCCAGGCAGTAGCTCATAAAAGTTGACAGCGTGTCTCCTAGCAACGCCTTACATTTCCTCACATTCAAATTCAAATTCAATTCAAATTTCAGTTCAACTTTAAGTGAAATTTGGAAATATGTGTATATCAAATAATGTGTTTCTTGGTTCATTATTGTATCCTTAATAATACAAGAGACCAGCAAGCTCAACCTGAGCTCATGTTTGTACCTCTTGTAGTTTGTGTTTTCGGGCGGGTGGAGAGTTATATCTGCACAGACAGATGGAGAAAACCGTTGTGGAGGTCCCTGAAGGTAAAGAAGCTTGTTGCCAGGTCTGATCAGGCTGAATTCTGCAGCTTGGGGGTGGGGGGGCATGATGTACAGCTACATTTGGGTTTTGTTTTGCTCATTGGTATCAGGCAGGTACAGTGCTGGAAACTCCCCTGACCCTCCCTGATGACAGATTTCAAATACAAACCACAATCTTTGAAATTTAAAAATAGCTCTCTAAACCTCTACTGTGGACATACTACATCTTTCCTGTTTGTTGTACACCTCATGCAGACATTATGAGCTTCTCTGGTTTTGACCTGACAACAGAGAGGGGGGACAAGGACATGAGTAAAAAAAAAAAAAAAAAAATCAAATGTCAGCAGAGCTTAGTTCTGATCAAACATCCTGTTCAAACTGATAGCACCCTGGACGCTCCAGCCGCTCGGGAACTGACTATAATTGAAAATGGGCAAAACAAAATCAAACAAACACTGGTGCTCTCATGCATGTCTGATTTAAAAAAAAAACCTTGAATGGGTTTCATCACTAAACCTGCTTTTAACCAACCCATAATTGCACACTCACACGTGAATGTTTGGATATCTGCCACATATTCACACACACACACACAGACAACATGCCACCGTCAATACTGCCACATGGGAAAATTAGTAAACAGAGGCTTATCATTTTCCAAAAGATCCTAAAGGCCTTGAAGCTCAGCTGTATCCCATTTTGAAGACAGAGATTAATTGCCTCTTTTCCGCCCCGACAGTAATCCTTGAAACTGCCTCCGCTTGGTGCAACAGCATCTCAGCCAGCCTCCACTCCTCTCACACACACCAAGGATACCACCACATAAAGTGAAACAGGCCCTCCCCCTACCACCACACACACACACACACACACACACACACACACACACACACATGCTTTACTACATCACTAATATCCAGCCCATTAGCACTTTAAAGCCAGCGTCCAGAATTACTTTAAGTCTCGCAGGCGTTTGAAGTATTACAGAGTCACAGTCGTGTGAGTGGCAGGAAGCACGGAAAGCAACAATGATGCTTTGCTCATGTTGCTTCACATTCCGCTTCTCGGCAAGGAGTCGAGTTTGTTAATCTCACAATGCGGGGTGAATTGGTAGCTTGGGTATGGCGAGTCTTAGCACTGGTGAAATTGCTGCTCCAGAACCATCTCCAGCTCTTAATACCTCGCAGAATAAAACAGAGATCAGAAAGGGTACTGTTGTTGTTTCCCTGTGATATTTGCAGGCCGCGGTTTTAATTAATTTCTCTGCCTTTGTTCACAAGATCACGCTCGTGCAGAATGGCAGCATATGGTGTGCTCCGTTTTTGCAAATCCTCAAGAATCCAGACTGGCGTGGGATTTATGAATGCAACAGATGAGGTTTTGATGATTATGAGGTTGCTGATGGTCACCGGCACTGGAAAGGTTGTGCCTTCGACTCGGTAGAGCAGCATATGCTGCCCGTGGATAGCGAGAGGTCATCCAGATCTTCTGCCAGCGCCAGCCATTTCATTAAACCAACAGATGGCTGCAGGGATTTTATCATTAAAATATCCTTCTGCTAAATCTTTTTCATATCAGAAAAGGTATCAAATTGACACAGTTTTGTCATGGGCGACATTAACCTCGTTGTCATTTTTGATTTTCTGGTTTCATGGAAATAAGACTAAGTAGTCAAATGATACTATTGAGTTGTTGACCAAATGAGCATCAAAAGCTTGTGGTTTGCACATAAAACATAATGCATTTCAAGATTAATGAGGATTAGGGTTACAGGATATTTTCACTGCATTTGCCGGAGATGAATCAAAGGCTGACTGGAAATCACTCAAAGCTTTTACAGACTGAATCCTCACTTGGCAATTAACTTTGTATGCGCTGAGGACATGGCAGATTTTGATTTGGACTGAAATTACGACACTCTGTGCATGTCTGCGCTGAAATCAGACGAGTGATTTTCCTACCACTATGGCGTATGTCACCGCTGCACTGGCACTGATTACAAGGCCCCATTGACCGGCAGTGCATGCGTTTCTGTCCTCCAATGATGGCGCCACATGAATAGGGTGTAATCAATCTTTGATCCAATCAGAGGTCGGTGTCCGGGTGACTGACAGAGAGGTCTCTGTTGGGCTCTGATGAGGCTGGAGTTAAGGGGCTCCCAGGGGACCGGGGGTTATGACAAAGAGATGCTCTGAACAGCAATGACTCACTGACATGAAGTTAGTGAGTATATATCTCCTCTTCATGTCCACCACTGCTTAAGGTCAATAAGGCCAATTCATGAACCCTGCAGAGGTCTGTTTTTACAAGATGATATATGATGTTAAATTTTAATCTTAATATGCAGGAATTTTTTGTGCAACCAAGCAGGTTTCTAAATTTAACAAATGGTGACACAATGAAAAATACAGCAAAGAGACCTACGAGTATACAAAAATCATGACATCTGGAAAAAAAAAGTTCTTATGTGTCTACATTCACTCAAAGATACAAAAGTATTTGTTTGCAAAGGCTGAAGCACGGCTGTAAAGGTCTAAATGTTTACTCGGATAACACCGTGTTCAAATGATGGAGACCTTTGAATGAATATTACTGGAAACCTTGAGCATTCATTCTTCACAGATAGCTCAGTAACTGGTACTGCTGACATACAACACAAAGCCAGGGATTCTTTGTGAAGAATAATAGTGTAACTTCTGTCCTTTGGATGAAAAGGATTAAACACCTTCTCCTGATTCTTTCTTAATGGTGTAAACACCGAATGGGAGACAATGTGTATCCTTGGAGGCAATATGTCTCTTTAAGTGCTTCAGACAATGTCAGTGTTTAGTGAATTATTTTCCCTCAACTGTGCAGTTTGAACTAAATTATTTCGGACCTGGAGATTATGATTATGTCCCATCATTTAGTTCAAATCATTCTTATGTTCTGACAGAGCCATATGAATAAACTGCCGTCTGGTTTGAAAAGCCAACTCCTCCAAGTGAACAGTAGATGGTGGTAGTAAACATTTTACATGGAGCTGGGACAAGGACAGCACACTGTCAGACAGAGCACCTCAAACTATCATGTACATTTTATTTTCAAAGGCATAATTTAGGAATGTAATGAGGAATTAATTTTCCATGAAGCATATTCGATAGTTTGAAGACATACACACACATTTTGTTTCACCCACTGCCTACAAGGATACCTTTATTCACCCTTGTGTTAACATTTTCCACGGATCAAAGACAAGTGTCATTACTTTCCCGTTACTAAGAAGAACAATCGAGACACGTTGGCTACACAGTGTTTGACAAAACGCAGGAAGAGAGAGACAGAGCTGCTAAATCCCCCAAGTTAAGCTCATCACCTCCTCTTCTCTGAAGCTCTAGTCTTTCATCAGGCAGGGCTGATGCTGTTGCGGCTGCGTTTGAAGTTTCAAGCTTTTCCCCCTCACTAAACCGCACATCGAGGTGAGCAGCCGGGACCAGATCCCCGTCAAAAATGGACGAACACGCTCAGGAGAGCAGGAGGAAGGAAGGTGAGAATTCAGCATGGCTGTCATTAGACATGCCAGCCACGCGTGAACATGGGTGGAGTTTGTTTTTCTGACAGGAAAAAAAAAAAGAAAAAAAAAAAGTGGCTGACAAAATGCATGGGCGTGCAGCGATGGAGAGGGTGTATGTATTTTCTCAAGTGCAGGGGATAAAAGCACTGTCGATGGAAATTAAAGCTGGCAGATCAATAACTGTGGGAACCAAAGCCCTGTCAGAGACAATACAGTACAAATACCAGACTCACTATGTAATCTAGACTGAAAATGGAGCATGTAAAATTTATATTTAGGAGGGAGATGTATTCACAGACATTGTGCTTAGAGATAGTGAGCTGTTTCAACAAAAGCAACCCTGTCTCATATGTTCATATGCATCTAGAGGCCAGGGTTCACATCATGTCTCTCACTAAAAATAGAGGTTGACTTGTGCAGTATTCAGCCAAAAAAAAAAAAAAAAAAAAAAAACAGTCTCTGCCTACCCTGAGTCAAATGCTTTTGTTGCCTAAATTGAACCATAAATTCATAGAAGCAAGATCCAGAATGCTGCATTTTTAAACAATACTTCAAATATGTCCAAAAATCAAGAAAACCAATTTAAATAATTTCACAGTCAGATTTTTGAGACCTTCATGGATACAAAAAAAAAGTCATAAATCACTGATAAAACATGTACTGTATAATACTGCAGAAATCTGAATAAATGCTAATTTAATAGTCCATCTTGCCTTCTCTTACACGCTTTTGAGATAAAGTTAGAAAATTTAACACATTAAAAATAAACCGTTCCAGTTTTTAATCATCTGAACATAGGCCTATTTCTGGGTTTTTGCCAGTTCATGAAAAATTGTATGTACATTACAAAAGATTGTGTGACCTGTGTGTCCCAAATCACACAGCTCAGCTCAACTGTGCAACTCTGGCCTCTAGATAAGCAAGACGATGTAGCATACAGTGTGATACAGGGCCAAACTTTTGTTTAATATGCACGTACTGTTCTACTAATTTTGGCTTAGATAAGATATTTTCAAGCCGTTTTTCTGAAATTGAATAAAAACAACATATCAGCCTTGTGAAAGACTGAGTAAGACATGAACATCTTATTTATTCTATACTTCGCCATTTTAACAGGGATTAAAGCAAAGCCAAGTCATATTCCCCATCTGCAATTTGTAAAACATGTTACAGGTTACATTACTTGATGTCTGCTAAACAAGTAACAACATGTAAAATAATGAGATTTCAGCACCACTCCACATATAACCATTGCTGTTGTTCTCTAACTCTATCAAGTTTAAATACTCTCAACCAATAATGTTTTAAGGGAAGAAGATGCTTTTAAACAACTTTTCTATTGCCAGTTTTTTTTTTTTTTGTCATTTTACTGCCATTTTCAATCTATGAAATGAAAATGATACTTTTTTTTGTCAAGCTTGATCTGGTTCTCCTGTATTTCTAGCCTACATTACATCACAATGGTGAAAATAGAGAGAAGGCTAATTTTCAAGATATGAAGCAATGATACGTTTCTGTTGGCCCTACTAAACTTTGCATTTTGGGATGAAAAGCCAAAGCATGGCTACACAAGAAGTAGGGCTATTATAATCAGAGGATGGGCTGTTACATGTAGCCTATAAAATTATCTGCACAGCTGTTTCAATCACTGCAATGACAGGTGGGCTAAATGTCAACTTAGCATATGCTACATGGTTTGCTGGCTAGGTTACAACATTCAATGACACATTGCTTTTAGTAGCCTACACACCACTTCTATTAACGAGGGTGCGTGTCAAAGTAGAGCCAATTTGATACAATGACTCGGTCGTTTAACAAAAAAATGCATAACTAATTAGTTAGCGAGCAGAGTTGCTAAGTTGCCAAGCACAAGGCTAATGTTAGCTGGCCAGCTACCGCCTGTAACAAACTGTTATCTATCTGTCCATCGTTTGTTAACTTGTTTTCACTTATTGAACATTTAACAACAAAAATATGAATCCTAACGGTGTTATTCTGTCATGTGGAATTCTAATGTTTGATTTGTCACTGGGAACTACTTGCTAAAGTTGAGCGATGCTCTTTGTTTAGATATAGCGCCCTGGTCTGTGTCACACACACGCACACTGTACACAATCCCATTGGCTAGTGTGACAAATTGCAAAGAACATCTGGTTGTATGCAGCTCTCACTGTTTTTTTGCTTTGTTTTGTTTTGTTTTTTTACACCATTGAAGTCCACAAATGAGAGAGAATAAATGGGAAGTTACCTCTCTCTCTCTCTCTCGCTCTGTCGCTCAACCCCCCTCCCCTTCTTTTTTTCTCCTCAGATCTATACTGATCTCATAAACGGCCTCTGTGGACTCCAAATGACAGGAATCTGTTGTAGCGACAGAGAACTTTAATCCCTGTTTTAATCAGGCGATTCAAGTCAGATCATTTCACATAACTTACTGACCCTGGTACTCATAAATGTCTCTGTGAAATGCCATTAAATCAACAAACCACAATCATTTTAGATTGAACATGAACATTCTGCAAATTCATGTGTTTGCAGTGGATATTTGCATGCACATTCAAGATGAATGAATGTTTAGTTGATATTTTGAAAATCTGAGCTGCATTAGATTTCCTCTAATATGTATTTTACTGATGGAAAATAGATGCATATGAACATATTTTTTTCAAAGAACAGGTTGCAAAGGAAGAGCAATGTCTCGATCATAATCAGATTAATTCCTGTATGAAATGTAAGGCTTTCATTTCAACCCTCATGAGAGACGATATCAAAATAGTCTCTGCAGACACTGCGAAGACTGTTTCATAAATGTAACGCTGTAATGTATGTATACAAAAGAGAGGCCCAAAAGCATCATGTCTTTGAATTGACAGTGCTGAGGGATGGTAAACCGGCGAGGGAATTCTCTCTTTTGCCTCTTTAGTTGGAATTGATTTCTTCAAAGGCGACTGTTGTTTTTTAATTAAAACACTGAACTGGCTAATTGTGAAATTGATTCAGGTTGTGTTTTTCACTGTGTAAAGCAATATACTGTTGCCCATAGTGCTATCTATATTTATCAGGGAAAGTAAATCAGCTTGCACTCTCTGCCTGTCTTGCTGTTTTCCAATTCCTGCATCTCACACACATCCAGGAAACATGCACAAACACACAGACAGTTTAGACCGTTTAATGCTGTAATCCTGCAACTCCTCAAAATGTTTTGGAAGTTTCTCAGTAAGCTATACGTACAAGTGACAGCATGAGAGTCTTTAACTCACAGCAAACCCTGTAAGCTTATCCTCAAAGTAGCTTGAAAGTCTGTATCAACAACAGGATTATACACTGGACCAATCCTAACTTCAGGAAGTGATATGCACTTAGTTTACATGTTGCTTCTTGGGAGCATGGACAATTGTGCTATAATTGTGTGTGATGTAGACATTTCATGATGAACTTATTGTACTTTTCGCCTGCCAGTAAGATTTATGACATGCCCCAGATGAAATTTACCTTAGAAAATCGTATGACAAACCTCCACATCCGTCTTTCTTGAGAGCTAAAGTTACCTTCAGAGACGCTATATTTCAGCAAGGCATTTTGCCACTGGATTAATCATTGGGCTTTAAATTATTCATCCCTTATCCAATCTTGAAGAACTGTCCTCAGCTCAGTGTAATTCCATAATTTTGCTAAGAAAAATGGACCTATATGACACTGCCTAGGATATCCTGGCAAAGGTCCACTTCACCTCGTCTCTGTGCAGCAGCTCCTCTCAGCCATTTAGCAGGATTACTTTATTAACCAAAATATACAAGGTTATACAAAGTTCACACGTGCATGCCTCAATGTAAGTACTTACTTTATGCATACACACAAATATTTACCGAGGTTGCAGAATGCAATTTTATATTTCCTTTGAGCTGCTCCTAAAGCAGAAATAATCTCATTGGGTGAATTAAAACTGAAAGACATGATTTAAACAGCAGGCTAAGGTTCAAATAGCTTCAGAAACCTCCTCCCACCATACTTCTCCGTTGTTGGATTGAGGAGGTTGTGTGCGACCATTTCTGTGAGTTTCTGAAACATCTGACAACCCCACATTCACACCCACTTCACACTGTGATTGACCAGCTGTGTGGAGGTGAGAAACGAGTCAGGGTTTCAACTTCTCTGTCAAAATCTCTTTTTTTTTTATTCTTGTCACAACCTTTCACTCTGCCTTCAAGAGTAACTTTTCGGAACACTTATAAACACACAGTTGTCCAACCATACTTTTAAGATGTAATCTGCTCCGGCAAAACACGTTGTACGAAGTAGCTCTAATCAACCATAAAGCGACCCTTACACTGAACCCCTGTGGATAATATTTTAAAAGCCAAGTTCTTTTGCTACAAACTGAAAAACAATCTAACCATGCTAAGTTGTTTAGCTTAGGTAAGCTAATTAGGCTAACAAGCTACGTTAGCCAACAATTAACTTGGTAAACTAGTCGATAGAGGATGGAAGGCCGACCGCCCAAGATCAACAATGCCACTGTTATGGATGAATGAAATTCATCTGTACTCATTTGTACTTATATTTTCAGTTCAGTCATTGCCATACAGGTTTTCTTACACAACTGTGGTACTTTACTCATTGACATTTAAAACTGCCATTTTGTCTCTAGAGCAACTCCGTGTCTATGAACTAAAACTTTGTAATGTGAATACGATACATTACCCCTCATGCAGCTCCATCACGTCTCTGTTGTGGTTCAGATGTCCACTGGAGGAGTTTCAGGAACAATGTTGAACATCTGTTTTATCTTCTCTCACTGTGCAGAAGCAACATAAACAAGAAAATCTAATAAGTAAGGTAAATCTTGGTAAGTAAAGACAGTCAATAACAAATTAAATGCATCTTTAGATATTAATTTCATATAATTTGTCAATAAATACCATACCAATACCGTAAGGGATTAAATTTAGCTAGTTAAATTTCAGAATGAAAGTCCCACTCTTCCCGTCTGATGTTTCCACTGGTGCAGATCTCTCATCATTGACCCGTTCCTTTGAGCAGGCACAGTGAGACACCGCAGGGTTTAGGTCTGGGGGACAGACATGACAGCGCCATGTAACCGCTCATGCTGTTAAATCTGTTGGGAAATGAATCCCTCGTTTGTTAGCTGCACACATTCCAATTAATCACGGCCCTCTCAGCACACACAGCTAAATGGTTGGAGTTTAGTATAATGTCAAGGAGTCAAGCTTATTTATTCCCGCCAAACATTTTAAGACTTCAATCAAGTGTCCCCTCAGCTGCTCTCCCATGGAGAGACACACACACACACACACACACACACACACACACACAAACAGTGACAATTTAGTCCTCCCAATGAGGCATCATAAATCACGCGTCTGAGCCAATAAACAGCTCTGCTTGGCCATATCTGAACCTTCCAAAGGCACTGTTAGTCCTCCTGTCATGTTAGCGCTACGGAGTAATTAACAAGATGTTTCTGCAGGGAGAGAGAAATAGAGCCACTGATACACATTTCAGTGGTGATCAGTGTTAGTGTATTGCCATGGTGACACTCATATCTGGAGAAAGAGTCAACAAGGGTTACGCACCGCCTGAAAAAAAACAACACGGAGCAGGTTTCATTTGATTTATTTATTTATTTTAAAGACAACTGTATCATGCTGTGTAGAATCTGACGTTAGCTCCGTATTTAACTTTGGGTGATTGGGCAGATTTTAAGGCACTTTGATATACCCAAAATGCCAGCTGCATAGCATGTGAGGAATGATCGAATAAACACTGAGATGTCATCCCAAACAAAGAGTGAGCAAGCCACAAATCTCACTGCTGAGAGGAAATCATTCTCACCTAAATCCCACCGAGACTAAAAAGGATTCAGGGATTACAGCAAGCGCTCACTTAGCTTTAATCAAAGTGCAAAGCTGTGCAGGCTAGTGTTGTCCTTGTTAGACATTTAAGCAAGGAAGGAGTTGGGTTTGAAGCAGTGCTGTAACAGTTAGTTAATCACACTGGTGAGTAATTACTTGCATACTTTTACCCTGGGCAAAAAACATCTCCCTCCGATATATATTTCCAGTTTGTCCCACTTGCTGTTTTTTTTTTGCTCCTTTCTCAAATTGTTCACTTTCTCTATTTGTTTCCCTCGTGCATCTTTTGTATTTGAAACGAGAGCAGGCAAGAATACCCTCATCTGATCATTTCCACCCTCAATTTTCTAAGCTCATGTTTTGTGTGGATTGCTGTTGGTTGTTTAAAGTGTTTTTGACATTGCCTTGTTATCCTGGAGCACTGCATACGTGTGTGATCTCCATATAGAAGGCTGTGCGTGTAGGCTTGTTCTCTATGAAATGATGAAACGCAGCGTATTTATGCATATGTCTGTTCTCGCTACAGCAGAACGCGCATGTGTTTTCACTTCGTATCATACTTCACTCCTCCTTACCCCCACATCATTACACTGTGCTTTAATCCCTCCCCACCTCTCTGGTTTCCCTCTTTTTACCCACAGTTTCCTCTGGGGATGTGACTTATGCTACACCGCCTCTTTGCACATACAGGCACAGGTAACACTGAGGATAGGAGGCTGTGTCTGTCTTGGTTCTTCAGGGAGAAGGGAAAGACAAAGACAGGCCCTGAAGCTGTCTCACAGGTACAAAAAACCAGCAGAGAAAAAGGTAAATATGGATTATTGCACGGCATGAGAACCTGTAGGCAGCAGGCACAGGAATAACACTCAGAAAACCTGACATAAAGATTAATGTGTGTGGAAAGGTTCAGTTACAAATCTATTTTTGGATTTGTTTCTACTTAAACCTGGAATATAGGTATTTGGTATCAGGTTGTAACTGATATTTGGGTCCAAGGTTATAGACTTGTGTAGTGGGAGGAGCTACTTCAGGTGCCCGTAGTTCCGGAAGTAAAAATCCTATTTTTTCCCCCAATGATAATGTCATGTGACTCACAGTTGGTGCAGTTCTAAAGCTTGGATCAGCATGAAACTCTCCCGAGTAAATCATCAAGATGAACAACTGTGTTAGAAAATATCTGGTTCTTTGATAAAAAAGTAGAAGCTATAAGTCTGTGTGAAGTTAACTACAACTCCCAAGGTGCATTGAATTTGAATTCTTCTAAAAGACTTACTGATCCCTCTGACTGACTTCTCCAAAGCAATGGCAGTCCATGCTGACTGGTATTTTTAGCCGTTCGCCATGCCAAAATGATGGACAAAACATGATTTCTCAGAAACAAAGTTTAAATCATTGAATTTGGTGGTCATGACATAAACCTTTAGGACTGTCACATTATAAAGGAGAGTCCTTTGTTTACATGTTAAAAAATATTGAGGCTATCATCTGAAGAAAATTCTGACATGGGAATACAGAATGGGGAAAACTTCTTAATACATTCATAGGAAAAACACTTCCAGAACCAGCTAATTGTTTTTGCAACTCTATATCAAGATGGTATCAGTGTGGGTCTTTTTCTCATAATTGATACCATTCTGACTATAGGTCTTGCTATTTTTGCACCTTCAACCTCTGTTGTAGAGATTCCGGAAATGTGAAATCAGGCAAAAAAAAAATAAATATTGGGACAAACAGTGCTAGCCTCCTAACGCTTTTCAAATAAATTTAAAATTTGCTAACTGCATAGACATCTACTTCCAGGGTAAATGTATATCACTGCTTGCCTTAATATACGTTTTTCTGCAGGATTCCACGTTTCTGGAATCTCTACGTGGGTATACCCTCTCTGAGACTTGCACATTACCTTTTCAATTTGGAAATCAGTCGGCTCATAGAAATACTGTCCATCGCATCTTTATCTGTTAGTGTTATCAGTCAGAAGTAGGCTTTGTTGCTAGCTAGTGTACCTCAATGAGTTGCAGCCTGGTTTTGGTGTAACTGTTTGTCATCAGTTAAAGCACCACACTGCACACTCACCGTTAACTAATTCTTGGTAGCTTAGTTGAAAAGATAAACGGGAATGAAGGCCAGATTAACAAACTAAAGGGAGACCACTTTCTCACGTGCATTATCGAATCCAACCAAGAGTTATTAAACGTCACTCACTAATTCAACTCATAGTGTTTCTTTTACCCTTAACGCAGCTCTTGTATTTCCCATCTCAGCAGTGTGAACTTCCTCCAAGCCCCTCACTCATTAGCAGTGTAACCCAGGTTGACCATGACAATGTAACAGGTTTGAGATTAGGCCCACTTCTTCAAAGGGAACAAAGGGGATAGCAGGGCTGAAAGTGATCAGGCTGCACTGGACAAGAAGATCACTTTTAATGAGTCTCCTCTCTGTTCCCACTAACCAGGCAGCTCCGCCTGAAGACAGCCTCCTCGTCCACTGAGATAAAGACTAATGTTTGGCCTGGTGGGAGGAAGAGGAGCAGCTGAGGTTCACTCCAACTACGGCATCTTTCTCCCAGAACTGGGTGCAGCAGCAGCTCTCAGTGGATCACTGAATATTGTACAATATGCACTCACAGCCTCACTGTGGTACACCTGCACATGGCCTACAGCACTAACTCTCTCATTGGTCATTCTCTGGTGTAATTGTAATTATAGACTGATCATGGAACAGGTGCTTAAAGAATAAAATACACAGTAATGCATATGTTGTTTTTATCCTCTTGCACCACTGAAATGCACCAGTATAAAAGAAGAGGAACATGACAATTTAAATTGGCCATTGAATTGGCCTTATGAATCAAGGACTTGTTATAGATTGAATTATTTAATTGTAAATGAAAAAAATAAGGCATTAACAGACATTAATTAAAAATACTAAACAAAACTTTCCAGGAAGTATTTGCAAAAGTATGAACACAGTTTATTTTTAGTCAAGACACTGTTTCATAAATGCCTTTGCTATTGTGAGGTTTGAGTGACTGCAGGTTTGGCTATTTAATAAAGCAGAATATAATGATTCCCACAGTATATGTATCATGGTTTTGCATATACAAACACAATTATTATTTTCTATTATTAGGGTGAGAGATAATATTTTTAAAAAGTTAATAAAATATTAACTGAATTATGGTCAACAAACCAGCTAAATAGAGAACATGACAATTATTATCTTTGAAGGAGAGCAGACTAGCTAATATTGTAGCATATATACTAGGGCTATCACCTTTCTAAAAAAAGAAAGAAAAATTTTTTTTTGAAAGAAACTAACACAAAATTTGTTTGAATTAATTCAAACACAACCCAAAATTAACATGCTGTTGATTTGTGTTTACTTCAGTGACAAGGTAATGTTACTTTGAGGGAGTTTCGAATCACTGTGTCAGCAAACAGCCCTACATTTATCCTTGACTTTTACATCTACTGTGTCAAATCCAAAATGCCTCCTCACAATACTTCTCAGATGGTTTGGTATCATTATTATCCGTTCAGCACTAGTTTTCTCCATTTTACGTTAGCAAAGAAAACTGTAATTTACTGATAGGCTAACTAGCTTCCTTATTCTTCGGCTTTTTACTGAGCTTCAACTGCATGTTGTCACTGGGTTGATGATTCTAGGAGCCTACAGCTAAGGACTCACAAAAACCTAATATGATGAACTAATTACGGGGACGCAGCTGCATTTTCCAGGGGACTCAAAACTCCTGGCTATGCCCCTGCTTTGACAGAAGAACACTGGTTATCTGCTTGTTTGAGGTTTACACAATCAGATCATTTCTGCCTCTGAAAAATGTTTTTAAAACACATTTCCTCAATAGACACACCACAATATTTGGCTGTTAAGCGGAAACTATTGTTGGCGGCTCACTTCAGTGCCCTTGTTTGATATGAACCTCCATAGACTTCAGTGTGACCTCTAAGGGATCCTTCAGCCTTTGCTTTTTCCCATATATGTGTTACTCAACAATTCCTCGTAGTAAATGGTTTGTGTTGTCAATTTAAGGAGATAAATCTGCTCCGCCAACGACAGTGTCCTGGTTTATTCCCATTTCCGGTCTCCCACTAAGAATCTTACTGACAGAATATATGGCGTCAGCATGCTCCAAATCTTTGAGCCTTTTAGCCTCTTCTGTAATGCTTACACAGGGAAATTGAACAAGTGGACAGACTGTTCCACTCCTCAATATGATGCACTATAGAGCAGAAATTTCATTCTCTTAAGCTTTGAACTTATACCATCCACAGGGTGCTTGTTGTTGAAAGAAGTAGAAAGCAGTTTGTTTTATGTCCTTTGGCAAACACTAAATATATTATAGCATTTGTGGTTAATAAAAAAGTAAAAACACTATGCAGAAAAGGTGATATTGTGAAAATTACACCATTGTGAAAATCATTACTATTTAACCAAAGATTAGCGGTAATGTTTTCATAATTATGCCTCTTGCAAATTATGGCTGTTCTACTCACTAATTGCTCTTTCCTTTCATTTTATTCATCTAGAATTAAATTAAGTAAACATGGCCCAGAGAGGATAATAGTGACCCAAATTCTACCGTGCCAACTTCAAATACATAACCTATACCTATACATATGACTGACTTTAAATAGTGTTTCTGCTATAGTTAGAATTCCTTTCAAAGTCACTTAGCTCAAGATATGCGCTCTTCACAGCATGCCAGTGCAGAAAGGAAATCAAAGTAAGAGACAAAAAGTTGTTTGAGTGTATTATATAAGTTTGGGGTGACTCTGTAATGAGTTTTTAGGGGCAGCAAAACAGTGTCATCATTCACATAATATCATAATTAGCCCATTCTGAATCCAGGGGGCTCTTGGTCAGATGATGATGGTGATGCTGGATCTTCCCCCTTGTTTCATGTTGGCTAATATCCAGCAATTTGCCACCTCACTCCTCTCTGTCTCCTTTTTCTGTCTTTCTGGGGAGTCTTTGATGCTGTGTCAAATGTCTCCCTCTTCAAAGTCTTCAAGGATATGGACCACAGTACCAAATTGGTCGCATACAGACACTGCTGGCCTTGTTATGAACCTGCCAAATACGGAGGACATTGATGGAGGAGTATGCTGATGCAAGGTTGTGTGTTTTATCAGCTCTCAAAACAACCTGCCCGTGGCTCGATCTTCAATCTGACGGGATGCAGGAAGAAAGAAAAGTTTTGCCTGACTGCACTTTGTGAATGCACATTCAAACAGCATCTCTCAAAGTTCAAAAACAGAGTCGGATGAGGTAGACTTTATCATACTGTGTGAGACATTTAATCTTTTCACATGGCTAGCGCTTCTCTTTCCTTCCATTGATTTTGACCATCATAAGCTATAGTGTAGATAATGATCAGAGTCTAATCAGCTGCATTATCAGTATGCCCTTCCCTATCGGTGCTGCCAACACCTAAGGCTGTCCAGTCAAATGTTGCTCTGGTACAATGAATGGAAGACAAACAACCTTGCTATGATGTGCCAGACACTTGTGAATAAATGTCCTTTCCTGTCTAGTTTGGGTGTATCTTAGCATTTTTTTTCTTCATTCCTTTTTGTACAAATTTAAATAGATAGACATTATAATAAAAGATCAGCTGTAGTCATTAACCTTTAAATGTAACTGAATACAATTCTGACTTTTTTAGCCATGCTTGCAGCATGTCTCTAGGGAGGGCCATGTCTGTCAAAGGGTCCATCACAGACTGAAATATCTCAACAACTGTTGAATGGATTTCCATTAAATTTTATAAACACATTCATATTCCCTAGACGATCATACCCATTGACTTTGTTCATCCCCTGACTTTCATGTAACGCCACCAGAAGGTCAAAGATCTATTTTATATTTTATTTTATACAGTAAAATATTGCAGTCTACTAGCTGGATTGCCTTAAAATTTTGTAAAGAACAACTAACAACTTTGGCTGTCCTCCAGTTTTTACTCTAGTGCCACAATGAGGTTTACATTTTTAGGTTTACTGGAATATTGCAACAACTACTAGATGTATTGCCCAGGAATTTGGTACAGAAATTCTTGTTATGAATGGTAATAATCTTAAACCCCAATCAAATGGGATTATTACAGGGGGAGGTAGGGAACAATTATTCACTGTGCTCCTCGGTAAACGTTAACCCATCGCAAAATTACAGAATGTGGTCTGTAGCAGACATGTACATTCAGCAGGACAGCCAAAGAGAAAACTGATATCTATGTCTATGGCATTACAACAGCATATTTTATGAACTTACAGGGTCTTGCTCTCCTAATAGCTTTAGTTGTTTTTTCTGTTGTATTGGTTCTCAAAAAGGCCTAAATGTTAGTGTTGACATGTTTCTGTACATAAAATTAGAAAAAGATTTTTGAACAAAAGACAAATTTCACACAGAAGTGATAAAAAGCAGCAGAAGAAAAAGTAGCTCTTCCCACTGGAAAAAACCCCTCAAGAGATCCTCTTTGAAAGACAAGGATTGTGGTCCAGACTGGATTTAAATTACAGAAGGACCATCGAGTTGAATAAAAATAAAAATAAAAAAAATAAAAAAGCACTATAGCTAATTGCATTTGTAATCATTAGTGGGGTGTGAGTAAAAAAAATATACATACACACTCCAGTTTGGATTACAATCACTGACCAGCGCAGGTAATATTAAAATCACCTTTCCTCCCCTAGAAACACATATCCAGTCCAAATGGGCTTTAGTCTTGTTTCCCCACATACAGCATTGATTGATTCACAGCAGACCCGCCGCTGTTTCAGGAAGGATTCCTAATGTGTGTCCTCGATCAGCAATAACTCTTCATCCATGTCACTCTGCAGTATGCATTATTTCTGCGACTATTACTAAGAATTCATTATTTAAGTGAGTAGCTATCAGCAAAGGGGCAAGCAATTTACTTGTCAAAATACATTACCATGTGTGGTTTGAAATATGACTATGGGGGAGCTCCGGCCTGGTGCGAGCAGAGAACGGGCAGCAGCCGTCTGCTAAATTATGGATGGTAGGCTATACTAAATTGGGACAGTGAAAATAGTACGTCTCCCATCCTGTCTTTTAAGGTGAGTGTGAACTCTTTCAAATGGATCCTTCATTGCCCGGCTTGCTTTTCAGAAAGGTAAATGAAATAACTGCTCTTTTCATTCAATGCTTACTTTGATGGGTACTTACACAGGTATAGCTGCCATTAGTGGCAATCCAAGAAGCGCTGTGATTCACGGTGAAGATTACTGCTGAAGCCCTGGCAACTTTTTTTTTTCTTTTTTGCATCTGTCAAGTCTTTAATGCTAATCTACCTCTTCTTGTTACATCAGCTTTTCCCTCCTCAAGACTTCTCTTATTTTCGCTGAAGCGGCTTTGATCCCCCACAGACCCAGGTGATCTCCACCGCACCTCTTTGGTTAAGTGCTTAGGCTGGATTAGCAGGGATGGATGAGGAAGGAAGGAAGCGGTCCTATCTACGCTCTCTTTACCCATAACCTCATAGGGAAAAGGCAACATCCAGCTGTGCAGATTGACAGCTTGCAGGACAGCACCCCAGCTCTGCAGACTTATCTTTTCTTCTACCTGGTTTAGTGTGAGGCTTTTTTTCCCTCCCCATCTGTTTTCATCTACTTCTAGTTTGTGCTTCCTCGTCTGCAACCTCACCCTCCCGAGACCCTCACTTTAGAGGATTAAAGGCGCTCTAATATGATTCATGAGATACATCTAACTCATTCTCTGCTGGTTAGAGAACAACATTACACTCCCAAGAGGGTAAAAGAGGGAGACATGGAAAAAAAAAGATTATCTAATGGAGTTTTTGTTTCTGTGTTGTTAAATGGCTGCCCTGCCTGGCGCTGTCTAAATGAGGACTGTCGTTTAGTCCCTGGTGGGGTTATCTTTTTCCTCTCTACCCACGCGCATCGCCCAGGCTCTGTTGGCTGCTACCCACTTGGGAGAACAGGCTAGATGATCTGCTGCTGCGTAGCTCCCAGCAAATCTAACACAAACCAAAGAACCTTTCAAAGTTAAACAAATCACCCTTGGGCGTTGTGTCCTTCCACATTTGGCTCCAACTCTCAAAGCACAGTAATGTTTGTAGACTGCATAAACAGCTGGGCGGCACTGACAGTGAGAAACAATATTGGACAATAAGCTGGTCTTATTCATCTGCAGCAAAATCTGAAGAGGGGGCGAGAGAGTGTTGAAGTTATTTCTCAATGCTGAAATGTCTTCTCTCTTCTTATTCATGGATGCTGCCCCAAAGACTGACATTAAAAGGTTTTTATATATCATTTTCACATTACAAAGTCCTTACAATATTATAAATTTTGTTCTTCTTCGTCCAAACAGGGACATGTGGGTAGAGGGTGTCACATTCTGTGCAGATTGTAAAGCAGTTTGTTATTGTGATTTGGGGCTATATAAATAAAACTGACTTGAATGATCGTCCAAAAGCTTCTGTTTCTTGGCCAATAGGACTTTGATGCAGCAATGTCTCCATGTTCCCAGATCTCTGAAATGACTTTGGTGAGTATAATGTAGTCATAACTGATAGAAATGATGGTGTAAGATATGAAAATAAGACCCAAATTGCAATCATTTGGCTTTAAATGCGGGAATGTCTATACTTGGAGTGAGACAAGCGAGGCAGCGACAGGCTTTATGGGCAGTGCTACAGATACAGGCTACAAATGATCTTGACTATTGTTTATGGAATAAACAAGGACATATAGAGGTACCTATATACACATACAAGCCATCAAGGGCACGGATAAAAAATTAACAATAGTGTATATGTCCCAAAAGCTGAAAAAGCTGTTGGGGAACATCACGGCTTTAAAATCCAGAAAGTCTTCCTCAGAAAAGATTCCATTAGCTTGTGAGAAAGGCTGCAGATGAAATATCATACAAACATCCTGGTCATCAGCAGAGGCCATCTGCCTCTTCATTGTGTATCTCCAAATGTGTCACTGGTGGGCTTTCATTGTTTGCCAGCATTAGGTAGGTGGAACTGAGTCAACTGCACCAAGCTAACAAAGTGCGTTGGCAACAAATAACAAAGCACTCCCTGGACTTTTAACATTCAAGGAGCAGAAATGCTTGATAATAATATTTTATACTTACAAAGAATAATTAAACTTAACTGAGTGGCTACAACTCAAAGTATTACTGAATATTGCTTCCACACATTGTAGAAAAAATGAAATAATGAAATAATACAATGTTCTGTCAATAGACTTTTACTTTCCCCCTGCAAACAAGAGCCATAATTATAGTTAAATAGAAAACAGGGCCATTTAGTATATCCACTGTCCAGAAATTACAAGATCAATAATGCCTTCACTTTAGACTTGAGTAACTGCAACAAAGCTTAGATTTTATGTGGCATTACATCATATGTCATAGTGAATCAGTGAAATTGCTAGGTCCATGCACCGTATAGATTAAATGGTCATTATGTATGTATGAGGATACTTAGGTCTCCATAGCACTATAGTTAGCTCTCAGATCACAGTGATTTCAGACAGAAATTGCTCATGATTTAACTACTGGTCAGGCTCTTAAACGCTATTATCTGACAGCTACTTTCAGCCTGGAAAACAGTACAGCTTATAACAGGTGAGAAGAGGGGAGATATGCTATCTTTATCATATTCTGACATGTTTCACTGGGAAAAACACTACATGAGGCTAATGCTTGTCATATAAAGAGACTTGATAGGTCAGTTCATGAATTGTTTGTCCACACTGCATAAAGAGCGTCTCATGCTGAAGAGGAACAGCACACACATATGAATAAGGAAGACTGTAAATCTGTCAAAACCCTTCACACAGTCAACACCTGGGCTGAAAATCAATTAGATTGCACAGATTGCTGGAAATAATGGTGAGTAAAGTAAAGAGCGCTGTCCAGAGTGCTGGCCATGGAGTGCCATATGTGCTTTTGGGTTGGATTCCTGCTGCTGTACAGACTAATGGCCAATTCATTTGTCATTTGTTACACATTTACCTCCGTCTATAAACTGTACTGAGCATGTTCTGGATCCTGCTTGCTGGTGTAACCATCAGCTCTATCAGTCCTGCTTCTTCTGTTGTCTAAATTTGAGCTAATAAATAATTTTGCGATATTAATTCTTGCAACAATTCTGCTGTGTTTGCATTAGTGGGGAGATCCACAGTAACAATAAAAATGCTCGCAATGTAAGTTAACAAAACACAGTGGCTGAAACCCAGCGATGGTGAAGAAGAACAAATGTCAAAGATCTGACAAAAATGCAATGCTTGCACCGTAAAAAGTTGTGCAGTCTGCTGTATGGAACCAGATTCAAAGACGATGATGACTATTACAAGCACCTAACACTACAAATTAGTACAACCGCCTGAAACAAACAAAAAGGTCAGGAAATCTTCAGCAGAAGATCCCTGTTGCTTACCTCTCAAATGTCCACAGCTGGAGCCTTAAAAAGACTATGGAGGATATAACTTGTAACCTACAGTAAGTTAACTTATTAGCTGAAGATATGGCTCTGGTCACTACAGCAAATGGTTTAATGCTTTGCTGTACAAATGCTACTCGATCCCTTCCTGCAACTGTTCATGTTGTGTTAATGTTATGTGCTCTAACATTACATGTGAAAAATGCATCATTTTGAGGCCACAGCAGATTTATGGTAAAGCTGAACTATGGAATCATACATGAGCCCGACAGTCTGTTTTTATCAGTAATGATGTTTAAGCTCTTACAGTGTTTAGGTAGGAAAAAGAGACCAAACTCTCCTCTCTCTTTTTCTCTCCCTCCCTCTCTTTCTCTCAGTGTAAGAATGATTGATCTCTCCATCGGTGATAAGAAGCTCTTCTCCATCATGCGCCTGCTGCCACCTCCGTCCCACTTTCCCTGAGCTATCATAGCAGGCCTGTCTGAGAGGCCCGTGATAACGACAGGCCTGGGACACAAAGGTAAATCAATCTCAGCAAGGGAAGCGAGGGGAGGGCTACGGGTATGTGTGTGTGTGTGTGTGTGTGTGTGTGGACATCTGTGTATTTATTTTTTTCAACAGCTGTCAGGGAAACATTTCCAATAACACATGTCTGCACAAACATTTACATGTGATATCAGATATTATACCTACAGTAGATACTAAGCCCAAATGTCTTTATGCTTAATTGAATGTAAAATACTATACTATAAATATTCTTTAGCATTAAATGGGTGATGAGTGCTACTGTAGTAGAAGCTGCATCAACATTAGTTGCTAATCATTCACACACATTCACACACTGATGGCACAGCCATCGAACCGCTGATCTTCTGATTAGTGGATGACTCGCTCTACCCCCTGAGCCACAGCTGCCCCTCTTTCTCTTTTTTACTTCTCAAATTATAGACATCTGTTTATTAACTGAAAATTTGGTGCAGGTTGATGAGAATGTGGTGATTAGAAGTGCAAAAGGAAAAAAAGGCAGTCCAATATTTAAACATTGTATCCAACAATTCCTTCTTTGCCAATGCACTCGCCAATGAAGAACCACATCAGCACTTCAGTGGTCACAAGTCCATTTATTAAGGCGTCCTTTACCGTGGTTTGTCTCACTTATTGAGTTATGAGTTAGTTGGCCATCTGCAGGTGACTTTTTAATGTTTCAAGCTGACTCAAGAACCTTGAGTCAATTAAAAAGGAGAACCTTGTAAAGAGGTCCTTAATATTCTAACAACCCTATAACTGCTTACTTGGACAAGCAAAATAGAAGTTAGATTTATGATCTGTAACTTCAAACAGTATGTTTCACTTATGTTGCATTACTGGGGTTGCTGGACTGTAAACTTCCCAAATCCAATAAAGAGTAGGGTAAAGCTGCTAACGTTAGCCCACACTTTGATAGCATCCAGGAGCAGCTCTCATACAGTTGGGAAATACTACATAGTGGATGTAACCCCACAAAATAATGTAGTTTGAAATGCTCCTTGGCCTTGGGAGTGACTCTGGGTTAGATTACTATGGAGACAATAAGCTAGTTAGCTGAACATTTTAATCTTTATAGCTTATGTTAGAGCAACACGCTGTTTAATCCATCCCTACTTGTGCCTTTGGTTTTGGAAAGTTAATGACAAAGACGTGACCCTACAGACCCTACAGAAGTTTAAAATGTGCACTAACTTTAAACATGCATAGAAATCCAAAGTTTGACAGGCTTGCTGTGCCTCATTATAGTTGCAAAGCTACAACTGAACCATCACTTGTCAGGGGAGGGTTTCAGCGAGCAGTCAATTCACCATATACGATTCAGAAACTGCAACATTTTGTAGAGTTATTATTTTTTAATAGGCTTTTACATGTGGCCAGCTCTTTAATGGACCTCTGATATGACGCCAAGACTTGAGTAGTGAAACAGCTGCAAAGCTTTTATTTTTGGCTAAATACTAGTGTGTTTATTGCACCTTTGTGTTTTGCTAATGTTCGGTGAGGTCAGAGGACAGCCATCAACTGCACAATTTAAAACATAATGACTTTAAGTCATTCCTAATTATTTGAAGATCAAAATTAACCACGCACACTGTAATGACTTTACTGTGACTTTATTAGGAGCGAACAACACGTTTCGCTTGTAGCTTCTTCAGGTTCACTCAGCAAAATTACATGAGTACTCATAGGTGTGAAATACATCTTGGTTTCACAACTAATTATCACAGTCTTCATTTTTTCAAAGTGTTAAGATGAGCATTTTACAAAGAACAATAATATTACACAAAATGACAATTTTCAAAAAACAAAGCATGGTTAATGCTATACAGAGTTACAAGAATTACACCATTTTACATGATTTTAACATAATTTAAAAAAAAAAAAAAAACTCCCGTGAACAACTTATTGAATAGGATGAGCTAAATTTCCTTAAAAGAATAGACTATCAGTCCTACAGCTGTCCCTCCACACCACTAAATGGGAAGGGTGAGTGTCAGGGGACCTAGTGGCTCATCTCTCCCTAAGGGTCCAAATTACCTGTAGAGAGAGATATAAGTTAATATTTTCATGTCACAGAAAAGAATTCAAATCCTGTGTTTCATTAAGTCCATAAGACTACAATTGAACCTTATGGACTTAATGAAACACAGGATTTGAGTTCTTTTCTTCTCTGTGTGCAGTGGGTAATTTTGATCTTCACCTGAAGATGTTCCTGCGACCGACCAGCACCTGATTGAAAATACTGGCTGTGCATGAGGAGTTCTGTTCACTCCTGATTATGTTTTTGTCAAAGAAAAGGAAAAAGAGACGCTAATAGCAACAATCAACAATCTGACACTAATGCAAAGCCTGGGTTCATGTTTGATGGATAAAAAGTAAAGCTGTTCCTGAGGCAAAATGGTTCTATACTGCTGGTTTTATTTTATTTCCAACTGACCATAGAAATACCTAAATCCAGGAAGAGGGGGACTATATCTTTTATAACTTCCCAATGATTGTATACCACTGACTGTGACTTTGCTTACATGTGCGTAGCCATATGTGTAAGGATGTTTGAGAATAAAGGTGACTGTCAGTTCACTATTTGTTTTAGATTTAATAAACACACTTGTTTATCTGAGCCACATGAGAAAAATCTATGCAGCAAATGTCTCTACCCGCTGATTATTCTGCAGTCAAATAAGGATTCTTGGAAAAGGTTGTTTCGCTAAGTGGATCTATTCAAGCTTCCACATTGCAGCTATTTTGGAGTGACATTTCCACTCTTTTCTAATCTCTGTGGTTTATCATCATTTGCTTAGAAATGCCTTAAAGAGACATTTCAGTCAGATAAATTTGGAACATAAATGTCTCAAAAATGACATCTGGGCATGTGGTTGAATTTTTATAGTGCTCCATTACCACCACCATACTGAATGGCTTCATCTGCTGTTGCAATATGTTTTGAAAGAAGCCTACGAACACAAACATCACCAGTGTTGTAAGTTAAACGCTGGACAGATGTATCCTTAATTGTTATCTAACAAGTTTACATTGTATAAATGCACAATACTATCCCGTATATCTATTAATATGCAACTAATTTGCCGATATGTTTTGGAGAAAACATTATGGCTGCCTGAATCCCACAATGTTTTTTTTTTCCCAATCCAGAAGGTGCAACATCCTTAAATGGCTCATACAGAGGAGATCAGTATACAAAGCTCAGAACTTTGACACTGGAGACCAGAGTTCATGTATCCTTCATATTGTGTTTTGCACCAAAACACTTGGGTAAGGTTCGAGGAAGAGAATGTGTTTAGTTAAACATCGAAAAAGTCAATGAGTCCTATTTCGTTTCGTTTTCGAAACTTCAGAGGACGTTTAAATCACATGCTTTATGTACATCATGACTTATTTGCTATTTCTGTTTTCATTGCATTTTGTTGCAATTTTCTTTTGTCCATACAGCACAACTTGTTCAAAAATGTAGTCTTTATATTTCCCACAAATCCTTTTCGCTGATGCATATGCATGTATATTAACTTAATTTTAGAAGAAAGGATTAGAATACAAAAACAGTGTTAAATTAGCTCAGGTCTCAATACACATCAGATGTTTAGATGTTGTCAGTGTACCTACATGCAAAATTTTAACTTTCTATACTTTGTAAATAAACATTGATGTCTAGAGATCTAGTGGGGTAAGAGGTGAACTTCTTTATTGCACAGAACCGAGACTGTTGAGATGGCCAAGTTGTACATTTCATGACACTCTCAGTCTTTTACAGCTATCATTTCCCAGATGATGAGGACCTCTAATATGGTTGCTGGATGGCCTGCAACAACTATTTTATCCTTAAAATGATCCTCCTTTTACATCATTTGCATCAGATTGATACTTGCAACAATGCATAAACTAAACTCAATATGTGGGGAAAAAATAGACTAAACTTAGATTCACGCTCCACTACATCCCCAGTGCAGCCTACTCTATTTCTGCATATACAATACATGAAACTTAAGAGTGTTATTTTATGTGTATTTGTCAGTTGTGTGTGTGTGTGTGTGTGTAACCCAGGTGCTGTCAGAGTGAGTCTTGCCCCTGACAGAGACGGGTCACCATGAAGCCTGTAATTCATGTGCAGTGATGTGATCTCTGAGAGACAGGGGGGAGATGAGTAATTAGACCCTGTCCTCATGCTTGATTACAGTCTTGTTTCGACATAAACCATATCTACCCAGGGAGGCTACATTACCATTTCCCTAGCGCCGCCTGGTTATGTTAGCGAAGCACTTGAAGCTGCAGTTCTTTTTTTCCCCTCCCTGCACTCTTTTGACAGCTAAAATACTCTAAAGATATTTCATGTGTGCACCTATTCACTCTTCACATGTTCCTTCTCATCATCTACTTATAAACACAGTGCTCATCTGATTACAGTAGGGGCTGATCGCTGTTTGCAAAGATCCAACAGGGCAGCCTCTGTACTTGTCCGTGGTGGGATGTAGACTGCTGTGATAATGACTGCTATATATTCCCTTGGTAGAAAGTGCAGTCTGCATTTGATTGACAATAACTCCAGATCAGGTGAGCAGAAATGTGATAACATTTTAATATTCCCACTGTCACACCAATCCTTATTCACTATAAAGCACATGCCTTCTCCATTTGTCTTGCAAGAGTCCTCTGTTCTGTCAGATCAGTATACAGAGAAAGAGTCCCCTGGTTGAATGGTGCTGTCTGGTATTCCAGGATTTAACCAAGTTTCGGTGAAACAAAGGACATTACAGTTCCTGATATCTTGTTAGAAACTGATGTGGGCACGGAGGACATCCAGTTTATTATTCAATGCCTGTACATTGGCTAGCAAGATGCTTGACAATGAAAAGATACTGTGCTTACACCACTTTCCCCAATGAAGAACCAGTTGGATTTGAAGGTTTTACTGTGATTTTAAAATCGCTACATCCTGGGAGTATATCATGCTTTTCCTGAAATTCCAGAGATTTATCACCATAAAAGAATTACAAAAGAAGGAAAATGAATTATTAATTTACATTTATTGTCAATTTCTGATGGTATTCTTTCATATTTGTTTGAATATGGTTTTTTTTTTAGATGGACAACAATTCTTACATCTTAAATACACTATCTTTGAGGGGGAAACAAAATGCCAACCACGCAGAATTGTTAAATTCTGTTCTTTTCAGCATATCCTCCATTGAAGGGGTTATACAGGAACCTCTGACCATCTTTACAGGGTTGATCTGAAATTATTACTGCTTGAAGTGATAAAGATGGAAAAACCACTGCATGTAGCCATTCTGGTGTGTTGTTCCAGAGGTTTGAGGAATGGGATCATTGTTTTTGGACACAGGACGATCTTCTACACTTGAGGCTCCACCTGTTGAATGACGCTGTACAACTGACCCTAAAGCTCTGATTTGGGAATGAGGGTCTGCATGTGAGATTAAGCCACTTACATTTGTGGATCTTGGTACTCTGCTTTGTTTATACAATAAAATTTTTTAAAAATTATTATATTAAAGTAGGTGGACCATTTCATGGAAGCGTCAATGAGGTTTGGAGAAGTCTCTGTTCTTTCAGTACATATGATAGTCTCCAGTATACAAATACACAAGTGCACACAGACACACAGTCAGATGGGATTTTTTTTCAGGGAAACAGGACCAGAATTTGTTTAGAATTCCACAATGTAAATATTGACCCCCAGTACCGGTCAGAAGTCAGCTAGCTGCCATGGCTGACGTTGAATTGCATGAAAGCTGACACCAACAACGACCAGCTACTATTCAGAGCCTTTCTAATGTTGCACTGGAGGGTTAGATGAAGTGTGACACAGACAGGAGTCTACCCCTTCTGTAAAACTTTCTTTATGGAAAAGGTCACTTTTATTTACAACACATGAAGAGGAAAGGATGGATGGATGCAGGTAATAATTAAAGATGGCTGTTAGGTGGGAGTGGGAGTGACTTTCTGGATGAATAGTGAATAAACTAATGCAGAGACGGTTTCATTGATCCAGCATCACATGTCCCTTGTTTATGTGCCAAAATACCAAATCAATCATTTTTCATGATGACCAGCAGAGCCACATGAGACATACAATAATTGTGACATGTATCTTAGTGATCAGGGTAGATCAAATAAGCTGTACAAAATCATATATATTTATTTATATCTCTCACAAGAGCTTTGACATGCATTTGGCTGCCTGCTGGGCGATAGAGTTTAAATTTGTGGACTATGAGTATATGATTAGTATTCATTATTATCAATCAAATCAAATACGTTCATTTATTCTAGTATTTCCCACTAAACTCAGCTCTAACTGCCTCCCGGTCGTGGATAAATGAGTCTTTGCTGTCCTGCAAAGTCAATTTGATGTCAAACACTTGAAAACAAGATAGAAAAAAAATCAATATTTGATTATAAAATGTATATTTCTTATCTATGTTGTGACTATCAGAACGGAATCTTGTTATCTTCAAAAGCTCGACCTTGACAAGGTTATATAGGATTTACTGATGGTCGCTGCAAGCTGTACTGTTTGAGAGGTACTATTTTGATGCGGGGAATATATGAGAGGACGAAACCGAAAGCAAACTCTTCTTCAAACTTCTTTAACAACTGAAGAGCCCTACAGAACAGTTTGTTACACAACAGCTACTCAGCAGGCAGGCAGAGAGGGTCTGAGAAAACTCTTTGCATATTCAGTAGAGTACAAAAAGAAACATGAGTAGATATATGGTTGTTTTCAGATGCAGTCAAGGAAGAAAGAAATCTGTTGACAAGTCACTGGACTCTTCAGTGTTGACATTTAAACAGTCTCTCAAGAGAGCCAACTGAGATCTATGAAGAGAAATATTGTATGTAAAGCCGGGATCAGACTACAGGAGTTTTAACATCCTAACCAATTTTGAAATCAGGTTGCACATGAGAAACTTCATAGCTGTTCTTCTCTCTAATTTCAAACATGCACACACTACAAGATTTGAAAATAATGACGCATCACACACTACAGGATATTATTAAGATTATCATGCCAGAGGGAGCAATGCACCATCTCACATGATCGCTCGTGATCTCATGGGGAAGCAGATGTAAACAAAATGGAGACTGACATGGTGCAACTACTTGCTTTAGTAATGCTTTGCTGTGAGAAAAAACAAAAGCAGAAGACTAAACAAGTCTGGATTTGGGGAGATGCGGTCCACACGGGTTGTCTGTTCTTCAATGACAACTGCAGATGAGTTAGTTTTAATAGACCTATCTGTCATTAGTAGTATGCTAGCTAACCTTAGCCTCAAGGGCTAGAATGTTTACTTTTGCTTGGCAACACCGTCTCCCCCTAACACTTCCATCTCCTTGTAGATTTGTCTCTCTCATTGGCTATTGTCTTCCTGCTAGGAATGTAGTGACGTAATCATCTAGATTTTAACTCATAAATATCAATCATGTTTGCAATTATCAGTGTGGCCCCCCATTGAGTATGCGAACAGTGAAGGTTTAAGATTGGATCTATAAACCCCTCACATTACCAGATGATCTGGGCCGAACATTGGTACCGACAAAGGTCCCAGACCAGATGGTATTTGGTCATAAACAAAATTATTAAAAGAATGGCAACTTTCATCATTTTTTTCCCACAAAAGAGCCTAGCGACAAATCTAGCTACTTTTTGGACAGACCTTGAAGATGAATTCAGTTGATTTCAACCTGGTGTATTTCCCATGAACATGGCCATTGTAATTCAATGGGTCATGCTAACTTCGCACTCGCCAGCTTCGTTATAGAAATTCGGGTAAACAAGGACTTGCGCAAAACAACATATCGGGCAAACTGCGCGAGCCTCCTATAGTTTTCCACACAAAAAGTGATTTTTACATGAAACATTTCAAATTCTTGTCTCTGAATCAGACCAAAAATAAGTAGAGAAATTAGCCACCTGGAACAAACAATGTGGCTACATCAGGATCAGTGAAAGTCAGTTATCCTTTAATTCCTCTACCTTGTGCTCTCGAGTGGCTGTGGCTCTTTCCAATACTTTGATATATGACCTGCAAAACTAATGACAATCCCACCAGCCTACTTTGCTTTTCGTGCTAATTAGCAAATGTTAGCATGCTATCATGTCAAACTGGTGAACATTATACGTACTTATTAGCATTATTAGCATACTGATGCTAATATTTAGCTCAAAGCAACACTGTACCTCACACAATACAGCCTCACAGAGCTGCTAGCACTGTGTAGACTCTTAGCCTTGTCTGTTTCTGTCATGACTGTTGCTTCAACTGAGTCTGGGGGAAATACAAATAGGAATGTTGAGAACAGGAATAGGAAGCTGAAAATGGAGGAACGTTTACGACCTTTCATAACAGCACCTGTTTGGGTAACGTCTACTGGAGGACATATCTTGCAGAGACACTCTTGAAAGAGAAAAATTTACAGGGAAACTGACAGATTTTCGGGTTCATACTCAGAGTAACAAACTCGACGTGGATGCAGAATTCAATCAGTCTGGTTTCCACAAAGTCAACCTTCAGGCCACACTTTTGCCTCTTCATGACAAATGATTAAGTTGTATGTGCAGACTCTGGTGTAGGGTAGATTTTTACTGGACTGACTCTCATTGTTTTTCAGTAGAAGCCCTCCCATCCCTCCTCCCACCACAACAATGTAACTCCTGTGATATCAGGTCTGAGCTGCCGTATCAGTATTCCTCACCTCCAAAAATTAAGAATGCAATTACAGTGGCACAAAAGAGGAGGCGATGGCTCGTTCTCCTCTGCGCAGCTTTATGATAATTAAGTGACAGGAGGTCAAAGGCAGTATGTGTAAAAGTAATCATTGAGTCACACTTTATGAATTTTAAATGACCAGATAAAAGGTGAGGTTTGGGGAGTGTTAATGCTGAGGGGAGAAGAAAAAAAATCCTCCTCCTCTCATATGGCATAGAGGAAATCTAGCAGAGGGATTTCAAACATTTTGCCATTTTCAGGGGGACGTCTGTTTGCCAAAGATACCGAGAAGTTCACGACCAGGTCGGAGCATCGGTATGAGGCTGGTATTCATGTTGAAAGAGCCTTGTGATGCCATTTCCATCCATGACGAGTACTGGCGGGGAAAAAAAAAAAAAAAAAAGCGATGAGCCACCTGCTTTCCTGATTTGCAACACAAGCCAACTCAGTCTGCCCACAATTTAGACTGCTGTCTTTGTTCGTAAATTATGTCTCAAATTGGTACCCGAGAAAAAAATAGTTGCAATTGCTGTTGGTGTAATATGTCTGGATTGATTAAGTCAATTCAAATTACTTGCTTAAACCCAAAATGGTAAAATAATGTGAAAATATTTGAGCCTGTAATGCAGTTCATTAGTTATTAATTTCATCTCACTTAATCACAGTGTATTACACTATCCTGGAGGGAACACGTCTACAGTGGAGAGGTATCATTATGTTAGGAAAGTAATTGAGCCTTAAATATACATATTTAGATATATTTGTACTTTAAGTATTTTGAAATATATGGATATACATATAGGAATACAAAACTTGAATGTATTTAATAATGTTGAGCCACATTCAGCACTTAATGCAGATAAAAAAGCTAAAATTTGCCTTTTATCTGGCCTACCCAGTACACTCTTTTGTGCAACTGTTTTTCAGAAGTGGCATGAAAATCCATTCACTTCCATGACAGCTAAAAGGTTTGGAGACTTCAAAGAGGTATTAAAAATCACAAAAATCATTGTCAGGCGTATGCAAAACAATAATTTCAGCGCTGTATGAACACATGTATTACTTGACCACAAACACATACACATTTAAGTGCCAATTAATAATAAAAAAAAAACTGTCCAACATGTTACGGGTTCAGACGTCCCTGAAAGCCAGGATGGATGTCGGCCTGTTGTTTTGAGTCAGCTGTATGAAAACCCTGCAGGGACTGAAGATCCTGTTTGTTTCACTGCAGTACATAGTCATTTCCTAAAAAAGGTGGGCAAGGTAGTTTTTTAACAATCTTTACTCAAACAGAAGGAAATAGTGTATTTGTTGAGAACTATTTTCAGTCACACATTTGCTGCTCTAGTGAGTATTTATGACAGCAGGATGGTGTTTGTGGGATTGAGTCAGTGTCCATGTAATCATAATGAAGGAACGGTGATGTGTTTTAATAGTTTTTAGATGACACTGGAGCTCTATAGCACAGAGGAATAACATATACGACGCTTTAGGTGTAGAAAAATACACTATCACAAAATATACCGTGACAAAACTTATCATTTAACCTTAGTTTATTTGCCACGATAACAATCTTCCCTAACATTAATCATAGTTTGTAGAAAGAAATCATTTTGAAACTGTTGGCATTAAACATTAAAGATTTTCTCATTTAATGTAATCAACATGTCAACACTCTGTGTGGCGACAGGCTTATGTGTTTGCATATTGACTGTGGAAACAAGAAATCCAATCTCATCTGCTCATTGGAGACTGATACTAACATCTGGTTACACAGAGCAAGGCCCAAACAACATCACAGTACATTGTAGGCCTATGTTTTATATATTCTTATATAATTTATACATTCATATTCTTGTTATATAATGTCTGACAATTATGATATCTCTGGAATTGTTTTTCTATTCCCTCATACTGCACATACACACAATTATATAATAACATTGTTGGAGTTGGTGATCACAAATGAGCTTTTTTATAATTAAAACATAATTAGATGAGAAAATAAAGATATTGTTAAAACTGGAGTAAAACAGTTCCTGTAAAGCACCGTTTTCTTAAAAAATGCATCGCTAGCAACAACTTCTGGCTATCTGCCTACAACTACTTATAACCTTTGCATGTTTAATGTCTACCTTGGGTTGCTTTGCATTGCCACCAGCAATTTTAGTATGCAAGCAGGAAAAAAAGAGAGAAGTCCGACTAATTTGTTACTCTGCTTAGATTTACATTCCCCAGCCCTGGGAACAGTCGCTCGCCTGCTCCGGCCCATTTGTTCAGCACTTAATAAATTGCATAGCAGGTTCAGAGAGGTGATATGATTGATCACTAGATATGGTGCTCCCTAGCAGCAATATTTGTCTGAGGACGCAGGGAGAATTAGCAATAACTATGTATTTGGGAATTTGACTTTCACAGATGGCATAACTAGGGCGATGAAAGTGCTTTTATTAAATGCAATGAGGCTGTGTTTGTTGTGTTTTAGTGAAATAGTTTTAGACCAAGGAGAAGCAGAGCACAGAGGAAGTAACGCTCACTCATCAAATACACTCAACTGAATGAGCTTTGTTGTCAATAACATTATCATACTCATATTGTCCTGTGTTTCTTTATGAAATAGATTCCAATTTAGGCCTTGCTCACTGACTGTTTAATGTCCAGCTCAGTTTAGTAGTAATTCCATAATAAATGAATTTCACCTTAGTCATTCAAATGAAGGGCTCAGTAATCAGGGTAATTGCAGATAATAACCCCGGCCTACACTGTAGGGCCTCCAGTTTTCAGCCAGCCTCTCCCTACATACCCTGTTCCCACTGCTGCTGCCATTAACAGCGACAGGCTCTGAGGCATATCCCACTGTTCAGCATGATTAAGACAACCTCTGACTCTTAACACGGCTCCCTGTTGTCTGTGCCAGGAATTTTAACAGCAGCAGTTTACAAGTTACTGAGTAATGTTTTTGTTGTTTTTTCCCCCCAAAAGTAGTAATAGATATTTTAAAGATCATAAAGTGTTTGGCAATATTTCATCATGTCTTTTAGTAAGACTTTTTAAAAAAATTATATCAATATCAAGTGATCTGTTACAGAGATATAAACATTTTTTTACATTTTTAACTTCTAAACACCGATTAACCATAATCAAAAGTAAATACATTCGAAATAATAAATAATAAATGAAATGAAATAAAATAGAAATTTACCATAAATAAGAAAAATGTGCATATATTGAGAGTGGGCTGTAAGACTAATTGTACATGATGGGCATGATACGAGAGAAACTCATAGTCATTACCTATTCCTAATGTGGTCCCTTTTAGTGAGACATTTGAATTGATAAAAAAAATAGTCACGTCAGAGGTTGTCGTTTGTCATTTTGATTGGCTGCCGAGCTTCAAGAAGGCTGGTCTTATCTAAAGTGATCTAAAGTGAGTGAGGTCAGGGCTTTCCTGCAAAAGAGAGGCTGCCTCTAAGTGAAACCTCCCTGATTAAATAAAGGTTAAAAATCAACAACAACAAACAAACCAATAACTCCCGATCGATTAATCAATTAGTCAATTAATAATAAATTAATCATAGTAAAAATTTTTGTGATAATCAAGTAATTGTTCCAGTCATTTTTCAAGCAAAAGTGCCAACAAATGTTTAGTTCCAGCTGATCATATGTGACAATTGGCAGGTTTTCTTTGTCTTATATGACAATGAATTAATATCTTCAGGTTTTGGACTGTTAGTCAGACAAAACATGAAGAATTGAAGATATTCTCAATTAATCAATGAATTGATTAATCGATTAAAATAATTGGCAGATTAATCAATAACGAAAATAACGGTTAGTTGCAGCCCTAGTCTTATCTAATACGAGTGTGTCAGAAGCCAGACGCCAGGTGCAGGAGTAGAGGAAGAAGACAGGAGAGTGCTGCTGAGACTGCGATAGACAACAGATGATAACCCCATCATCCCTGAAGTATTTGGGTTTCGCTTTTATTAACCTAAACGACCTCAAACTAACGTTGAGCTCACTGCACAGTTGGCAACACAAGATGATCGCCAACCCAGAAAAAATGTCCGACTATTTCTTTAAGCACCTGTGTTAGAACCTGCCAGCGCTGGCACACAGCCCTCTCTCGGTTCTCACACCGGTTGAGAATATCGCCTCCACAATCAGCTGTCTGCTCTCGCCATTTAAGACATCAACCCAGCGGATGATATTTGTCCTGCGTCTTAATGTTCAGATCCCTGCCTCTTAATTGATGTTATTCTGCAGACAGGAATATTGATGGCACAGCTCAGCCAGATTGGCAGCTGCATGAATCGTTATTAGCCAGGCGGTTGGACACCCCAGTGGGCCGGGAGAATGTTCAATAGGCTGCCTCTGATACAGCGTTATGCTGCTGAGCCCCGGGGGAGGTGATCACGCCTCAGACAAGAGATAATTAACCATCTGAGGCTGGCAGCCCACAGGCCAGCAGCCAGGTGAAGAGGTGAGAGGGATAAAACCACAGGACAACACAGAGAGGAAAGCAACCCTCTGGTGTACTAACACCATACGAGGCAGTTGGTGGACGTCAGACCAGAAGAGAGACCCTCTGTATGGGCATCAGACAGGATAATATGGGATGAAACTTTAATGAGGCCTGTGGGGAAACTGGGCCATTGCAACAGCAAGTAGTGATAGTAGACTAAACATATACGGTCACGATTTCAACAGAAAATAGTAAAAACATACAGCAAAGGAACGTAGGATTTATTAAATCACAGTTAGATACTGTTAGTATCACGAAACAGCTCAATGAATGAAGGTTATGACGTTAAAAGTGTGAGAAAAACAGGTACATGATACATCTGGAACAATATAGCTGCAATATAAGAGATACAGCTAAATTAGTGAGTTTATTGATGGACAGAAAATTCAAATTTAATAAGCGATGAATAATTTGATGTTATTTATCATTTACAGATGCACAGCTTCTTCTCCATCTCATATTATTATCAGCTATTTTTAATCAGCAATGTCATCAGTTTTTTAAAATGTTAATTAAAGTATGAACTGGAAAACATCAGCTTGGGCTCCGAAAATCTGCCATGAGCATTTGTTCTTATTTTTATACTAAACAATTATGGATTAATCAAAGTAAAATATCTAGACAATAATCAAAACAGAAAATAATAATTAAGTGCAACTCTAATAAGAGGAATTGATCTAATAATCAGTGATGGATACATTTACTCAAGTACTGTACTTAAGTACAAATTTAAGGTACATGTACCTACATGAGTATTTCCATTTTATGCTACTTCAGGCTACTACTTCAAAGGGACATTTTTCACTGCAATACATGTATATTACAGCAATGGTTACTAGTTACTGTACAGATTAAAACATATGGTGAATTTATCAAATATGATGCATTGTTTTAGATTACACTACCAACAGTAAAATGCTTTTTACACATGAATCTACCAGTTATAATCCAATATATAATAGTATCATAACATTTAGCAATTTTACATTACAAGTAACATTTTCAATGCAGGCCCTTTACTTGTAATGGAGTATTGTCAGTGTGGTATCGCTACATTTACTCAAGTAAAGAATCTGAATACTTCTTCTACCACCGCAAATATTATAGATGAAAATGAGAAATGAAGAAAAATAATGTGTACTCGAAGCAGATATGTATGTTAAAAAATATGCACATATTGATAGTCGCAGATCTATCATACAGAAATTCAGGAAGTCTCTAGGTCTGTTGATTATAAAAATCCTAATCTGGCTAATTGAAGCTTGTGTAACACTAGGGTACACAAAAATTATTTCATTTTAATTTGTATATTTGATGTGGAACAGTGAGAAACTGAAAAAAAGAAAAATGCAAAACAAAAGCTTGCAAAACCTCCTAATACCACAGAGTGAACTGCCTCAAACTGTTTATTCTTTAAATTAATGTGTGCAACATAACTCATATAACAGCACTCTTTTCCAATATTCCATCTACTAGCACAAAGTAAAGGCTAACAACTTCCCAGGATCCAGATGACAGGTAATTATTAACCTGCTGTACTACGTGCTGATGAACCAGAAATGAAAAATCTAATCTTTTCCTCATCTGTACCTGTTCACTTTCAACATTCTGGTCAAGTAGCTGACTGCAGCATCTGCGTAAAGATGAAAGACCTAAAAGCACATTGCTTAGCTCAGGTCACATACTGTACTGCCGTCGATTAACATAAACACTCGGTGTGTATAGCTCGAGGACTCAATTTGTCCCATTTTTACCGGAGATTGTCAAAACCTTGCTAATCCCGACTTTACATAACGGCTCCTTTTAATCGCATTTGTCAGGGGAGAGAGACGATGATCATCAGACCAACTCCCCACAAGAGCTGTCACATTTTTTCACAACTTCTGCCAATTTCAGCCCTTTCAAAACAAGTCTAGGAACAGCTTTTGCGGAGTGTAATCCATATAGCTGCTGATCACATGTGCTCACACACACACAGAAACACACACAGCTGAGGGTAATAAACCCCACACACCTTCTCCCTCTGCCTCCAGGCTGGCAGTGGAAGGTAAATTGAACAGCGGCTCGGCTGAAGCAGCGTGATGGAGCGGACTGTTGTTGTGGACATAGGATTAAACACCATGTTCATTTTGTGCTCAACACAGATATTGACTTTCTGTTGTCCTACAGTCAGTTCATCCCCTCTCACACTGCTGACATGGCGTCTCACAGCTTTAAGCATCACAGTGACACTAATGTGGCTGCAAGGCACCGCAGCTTCTCTGCAACCTTTCAAAGTGCGTCCAGTCTAATTACTTAATTCACCAGTCGCTCCCATTCATATTCATTAGACACTTTATTGTGGTTAAAAGGCTCCTTGATGACAACAAGAATGCCATCTTCCTCTGCTTTGTGTCTTCTATTGCCGACATTTAATCAGTAAATGGAAATGTCTTTCATTCTAATACTCGTCCATCTTAGGTGAAAAAACATGAGCTTGTAGGGCAATGGGTCCTAGAGGGCAATACATGTTTCTATTTTTGAGGGATGATAATGGTTTATAATATGTGTCTGATATATACAACCGTAGTGCTAAAAGAGTAAATGAATGGACTACACTTTCAATAATCATTTGATTGTAATTTCTCAGGCAAAAATGTCAAATCCTCGCTGGTTCCAGCTTCTCCAATGTGAGGATTTCCTGATTTCTCTATTTTTTATCGTTGTAAATTGAATATCTTTGGGTTTTGAACTGTTTTTCTAACAAAACAAGCAATTTAAAGATGTCAATCAAAGCTCTGGCAACTTGTGAATGAGCATTTCTAACCGTTGTTAAAAATATTTTACAGACAAATTAATTAATTACATTAATCCAAAGCATTTTCAACAGATTCAATAACAAGATTAGAGCTGAAACAGTAATTCACTTATTTAATAAGTTAATGGACAGAAATTTAATCAGGAACTATTTTGATAAACTAAGACCCCTTACATCATACTCTATAGCCAGGACCAGGAACACAATTTCAGGCCAACCTGACTTTTGAGTGACACATCACTATCACATCATCTCACCTGTCATCATTCAGCTACCTGCTGGTCGCTGCAGTTAGCAAGGTTGCTGTCGCATGAAGGAGTTCCAGTTGATACTAAGCAGAAAAAAAACTAGCAGTTAAAATGTGTTTAAGCATGAGTGTACTGAAGAATATGTGTTCATTTGAAGAGTGGTCATGTAAAACACCACAATGACATCAAATATGCCAATTTTGCACAAAACTATTCCCAGAAAACAAAGAACCACAAAACTGAACCAGTTGAAGTCATCATATCAAGGCTCCAGCAGAATAATTATAAAATCAATTACATTTTCAACAATGAATACAGTGAAGAACTCATTAATGAACACTTACACTCGCGTCTCCACCTGGACATCACACCTTTTTATGCCCAAGTTGAAGGACTTGGTTACGCAACAAAGATGTCATGTCTCACAATAACGGAAATGCTGTTCATGTGCAGAGTTCTGGAGTTTTTGTACTTAAATATCATCATGTAATACAGCCTTACTGGTCCTTTGATGAGGTGGAAATTTGGTAAGCAGACCTTTCAGCTTGTATTTGAGCACCCCTGCCTTACATTTATCTTGTGACCACTTGGGGGGTCCTGACCCTGAGGCTGCAAACCACTGCTTTAGACCATGCAGGATTCTGTGGGGCCAGCATAGTGTGACAAAGAGAGGTGGAAATAAAAGGGCTATAAAATAAAGCATGTTTGATAATGATCATTGAGATATGTAAAAATTTTAAGCTTAAGATTTTATACATTAGGCCAGTGGTTTGATACTATTTCTCTGCTTTGTCTTTGCTCAAACCTTTAGAAGCCTGAGCGTCATGTTTGCATGTCCTCACTGCAGAGAGCAGCAGCGTTTCAGGCCGGAGCGAGCAACACCTGCTACTTGGCCCTTTCCAGCTCTGGCCACTGAGGGACTTGATTAATCATACCATGACAGCCCCTCCACCAAGATACCAAATTTAATTATGAAAGCGATAAATAACCTTTTCTAGGACTGTATAGATCATCTGCTGCTCAGGATCCACAACTGGTAAATTATCTTCCCGCGGGGAGCATCCCATCTTTGGGAGTGGGGTGATAGATTACCGACACAAGGCTTCTAAGCCTGAAATATTTATTTACACCCATAGTAAAATGATCTCATTATTAATGCTCTGCATCTTCACACGGAATTATGATCATTGCGACTTTACTAATTTAAAAAGAAAGGTATAAACAAGAAACTGAGTACTTGATGGTGTTTTGCTAAACTTTTGAAAAGCAGTAAACATATTTGTTTATATGTAATAAGATTATGTCGCTCTGAGAAGATGCATTTACTTGCTGTTGTAGCTATAAACAAACTGTCATCTGATTTATATGAACAATTTCATATTCAGTTTACCATCTGTGGTTTCAGAAATGATGATGCAGTGCACTGCTTGTGTTTTATCACCCACACACACACGCCAGCTACTCTATTACTATTACATACATTCAAATCATTGATGGGACTTAGTAATTTACTTAACTTTTCTTAACAGATTGTTTGTTTTAAAAGCCTTTTCATTGTTTTTCTACACTTCAGGCCTCTTTTTCTTTTACCCCTTTTCTGCCTCTTTCTGTGTTCTCAAGTTATTCAAGGATGACAGTGGCTGTTTGTGGTGTGCATATACAGATCGTTGCTGGCAGCCTGAAGGTTATAAACAGCAATAGAAGCAGAGTGAATTTACTCTGGATACTTCAGAGTGTCAAGATATATCAGCGAGGATCACAAGTGAAGGGAGGGCAGGGAGGGGAAGGAGGAAGAAAAAAATCAAATAAATTCAGAGGCAGGCTGGCAGACATTATGTCCATTTGTCACCTGGCGCAGCGCGGAGAATAAAAGGCCTGTACGAATGGAGTCTATTATGGGAAGAGAGAGCCGCTAAGCTGCTTGCCACTGTTGATTTCTTGCAGCAGTCGATAAATTGAGCAAGGCCTAAGCAGGCCGTGTATGTTCCGTTAAACAGTGAGCACCGCTTGGCGCGCCGCACTTTTCACCAACGCTCCAGCGGTTTCTCATGATTGCTATTCTCCGTATTGATTTGCTGTATTCATGTGCTCACCATGCAGAAAATGCAAAGGAGACAAATGCTGTCTTTTTGGGAGACATAAGGATCCTAATAATACCTCTGGTGCCACAGTCCTGCACATTAAACCAACATTAGCACTGAGGGCTGTAGTGGACATCGGAGTCTTGTCCCACAGACATTTATAGATCTACACGGAGCTATGAAGGCCTGATATTGACATAGTATTATACTTATCTGCTTCATTTCAATGCTTGAACTTAAGACCCTCAACTCATTTCACATTATGTAAATGCAGCTTGATTACACAATCATTGCACTTGGATTAAGAGCTAAAACACAATCTAAAGATATAATGACAGATTCATGAGTAAGTAGTTGTATGTCAATGTTAAAACAAACTTCATGATCTGACTTCTGAGCAGAGCATTTGCAGTGAACAAGTGACACAAATCTGTATCCTCCAAAGCTGCTTTGTTACCATTTAACAAGACTAAGGGGGATATTTATTATGCCTGTTGCAATTAACATCAGGGATGCAAACTTTTGCATCACTGCAATTTTTAGAGGGGTTTTTACTAATAGTATTAATGTACAGTAAATGAGTGCAGACACAGTTCATTTGATTTGCATAAAGAACCACACAGTGAGTACTGATGCTGGGCTGTTTTTATGCGAATGTCTGGAAGGGAATGAAGCACAAACAAAAGTGTTTCCTGCTGCTGAACTTGGAAAACTGGTTGAAGAGAAGAAGACACTTTTGGAGCTGCTGCCTTAATTATATCACACTGGACTGGAGCTGCTGTGAAACATTAAAAGTCAGGTAAAATAGGCTTGAGAGAAGAAGGAAACAGAAAGGTAAATCCATGTGAAAAATAAGACTGTTGCATTCCTGCTCTTTTGTCTTGTGTTTTTGTGTTGCTGAGCAGAAAGCTCTGCTTTGTGATGCGTCTTTTAAACTGAGCCTCTCTCTTTTTCTCACTCCTGTAGTCTCTCTCTCCCTCTGTGTGTCTGTGTGTGTGTGTGTGTGTGTGTGTGTGTGTGTGTGTGCAGATTTTACAACTGCTTTTCCCTGATGGCAAATTGTAGATGCAGTTTTCTCTGTCGCAGTGGTCAGCCTATTGTGATAAATCAGGTGCAGTCATTTGTATGAATTTTCATTTCCTCCTCCCATAATAAAGCACCACTAAACAGGAATGCCAAAAAATACATATGACATGAGACTAAACATGCCATATTCAGTGGTGTCATTTTTCTTTCATTTTAACGGCGCAAAAACATATCGCCTAGAAAAGGGCCACAAATCCTTAGTAAATATCCCTGTAAGTGTCTACAGCCATGGTATAATGACTCTGCGAGGGTGTACTTGAGCTAAATGCTCATGTTTGCATGCTAACATGCTCACAATCATAATGCTAGTATGCTGATGTTTAGCAGGTATAATACTCATCATCTTGGTATTAGCATGCTAACATTTGCTATTTAGCACTAGACACAAAGTAGGCTGATGGGATTGTCATTAGTTTTGCAGATATTTGGTCATAAACCAAATAAACCAAACTAAATGAAATTTTGATCATGATGGTATTACATGAAAAGACAGAATATCAGTTTGTCCTCTGGTGACTATGAATGTGTGAACCAAATTTCAGAGCTGGTCATCCAATAGCTGAATTGGGTTGAATAGTCGAGATTTCAGTGAAGCACTAAAAAAATCAACCTATTGGTGGCGCTAGAGGAAAAGTCGAAGGATCACTATAGTCATTAGAATGTATCCTCTGGGGATCTTGAATGTCTGTTATAAAATTTCATGGCAATCCATTGAATAGTTATTGAGATAATTCACTCATGGTGGCGCTAGAGGAAAAGTCGGGGGGATCACCAAAGTCAGTAGGATTCATCATCTGGAAACCATGCACGTCTGAACAAAATTGCATAGCAATCCTTCCAATGTTGTCAAGATATTTCAGTGTGGACCAAAGTGATGGACAGACGGACATAGTCATCCCTATAGAGCCACACAGCTAGAACAGCTAAATGCTGAGTTTCAGCATGAAAACATCATTGTTGACATTTGAAATTGTAGTATGACCACAAAAAAACAATCTTAACTCTCCTCCACATTTGAACTTGACAAGTTATCCACAATAGTCCTTTAAACAACCTCCTGACCTGTTACACTGCTCCAGTATCAACTCCAAGAGACCTCTAATCTGAACTATTATTCATTTGATCTTAGTATTTCCATGTGTTCAATGACCTCACAGTGTTTTTGCAAAGACTTTTTATATGTTCTGTAGAAAAGAACTTGAAAATTGCACCTTTTTGTTTCTGCGGTCAGACTTTTTTTTCCTAACAGCGACCACATACTGTATGCAGCTCTGTGGAGAATTTCTATAAAAGAGGTTTGTCAATGACTGAAACCTCCAATTGCTGATTGAATTTCCTAACACATTTAATTACAACCAGACTCCTTTACCTCCAAATGTAAAGATTTCTTACATTATTTAATTTGATAACAAGGGTTATTCATCATTACCTTGTGAATGATTTATATGTCCTATAATGTTGAGTTTTCGGCATTATTTACAGTAGTAGCTTTTTTGTAGTCTCACTAACATCCATGTAATACTGGCCTTTACAGCACTGCTCCTTTGTTTAAATGCTAAAAAAGAAGCCCTACTTAGCATGCAATACAATTGATATGAGGAGCTGAAGCAACAACATCCCTTCATCAAAAGCCTTCCCTTAAAGGACAAAATGCTAATGAGCTGACTGATTAATTGATTAGTCAATTGACAGAAAATTAATCTGCAGTTAAAATGCTATATTTGTTTGCCTCTGTCTCGTGATATAAAATGAGTATCTTTGTATTTTGGACTATAGCTCAATTTGATGGCACTTTAAACTCTGCAAAATTAAAATGGGTATTTTTCAATTTTTCACATTTCATAGACAAATGTTTGATCAATGAATCAAAAAACATACACACTGAAACACCTATAATATACAGTCATGATGTGAGGAAGATATGGGCAAGTAGTCTGCTTTGTGGACATTTCTAAGTGTTCTTCATTACTATGTTCATCAATCTTCTTTTTATTTTAAAATGGGGCAGTTTTCATTTTTTATTTAAAGTGGATTGAAAATGATGAGACACGGATGAAAATAGGCTGATTGGACAAAGCACTGGCTGATTTTTACATGATATAAATCAGGCTTTGCCACTTTCACACAAAAAAGATACAAGACCAATGTTTCATTAACATCCAGTCCTACTGTCATTCTCCATCAAATTTAAACGAGAGGATTTGAAGGATCCAAAGTTCTCATTACATTATTGTAAAATTAGCTTTCTTTGTCAGATTTCTACTGGATGACATTTGACTTTTAGTCAGATGCCTACTTTAACTTAAAACTTAATGTAAATACCCTACGACTGATGTGTGGCTTGTGTATCTATTTCTGTGTGTTAAATAAATCTACTCTGGCCTGGTTTAGTCACACAAAGGTAGTTTATTAAGAGTAGAGCATTACTTTTCCAGGTGTGAAAACTGAATTTGCCTGTGGAGCGCGCAGCATACTTCCTCTCATTACTGCTGCAGCCTTACATCACAGCGATAGAACTGTGCCATAAGTGGCACAACAACATTTTTCCTGCACAGGTTCCATCAAGTGTCCTGTCCCCTAATTACCAAACTGTGATCTTCCCTCCATCTTCCTCCCTCCCACTAGACTGCGTGTCTCTCCCTCATTATTCACCCTCAATTATGCGAAGAGTTTGTCCTGCACTGCTTAATTACTTCATCCAGGAAGATGATAAGTTAATTTTGTGATTAACCCTCTGACACATGGGCAGACATGAATATCACGAGGCGATTATCATTTTAGTTTGTGTCCCTGCAGACTTGCTCTTTGACATCAGGACAGTTATTTGGAACGGGTGAATGAATGTCAAAGATTACACGCTGCCAAATATAAACCTGGCAATTTTAAAAAGCAAAAGCATGTTGTGATGTTTATTCATAAGTCATTTAAGCCAGATAAGTAGTTGGACTCAACAATAAACAGCAATCCATTAAAATCTGAATTCCTTTCTGTGGAGGAGAAATAAATTCTCCTCAGGGCCTTGGTGCCATTGTCATGTAAAGAAGATGGCAGGAAACAAGTTGCAGGTACGGTTTAATTAGTGCTCTGGCTCGCTGTTGGCTTCCCATCATTTCTCTCTCCCTCTCTCTCCACTGTACCATCTCCTCTGATTACTGGCATTACAGCAAATTTGCAGTTGATAATCAGCCTCAGATTCCTGCTAAATTTCTCATTACGCTGCTGGAGATGTCACTTGGGCTTTGAGTTTGCATTAATAGGGTTTAATCTGCAAGTGTTTGTGTGTGTGTGTGTAATGTGTGTGTGTGTGTGCGTGTCTGGGTGCGCATCCATGCTAACACGATGCCTCGTACACATCACACTTGTCAGGTACAATCTTGTACGGATTCCCAGGAGGCCACTTGTTTAACAATTACCCTTCATACTTCATTATTTCATATTGGTGCAGAATGATTACATTCAACCATTAGAGCAGGGAGTCTGACAGTCTGAGCAATAAGAAAAGTGTTCATTAAAGACACCAACCAAACTCTGTAAAATAACCCCACTGCCACACAGCGTTGCCTGTATTCTGACACTAAACTATGGAAGCAAATAATAGCCATAAAAATTTGAATCTCATTAGTAACTGAATATGTAATTATGAAATGTGTTCATCACTGAATACTTAATGTTGAAATTTAAATACCACTGCAGTTATAGCACATGAAATATTTCACTTTGAGAACTCTCTGTCTGACTTTAAGTGCTCTCAATTCCCCTCTTCAAACAATTCAAAAGTCCATTTTAAGTTGTGCAATTTCAAAAACTATTTCTAATATATTTTTAGGGTTTACAAAATGAGATGGACAATTCAAGTGTCCAATATTCAAACTACTTATATTCAAGCACTAAAATTGAAGATATTTCACTTGAACATCTGGGATACCAAGTATTAACAATCAAGGCTGGGGGCACCTGGCATACTTAAATTGAGAACTCCATTAAATCTATTTAACTCTATTAACTCAATTTAAACCAGATTGTAAATCTGTACTTTCTCGAGTGTTGGTTTCTCTTCTGATCTGATTTTTTAATCAATTTTATAATCACTTATGTATTTTATTGTAATGTGTTTTTTATGTGTCACAATGTGTTTATTTGTAATGTGTACTACCCTCTTGTGAAGTGAACTGAACAGAGACTCCTTTGATTTTACACTTTAAATAAACTTACTTACTCTTAAAGGGATCTTTAAGAGTGCATACATGATATGCTAAAAGCTATAAAAAGTCAGCATTTTCACCAGCTGATGGTCCTTAGGAGACATAAGAACAGCTTGTTCTAGTATTGCAGGGTGGCTACAGAACAGATTGATAAGGAAAAATATAAGGACAAAACTATATTATGGCACAGTATTATAGGTCAAATGAAAAATGTTAACGCTATTACAATCTAGCATAAACATGTTCAGATACTACAGAAAAACATACTTGGACAAGTAACACAGACATCTATGCTCTATTGTTTGTATTTCCCAACAGTATTTATACAGTGTGTCACTTTTAAAAGAGAAAAGGCTTTGAGGATGTGGACTGACTGATGAGTTTGACAAATGTAGCACTATCTCAGATAACAAGTTTGGCTGGAGCAGAAATGAGCCGCTAATGTTAGCATAAACTCTGGTACAGTAACATCCTTTTTTTTAACGTCACTATTGAAAATAAAGAGGTTAGCTAATGATGTTCTTCTTGGTCTTGGAGGTAATACCAGTTAGGCAGACATGCTAATGATTTCAGCTTACTCTTGTGTTTTAGTTTCTTTTTAAAAAAAAAAGATTTTAAAAAGGCACCATCCATCTCTTTTACTAGATGTGCAGGTCTGACTTTCATGTATTTGATTGTCATGTCTGAATTTGACCATGCCCATTTTGAGCAATCACATTTTTGATTTGAATTTTAAGATCCTAATTGATCTTATTGAATTTTAGTAATTTGAAAATGTTTTTGAAATGTTGAATGCTCTATCTGAATTCTAAAGGTACACACACTGGACATAATGTTCTTTAAATTGCACAACTGACTATTGAAAATTTCAAAGAGTGTAATTCAAATCACATGAATTCAGATGGATGGTTTTCAAAGTAAGATGTCTGTGAAGATTCTCAGTCATCCAGGTCTCAGTTATCCAAGGAGGGTTGAATCAAGGGTCTTCTTCAGTTCTAACTGACTGGTGGGGAGTCCCAAGTATTTAACCTCTGCTGGGTCGTTATCAAGGTCATTGATACCACTTGGTTCGTTAGTGCTCCTAGCTGTTGTAACAACAGTCGTCAGGGTCATTGGAGTCACTTGAGGTCAAGTGTAAATGACAGTCATTGGAGTTGTCACATGAGGCCAAATGTGAATGGTTGTTAAGTCTCCTGGAAAGGGATAAAAGGACAGCATTCAACTTTGACGCAGATAGTCTACTTCTACTTCTTCCATGTAGAGGTTGGCCACAATGGGAGATACTGGTGATCCCATGGCACAGCCATGCTTTTGTCTGTAAAACCCCCATTGCACAAGAAAAAGGTGGTGTTCAGACAGAGGTCTAGCAGCTCACAAATCCAGTCTGGGCTGAGGTTTGTTCTGTTGTTAAGGGTGTTGTCACGTAGTGGTTGCTTCCACCGCCTCCATAGTTGGGATGCATGTAAGCAATAAGAACGTGCTGAGCCACTGGTTTAGATATGTGGACGACACGCAGGTCAAAATTAAAACCCTGGCAGTGCAAGCCTTCACAGAACACATTAACTCAGTGGACAGTAACATCAAGTTCACACCAGAGTATGTCAGGAATAACAGCTTGGCCTTTTTGGACTGTGCTATACATGTAGAAGAGGAAAGGAGTCGCCACACTGGAGTATACAGGAAACCCACACATACAAACCAATACTTACTCTTTGACTCTCACCATCCACTGGAGCATAAGCTAGGAGTTATCAGAACCCTGCATCATCGAGCTGATAATGTACCAACAAGTGCCCAGGCACAAGAAAAGGAGCACAAACACCTGAAGGATGCATTTAAAGCTTGCAGATACCCCAACTGGACCTTTGTGAAAACAACCACAAGATCCAGGAAGAACAACAACCCTGTGGGTGGTGAAGAAAAGAAGAATAAAAGCAGCAACATTGTCATTCCATACATGTCTGGAGTATCTGAGAAACTCAGGAGGATTTTCAACAAACACCATATCCTTGTGTTTTTCAAACCCAGCAACACACAAAGACAGAAACTGGTCCACCTGAAAGACCACACACACAAAACACAAGAAAAGCAATCTAGTGTATGCAGTCCAATGCAGTGAGGAATGCACAGACTTGTACAGTATATTGGGGAAACTAAACAACCATTAAACAAACCCATGGCTCAATAGAGAAGGGTCAACTCAGCAGTTTACCTACACCTTAAAGATAAGGGACAATCTTTCAAAGACAACAATGTACATAATTTGGATAGGGAGGACAGATGGTTTGAAAGAGGAATGAAGGAGGCTTTTTATGTCAACGTAGAGAAACCATCCTTCAACAGAGGAGGAGGTTTACAACAGTTGGGCGATAGTATTTATTGCCCAACTACAACACTCTCCTGTCATCCCTTCCCAGGAGACTTAACAACCATTCACATTTGGCCTCATGTGACAACTCCAACGACTGTAACGAATATTGTTTCAACAGCCAGAAGCACTAACGAACCAAGTGGTATCAATGACCTTGATAACGATCCAACAGAGATTAAATACCTGGGACTCCCGACCAGTTTGTTAGAACTGAAGAAGCCCCTTGGATGAGAGGTGAAATGTCTTCAAGTATCTACGACCAAGTCCAGTTACCCTTGATTCAACCCTTCTTGGATATGGTTTTCAAAGTAAATTATTTCAGTGCTAAACTGAGTAGTATTTAAATTTTAACATTAAGTATTCAGTAGTGATTCAATTTCACCATTAAGTATTCAGTTTCTTCTAAGATGCAAATCTTTTTGGCCATTATTTGCTTTCATACTAAACTGAAATGCAAAGAAGATCCATGGTAAGATATTCTGCCAGACAAGTCAATGACAAACAGTAACCTAGATATTAACGCATAAACAAATGTGAGACTGCACCCATTAACTTTTTGTTCTTGATTAAACTGTGAAGCATCACGCTGTGCTCTGCAGAAGTGAGTTGTAATCAACTTCCAATCATTAATGGCCCTGTTATCTGCACCTGGCTCCTGAATAAACAAAAATCTCATTGCCCCCCTCAATCACTTGAAAGTTATCCCACTGAGTGGCACTTCCAACATCAGCAATACAACCGGCTGATTCTGGGAGCCGAGAGGCAGAAAACTCCCTCAGAAGAAAGCTTGATCAGTGTCCTTTAGGCAAAACATTGCTATTCTTTGAATCATGCTGTTCAGTGAATCATAATCACAGCTCAGCTCAATTGGACTCATTGTTGCCAGGCCTGCAAGCCTGTTTTGTCTGCTGATTGATTCATGTCATGTGAGAGCAAGATACTCAAAAAGACCTATCATCATTCATTTGTGTTGGTTTCTGTTTATGGGCCGTTCTCTATTGATGATTACTATATCAGAAGATCTTTAATTAGTGGCTTTTGTGTGGAAGACAAATGAAAAACAAAAGGCAAGCACAGTGCGGTGAGATCAAAATGAGAAAACGCTTGATGAGTAAACATTTTAATTATGGTGTTAAATATAAATTGAAAGGTAACATTTGCGAGCAAATTAGTCTAAAGGTCACTTTTGTTTGAAAGTGTTCAGCTGGTGATTTTGTTTTCCTGTCCTGTCTGCTAGAGTCCATCATGTTGTCTGGAACGATACAGGACTTTTAGCTGTCAACATAAACAACATACATTACTCCTTTATTTTCTTTATAAAGTACATACAATATGATTGTGCATACTCATTAAATATATTAATTTTATAGCTGTGGCATTTTAACAGTCAAAGCCCTGTAGTGGAAGTGCAGTCAGCAGTGTATCACCACTATTCAATAGTTGCTATTGAAAACACGAGCCGCCTACATGTAGCCTGGCAGCACACCAACTCTGTGGGCTCAATTTCTATTGTTGTTCTTGCATCTAAACTACACTGAGAGCCTGTGAAAAGCATCTGTAGACTCTTTACTCTTGTACTGTTATATTGTCTGCTTCAACTATATACCTTTTTTTCCATTACATGGCATGAAGAAGATATGATTTTAAAGAAAGTAGTGTTAATTACAACCAGCCAACTGACATACAGCAGAACACATTATAATGAAACTTATGACCTGATGATACTGAACCTTTGATGCCAATGCAGATATTGTTATTAAAGCTTAAGAGATCCAATAACAATATACAGGATTTTTTATTTTTTATATAAACACATTAATACAAAAACATTTTCTTTGTTAAAGATCCCTTTTGACATTCTTTTTTTGAAGAAGAATTATGTCCATGTATGTACTAAATGGACATACTATGTGATGGTGGCACATTTTTTAAATAACCTCAAACATATCTTTGATATTTTGTACTGATGTGTCTAGTTATTTACTGGTCAACATATAGTATACACAGATACCAATATACCTGCAAAATATGCTAATATTGCTCAATATCTAGGCTGATTTCGGACTCTTTTTTTTTTACTGAAAACAGCCACTTATGAGAACAGTGAAACTAAACTAAAACAGTAGAGTTGTGGGACTCAAAGGTGACATCTTATGCACATTTCCAGGTCTATATTTTAAAGCACTCTATTGGAATATTTTTGTATGATTTACAGTATAAAAAACTCCACTCCTTATTTAACTCATACTGACCTTTTATGCAGCACCTCATTTCAGCCTTTGTCTGACACAGGCCTTTTTAGCTCCCGTTTCTGTAATACCCTCCTCCTGATGAGACCACTCTGTTCTGATTGGTTAGCTTCCAAAAGCTGCATCTTGGCCGACTTCTGACAGCTATGTAAACATGCAGTAGTAGTAGGATTTCACTTCTCTTACTCGTCCTGTACTTGAAATGTCAGCTTCTCAAGTATATCAGTACATGTTTGAGCTGAAATAATCAGAGTGAACAACACAAACAACACATGGAAAAACCTTAGAAACAAAGGCTATGTAAAAAATATTGATTAGAGCAGCTTTAACCTGAATTCAACCTGAGCCCTACTAAGTATTGACCCCTAACCTCAGCCTACCGCCGAGTGGAGCACAACAGAAATTCCAAATCAAGTTGCAGAATTTTTTTCTTACCAGAGTTTATCAATTAACCATACTGTAGGCTTATTTCTCCTCTTTTCACCCCTTAGTCACATTGACTGATTTTGTTTGAGCCCGAAAATAACAGAGACAGACGGTCAAATTACTAGTCTGCACCAAATCAAAGAGGATGAGCAGCTGGACTGCCCTGCCTCTACATTCCTATGGTGGCTCATTCACTGACACAGGTGAGCACTTTCACAAAAATCTCAGGTGGACTATTTTCCACAGGGTGAAGGGAGGAGGGGCAGTGACCTGAAATGCCACAAAACAGCAAACTGAAAATTGTTGAACACAGAATTTATAATTGCGGGACCTCCAATATCATCAAAATCATAAAAAAATTTCAACCTTATCTGTATTTAAATGATCACTTATAGTTAAAGCTCAGCCCTGGTTTCCACATCTATGATAAAAATCTTAAACTCTAATCCACAAAATCTATTTTTCCAATAATACACTGTATAGCAGTGTTTCAAGCCAGAAAGGTTGGAAACTTCCGCTGCAAAAGCACCATATGAATGAGGGTGTACTCAACTATTTTCATTTATTTTTTTCTGTAGGCAACAATTTACATTAACTGCATGTCACATAGCGTAATATAGACACTTGCTCACATCTTGTGAGTCACTGGTGAGGCAGGAAACAGCACAGTGTGATCCTGGAACACTGAAAACAATAATAGCAAGAATAGCTCATCTATTTACTGTATGTAGCATTTTACTTTTTGTGTTTTTGTGATTTTCATTGTACACTGATATTCATGTAAACCAACAGACTGATTGTGACCACTTTATTTGTGCTTTCTGAGATGACATTCGGGCACCCATCACACACTAACATGACCGTGAAAACATCACACATCTATAGTCCCCATTGTGTCCGAGTGTGCAGACTGCATCTGACTGCGTTGGCTGTTTTTCATCCTGTCCGTTATATAAACTGATTTGGCCGGAGACCTTCACCTTGCTGGGAGCCAAACGTGATGTGATGCCGGTTGACACATCATGACGTCCCTCCCCTTGATGACTCGAGGCGCTCTGGTGGAGTCTGGTGCTCTACCTCACTGCCTGCAGTTACCCAAATATCACCTCAGCGTTTTGACAGAGGGAAGAACAGCATGAGACGTGAAACACAGAACACAATCGTCTGCAGGCCTCGGATTGAAACAAATCCACCTCTGCGTGTAACTGAAGGTAAAGCCATTGTGGAAAGTGTGAGGATAGTGGTGATAAAATATTACATGCTGTCATACATGTGCTCAAAGAAAATAGTGTTAGCTCTCAAAGGGAAAAAAGAGATTTGTGTCAATTGCATCAGAAATGACTAACAGCATTAAAGATGTGAGTGAGGCACAGTTTCAACATTTCAACTCTAGGTGAACTGTTCAAAACATCTTTGCTCTGAGAAAAAAGTAGGATATCAAAAAACATGGAACTCCTGCAGAGCTGAGTGAGATTCAAATGTAGCAGAAATCAGAAGGAATATGATATTTTCCGTTCACTTAGAGACAGCAAAACCATTAATAATATAGAATTTTAGATACGTACTGTAAGTTTGTCTTTTTTTTTTGGCTTTTGGACAATTAATATGGATGTAGATGTGTCAAATATAAATATGCCTGTCTCTAAGCATATGCAAACACAGTAAACTCTTCAGCAGTTGCGTTTTCAACTTATCAAAATCACCTTGCCTGACATCAAACAGGGTTCTTTACAGATAAGCGACACCACAGAGGCATAAGCAGTGTGAAATAACGTAACATTTCTGCCTTCTCGTCTCACACTGTGCTGTATCCCGGCAGTATGGCGGCCTTCACCAAAGGCAGACACGTATATAAATAAATAAGTTGGTGGGAGATGTGCTCTTGAAGCTGTATTACTGGGCTGACGGCTTAAGCTTAGGGAGAGGGAATGAGGGACAAATTTAGCAGCAGATCTTAGAATAACTAGGTGGGGATAAAGCTTATAAAAAGTGCAAATGGCTGCACTTCTGGACGGTGTGCTTAAGGCCCCGAGATGAAGTGCTGACTGTAATGTTTGCAGTTTTGTTAAAAAAAAAAAAAAAGTTTTAATGAACTAATTTATGCATTTAAAACCTTTAAAAAGTTGAAGAGGGATTAGGAGAATCTTCAAAACCTTTTTGACAGAGCAACACTGAGGATGTGAAGTTTGTAGACAACAGAGTACAAATGATTTTTTTTTTCAATAAGCAGATAAACTGGATCATTGGCAATATCCAACTTCATTGGGGCTTTCGTTATTTCAATATATTCAGTTCTGCTTTTTGATAAAATATAACCAAAAGGGGAAAGGGGTTCCCTCTGAGGGCAAAGTGGCAACAAATGTTAAAGGAAAAGTTTGATGTTTTTGGGAAAAACGCTTTCTTGCCAAGAGTTAGATGAGGAGATTGATTCCACTCTCATGTCTGATCAGTAAATATGAAGCGACAGCAAGGAGACAGCTACTTTAGATTAGCTTAAAGACTGGAAACGAGAGGAAACAGCTAGCCCGGCTCTGTCAAAAGATGACAAAATTTGTCAATAAGGTACTTCTAAAGCTCACTAATTAACACTTTAAATCATGTTTGTTTAATCTCTACAAAAAAGTGTAAGAAAGGAATTAAAAATGACATCTGGGGTTATGTGCGAGTGCAGTGATGCAGTTAGTTGGCCTCAGTGCTTGTCCAAATGAACTACAGAGCAGTGAATGGGGAATGAGAAAACAATCAAATAAACCAAAATGCTATTAGGATTAAAATGTTTTAACATAAAATTTACTGCCAGAACTCCGGTACAAAAACAGTAAATTAAGCAGAGGCTGGTAATGAGGAGGCAGAATGTGCTGACATGTGTTTAGAGTGCTGCCATCATTGACTCACCTCCACTGTATTTTCAGCAACATAAAAAACACACAAAAAACCGGTGTACCCCTACAGTGTCTCAGTGCTCTTTAAGCACAGCATGTAGTGAAGGGACTTCATCGATGGAAAAAAGCCACAAACGGCCGCTACTGTACTGTAGCAGTGCAAATAAACAGAAAAGCGGTGAGACACAAACTACACAGGTTAACACAATAACTATGTAACAATAGACGATTATCTGTTGGTTCAATAGGCAGCAAAACAACTAATGGTTGCTGCATTGGAAAAAAGCAAAATAGTGAAAAAAAAAGCAGCAAACTAAGGACACCAGAACAAAAACTGAAGGCAAAAACTAAACTGCAGCGAAACACTGGAAGGAAATCAGCAACATATGGAGAACCACAAGAAAATAAACATCTATTAAGATGGTTTCCCACAAACACTGCACAAAAAGTCATTGTGTCCGGCACATTACTTACTCCTCGCTATGGGAAAGCTGAACAAAGAACAGGTCAACCCACTCACAGGAAGGACTGGCAGGGGAGCCACGCTTAATGCTTGCCTTCAAGGCAGCTAATGGAGTGGCCCCCTCCTAGACTGAGTCACTCATCAGGCTGTATGTCTCCTCACGTCTGCTCCTTTCTGCAAATGTGCTATATCTGGTAATACCATCACTGCCTGGTATGAAATCACTATCCAGACTCTTCTCATTTGTGGTTCCGTGATGGTGGAATGAACTACCGAGCTCCACATGGTCTGCTGACTTCCTTGGTGTATTCAAGAAATGCCTGAAAACTCAGCTCTTCTGTGAACGCTGCAACACTTGAGCCCCTTAACCTTTTTGGCACTTAGTTGATTGTTGCACTTCTTTCTTGTCGCTTATGGTATTTCTTATGCACTTGTCTGCTTCCTGTTGTTTCTTACTTGATATACCAAAAAAACAACAAAAAAAAAAAAACCTTCTGTCCAGCGCTCTCTCTCTCATTGCACTTGTGCCTGGTCAGCTACTTGAAATTTCGTACCATGGCTCTTTTGGAGTCACTGTCCTCTAACGCTTGATTGTCTTGACATGCTTGTAAGTTGCTTTGGATAAAAGCATTTGCCAAACGACTAAAAGGAAATGTAAATGAATAGTATGCTTGTATAGTTAATACCTCACACACTCATATGATTACAACACCTTGTACTGTATGTCGAAAGCTTGAATGAAAGGCACCCAAAGAGAAAAATCTAATCTTGAATCTATGAATATACAAAAGGTGCTGGACACAAGATGTCTCCTACTTCACTTCATTACCATTCACAGTGTGTGTGCACTGGAGGCTTCAAGTTTCCACAACACTTGTGTAAGTTGCATACTTGAGACTAGTTGTGATCGTGAACTTTCCCTCTTCAGCAGATGGATGTGAAAACGGGCTTCTAGTGTCAAACTATACACCATTCTGCACAGTGAAGCTCAAACATCCAAATAAAGTAACAATAAGCAAAACACCTTTTTGACAGACAGGAGACTGTAAGATGGACACAAGCCAAATAAATGAACTGTAAAGTAATGCAATACAAATACCACTACTCATTTACTCAAGGCAGTAAATGAGTAGTGTTAGATTGGCACTAAATTTGTCATGTACCTTCATGCTCCCTAGGGGTAGAAATGGATACATTCTTGTGACCCTATGACTTTTACCCTGGAGCTACCATCAAGCCGAACCAGCCGGACTACTCTGTCTTCCTCTCTGTTAATCAGACCTTATAGGTTTGAGTGCTGTTTTCTAGCTATGCTCATACATTAATTCTAATAATCCAGTACTTAAGAATCTTCCACATTATTACACAATTAAACACAACCTGTCACTGCCACTAACTGTGCAGAGTGCGCACTGTTGTTGTACTTGTAACAGAACAGTGTGAACTCTTCTAATACACCAGAGTAAAATTTCCACCCACCCAGCCCCCCCAAAAAAGAAAAATGGTAGATGTGATTGCACCCTCATCCTCTGTGACTGAGACATCTGTTCCATGGCAGATACTCCTCCCTGTAGACCTGCACTCTTCCAGAGCTGGGCGTCACCCTCTTTCAAGCCGCACACAGACATGATGCTCCTCTCCCTCCTCCGTCTCCCCGACCGGAGTCAATACACTGCTGCTCCTGGAGCTATTACCGATATGCTCCGGCCAAGTGTAAAACCTCTATCTGCCACTTATCAGCACACCAACTCTCGTCTATGAAAACTTCCCATTATGCCACACCACTTCTCCTCCACTCCCTGCACAGATGATACCACAGCTATTTTGGGCCATTTGAGGCCTTCTGAGAAGAAGTTGGATCAGTTAGGAGTGAGCGTCGCCACCGTGTTGAAGATTCTACTTTTCTAGACCAGAAAAAAAAAAAAAACACCCCTCCAGCATATCTTTAATTACTTTTATAAATTATTCGTCTACTAAACAATACAGTTCCTTTATAATGAGCATGTTGGAAGATGTAAGATAAATCATATTTAGTTAATTACACAGAATGAACATTTTCATGTGAATAAAACATCAGACTCAATTGGAACAGGTTTTCTTTGAAACAGCAGTTATGAAGATTCATGAGCTTTTTAAGAAAGCAGAATTTCATTACCTTACATCTCTATTAGGATCTTTACAAGCATACATAATATAAGGGCCTATTAAATATTTAATAAATGAACTTCTGGGTAAAGTCAAATGGATTTGGCAAAGGCTGTAGGGAAGAATTTCCCTCTCTCTCTTTCTCACACACACTCTCTCACACACACTCACACACACACACACACATACGGTAGAAGAATAAGCAGAGTCGACAGAAATGGATTAGCCTTGTAAAACAAATTTCAGTTTTTAAAGAGTGGAGCCATATTGTACTCTGGGTGGATTTGTAAAACAAAGCACAAAAGGCTTCAGTGAAAACAACCTGTGTGATGCAATATGTAAAGTCAGTTTGTGCTGAAATATTTCTGATCATGTTTCTGTCTTTTACAAGGAGTCAATAAGTTTGGATCATAACCTTTAACATGAACATTTTGGTTGATTTACTGCATGTAGGATTCATTACAGTTACATTAAAGTATCTTACATTAAAATAAAGACATTGTGTATTTTATCCATTTTAAAATAATACATAAATTTAGGGAAAAAATACACCTAAACTCATTTAAAATCATGTAACTTAAAGCTTAAAGAAGTTTTCAAAAGATTTAAAAGCAGACGCAGAACTAGCTAACTGGAGATTTACTTGTGAAGTAACTGTAACTGTAAATGCTGATTAAATGTGTATCTGACACATTGAAATAACACAGCTGTAGCCTGCTAAATTTGGCAGCACACCATATTTTACACAAACTACATGATAAGCTTCAATCATTGTTATGATATGAATGTCTGTTTAAGTCCTGAAAATTAACATGACATGATCAGCTAGAGGGAAGATGTATGGATGTCTGTTGGAGTGTGGAAACTATAAAAACACTTGTTATCTCAAAGAAAAAGAACAAACTTTATGAGACAACAGAAAAGGATAAGGCTTTAAGATGCCAACCCATCTCTACAGGTGAATAAAGAGAACAACGTGACAACGGTTTTATTTAAGGGGTATTCTTTGATCCCTGGATCCTTGTCCTCATCTCCACCAGAACAAAATGGGATTTGGATTGTATGGTTTACCTTTCAAACAACTGGCATGTTCAAAACATCTGCAAAAAATCATCTGCAAGCTGTCCTTTAAAAGACTAAGAATGCGTAACTGAACTCCTTTGGTTATTCCATAAACACATGTTAGCCCCTGGGGTGGCTAATTTTGAATGTAATAATCTATTTAATCACAACTTAACATTATTGATCCCCATGTTAAAAGCTATTTATGTGAGGGCCTGTGGGCTGGCAGAGTGATGGGCTCACTCCCCTCTGTGTCATTTATTTCTCATTCCGCTATGCTAGCCAGAGGCTCGGAGCGTGCTGGGGAGATAAATTAAATGTGCGAGAAGCATCATGTATGCCGGGGCTTGAGAGGACAGAGTAAGTCCTCATATAGACTGCTGGAAAAACAGACAGTACCCTATGTACTATACTGTATCAACATCATATATTGTGTATATAATATATAGTGTGATATTTATATCCTGTGAGTTTTTAGCCATGAACACCAAGTTCAGTTACTACAAAGAGGTCAGATAAGGCCATTATACTATTACCAAAATTATACAGGCTGAATTTGTCTATTTGGTACTTTTAACGTCATATAAAAGGACTGTCAATGCCTAGATCTGTCTTAGTGTCTAAGTTTTATTTGTGTTTGTTTTTTTGACACAAGACAATGGTTAGAACAGCTACAGTGCTCACAGCTGCTCCAGGATCAGCACCTTGGACAGTGGTCATGATAGTTTGCGAGCTGAAATCTCGGTCCCAGTATAGGGGCTGTGTAAAAATGTTCTAAAATAGAAAAATGGATAGAAAAATGTCTATCTCAGTGTCTCCCTTTTACATTGTAAAACTGCAAAAGTGCAGAAATTTCAAAATTTTAATAACATTTTAAGTTACGCAATTTAACTTTTTTTCAAAGGTTTTTCCTTGGAGTGTGTTCAAGAGTCTCAGATTTAACTCTCTAGTATGTCAAGCTCTAAAAATGCTGGATCCTACGTTTCCCATAAGGCAACTGCATCTGCATCTTTCATCAAAACTCTCCCTGCCTCCTAAATGCCACATCTACAATTTGTAACTCAGGCACTCTGTTAAAAATGATATATGCCCAAGACAAGATACTTTTTCAAGCTCGCTCCAACTGTTTTCACAGGCTCAGTAGACCTCCTTATGATGAGAAAACTGAACTAACTGTGTAAAATTTCTACACAGTTAGTTTATATTATTGTATGATTATGACACTATATTTAGCTATGTTAATTTACTCAAAGTGAATTTTACCCTACTGGAATTTCCTTTTTTCTCAGTGGGCTTAATTGCTAATTGTGTTTATTTTGGCACTAATAGTAACAGGGTCAAGTCTGACTTAATTAAAAAAAAAAAAAGACAAACTAAAAAGACACATAAGTGTCCATCATGTAACATTATTTAAATTAGAAAAACAAAGGCTTTTGGGATAATTTTAACCCAAATGCAATGCATGCTGAGAGGTATGCTAATATGCTGACAAAATATATAAACAACTTAATTTAGTCAACTCATCATTTCAAATCTGCCTGTGATAGCTATCATTTCAGTTGAGTGGACTGAAGTGACAAACATATTCAATCACATTGAGGTAATAATGAAAGAAGAGTTAATTTAATAAATCTAATTTTACAGTGTAGAGAAATCTGCTAGATAGTAAACATGGAGTGGAAAAATTGGTTCCCTTGCATTCCACAATGAAAGGAACAAGTTAACAGAAAACTTCATTTTGTATCAGGAGTCATTCACTTTCATTAAGAAGTCCTCCCCACATGATTGACAATTTACATCACACGCCTCCCCACACTCTTCTTCTTTCTCTTCTCTGTCCATTAAAAACAGCCATGCACCCCCCTCTGCTGTCACTAACCCCCCCTTGTGGAACGATCACAGTGCTGCTATTCCTGTCCATATTACAGACTGTCGAACCTTAATTTTCATTTGCCTCCTGCCCAGCCTGTTAACACGGTCCCTAGAAAATATACTTGGCATGAAGTAAATGCTAATAATTTAATAAATGTTGAATACTCCTTGATGAATAAGTTCATCATGGCACACTTGACACCCACCCACATTAAAACTGCTCTGTTAATGTAAGGTCCCTCAATAACAAGTCATTCATTTGCAGTGACTTTATTATCTCAAATAATATTGACATCCTCCTGCTCACTGAAACTTGGTTGAAATGTGATGATTTTACGCCATTAAATGAGGCTTCCCCTCCCAATTTCTCTTACTTACACACCCTTTGGCTCTCTGGCTGCAGTGGTGGGGTAGTTGTAATTTATAGGGATAACTTTACTTGCAGCTCTGTACCTTGTGGTGAATTCTCCTTCTTTGAATACCTTGCCTTTCATTGTGGTAAGTCTCAACCCACTTTGTTTATTTGAGTTTACCGTCTTCAGCTCCTTTAGTCCTGAACTCTCAGTCCTGTTGTCACTGACCATGTTAAAATATGACCGTATTATCATTCTTGGTGATTTTAACATCCATGTATGTTGCTCAACCAATGTTTTAGCTGGGAAGTTTTTAAATCTTTTACAATATTTAACTTTGTGCTTTGTGACACTGGGTTGACCCACATCCAGGGTCACAAACTCGACCTAGTGTTGACCATTGGTGTAAATATTGTTGATCTAGAAACTATTGACGTGTATTTCTGACCATTTTAGCATTCTTTTTAATCTACTTTTAATCTACTTTCTCCTCCTCCTTCTCCTTCTAGCAAACTGCCTGCCCCCACCCATCCACCCACTTACGCATCTTTAACCCCTCAACTGCCATGACATTCAGAGAGGCTTTTCTCTCCTCTGCCAATGCTCCAGCTACTGATCTACCCACTGCTGATCAGCTAAATCATTTCAATTGGGCTCAAGTGGCCTTAACTAAACTACACACCTACTACCCATCTAATAAAAGCTCTCCGTGGCTGAACGAACATACTCATAAGCTTAGAAGAGAACTCTACGTGTAAGTTGAAATCCACTAAATTACAGGTGTTCCACTAAATTCTTAAAGGTTGCATGAGGGATTATAATGTTGCAGTTCAAGATGCAAAAGCAAAACATTTCTTCACTCTGATCTCCTAGGACTATTAACCCATTTTAAAGACAAAATCAATTCCATTAGATCAACAGTCAACAGCAGTCAACCTCTTGTGGGGGCTTCTAAGTTTAGGAGTTTAGTAGAACCTTCCCCTAGCCCATCTATTGGCTACCTTTCCTCCTTCAACCAAACTTCCCTTGAAACTCTGCTGAAAATAACAAATAACATGAAGTCCTCTACCTGCTCCTTGAACATTTTACCAACTTCATTTTTGAAGGAGGTTCTCTCCACCACTGTCCCGCACATTTTTTCTATTGTTAACAGCTACCCCAAGTCTGGGTCTCTTCCCACCTATTTTGAAACTGCTTTGGTCTCTCCCCTCCTTAAAAAAACAAACCTAGACCCCACAGCTCATAACAACTACAGACCCATCTCCAAACTCCCATTTCTTTCCAAAGTTGTTGAAAAAGTTGTATTCCAACAGCTGATCACTCATAACAGTAGTAACAATCTCTTTGAAAAATTTAAATCAGGTTTATGTCCCCTTCACAGCACAGAAACTGTCCTCCTGATGATGAGCAGTGACCCCCTGTTGGCTGCTGATTCAGGTAACTGCTCAATCCTGGTCCTCCTGGACTTGAGCTCTGCCTTCCATACCATTGATAATACTGTCCTCTTAAACTGTCTAGAGGACTGCGTAGGCATCTCCGGTGTTGCCCTGAAGTGGTTCATCTCATATTTAGCTGGTAGACATGATTCTGTGTCATCCTCAGATCCTACTCACTATGGTGTCTCTCAGGGCTCAATTTTAGGTCCCATCCTTTTCTCTCTTTACGTGCTCCCTCTGGGTGACATCATGCGCAACATTCAGTTCTATTTCTACGCTGATGATACGCAACTTTACCTGACAATCAAACCTAATGACAAAACTAGTCTACAAAGCCTTCATAACTGCTTAGCAGACATTAAAAGTTGGATGCCCCCCTCCAACCATGTTAGGGCTCAGTTTGATAACGACTTCCTTGGTCCACTGGTTTCCAATTTAAAGCCCTCTGTCAGAAATCTTGGTGTAATATTTGACTCTGACCTTAAACTAGAACACCACATAAAAAAGGGTGTCCAATCCTGTTTTTATCAATTACAGTATATCACCAAAATCAAATTGTTTGTGTTTTTCACTGATCTGGAGAAGGTTGTTCTCGTTTATCTCAACACGTCTCGACTATTGCAATTTCCTGTACATGTCTCTCCCAAAAAGTCTCTCCATTGCCCCCAACTCATACAAAATGCTGCAGCTTGTGCTCTTAACTGGTTCTAAAAAAGGTGACCATATTACACCTATTTTAGCCTCTTTACATTGGCTACCCATGTCTTTTAGAATCAATTTTAAAGTGCTTTTAATCACTTTTAAGGCCCTGTCTAGTTTGGCACCTCCTCATATCTTCAAGCTGCTCTCCCCTTATGACCAAATGCGCTGCCTGAGATCCTCAGGCAAAACTCTGTTATCCATTCCAAAGTCATGGCTAAAAACTAAAGGTGACTGTGCATTTGCTGTTAGAGCTCCCAGACTTTGGAACGCCATGCCTGAGGAGATCAGGCATGCTGAATTGGTGCCACATTTTAAAATCACTCCTCAAAACACACTTTTATGAAGCTGCTTTTAAGTCTTGATTCTCATGTTTTTATTTCTGTTTTTATTTTTTTACTTATTTATTTACTTTTTGTATGTTTGTTTTATTCATCTTTTTTTGTTTTTACATTCATATTTGAAATTGCCCCTGTAATACTTGCTTTGTTGACTGACACTTTGTCTTTTTTCTCCATGACTTTCATTACTTTACTCTATTTTACGTATGTATAGCACTAACTCTGTTAGTAACTCTGTTTTTGAAAAGTGCTATATAAATAAAGTTATTATTATTATTATTATCATCATCATCATCATCATCATCATCATCATCATCATTATTATTATAAACACATGCACAATGCCTATTATTTCTGATCCAATGTAATTTTTGAAAAATGAATGTTGGTCTACCTACCAATTCTGGCAAATGTACAGAAGAACTCTGCTGATGCAATGTGTTGAGTATTTGTAGATGTGTGGCAGGTGCAGGTGCATAACAGTGCATGTTCAGAACATATTGTAGTGTGAACCCAGCTGTTTTAACTGTCTGCACTGACTGTAACAATGATAGACTCTTTGGCAAAAATCTGCCTAAACCTGTTGTTGTTAATTGTTAATATATGAATGATATATGAGCCTACTGTAGAGTATTTACTATGTGCTCAGCCGCTCTCTTATTGTTGTGTGTAAGGTGCTTTACAGGAAACAAATTTTGTCCTACATTACTGCTCATACACTTGTGACTTTTGTTTGCTAGCACCAACTTAACTGCCAGTAATATTGAAAAAATATAAAAATGTTAAATGTGTCCCCTCATTCAGACTGAAGTAATCAATCACATTCATAACTACCTTGCAGACACACACATCCTTGCATGTGCGCCCGCCCACACACACACACACACACACACACACACACACACACACACACACACACATTTATACATGCATTCGAGTCAGCTGCATGTGCCAAGTAATTAAAGCCCAAATCATGATATGTCAGAGCCCTTCCTCATGCCCTGCAGCTCCTGGAAGGTGTCCTGGCTTATCAGAGCCATATTGATCTGAGCCGGAGGAGAAGCTGGTCTGAGGGAATTTGTGTTCATTTTGGATGAGGACACAGCTGTCAGCGGGCCAAAGATTAGTCCGTCTAAAGAGCTTTTCTGACAGCAACGCTAAATAGTGTCTGGCTGGATGCAGACGGGGAGAATCAAACCTCAGTCTCCTGTGTGTGAGATAAATCATGTATGTATCATTTGTCCGAGAGAAGAGTGGTGTAGGATAGAGGTTTACTTACACTAGAGATGCTCATCAGTCCCTCGTTTGGAATCTACACTGAAAACCTGCATAACCAGTGTAGCAGTAGTACTGTGATCAGCTCTGTTTTAGGAATGAACTGTGGCCTTTTTTCCTTGCGACAGTAGAAGCTTGCTACTGTAAGCAAGTTATACTGTAGGGTTTTGAATCAACCAAGTTGACAACCAGTCTGATATTTATTAGACACGCTGGCAGCGAGTTAAAACATTAGTGATCCTCCTGACTTTTTATCTAGCTCTAATTTTGTTTATGACCAAATACCAATTTTTGTCAGTCAGGGCCTCCTTTTTGAGGAAGAATTGAGGGTCTAAAGATAAAGGGTGTTGTATACTGTACAGGTTGTAAAGCCCTTTGAGGCAAATTTGATTTGATATTTTAGGAGATATAAATAAAAATTGGTGAACATAGTTCACAGAGCATGTTAGCAATGTCAATGTGAGCATATTATTATGCTTGTGTTAGCATTTAGCTCAGCTGTGACAAAGTACAGTCTCATAGAGCCACTAGCAAGGCTGTAGACTCTTTGGATGTTTTCAGACCTGCACTGTTTAGTCCAGTTTAATTGGAGTCTGTTTGTTTTTCCGCCTTGGTCCGATTTGTTTGGGCAGATCTGAACAAAGCAATCGTACTCTTGTGTGGACCAAAACAACTGTACAGAGACACTTTGAGCATATGGTCTCAGCCCTGTCCAAGATGAACTCTAGAGCGGTTCGTTTGCAGTGGGAACATGACTCAACTCCGAGATGTACTCTACAAGTTTGAGCTAAATGTCTCCTGTAGCCAGGTTTGCTTTGCATACAGGGATGCAGATGAGTGAAAGAGAAGAGTGAATCGAGGTCTGGTGTGGACTGGCAACAAAGTATGTTGCATTTATCCAGAGAACTAGGACCTTTTACCTGAGTAAACATTCTTGCTCCTGTCTCAGACACATCTGACCAATGAGTGTATTTGCCCATGTGGCTTGTAGTTATTTATCTACTTATCCACTGATTCAGACCAGAGCAACCAAACTATAGCTTTGAAAACATCCTTAGTTTTATTTTCACACAGCCACCTCTCTTGTGGACCTCCACACTGTACTGAACTGTAGAGCATCTGTGAGTGTCAGTGCCGCATACTGAACACCTGCAAGATTTATATTATACTTTTACATTTTACTGTACACTGTACAACACATTTAATGCACAAAACACATAAAGAATGAAAAGAGAGCTTCTCTTGAATGATTTATGGGTTGAGTGGGTGTCCATTCTCAATGCTGCATCAATATTGCAATGCTGGTAAGGTTTTTTTTTTTTATAAATGAAATCTTTTGTGCTTTTATGTTTTGCATGGGGAAGGAAGTGTGTACTTCTGCTACTAATGTGTGCAGCAAGCTCAGAGTCACACACACTATTTCTTCCCAGTTCCTAAACCTCCCACCAGTCCAAACCCTATCCTCTCTGATGGATCCCCTTGTGTTCATTTATTGAACCCAGGTAGGTGTATCCAATTAGTGTTTCTGTGTCTTCTATGTCAGGCTATGCTAAATCTGCCTCCAAAAAGCCGGGGATCCTATTAGCTGAGAGTAACGCCTCTGTATTTTATACTACGGCTTTTATGGGCTCTCCAATGTCACTGCATCAAAGGAGCCTTGTCTGTACATGAATCTCACCATGCCAGGATCCTTCAACCCCATTATCTGGGTGAAGTGCCATTCCTCGGCTATTTGTATCCTCCCGCGCCTTGCACCATTACCTTCCACTGGGTAATAGCTCTTTAGGCTTCTTGTCTTTCTGTCCTGCTTTTGTTACAAGAAAAAAAACCCACTAAACTTGTTTTGTTTCTTTTTCTGAAATGTGAGAACTCCTTTATACTGCTTTAATATAAGGTATAATTACTATATTGTAAAGCCTCTTAGACTGAATATTGATGCTAGTGATAAAGGACTCATCTCCATCATGATCGTCTAGAACATGGATTCTCTTGCAGCACTCATAAAGTGATAAGACCTGGGTAAATACCATAACACCAGCTCAGTGAAACATCTGAAAATGACATTATATTATATGCTGTAATCTTACCTTGAGAAAAACTGAAGACACCACTTCCATCTTTCTACTGCTTTCCCCATTAAACTCAAATTAGATGATTATTTACCCTGCATGGCTCTGTATCTGCTCAGTCATGCATAGCCGATCTCTCAAGTCCCCTCCGCAGCGCCCGGATGGATATGAGAAACCTCAAGGATAATGGAAAATTGATTTTTATCTCCCCATATCTGTTTAAATATGATTAACAGTGAGCTTGACACAGCACGTCAAATTAATAATGACGTGCGGTGGGAAAAGGCAATCAATAATTGGCAAGATAAATATAGATAACGCAGGTCACACCGATAACAAATGAAGCGTTAGCATGTGAATGATAATCAGGAGTCATTAGGCAGGTGTGAATGACAATACAATAGCACGGTGGCAACCACAGTTTGACATCACCTCTAGCGCTCTAAGGGCAGCCGGGGAAATTAACTGAGCCCCGTATCTCTCTGTTAATCTGTTCTGCAGCCTGATAGGAACCTAGAGGTCATTTGGCAGAGCACCATGTTACTCCTCCACGTTGACTCCCCCCCCCCCCTACGCAGCTCCTCTGTTTCCCCTGAATCAAAAGTGAAGTGGTGGCTAATGAAAACGAATAGCGCATTTGTATGTCGTTAGCGCTGAGAGGGGGGTGGGGGTGGGGGGCTACAGGGAGGAAGGGGGGGAGGGGGTTGTTGGGCGTGTGAGCATAGTTCAACAGTGATTACGCGGAGGTTAACGGCCAGCCTGACATAAGTGTTAGACTCCTTGTATTATGTCGATTCACTGAGCTGTTGAACCATTACCACTCTCTCCCCCTCACACTCAGATAAAGGTATTTGCCCACGGCTAGACAGCTGTACTTTGCATTTATGAGAGCATACATTATGTTTGACTTCAAACATTTGCTTAACGCAGCCTCGGAATCTCATTTCATTTTAGTCAGGTCGCAATTTCATCAGAGTTTTGATCAGATACTTGATACATTTCCTGTACGATACATACGCTTAAAAAAATACATCTGGGAGTGCAGAAGTGTAAGCAGCAGAGATCTGTGCAAAGTCCTGCCCTTAACTTATCATCTGCCTGCTCAAAACTATAGGTTTTAGATGACAGGGCTCGTAAATGGGTTATCTAAAATCCAATATATATTGGAAGAGAGATCGCAGGGGGAAAGGCGCGCTTGACTGTATCATCCTGATCCATAACTTTCCCTCCAACCAGGGGCCCATTTATTGTCGATTCCATCCGAAAGATGGGTCTGTCAGTGGGGTGGGAGTCTCGCTGCTGTTTATTTTCAAATCAATACTCAATTACTATAAGGAAGATCCACTCCCTTGCCCATTTTCAAGATGAAATTATGGACTGCAGCAATAACACTTAGTCAAGGCGAAGCTGGTGTCATTAACTCACAACTGAGCAGGGTAAGTACACTAGGATTTTATAACAACTGGATTTCAACCTCCACCCCTCCCTCCTTCCTCCTTTACCCTTTTAGTTTCTAATTAATCACTATGAAAAAGACCCTTCACGACATGACGGATGACCAGAGAAAACAATTTTCACCCTAAGAGCCTTTTAATTTTAAACTCTGAGAGCTCATTGACTGCAACTCCCAACAACCCATCAATGCTAGTTTTTAATGCACTTCCTCTTTTGTTATTGAGAAGAATGGAGAGGCAGCAAAGCCCCGGCTCCTCTTAATAACTCATGTCATCGATTTGCTAAATGCCAGACATTTGCCATAGGAGAGAGTGCTGTCAATGGCTTTAGCAGGGTGTGTGTAAATTACTCCATTAGGGAGCATTTTTGGTTATTTATAGTTGAGAGAAACAGAGGTTAGACTGCATAAATGAGCATAGATTGGGCACTGCAAGTCAGATACACCCCTTGTTTGGTCCTGTCGCACAAAGAAGTCCTTTAAGTTGGATAAAAGAAAAAAGCTTCTCCAATATTGCAGCTTTTTTTCTGGCCATAAAAAAAAAAAAAAAAAAAAAAGATAAGGCATCATTCATTCTAACACATTATGACAGACGGGCTTTGCTCTTGTGAAAGTAGGCTAGACGGGTCCGAGGGCAAAATCCAGCCCCGGCGGAAACTGTGACAAGCGGTTCTGTTGTGGTTATTGTTAGCATCCACACCAGTTGGACGGGTCAGTCAAAACAGTCCTGTGACATTGCAGCATTTTGGAAAAGATGCTGTCTTTAGAATTCGAGCACAAAAAGCTCAGACAGAAACAGGTCAGAGCTGTTTGCAGTTAGCACTTTTACTGTTGAGTTCACCAACATAACCGCATCAAATCCTCTGCTGATCATCATCTGTTAAATGATATGATGATAGAAGTACAGAAAGCAAATTACTAGCAGATGATTCATCCACTTTAAAGGGTCAAATGTATTTACCATATTAAATTAAAGTCCCCATCTGTACAATTTTTTATGTGATCTATCAAATCATTCTGATGACATAAGCTTTATATTTTTCTTCCTTTATTTGAAGAAAAATGAGAGCATTTTAGTGAAAGTTGGTTAGGTCTGTGTGTTTTTGTGTACCTGCACAGCAGGACATTTTCTGATCTGATAACTACTACAAACAATCAAAAATAAAAGCATTTTTTGATCATAACCATTATGTTTAAAGACGCACTCCACATCAGTTCACTTGCCACAAAGAGTACTTCTCAGCCTGTTGTATACGGTCTTCTCTGCGTCTGGAGGATCTCTCAACAGAAAGTTGTGTGTTACAAACTGAAAATAGGCAATTAACTGGCAGGGTATAATGAAAAATGCCATTATGTTGCATTATGGGAAGTGTAGGATTCAGTCTTTTTGGAGCTTGACTCATAGTAGAGACTAAAAGACAGGATATCTTGGACTCTGCTGCATTAATTTTGACCTTTTTTAATGCGTCTCTTGTGGATTCTCAAATTTATATTTTATTATATTAAGTGCAACACTAAACGTTTAGAGTACCTCTTTAAAGTCCCCATCCATTCAATAACTGCTTTTTGTTCCTCCACCTGAATGTTTGAGCGTCACTGTGCAGAATGATGTATGTGCAGAGTTTGACACTAGAAAGCTGTTTTCACATTTATCTACTGGAAGGTGGAAAGTTTCTCTGTGCTCACTGAATCTGAGTCATCTGAGTTTAAAGTGTGTACCTACGAGCATGATTTGTGACATCAAAACTAGTTTGGAGCCAATCGTGGTCCAGAATGCGACACAAGTGTGATGAGGAAACTTGAAGCCTCCAGTGCACATACAATGAGAAGGGACTCTGCAGAGAGATCTTGTTTGCTTTCTTGCTGAAAATATTTGCATATCTATAGATTCTGGATTTATTTTAATGAGGAAGATTTTGTGACTTATATGTTTTTTTTTTGTTGAAAAACCATACCAGTTACTATTCCAAGCAGAGCATTTATTTCTATCTTAAAACATGTCTGGAGGGGGCCTTTAAGATCTGGTTATGATTAGGCACAAAACTGCTTCGTTTCAGTTAGGCAAAGGTCTTGTTTGGGTTAAAAACTACTTGTAAAGGTTAAGGAAAGATTGCTGTTTCTGTTAAAATAACTATTTCTTTGAGGTTAGTGAACCTTTAATGACATGATTAGATAATAATTATTTATAATTCCTATCTGCTACAGGGTCTTTTTTGAATCCCCCACTAGAGGGTGCTAAAAACGGGAATTTTCAAATACATCACATAGTGGCTTTAATAATCATGTAATCTGCTGTAATACATGTGATTCTGTTATTCAGGCTCAGACATAAAGCATACTGACACTCAGACTGTGGTATAATTAGTATCTTGCTTTGAGTAACTGACATAAAATGACTCTGAGCAAGGTATGAACTACTCACACTTTAAATAGCCGGAGTGCTGAGCTGTGCACCAGTCAAAAAGACAGACAGATGTATGTACATGTATTCTGTGTATGAGCAGATGTACGGAGCCTACATACATCCATTTCAACTGCTGTCTGTGTCAAAAAAAATCTGTGCAAAGACTAATAGGCAAAATACAATATATGTGACCTGTATTGGGTCACAACTGAATGATAACTCCAAGATACATACATGTGAAAGATAAAATTATGGGGTGAGTGATTGTGCATTCTTGCTCTGCACAGTTCAAAGTTATTATCAATCATGGCAAAGAACTATACATAAAAAAACAGAAATCCTGTAGCAGTGCATGGAATAATAAAGAAGAAATATTATAATACATGGCATTACAGGATTCTTGTTCATACCCTATTGAGAGAGGAGCTCTGGCCACAATCAGCACGTTATTGTCTGAGCTTACCTCTCTAATCAGGACATTGTAGGTTGTAGGTCTTTTTCGCATCTAGAAAAATATTTCAGCATCATGGCTGCATGTTTCTGGTCGAAAAAAGTATTTGAAGTGATTGCTGATGAGGCAGCATTCGAGTTGATTTGGAGCAGTTTGCTGCACCAGAGTCAAGACCTGCTAGTCTTTAAGCTGAAACACTATGACCCTGCTGCTGCCAGGGGTAGATTCCTATACACCTCACTATTTGTTCATCTCTGCTGTTTGTTTCAATCACAGACAAATTACATGGTACACGATAAACCAATAACAAGCTCCACAGGAAGCACAGGGCTTCAATATTGCATCCTCAGGAGACATTATAGATGATTCTGTGTATTTTCATTTTTTTCAAACTTGACTTTTTTGAATGATCGCAACTGTTTTAATTAAGTGAGATTAATTAAATCATGCAGGGTTTCAATTTTAAATGTGTCCCATGGATTCAGTTTAAAGTATTTGATGTTGAAGTGTGATCCTTTTTAACCATCACTGTGTTTTTTGCCGTGTTGTCTTTCCATTTATATGCAGCAAGTCTTGTTTTTGTGCCACCATGTGTGTTGCCCATGGAAAAGTAATATTCACACACACCACGCAAACTCTTTCACTTCATTCAGTGTGTGGAAATGGTGCCAGTGCAATGGGACTGCATTTAACCGAATAAAAGCTCAATGGAGAGTGACAAAGTGCCCTTGAGGGGTGGTGATATTTTTTGCCTTGACTATTCTATGACACCTTGATAAGGCAATTACAGAGTAATTACCTTAACAAGTGGCATTACAGAAGATTATCTTAATTTTTCTGCTAAAATAACACCAAATCAGCAGTGAGTGAATTTCAGAATCTCTAATCAGCATCTCATTAAATGCAGCAACTGCTTGATTTAGGCAGCCTTCAATGACAAATGCAATTAGTACTCCAAAACAAGGAAAATGTGACAACATTGTGCCAAACAAGGCAGATAAATCTGTCACGTCCTTCAGAGATTTCACGTTTATTCAATACATAATGGCTAATCGTATTTGGGGGGTCTTTGTGCACGATTCGAGCAGCCCCCGAGATGCTATCCATGGTCTGAGTAAAACAAAAGGTTGACAGTCGATGGGAGCCACGCTGGGAGCGAGTGTTGAAGAATCTCTCCTCTTTCAGCAAATGGAACAGATAAGCGGAAACGTTTTCTTCCTCTCTTCTCCCGAGTTAGCTGGTGCAGCAAGGTCAGGTGAATGTGATCAGCCACTGTGTCTAAGCGTATTATCAGGTGAAATCTGTGGAATGACGTGAGCGAACCGGGCCAGTCAGCTGTCTGGAAAAATCATTACACAGAGCCGGACGTTTTGGAGAACTTTGGAGGCAATCGGCCGCTTGGGATGCGGCATGGATAGCTCCGTGACCATAACGCCCTTGAATGAAACAACTCCTCATCACCCCGACCAGGAGCCTAATCGAGAGTTGACTATTCTTCGGAGAACAGTCCAAGATGGACGTATGACTTTCAGTAAAACACACTGCACTGTATATCAGATGCTTTAAAGCTGCATCACCTACTCTACAGTGGTATTATTATTGTCTTCACTGCACGTTTCAGAAGCATTTGTTCACTGTTCATGCTGTTTTAAAGTCCCTATGTGTAGAAATGTATTGTTATTATAACATCTTCCAAATTATTGTAATGGTTTGTTTTTGTTTGTTTTTAAAAATTGATGCAAATTGATCTTGGTGTCTGTGTGTTGCATCCATGGTGAAGGGTGGTTTTGCTTGTGGCCACAGTGTAATTTTTTCATACTACCACTAGGAGTCACCAAAGTCAGAAATATTCAAATCCTACACATAGCGGCTTTAAAGGGCCACTTCACCAATTGTACACATGAAGTTTAGTTTACTTGCCACAAGGAGCCCTACACAACAGTTGTATAATGTCTTCTGTGGCTTTGGAAGGAGTTTTACAATGTTTGAAAACCAAGAAAATAGAGGGTCTAATGAAAGATGCCATTGAGTTGCATTATGGAAACTGTAGGATCAAGAGAGGATATCTCAGGCCCTGTTTACACTGGTCAATTCAAGCATCTCATATCCAGATGCAATTTATCGCACTTTCATTTACACTTGCCACATATATGCTGTTGGCCATATTACATGTCTGATCCATCTTGTTTTTTTTCTGAGCTACATGAAAATCAGAGTCAGCCCTACTTCAGTCCAGAAGTAGAAGTGGTGGTAATGCACCTGAAGTGGTTTGGTAACCGCTAAAAATGCCAGAAGATGAATAGTTTGTGCACTTTAGCAGTTTAGCTACAACATTACAAGTTAATAAAACAGCTATCTAGCAAACTACCAGCACAAACACTTGCTTGGACTTTTGTTGTATTCACAGGCTCTCATTCAGACAGGTCCTTTCAGATTTCAATCCATCACGAATGCTTGTCGGGATCATTTATCTAAGTATTTAGTGTCTAGAAAACTAAACTCATTTTTATTATTTTAGTTTAACATTTTATGGAGAGTTTTCAATATACTTTTTCTCCGTACCCCACATTTATGCTCAGGTCAAGTAACAACTTTTTGTTCTGTTCATTATATATTTTTTGTGTTTATTCCAGGTAGTTTTTAATATGAATCACAGCAAGAGTACTAGTTGTTGCCAAGGTAACAAGGTAACTTCTGGGAATCCAAATAAACAGGAATATAAAGCAAGTATATTTCATCAGATTGAGTCACGATTGTGTTACATCTCTCAGCAACAGACAGAAATCAGATGCATGTCGTTATTTTTAAAGTCACAAAAGTCAGCTCCTTTAATTTATTTTCTTCATGTTTTAACATCTTGCAAACTTCAACTTGGAATTCATAATTAGTCTCATAATCACAGCTCATGAATTACAGCCTATAATTAGTCAGAGTTCACCCTAATGATAAGACACAATTATGTCTCCAGATGCATTGTTTTTAATCAAGACCTAATATTCAAACACAGCCCAGTGAGTGTCAGATGTAAACTGTCTGTCACGGTGAAGCAACTTCCTGTTTTTGTGACCTCACTTTAAATACATTCACCCTGTCTGCTTGTGTGCATGACGCGTGTCTGTCTCTCAGTGCGGGGGTGTGTGTTAAGCGTGATGAGGTATAGTTATTACCATACATAAACTGGACGTTTGAAGTAAAATAGCATTTAATGACTTATTTGAAGTATTTGAATTGCAAAGGGAATGAAACATGTCTTTGAAGGAGGAAATGCCATATTCCAATCAAACATTTCACTGTTGCGAAGGTTAATGAATGCCATTAGCCCGGCGCCAATAAATTCAGACTTGTACGTTCACGAGATGCATAAATTAGATAAAGACTCAGAATCCAAAGCTTCATACAGGGGAGAGGGAACGTATGACAGCAACACAATTACATGCCTGTGGAAGAAATGGCTGCTAAATGGAGGCAATTTGACAAGCTTGAACAACTGGGAGTCTGTATTTCCATAAACTTTTTCTTGTTTTGTCAGGCACACTTCCTTGTACAGAAGCCGCTACATAAATAAACTGTTTTTCATTGTGTGATAAAATATTTAGCTGTTTAAAAATGTGTTTCATTAACATATATTTACAAAATTCCTCCTAATTGTAGCTCATCTACATGCATATTAGTGAGATTCATTAACCAACTGATTAATGCCACACCAAAATGTTTGAGATCCCTCCGTTTGGTTTGTTGCACGACTGAATGGGTGGTAATATTTATTCTCGCAGATATTACAATAATTATTAGCCAATTTGCTCTTTAAGTTTCCTTTGAGATGCTAATTAGTTGTTCATCTAGTTGTATCCCTTTGGCTAATGGCTCATCACTTCTGAAAGTGTCCTGCTTGGCACTAATACGGTCTGACGTAGGCATTTTATATACTTCATTACTCCTTTCAAATGATCATTGGCCTCCCTAATTGCATGATAGTTGAATTATAGCCCCACTGTAGACTGCGACCTTGAAAAGAAGTTGAGATCTGACAAATGATACCCCAGGCACGAAAGCTAATGGCTGAGACAGAGTGACACTTTGTTTTTTTGTAGGTGTTACTGCTCGTTGGTCACTTTGTGGCGAGTAAATGAAACTTCCTCAAAGTCAGATTTTAGCTGCATATAAAATCCTGCTTCTAATGTGCGTCTCTAAATGTCAGCAACAGGAGTAACAAGATCGATTCTTCTTGCAGTTTACTTCAAGTCATAAAAGTAAAGCGAGGAAGATGAAGGAGGGGACCGGGTTAATGTTGTCTTCATGCACAGTGGGGTGGGATATTGGAAATCTCTGCTCACAGTTTTGCAGCCTCTCCAGGTTGAACAGTATTATTGAGAAATCACTTCCAATGATACAAAATTGATGAATTAAATGATAAAACCTGAATTATTGCCACAACACTTTAAAAAATGCCAACTACAGTTGCCAGAGACTACTTTAACAAAGTATTGCCATGCAAAACTGAAAAATCTTAGTAAAAATGCATCCACATAAACACATCACGCCTACACTGATTAGAAACAGCGGCTTTCACATGAAGAACTATTTTCTTCTTGAGAAACCTTTGCAGACAACTTTCTGATAGTTTGTTCTTTACACTACAGAACCTCAGCTCATAACCATGTTGCAAAAAAAGTTTAGAGGAGCACACACACAAAAAAGTCAAAGCAGAGAGGAGCAGCTATGTCTGACCAGAGTGGCTTGGAAGGTGATGGGGACTCAGCCTTTATTCACAGTCATATTCCCCTAAAACAATGCTAGAATTGAATATCAATCAAAAAGCAAAGTACTCTTTATAGGAAAGATGTAAATTTAAAAAAAAATGCTTATCTTAAAATATCAGATGACAATTATGCTAAACATGATTATCCTAAGTAGGGTAAATGCATTAATAGCAATTTACAGAGTGTTCTTGTTACACTACAATCATTATGAGAAGTACGGCACCCAATGTCATATAGATATAAATGTGTCGCAACACAGAGAGCATTCAACCTCTGACCTTATTTGACATTTTCTGAGGACCTGCAGACACGCTGGCAAGCTGTCTGGCATGTTTCCTTTTTCCATGTAGCCTGTAGCCCAAAGCATGCTGGGATGGGTCTCAGCCACCCAATGACCCAGAATAGAAGTATTTATTGAGAATGGATGGATGAACATCAGTGAAGGTAACAGTCACCAGTGGTGCCTAACAACATCCTTTTATGTTTTTTGGGTTTTTTTGTACCGGTTTGGTCTCTTTTAAACAAAGCACAAATCAGCAGGCAGCATTTAGGAAACCAGATATTCAAGTAGGAACCTGGTCTTCAGGAGAGTTTGGTGTTTCTAGTTAACCAGACTTGCTGCAGCTCCTGCCCCATCACTCTTGATGTAAACCACCACATCACTCCAGTAAGCAAAATCCCCTGAGATGGGTCTTTTTTCAGTGCTAACATGTGAAATATTGCTTTGCTGGGTGTTCACTCAGGCGAGCAAAAATCATTGCCTCTCTCTAGGTAAGGTTGACAGATGGCCATCCACACTGCGAGAAAAACAAAGGCTTGGATGGCAGAGTGAACAACCAGGTCGGCCCATGTTTTATCCCCCTTCACTTTGTAAAACGGCCTCCAAGTTTAACCCTTGCTGGCTTTCTTTAGTTTTATTTAAGAGGAAAAGTACAGAAAAGGCAGTTTTGGATGGACTTTACTTTTAGCCTCCTCCAGAATATTTAAAGTTTTCATTCCTGTGGATACAAATATGATCTTGAACTTTCCTTCCATGCTTTGATTTGAAATCCACATGAATACCTGGCAGGATATCTCTGACATATTCTTACACTTAATCAACACGCTTAGAAATTAACAACTTCAAACTGAAATGCAATTTGCATGTGTTTGCTTGTGCAGAATAATCAAATCATGCGGTATTAGGCCGCGCATCAAGCACAGGAGACAGTGGTTTTGTTCAGCCGGAGGTAATTGAGCCCCTCTGCCATCTTTTTTAGAACAGTGCCCGACGTAACCACTGGTTGTCTGCAATCTGACGAGTATCAGATGAATAATTTTAATGTTAATTACATGGTAGCAGAAATACATTAGAAAATCCTTTCATGATGGGCAATGAAGGAAGTTAAAGATGTTGTTGAATGCCGTACCCTAGGATATTTTTAAAAAAAAGAGGACACGGAAGAGCATATGGCCGTGTTATATTTATAAGTATTGCAGACAAGTTAACTAAATGAGAGGAAAGTTTAGTTTAAGTTTGGAGTTTGGTTAATTTCCAGTTTAACCCTGAGAGCCCAGAGATTTGCAGCTGCTACTTGACAGCAATGATAAAATATATTTACACTGAACAAGAACAAGTAAAATTAGAAGTAAGTCATATCATTTATACATAAGAGGTTGTCAGTTACTTGTCATTGTTTCCACATGCGTAGACATTAAATCTTCTCTAATGGCAGAAAATGATGCTTAGACTCTGATATTGTTTTTCATGGATATGTTCTGTGAATGAAGGGTAGATCATAAGTTATTGATTTGTTAATATACCTGCTGTGATCTCTCCAGAACGACTGTATAACTGCCGGCGATCTAATATTCAAAGACTGTGACGTGCTAAATTCTCCAAATGAAATGAAAGATTGATTTAGAGGATGTGATGAAAATCTGCACATTTTTCATCTGCCACACCAAACCAAAGGCTTTGCTGCCTCTTTCATATTCCAGGAACACAGTGACATCAGTAACGTGATAGCCTATATAATATTGTACAATGTTGAATTTCTGTTGGATTTGATATTCTAAAACGAGCCTGGTTTATAATACAATAGCATCAGCAGTACATCACAAAATACTAGCCCTCTTACTAACACACAAGTCTGAGCTGTGCTTTTTTTAGACATGAAGGTACAATCCTGCACAGATTTTACTTTTTTGAATAGAACAAATCACAATTTAATACCTTAAGCCCCAATTTGTGATTGGAGCAGATTTGGACTTCACAAAACCAAATGAGTCATGTGTCATTTGATTACTCCTGATTTTGTAATCACAAAGAAAACTGGACTTGTATTTGCTGAACAAACCTCCATGTATCCTGATAGCTAACCAGCTATCGGTGTTTGCCCAGTATCTTAAGCGGGTAAAAGTTAACATAAAAGTGAACAGCCAACAACAGTTACCAGTTACACATAAAATGCATGTATTATACTGCATATGCATGACTTGACACTGTGTGACTGATAAACATTTTGCATGCATTTAAACCTGTATCAACTGATCTTTTGGCCACTTTGGGGCAGTGAAAACAAGCTGCAAATATGACACTGACATATTATCACCTCACACATTTATGTATTTACACACCCAGTAGGTACGCAGCATCATTAGCATTCATTTGGAGATGTGTTTCTAGTCACTAGTCACTCTCTTTTTGGCTTTTTTTGGTTTCTACCAACTCCTGAGAGAAATATCTGGCTACATGCTCCAATATGCTCACCGGGTAGTCGCTACAGTGGGTTTTTTTCTGTTTTTTCACTGAAAACAGCTGCTTGTGGCGTCTGGAAACAACACTGATGAGAGTGAATCAAAACAGTGAAGTTGCATGCTGGAAAAACAAAACAGTGAGCTGAAAGACACTAAAATGCTACTGTACATGGAGTTGAGTGGAAGCCCAGAAAGGATCACATGATGATTTTCTTTATGTTTCCTATTGCATGCATTCATGTGATCAATTTGATCAATTCAAAATTCTGATTATAGCAGCTTTAAAGTAGTATGGTTTTTTTTTAAATAGAGCATAAAATGACCAAGGAATCTGTCATGAGATAACATGTTTTGCGTGTGCAAAGATTAAAATTAGTGTTTTATCTTTAAGTAAAAGACTTCTTTTCTTCTGCTTGGTCCAGCAGCATCAGCCATCTATCAGTGAAATATGGATGCTGAAGTCCGGTGAGTAACATAAAGATGACCAACTCTTGGCTTGGCAGTGATGGAGACGCTCCGTTGCTTTGATGTGTCGGCTTGCAATATAGTGTCAGCAAAATGGACTGGATGGCTGTAAATGGTGGTGTCGAGCTGTAAGTCTGCATATAGACAGGGTCACTTCACCTGGTTACTGAGGGCGAGAAGCTGTGCAGTCAACCCTGAAAGCATGTGTGGAGGACAATTTGATCTGCTGAGGCTGCATAGAGGGGAAAACCCATCACATGTAGGAAGAATTCACTCGAGAGGCAGGATAGTTGAAACTTGAAGATGGAGGTACTTGAAACTCATTCAGGATTAAAAATAACATTGCGAGCAGCTGCAGCACAGAGGTATCATGTCATGCTGGGCATTCACATTCACTGTTAACCTCCTATGTATCTTTTATTCTCACTGCTGTGCTTCACTGTCCATCACTCTCAACAGTTCTTCTGGGTGGTCATAACTCATGCAGAGTTTTGTTGAAGAAGAAGCATCCTGTCCTCGGGGATCAACTCCACGTTATTCCCCTCAGCATTGATTAGCACTGTGTTACACTGACATGCACAGAGACAGATAGAGTCTCCTGGATATGTCCGCCTGATAATACCCACTGCCAAAAGAGGGGAGGATGTTAAACCAAACAGGCACAATGTGTTCCGACATCTCTGCGGCTAATGTCAGGAGAAAGCGTTTCGACAATGAGGAAATGAGGAGGTGACCCGGCGAGGCCACAATGCATATTGCTTTGACCCTCCCACTTGGCCCCGCCATTGTTTTTCAATTAATCGCAGCCACTTTGTGGCGAACGACACTGACAGATGGCAAGGTCTTTGTCGTGGTTCATGGGGGTGTGAGGCAGATAGTGCTTACTGGTGGAGAAAAGTGAATTTTGGGGCCAAATGATACACACCCCCGAGCAGAGCCGCCGAGGCAGATTTCGAAGTGCTGATCTATTCAAAGTGCAAGGAACCAGGAAATAAGGTAGAGGTGTCTCCACAGGTCTAGAGGATATTATACCACTATGTCAAGGGAGAGTTTGCATGATGAAGAGATGTAATTTAAGTATCATCACAGTTAGTCAATTAGTGTTTGAAACTTTTATTGCAGCACATAGTCCTTTGTTGGTGCTTAAGAATGTCAAAATCTGTACATATTTCTTGATTTATGGTGCATATGTTTCTCTTGACATTAAAAAAATATTTTGACACTGTTATAACTACCCTAAACAAAAAAGATCAGTGCTTAAGATGAGTTTCTGCTTATATTAGCCATCTGTTCTGCATGCAATGCTACAACAAAAGCTTTTTGAGCTTTTTACTCTTTATAGCCAAGAAATGTCCACCTACAACCCCTCATCACAGGTCGCATGAGTCTACGAGCTGTGACCAGTTCAACCACAGAGTGATGTTCTCTTGTAAGATTGTTTTATTTTAATAGTCTGAAAAGGTAAAATATATATCACAGGAGTAAAAAGAGAAGACAGAAAAAAGTAAAGAAAGCAGAAATGTGTTTTTTCTTTTGCTTTTTGAAAGTGTTGACTGCATCTTGCAGTTTGAAATCAAGACCAGTCCGTAGGTCCTGACCCTAGACTGCGAGCTACTTACAGCACAAAGAAAAATGCTTTACGGCACAAAACTGGAACTAACCAGTGTCTATAACCAATATTTTCATATTAACAATGAATCACATGACTATTTGTATGTGAAAGGATAGTTCATAGTGGTGATCCAATAGAGAATTAATACCATACTCTGGAACGCTGGAAGGCGTCTTTGAGCTTATTGTTTGGTTTTACAGCTGCACAAATGTAATCTTTTGGTTGGCTCTCACTGCTCTCATTAGCATCATTTTTAACTGCAGCTGGCAGCTTTTTTTCCCACCAGAAAAAAAAAAATTAAAAACCCACTATCTGCTTAGAACCAAACTAAAGACAGACAAAGTTAGCAACTAGCTACTTATCAAAGTGAAGCATTTAGCAGCTAAAGAGCCAGATATTTTATCAGGAGTTAGTGAAGACCACAAACAGAGTGGAAAGTGAATATAAGACTAAGGCTACATTCCTTAGGTGGCCAGAAAAACAATGGAAAAAAAAGGTTTAAGATTCTCACTAATGACTAAACCATTTAGAAAAGGGGAAATTGGGGAATTACTTTTAAGTAACTGGTCATGAGGATACAACAATCAGCCACTTATGCTAGCAACTAGACAGGAACGCTACTCCAAATGAATGCTAATATTACTCTGTGTCTTCTGGATGTGTAAATAGGCAAGAGTTTGCTAAAAAGTTCACTGTATCAACCTAAAAGGTGATAATATGTAATTATTGTGTTTACTGCCCCCAAGTGGCCAAAACATTATTTGGTTTAAGCACCATTACAGTAGTTATACAGGGAAAACAGACATGAATGTGCAGGTGACCCTCCGCTGTGTCTGGACATCAGACTCCAGCGCCGTTGAGGACGAGTCCACGCCGATCCCTCTCCTTTATGGCCCACTAAAGCACTGGCAGATGTGCTGTTAAGTAGCTCTCAATGATTGTTAGTCGAGCCCTAACTTCTCCCTGGTGCTGAGCTATTGATTTTACATTAGATAAACATGAATCTTGTAAATAAGAGGTGAGCGTGGATCCATTGATCCTCTCCATTTTGCTGTGTGTGAGAGGGAGAGAACGAGCTTTAAACATTAGCTGACACAATGAACAGAGCTTCATTTGAAGCGTAATTATCTTTCCCAGTGAAGTGCAGTGAGGGGACAAATGGGAGCACCAGAGGTGACATAGATTCTCTACTGGTGGGCTACAAAAGGTCAAACCTCTGAGCCAAAAGACCAGCGAGGGGAAAAGTAGAGAGTTATGATGACTAACAAATACAATTTAGGTTCAAATCAAAGTTGCCTGCGAGATGGAAATATTGATGAATGCTTTTGGCTTAGAAAAAAGATTGGGGTCACAGTACTTTGGAGCTTTTTATCTATCCGAGTGGCCTTTACAGCTCAAGTGACAGGAATTAGCATTGCATATGAAGATTTTCAATGCATGACAGAACAGCTGTGTTTACCGTTTGCCATTCTCTATAAGTAGAAAATAGAGGATAGAGAATAGGCCTTCTGGGCTTTGTTGTATAAATTATAAATCAATGTCTTTCAGGGATGAGAGTCTCACCAGAATGTCAATATGCGCTGGTGGAAAAAGTTATGGTCCTACAGCTGATCTAATCTAATCATTTAAATCTACTGTACAGTATGTTATATGGACATATAACAACGGCTTGGTGCTTTGACTCTTGGCTTACTACCACAGATTTTCATCAGGGCTTTAATGATAGCAATAATGTTCTGAACACTGCCAGGACAGAAATTCATTTCAGAGACGAGAAAAAAAACAGCTCTGTTGGTGTTTCATCCATCTGTTAGAGTGGCTTTTTTCTGTAGTGAGGAATTTATGAAAAAGTCTCTAACAAGTCTGATTTATGTTTATAGGCTTCTAAACAGACAGGTAGTCAGTGGAGCTTGGGGAGCGCTAAACAGAAGTACATAAAAACAATGGAGAAGGGATTGGATCAGCTCAGCTGAAACACATTTGTCCTGGGGGGAAAAAGCCTCTTCGGCAGCAAAAAGAGCAACGCCAGGCAGAGACAGTATATCTGGGAAATGGAATCCCTTGACCGTTTATTAATCAATAAACACATCGGGTTGCATCAAAGCGTGACGCATTTTGGTCTGTTTTTTAATGTCACTGATTAATTTTACCAGGGTCCTTCAGTGCTGCAGAGGGCTGACAGCTAACAAATCGTGTGCAAGCCTGTGTGTGGTTGAATCTGATGTAGTAAATACTAAACTGCTGTAAAGAACACGCATCAGGACGGGCATCATATTATCAGCTTTTATCACTTTTCTCATTACAGCACATAGTTATAATTTAAATCCAGATAATGTGGACCAGAGGACAGCCCATGAGACAAACATACACACAGTGTGTTGCGAGCTCTGTGTTTTTTGTTTTTTTTTTACTGATACACAGCACAGAATAAATGCCCATATATATGTTGTCTCTGCGTGTTGACATCCAAAGCCCCTCTATCTCCTGAATCTTTCGGTGGAGGCATGTAAGTTGCAGGCTGGATGAGATTGAAAGTGAAAGCCTTCCAGTTTTATTTAACCCTGTCCCTCTGATTCAATATGAAGCCTGCCTGTGTGCAGATGATAACTGAGAGCAAAAGGTTGACATCAATAGGACTGACTGACTGTCTCTGCCTGTGCCTGTATGCGTGTACCAGTCTGTCTACATGCATGTTTGGTGGGTGGGGGTGGGGTGTATGACTGTGACATGAGCGTCCGCATGTGCAACTGCATGGCCTTGTGCATATGTGTGTGTGTGTGTGTGTGAGAGAGAGAGAGAGACAGTAACCCCCCTGACAGACGAGACTACTGGCAGAGAGCCTGTCTGTCAGTGAGTGATTAGTGAAACCTGCTACACTAATAATCCTCCTGTAATAGTTTTCTCAGAAGATGGCCTATTTGATTATTGGAATTCATTGGAGCCTTTAATTACATGCGCCAGGCATTTCCAGGCTAATTTGTACCTCCGTCCCTTTTAGCATTTCAAAGTGGAAAATCGTTCTAGGTACCTTATTAGACATCTCCGATTCCTGACGTAAAATTCTCTGTAACCTCAGCCACATCAATAAAGAAGTATTTTAGAGAAAGTTGAAATTCAATAACTGATTTGTTGCACGTGGACATCAAGGTAACACACTCAGCAAACATGAGTCTGTCTCTTATTAAAATTAATCCTCAATAAGGGTACTGATTGAAAAGTTGGATCCAGTTTTAAGCCATGCTAGCTGAGTGGCTCTATGGATGGCAATGTCTGTCCACCACTCCGGTCCAGACTGAAATATCTCAACAACTATTAGATGGATTTCTATATAATTTGGTACACACATTCATGTTCCTCTCAGGATATATCCTAATGAGCTTGGTGAACCTATGATGAGGCTGACACTTTTGGTTTTGAGTGAATTATCTTGATAAATTGCACTGAAATGTATTCACAGTCCCTGGAGGATGAGTTCAAATAACTTTGGTGATCCCTGACCTTTCCTCTATTACCATGTATGAGTCCCATAAACTCAAAAATTTATTTTTCTTCTCGTTCCTTCAGTTGGATGTTTGAGCTTTACTGTGCAGAATGATGCATGTGCAGAGTTTGTTTTCACATTCATCTGCTGAAGGGAGAAAGTTTCTCTTTGCTCACTGAAAATCTGATTTTAAGGGTGCAGACCTATGAGCAGGATTTGTGACATCAAAATTAGTTTGAAAGCCAATCTTGGTCCAATATTCAACTTACTCAAGTGTGACGTGGAAACTTGAAGCCTTCAGTTCACAAACACTGAGAATGGACTTCATAGTGAAGTAGGAGACATCTTGTGTCCAACTACAGTTAACTTCTGAAATGAAATTTGTTTGCATATTTATAGATTCTGGAAGTTTTAATGAAGGAGAAGGAGTAGATTTTTTATTTTTACTTATTTTATTTAACCTTTATTTTACCAGGCAAGACATAAAGAACAGTTGTTTATTTACAATGATGGCCTGGCAAGTGAGGGTAGGGGACAACAACAACACAAAAAAGAACAACTAATCAAACAGAAGTAAACATTTACAAGTAAAATATATAAAAGTATGTATATATACATACATACTATGAACAAGTAGATGCCATGTTAAGAATTTTAAAGTGTTCATTTTCCTTTTAACTGGCATGTTTTGCCACAACATCTGCTAGCACACAGTGTCTGCACACTACTCTACATATTCAGTGCCACAACCAGCAGAGTATGAGTCCTGTAAAGCCAACAGCTTTACTATTTCACCAGTGTTTTGGGCTCTGTGGAATCCTCATTTCTAAAATAGCATACAACACCTTCATTTTAGAAATAACGGCAGACCTTTTTACCGATCACATATTTATTATAACTTCATTTGTCCTCAGTTAGCAGGCACTTGAGAGTAAGAACACTATTGTCCAGCCAATGTCATAGAGGTTCAGGTTTATGCTAATTGATGTGATATTCATGCAAACACTAAACAGTCTTTTTCAGCTGTACTGCTTTTGTTGTCAGATGAAAGTACACTTCCACTCTTATGAAAATCTAATAACATTCATCTCAAAGGGAGTTATTGAATTTTGATGTTCTCCCTATGAGCGCCATTTATATAACTTAGCAGGAAATCAAAAATCCAAGGAATCAAACAGTGCTACACGAGCTTATCGTCCTCATCTGCTCTTGAAATTTTATAAAAGTCTGGTTGTTTCTTCATTTCCTCTTCCCTCCTTTTTTCCCCAATCACAAAAGCCTCCAAGGCGTACTTTTGTTTTTTTTTCCAGTTTCTCTGACTTTTTCTCTAATTGTTGAACCACTGCTATTACAGCCATGAATTCCTCCTTTTTCTCCCTTCTGGCCGTAGATGCTTGAAATGATTCCTCTGCCTGCCTACACTGATAAGGTGTGGGAGCCTATCTGATGTTGCTTGCTGAGGAAGCATGATTAGATCTAAGCTATAAAGTCACTTTAGTCTTTTCTAAAATAGCCACGAGGCAAAAAGTTTTCACTGTAGAAAAATGTAATCTACAGGACAAAACGGTCAAACAACCGTCTACACATTGCTGAGTCTACCGTGATCACTGAAACACAGTGATATTTATCAAACAATATAGTGTTATAGAAATCTTGAGCTTGCTAATTCAGAAACACCAGGAGATTTTGATGTCTTGAAGCGAAAAGATTTATAGGCAACTTGTTCGACCAAGGAGACATTAGGATACAGTGTTAAATGCACAGAGTGAACACTGAGGTGAATGCTACCCCGAAGTCTGGAGGAGAGCCCTGAGTGAAGCTTGGTTAAAACTTCCAATAAGGATTTGTTTACCAGACAGCATAACTAAACATAACTACATATAAGATATATATCAATTAGTTCCCTCATATCTTTGAGATGCTCACCTCCTTAGAATTCAGTCACTCTCCTTGTTTTTATTTTTGATTTAAAAAATGAGCATGATGGCCTTGCTATTATTAAGATGAGCACATCTCTGAGACCAGATTTGCTGCAGACACCGATACCTAATTCTGATCTGATTCTCTACACTGACGGTTCAGCATGCAGACCATCTGATAAACACCTTGCTGGCTATGCTGTAGTGAATGACTGGGTAGTGATAGAAGCTCGAGCGTTACCTAATGGTTCTTTGGCACAAGCAGCTGAACTCTACACACTTATAAGAGCGTGTATTTCAGCCAAAGATAAAGTGGCAATCCTGTGATCCTGTGACACGTAGAAATGCGTTGGCTGATTCTGCAGCCAAACAAGCTGCCCTTTCCTCTTCCTCCATGGTACGTCAGTGTACCTTGGTTGCACGTCTTTCCTCGATCTATCCTATCACATGTGCTGGTACATGTCACTCATGGGCCCACACATGTAGATAAAAGGGGGATAAAGCAATGGTTTGGACACAAAATAACAATAAAAGTTGCTTGAAAGAAATATAGGTAAATGAATAACTCTATAATAAGTCTCCATATATTGTAGCGGATAGTCCATTAAAGGAATAAACCTTTTACTTCTTCCAAAGATGAGTGAAGCATGACTGTTTGGAGGGAATAAACTTCTCTGGGAATAAACAGTGACAGCCTTTATAGTAAAGATAACTCAGATGCTTAACAGCGCTAGGGTTTCAGTGTACTATAAAAGAGAGACTGCCCAAAACAATAATGACAACAGGTCTAAAATGGAAATTTTAAACTGATGCAATTGAGCCCATGATACTCTGAAAGTAAAGTTTGACAATATTGTAAAGAGATGTTTGTCTTGTTCCTCTTTGTCGGAGTGGTATTGAAAAATTGCCACGACAATCTGGGTTTGTTTCTGGGATCCTAACTCATACTGTCCTCCATCCACTTTCTATACAAGTTGATGTATGTTTGATTAAGGAGGGTGTATGTTACTCCAACTCTGAAGGATATTATGATACGTAATTATTGCTGGTCTTTTGATCAAAAAGGGGGGAACTACGTATGCCATATATGAAAATTCCTTCACATGCAGCTTTTGTTACTTGAAAAGGGTCGATCAAATAATTGTGTTACATAAATTAGAAAAATATATACTAAATGTGCTGTGATTTGTTTAAGTCTTTCTTACAGAAATATTAAAAATTCATCTTTTTTTTCAATATAACTGTTTACCATTTGTGAATATCATGCTGCATTCATTCAATGTGCAATGTGTTACATATTTGGAGCAGTCCGTTATAAAGTGTAACCAGATACAAATAAACTATGTGTAGCTGATTTTTAAATGTGCTGCATTGATTGGATTAGTGTTAATTTGGGATTTTATTAAGATGTGGCGATAGTTGCATTGCACTGTTTGGTTGACACTGTAGTTCTTTTTACAAAGTGGGAGATAATGTCACCATCAGAAATCCTCTATATCTCTGAATTACAACTTAAATGCTGAAGTGAATGTACCAACTTGGTTGCTCATAATTACAGACTTAACTGTGTGATGTGAATGTGGCATCAGACATTTGACTTGTCACAGTAGAAAAGGAACAGGTGTTACTCATAACATTAAGGATGGCACCTTTCTATTCAAGTGTCCCAGTAAGCCATGACAGTGTGACAGTGAGCAATTGGATGCTCAGTACCAAGACCCTGAAACTGAAACAGCTAGATGGAAATCAGCCATCATTGTGCTTTTCCTACTGTGACATGTCGAAACAAAAATCTAATCAGATG